>NC_134701.1:115831521-116450806 GCF_043290135.1 Rhipicephalus microplus
ACGACGCGTGTATAAAAAGCCGGCGCAGTGCGCCACTGGGGGTCTTTTTTTTTTCCGTCGGCCGACGACTGTTCACGCCGCTGTTGCTATGAGTTGTGTTTGGCCCCGTTTTGCTGGGCACAAGTTCGCCCAATAAACAGTTCGCCTGACACCGCCCTGACTCCTGCGTGCTTCCTCTCAAGTGCTGCGTGTATCACAACCTCGTGACATCTGGTGGAGGTGCTTCTCGGTCCATGTACCGTACGCCCCCGTCCAGCCGTGAGCCAAGCCCAAGCCGGCAAGAGGACGACGCCGACCCGGTCGTTCGAGTGAGCCGAAGACAACAAGGACTACCGCCCGAATACCTGCCGCTCCCCGACAAGGACAAGAAAACAAAGGCTGCTACGAAGCCGGCATCCACGATGACGGAAGCAAGGTCTTCGGCAACCGTGGTCGTCAACCAGCCCAAAGAGCCGCCTACCTTCCGCGGATCGACCTACGAAGACCCGGAAAGCTGGCTTGACATTTACGACCGCGTCGCAGCCCTCAATACGTGGGACCCGGACGACAAGCTACGTCATGTGTATTTTTACCTGGAAGACGCCGCAAGGACTTGGTTCGAGAACCGCGAGTCAACGCTTCGAACCTGGGACGACTTCCGCGTTGCTTTCCTGCGCACCTTTGCAAGCGTCGTGCGAAAGGAAAGAGCCGCAGCACTGCTTGAAACTCGGGTGCAGCTCCCCAACGAAAACGTAACGATCTTTCGGAGGAGATGACGCGACTTTTCCGCCACGCCGACACCGACATGTCTGAGGACAAGAAGGTTCGCCTGCTTATGCGAGGAGTGAAGCAGGAGCTCTTCGCCGGACTGATCAGAACCCCGCCAAAGACGGTACAAGAGTTCCTCTCCGAGGCTACCACCATCGAGAAGACTCTTGAAATGCGGACCAGCCAATACGATCGGCGCATGTCGCCAGACGTCGCAGAAGTCCGAGGACTCTGCCCCGACGACCTGCGCGAGACCATACGTGCTATTGTTCGTGAAGAACTGCGCCGCATGTTGCCATCGTCTCAGCCCCAAGTCGCCTCTCTCGAAGACGTAGTCCGCGAGGAACTACAGCGCTCACTGAGCGTTCCTGAACGGCCACAGCCCCAACCGGAGGCGATGACCTACGCCGCTACTGCACGACGACCTGTCGCCGCTCCTCGCCAACACCAGGAGCCAACGTCTCCGCAGTTTCGTCGCCAGCCACCGCCGCCACCCCCGACGCCTTCCCGCTCGCCAGTAATCCAGCGCTCGCCGAGGAAAACTGACGTTTGGCGCACCCCGAACCACCGCCCACTATGCTACCACTGCGGCGAAGCCGGGCACACCTACCGCTACTGCCAGTACCGTGAGATGGGACTGCGTGGCTTCGACGTGAACGCGCCGCGTCCGCGCCCAGGTGAGCGACCTCGCGACATCGCCGACTACATCGCCGGATCGCAGTGGCAACAACGACGACCATCCCGTTCACCTTCGCCTGGCCGCTACGTCTCCCCGGATCGCCGCCAGTACACCGGCCCTAACCGGGGCCGATCCCCAAGCCCCTACCCGGGAAACTAAAGGCAGCAACCGATGGAGGTGCGGTTGCTGCACGACGCAATGCCGAAGATCCTCCTCCGCCGCCGCCGCCGCTGTCGATGACGACGACCACGACGCACGAACTTTCCCGACGTAGTCGCAGTACGCCGCCTGAGCAGAGTCTTTACGACAAAGCCTCGCCGCCGACGCGACATAGCAGCACCGGACCAAGCCGACGCAGCCGTGATCCGACGCCCCGACCTAACCGGAACGCCAGACGACGAACCACCGACCTCGACGTGATCATCGACGGCCACAGCGTCACCGCCCTAGTCGATACCGGCGCCGACTACTCTATCATCAGTGGTCTCTTCGCCGCTAAGCTCAAGAAGGTAAAGACTGCATGGGAAGGACCGGATATCCGAACAGCAGGGGGCCACCTTATAACACCGACTGGAACCTGCACGGCAAGAGTCACGATTCACAGCCAGACGTATTCTGTGAATTTTGTGGTCCTGCAGCAATGCTCGCGAGACGTCATTTTAGGCATGGATTTCCTGGACCAGCAAGGCGCAGTAATCGACCTAAGATCCAGGTCAATCACGCTGTCCACGGATAATGCAACGGCGTCAGACTGCAACGTCGCTCACAATGCCTTGAATGTGACAGAAGAGCAGGTTGTCGAGCGTCATCATTTCCGTCGGCACCAAAGCGTCTACCAACTTACAAGGTGTCATCGAAGGCGACCAGCACCTGCTCCTAAACCGTCAGATGTGCGTCGCAAGAGGCATAGCCAAGCTTCATAACGGCGAAGCCAAGGTAATGGTGACGAACTTCAGTAACGAATATAGGCACTTAAATAGGGGCACGACGGTAGCACATCTAAGCGAATTTGTGGAAGCGAGCAATGCCTTCGCCCTCACTGATTCTCAGGGAGCCGCAACGTCGACAGCAGTGTCCGCGCCCGCCTTCGACGTCAATCAAAGCCTTTCCAGGCAGCAACAAAAGGAGCTCAAAGCCTTACTCCACCAATACAAGGACTGCTTCTCGTCGTCGTCGTGGCTTCGTCAGACCCCTCTCGCGAAACATCGCGTCATAACCGACGAATATGCCCGTCCGCTCCGTCAGAGCCCCTACCGAGTTTCTGCACGGGAACGCGAGGCCATCAAGCAACAAGTCGACGAAATGCTGCGTGACGACATCATTCAGCCGTCTACGAGTCCGTGGGCATCACCCGTGGTGTTGGTGAAGAAGAAGGACGGAACCCTACGTTTTTGCGTCGATTATCGTCGCCTGAACAACATCACGAAGAAAGACGTGTATCCCCTCCCACGGATAGACGATGCTCTGGACAGACTCTACAACGCCAAGTATTTTTCGTCGATGGATCTCAAAACCGGCTACTGGCAAATCGAAGTAGACGAGAGAGACCGAGAGAAGACTGCCTTCATAACACCAGACGGCCTATTCGAGTTTAAGGTCATGCCCTTTGGTCTTTGCTCGGCGCCTGCGACGTTCCAACGGGTTATGGACACAGTACTCGCAGGCTTGAAGTGGCAGACTTGCCTCGTCTACTTGGACGACGTAGTCGTATTTTCTTCCAACTTCGACGAGCACCTCCGGCGCCTTGAAGCTGTTCTTCGGGTAATCAAAGCCTCGGGACTTACCCTGAAGCCAGAAAAGTGCCGCTTCGCCTACGAGGAACTATTGTTCCTTGGCCACGTTATCAGCAAGTCGGGAGTGCTCCCTGATCCACAGAAAACAGCTGCGATCGCCGACTTTCCTGCACCCACCGACAAGAAAGCAGTACGCCGATTTCTTGGCCTCTGCGCTTATTACAGGCGCTTCGTGAAGAACTTTTCGCGGATCGCCGAGCCACTGACGTACCTCACGAAGGCCGACGTCGACTTCAAATGGGAAACGCCGCAAGTCGAGGCATTTCAAGAATTAAAGCGACGCCTGCAAACGCCGCCAATACTGGCGCACTTCGACGAAGAAGCTGACACCGAAATTCACACGGACGCAAGCAGCACAGGGCTCGGCGCCGTGATCGTGCAGAGGACCGACGCACTTGAAAGGGTCATCAGTTACGCTAGCCGGTCACTTTCGAAGGCAGAAGCCAATTATTCCACGACAGAAAAGGAATGCCTTGCCATCATCTGGGCTACATCAAAGTTCCGCCCCTACCTGTACGGCAGGCCTTTCAAAGTCGTGAGTGACCACCACACCTTGTGTTGGCTAGCGAACTTGAAGGATCCATCAGGGCGCCTCGCACGGTGGAGTCTCAGACTACAAGAATTTGACATCACCGTCGTCTACAAGAGCGGACGAAAGCACTCCGACGCCGACTGCTTGTCTCGCGCTCCTGTCGATCCGCCGCCCCAGGATGACCAGGATGACGACTCTTTCCTGGGACCCATAAGTACCGACGACTACGCGGAACGCCAACGGGCTGACCCGGAGCTCAAGATCCTCATAGACTACCTGCAAGGCAAGACCGCCGACGTGCCGAAAGTATTCCGCCGAGGACTGGCTTCGTTTTTCCTGCGAAACAACATCCTCCTGAAGAAAAACTTCTCGCCGCTCCGCGCCGACCACCTCCTCGTGGTACCTTCAGCGTTACGTCCAGAGGTTCTGGAAGCATTACACGACGACCTGACAGCCGGACATCTTGGTGTTTCCCGCACACTGTCACGAATACAAGAGAAGTACTATTGGCCTCGCCTCGCTGCCGACGTCGCCCACTACGTAAAAACATGCAGAGACTGTCAGCGACGCAAGACGCCGACAACTAGGCCAGCCGGACTTCTGCAACCCGTCGAATCACCTCAACGGCCATTCCAACAAATCGGCATGAACTTACTGGGGCCGTTCCCGACGTCAACTTCTGGCAACAAATGGATTGTCGTAGCGACTGACTACCTCACCCGCTATGCCGAAACAAGGGCCTTGCCCAAGGGCACTGCCGCCGAGGTCGCCATGTTCTTCATTGAGAACATCGTCCTCCGCCACGGAGCCCCCGAGGTCCTCATCACCGACAGAGGTACGGCCTTTACGGCTGACCTAACGCAAGCGATATTGAGGTACAGTCAGACAAGCCACCGCCGAACCACCGCGTACCACCCACAGACGAATGGCCTCACCGAGCGTCTAAATAAGACCATCGCCGACATGCTGGCCATGTACGTGGACGTCGAGCACAAGACGTGGGACGCCATTCTCCCGTATGTAACCTTCGCGTACAACACGGCCGTGCAGGAAACGACGCAGTTTGCTCCATACAAGCTCGTCTACGGACGGAGCCCAACAACTACGCTTGACGCCATGCTACCGGTCGGCACCGACGAAGAAGACCTCGACGTCGCCAGCTACCTGGATCGCGCTGAAGAAGCTCGACAGCTAGCTCGCCTGCGTATCAAGAGCCAACAGACGGTCGACAGGCGCCACTACAACCTTCGACGACACCACACCGAATACCAACCAGGTGACCTTGTCTGGGTCTGGACGCCGATACGACGACGGGGATTGTCTGAGAAGCTCCTGCGACGCTACTTTGGACCCTACAAGGTAGTCCAACGTCGTGGTGAACTGGACTATGAGGTCGTGCCCGATGGCTTAACGTCATCCCAACGACGCCGTGCACGACCCGAAGTCGTACACGTGGTGCGACTTAAACCTTATTACGCGCGCTGATTAGCTGTGACGCATTGTTAATGTAATTTATTGCATGTACTCTCTCTTATGTTCTGTCTTTAGCATCGGGACGATGCTTTTTCAGAGGGGGGTAGTGACACGTGCGGTTCTTTTGGTTTACGAAGGAAGACGCTATCACTTTCTGTTAAGCGCAACGCAGGCCGCGTTTATCTTGTATGCCACTCTGGAACGCGTTACGACGCGTGTATAAAAAAACTGACACGTGCGGTTCTTTTCGTTTGCGAAGGAAGACGCTATCACTTTCTGTTAAGCGCAACGCAGGCCGCGTTTATCTTGTATGCCACTTTGGAACGCGTTACGACGCGTGTATAAAAAGCCGGCGCAGTGCGCCACTGGGGGTCTTTTTTTTTCCGTCGGCCGACGACTGTTCACGCCGCTGTTGCTATGAGTTGTGTTTGGCCCCGTTTTGCTGGGCACAAGTTCGCCCAATAAACAGTTCGCCTGACACCGCCCTGACTCCTGCGTGCTTCCTCTCAAGTGCTGCGTGTATCACAACCTCGTGACAATATGAAGTCACTTCATTTGTGAATACACGTGTTATTTACTATTCTGGCGTGCAGATAATATGGCTTTTTTATTTTCATACATTTGTCGCAAACGTGGGCTCTAGAAACTCCATTCTCTACCTCACAGAACACAGAGAACTGTCATTACCAACAGAAGGCGGACTTTTCTCAAAGAAGAGAGATATAAGATTATACCTTGACAAAGGAGAGTTTTTCTAGTGATTAGGCAGCCTTTTTAGTTGAACAACCCGCTATTGCAGAAACCGAGGGCATTTCACTTCGGTCCTCTGCTTCGTGGCGTAGGTAGGCAGAAGGAAAATACAGTGGTAACAGTATCAGTGCAATGGAACGAGGCAATGAAAGCTGCCAATTCAGTATGAGGGACGCACAACCCTGAAGATAATCCCTTGATGAAGCTTCGTTAACAGCGTTGTTGCAGCTCAAAGCACTGGCTAGCGCTGTGCCTATTGCACTGTAAGAAATTGCAACAAACTAAAATTCAATTACACTCACAAGCCACACGTTACCTTAAAAATCCACTTTGGCCATGTTAATTTGGCCATTCGACTTAGTTTTGGCTTCAAACAAAGTATCACGCAGGAATAGCTACGCAGGCTCTCATTCACCTGCCATTAGTTCTCTTCGACATAACATGACGTGTTAGATACTTGTGCTCATGAACAAGCATAATCAAACTCTTTTATCTGGCTGGGTCAGGGTCAGTATTTAGTTATTTGCAACACCCGTCCTTGCTAGGCAGGATGTGTAAGTTATTAGTGGTAGTATGGTATTACATCAGACGCTTGTCATGGTTTTCTTGTTAGAGTCTGTCACTTGTGCTCGTCATTCAGTCATGTCATACCATACCAGCTTTGCAACATGCCATGTGAACGAAAAGGGGGTTCAATGAGATGTGTTATAATGCCAATTTATTAAATATAGGAGAAACTTTGCTATTGCAGCTGCTGTAGAAATAAGGCCTGCTAAGATAACACATTAGACAATTGCACTCATTGAGGCGCCCTAGTGCAGTTTATATTTCACCGCTATTTGATACCTTCACCCATTCATGAAAAACAACACAACTTAAGCTATCGGGGTTATCTGACTTACTCTAAATCATTGTGACATACGCACCGGTTAGCACGATAGGTGCACCAACAAAAGTTGGCAACGCGCCAGCTTGACCATGATCAACTGCAGGCTGTATCACTTGATCTGTCGACAACCATGGAAATAGTAGCACGTAAAGTAAGCAAAGAAACGGTGAGCAAGCCGCTGTGAACAATGTTCACACACTAGCAGCATGCGCGTGCTAATTCAATCAAGCGCTAAATATTTAACAGTTTGCATCATTTCTATCCTAGAAATATTACAGGGTGACAGATCGATTGTAATAATAGTAAAACTTGGCAGATCCCACGGACAGTGGGAATCACGCATATTCAAAGCACGAATGCGGAAGGTTGATAGGTCACTTCAAAATCAGCACAACGTTAGGAGACAAAGGTAAGTTATGCGGTACATGACTTCCATGTCATAATTATTATGTTTGGAGGTTTCACTTACCTTCGTCATCTATTAACGTCACCTGATACCAACTTTGGAATATATGAAGCTAGCCTGACGGCCGCGAGCTTTCAAAGAGCTATAGCATGTAATCATGTTTTACATGACATCTATATCATGAATATCATGTTTGGACATGTTAATTACATTCGTCGTTCATTCACTAACGTAATACCAAATTTAGCATATGTTGAACAGCGTTACTTATACATCACCGCGTCTGCCTCTCTTTGTGACGGATGGACACTGTGTGCGCTCAAAGCCGCATGCGTCAAAGCAACGCAGTGCGGGCCAGTGAGTACATGGAAGGCAGATCCACTATGGAAGTCACAGGGCAGATTCACAGATCTCTATAGGGGGATATTGGCGCCTGGCGTGGCATTGCCGGCGTGACGCGATGAAATGACGCTGGAGTGTATTGTCGCCTGGAGTGGGGCGTGTAATAATGTTCTTACATGACCCAAATCTGATGATTATCATGTTAGAACCATTCGCATACCTTCGTCATTCATTAAGGTGACGTAATACCAAATTTTCGCATATGAAAAGGTAGCGAAATGGCCACGAACGTATTGAGAGTGTGGGAAGTAGTCATGTTGTTACATGACACGCATCTCGTGATTATGATGTTTGCACCAGTATCATACCTTCATCGTCAATTCACGTCCCGTAATACCAAATATGGTATTAGTGAAGCTAGCGAAACGGCCACCAGTGCATTATGAGCGTGGCATGTATTTACATGACACGCATCTAATGATTATCATGTCTGTACCAGTCATATACCTTCATCCTTCATTCACGTACCATAACACCAAATTTGGTATATGTGACGCTCGTTAACGGCCCGAGTGCATCATAAGCGTAGCATGTAGTCATGTTGTTATATCAGACGCTTGTCATGGTTTTCATGTTAGAGTCTGTCACTTGTGCTCGCCATTCAGTCATGTCATACCATACCAGCTTTGCAACATGCCATGTGAACGAAACCACCACAAGAGCTGCAGGACCAAGAATTGTAAATCATGACATTTGTGACATCCATGTCAAGATTTTCATGTCATGACTTGTCAAATATGCTCTTCCTACAGTTATGTTACGGCATAACAAGTTTGGTATCGATACCTTCATCCGAACGGCCAGGAGAGCTAAAAGTTGTAAGTGGCTAGATAGATAGATAGATAGATAGATAGATAGATAGATAGATAGATAGAGTCAAAGTCGCTGAAGTTCGCCATGAAATGCTTCTCATTTATTAAATATTTGTAAATATTTTGTATTAACTGCTCGTGGCATTCTGTCACAGGAAGCTGTGCTTCGCAACATCGCTGAAATTGTGTGCAATGGGTGCCTTCCTTACTACAGTCTAATATATTGTTAAGCAGCGCTTTATTTTTCGGCGGCTTCGTTGTTCTCAATCACTTCGCCGAGCGTTCATAAAGCGTTGCACACTCGATGACGCAGTGGCAACGCACTTCGTGCAAAACCCTGACAGCATCCGACAGCGGAATACGGAGTGCAAACAAGAGGTGATTGTCAAGCGCACGCGCATGTCATTTATCACGTCGTGCCGCGAACGACTGCGCGATTACAATAAACAGCTCAAACTGAATTACAGAGCAAAAACACTGACGCCTTGTTCACGCAAATAATTACGACCCGTTCGAGCCAACGGCGCATGACCTGCTCAAAAACCGCAGGTGCGAACGACAGCCCCGCCTTGAAAAGCCCCAGGAATAACAAAAGAAGGTGAGAACAGCGAGAAACCTTGTATGTAGGCGGACGCACAAGAATAAACAAAATAATGGATTCACTGAGCTTGAATTAGGAGGGCTCCTACAGAAGCGCCTAGGTTACAAAGCCAGAATTTGACACACGCACCCGCTTCACCTCTTCATGCGGCAAGTGCATAACGATACAGCCTCATTGACATGAGGCTACGGCGCATTGAATTCTCAAACCTTGCTACTAGGTAAACTATTCACTGATCATAGATATGAACTCAGCCCACAACACCGCAGAGGTTGCAAGCGCTACAGACATTTACAAATGCTAAGCGCAAGCACTCGTATTTTGAACAAAGGCCACTTATCAAGCTCGAGTTTATTTTCGCGTTTACTCCCGGGCAGTGGTCGCCATACTCGTACTTCATCTTCGAAGTAGTCAAGGTATACTGCTGGAAGTGACACACTTGCTCATTACACCTGCCACGTACAATGCCGAACATGTCCTTGTTCGTGAAAATTAATAATGCCAAGCCAAGTATCCAAGCCACCGAAAAATATTACACGAGGCGCAAAACATATTACCGTACACCACCATTTCCGAAAAAAGCACAGATCAAGGAGAGATGAAACTAGCAAGAGGGCGCCCCCTGTTGAATCTTCGAAAGGAAGGAGCGAGCATTCTTTGAGACGTTAGATCCTGGAGTTTTGAGGACACGCGACGTCACCTGTCGACGCAGTTTTATGTAGTGCATGGCCCGACTGCCTCTCACAGTCTGCTGCGCAACCAGGTGCAACTACAACGTAGGAAACAACGATTGGGCAAAATATTAGGTGACTTTGTGTGTTTAACAGAGAAAAAGAGCTACGAATTTTTCTCCACTCATCAGACGCGTCACCGAACCGTGGGGCAGTGTTTGCTGGTTCACTCGCGTGAATGACGGTGAAAACAGAAGCAGACGCAACAGCTCCGCGCTCTACGAAAAACAAAAAGAGCTCTGCCGACGCTACTGTTAGGTTATGAATTGTTATACGGGCGCAAAGAAGTTCAGTCTTACTGATTTCCACTGCTTTCACGAAGCAGAATGGCTGCAGCGCTGGATACGGGTTGTTGCGAATGTGTTGGATGAGCGAATTACTAGCCTTTTCTACAGTCATTCACATGAGAAGGTGTCATACTGTAGGTCACCTGTTGTTGTTTTGACAGAGCCTCTGATTGCGGTGGGCACCGTGCAGCTGTAGACCGGTGACGCGCGCAATAAATATCACACACGTCCGACCACCGATAATCTGCAGTTGCACAACATTGCATCTGCGGGCTTTGAAGGCTCATAAGTTCCAACTTTAACCATAAAAGTACGTCATACAAGTAAATCGCATTTTGATCGTTACCACAATCAGTTTTTTCTTCCCGTTGGTCTCCACAATTGCCAGATTCATACTACAGGCCTCGGTTTTGCTTTTTGCTATACACCAAGAAAGCGTACACGCATGTATTCCCATTGGCAGAGTATACAAATGGATGTTAACCATCAACAAAACATTCTAGCATGAGTAATAAAACAGTTCAACGCACAAGGAGCGAATATTGAAGGAGAATGCAAAGACCCTGAAAAAATTCGGCAGAACCCACGTACGTGGTAATCGACGTTATGCGAAGCATGCGGAGAAAAGGTGACCTAGTTGCAGCTTTCTTTATTGATGGACACTTCATGAAATGACGCTACTTATATTTTCAAATGTTGCGCCCAGAGACATATGTTAAAGAGTTGTAGATGTTTATATGTCCAGTTGTTTGCACATGCGCAACGATGTCAACTAGAACATGCGTATTAGCAACACCAGAAGCTGATATGAAGCGCTGATGCTCTCGAAGATGCTAGCCCTAGACACTGCTACATAAAATAACTTCAGCACATGGCACCTAAACTCAATTGACGTTAACCCGACGTAACGGCTGTATCAAAGGAGTGCATGTGTAATTTTTATAAAGTTAGGTAAGCAGCACAACAACCACTATTGACATTTCAAGAAAAGTAGCGTCGTTTTAGAAAGTAATTCCGAAGCCTGGCGTAGCTCTGCGTAGCTCTGCTTAACTGCCACGCAGAAAGCTTGGGTTGCTGGGACCCTGAAATTCATTATTTGCATTCATTGGGAGGTCAATGCTGCCTATGTCAGGTTTTTCTTAACACTGACATTTATTCTATGTCATCGTGGGGTCGACACTACCGATGTCGGGTATTTCTTTAAGCTAACGCGTTAAAATTGCTCATGTGCGTTCTCGTCGTTCTTAGGTGTCAATCACCTGTGGCACATACCCGCCTACAAGCGGCACCAACCCGTCCGTCAGTATGTGCCCGTGTCTGACGGGAAATGTTTCACAATGCACGCAACTGGATTGTGAGATTATTCATGTCTTGACCAGCGCGTCATGTTTGTCAAAACATCTTAGCCTGCAATGATAATTTTGGTTCACACCAAGTTACGGGGGTGACCACGAGGGCACCCAAACGTAAGCGGCTAGATAGATAGATAGATAGATAGATAGATAGATAAATAGATAGATAGATAGATAGATAGATAAATAGATAGATAGATAGATAGATAGATAGATAGATAGATAGATAGATAGATAGATAGATAGATAGATAGATAGATAGATAGATAGATAGATAGATAGATAGATAGATAGATAGATAGATAGATAGATAGATAGATAGATAGATAGATATGCTCAAAGTCGCCGAAGCTCGCTAAGAAATTGTTCGCATTTAAAAACTCGCCGGGGCTCTTCGTGCCGCATAAAGAGAGCCTTGTGCCATTGATCGTAAAATAAATTGCTAGTGTATGTGCTTCATCGCTTTGGCATCATGTGTGTGCCCATGATTAACGCAACTAGGCATTACAGACCAAACTGCGGAGTGCTTGCTTCGAAGTCGATGTCGCGCGATGCTCGCTCGCACCTAAAGTGCCAGTTCTGGTACGCCAAAATAACTGAAACACATTTCGCATTGTACCCGAAGTTTATTTTGATGAGCTTCCTGCTTTTCTGAAACGAGGTTATATTAAAAGGAAAAGCTTGCCAGGTCCTTGAGCTTCAGGAAACCGCGCCTCAAGGCCATCAAAAGAGGAGGGTCTATGCATGTTCCCTTGCGGACGATTCTCTTTTCGCTACCCATTTCTAGCCGGTGCGTCAATGGGGGCGCTGGTGGTGGAATTTTTCGCAGTGCTGCCTGGCCAGAGTCTGACGTCTATAGTGATTTTCTTGCGTGAGATTGTTGTGCAGTCGTCGAAAGGTTACACCGTAAACGTTACACCCAAGTTTTTGGTAATAGATCCTACAAAAGAGCTCCGTAACATATAGTGCCTGAACGGATGAACCTCGTATGCCTGAATGTAGCGAAAAACATCAGAAAGTCAAAACAACTCTTTGTGCACCTCTTGTTTTATAGGTTAAAACTGCAGATGGGTTGCAGTGCGGGTTATAGGATCTAGTGTGGGGCGCCAAATCCTACTTTGCCAACCAATGCTTTTTCTTTTACAAATTTATTATTTGATTCTTCTCCAGCCTTCCTTTGTTCCTTCCTTCCTATAGTGTTGTAAGCACTTACAGTATTTAACTGGCGCCCATATATTTCTTTCCATGATAGTGATATTTCACTTTTGCTCCAAATGCTAGAGCCACCTCGCTTCCTTGGCATCGGTGAGTGAATGATCTTGCGGAACTTCTGACAGCTGATATGTTTAAAAAGACTATGGCGTGCTAAATCGTTCATTCAAGAACGTTTTCATCAAGCAATGACACTTACGTTTCTAAGGCGGCACATTCATGCCTCACACATAGGCACCCAGTTCTACCTGTAAAAATGAAACTATTAGGACTAATATTCATTATGGCAGTTCAGCTGCCTCTGCGAACTTGAAACTGAATTGGAATTGTGCGAGTGTAGAAGAATGGTACTTTTAGTCGCCAGTGACTACACGTCATACGCCCTTCAGTACAATTCATGCTAGGTGTATAGAAATAATCGAAGAGACTTGGTCTAAAAGTTAATAATTAAAACTTTCTCAACACTATGACTGCAACGTTTTCATACTCTTGATCTTTGTTATGTTTAAAAGACTACGGCGCGCCTAATCATTCAATCAAGAACGTTTACATCAAGCAATGACACTTACGCTTCTAATGCAGCAAAATCATGCCGCAGTTTTTTTTTACTTATTTCAGAGAAAATATTTTGAGGTATATAATTATGCTGAATACGCCTTCTTTAAATCCTAGATACAACACTATACATATGCTAAGACAGGAAGAACACAAAATACTGAAATTCGGGCACGATATTTCCTAGACCCACGCTTTATGTTGCAGCTTCATTAATATTCTACGTTTGTCAGCATTAAAACGCGTTTAAAATTTCCCTGAAATGGTGTTTCTGTACATTTCTCAATTTATATTGGCGGCCTCGGCACAAAAGCAGGGTGTAAAATTGTTCAATAGGCAATCTCCAAGTAATCTCAAACTTCTTCTAAAATATGTCAAATATAATTTTTGAGAGATTCCTGGAGAGCTTGCAAGGTGGACGCAAAGTGGCGCTTTAGTTCAGTTACCTAAATCAAGTTTTTTTAGGGTAGAGCCTATAAGCGACAATCAAATCCTGAAAAACGTGGTCATGGAACTGCCTGCTTTCTGCTATTTTGACATTATTTTGGCTTTAGGAGGGCGCTTACTAAAATATAAATGCAAAAGGAATCTCGCGCAAAATATCGCAATAAGAGGAAGGAAGCAAGAGCTCTGGCCTGTTGGCACCCCTAGGCAGTCAGAATGACCTGCGTGTGTAGCACCGCGTTTTTCTCAATTTTCGTGAAGACGTCGAGCGATAGCCGATTTTTTGTGAATTTGCACACCGGAGCTCCCCAATTCTAAATATACCGCTGCCAGCTAGAGTATTTTTGTGGCATCTCTATGACAGAAAAATGAACGCGGCATCTACCGTATGTCTTGTAACAGTAATGATATGAATCCTATATCCAAAAAAAGAAGATTGTTCTCTAAAAGGTGATATTCGTCGACCTGTCTCTGCTCTGACTTCTTTTTTCTTCAGAATAAGATGAGAGGAAATCAAATGAAATAAGACGGGAAAGTTGCAGTAATTGATCGTACACTGAAAGAGATAAAAGTAGATCCCATAACTGTGCTCAATTGACAAACAAATATAGGTTCGTCTCCTGACATTCATTCATGCACGTAGGCACCAGTTCTTGGTGACAAAAGTTGAAATGCAGCCTACAACGCAGTGAGGTATGTCCGCTTCTTGCGACAGGGAATCTAGCACACATCTGCGCCTAACAATTTATGATATTGTGGATGTATCGGGTCACTTTAACCTGTTCGCCAGATGACCAATTTCCGTGCAGAAAAGCACTGTTGGGAACTTTGATTATTCCAAAAACAAGTTTAAAATGCAAATCCAAAGTGTACGCGTTAGTATTACCTCCAGATGATGCTTATAAGAAAGCGGCTAATTTCTTTTAAAAAAAGACATTCAGCGCATCAAATAAATCTACGCAAGGAGAAGCTAATTATACAAATATAGAAATGTTGTTCCGCTTTTGATGAAGTGGGTTAGTGAACAAGGGTGAACTCACACAAGGACAAAGACAACGCAAAAATCTCTTAACCCTTTGAGAATTGAACCGCACATGTATGGCGTGAGGCATTACTTTAGTGTTTATATTGCACACCCAGAAATTTTGCCGTTGGCATCCATGTCGGTGTCATCTACGTAGGTAGTGGGCAAAAAATAATCATCTTAAGTGTGACTCATATATCTGTAATGATGTAGTTAAATAAATATTAAAAATCCTGGTCCAGAGTGGGAATCGAACCTTTGCGTCGCAAGCGAGTGTTGTACCACATAGCGAGGCCTTTTTATATTTCCTAATAAATTTCACACACGGGATGACGAGGTAAGTATGTTACATTACACAACAAACATTACAGAACAAATATTCTGCCGTCATGTACTGCTAGAGCACTTCCCACTTTAAAGAATTTCTTCATAGCGGGAACAAATGAATGTGTTCGTTCATGATCAAAAGTGGTAGAAACTCTGCTTGTTATAGACGACACAGCCACGCCTCTGCTAGTGTAAACTGTGAAAATAATTATTTTGCTTGTAAATTCAGTAGAAGTGACTTTGATGCGTTTCATACACATGCGTCATGGGTACATGCTTCACAATACAACATGGAATATTGCGAAATATTGCCTAGTACAAGCCTACAATGCCATCGCACGTCAGAACTTAGTACTATCATATTGGCTTCCTTGTTTAAAGTCCGTCACCCCTTACAAAAGGCACACATAATACTGCACCCTTAAGGCTACGCAGTGGCTGTATAGCAAGTTGGAAAAGATTTCATACACGAAGTAATAGAAGAGCGCACTAGGACCAGAACATCGCTTTCGATGTCAACTCTTAAAGCGAAGCTCAAGGATCACCTAATTGTTTTGATCATTTCACTTGCATGAAATGTTGATCCACACCTGTAGAAAATACGCCGACTGGCGTTTTATGTGTTAATGTATGCTCTTTTTTTGCTGCTCGTGACGCTTTTTTGCTTGCGCAACCAAGCGTGCGCAAGCCTGATTTCGTTCATCATGCTGTTATCGCTTCTCGCGCCCGCAAAGCTGATGGCTCTCGGGTTTCCCATCTGTCCGAGCATGACCGCTTGTGACTCTCTCATACATATCTCCCCGGGGCATGATTACATCTGTTTCCTTGCTGCACTTATTTACAGACACGACACTGCCATGGTTGCGTTTCCTGTTATGGCGACTCGAAAGAACTAACCCCGTCTCGTTGGCGATAAGAATAAGAGTTATAGCTTTATCATCCGTTATGTTTTTCGGACGGGCGCACGACACCAATTTCGTTTCGTGTGCTCATTTGCTTAGCTCATGTGGAAGTTAATGCTGGTTTTTCTGGTGCTAGGGAGTCGAGCTGCGGTTGTTCTGATGGAGAACATTTGCCAAGTACCGAATTAGAAAATGGATTCATTTTCTGCCAGTTCGTTGCACAAGGATTCGCTCACTAGTTCGTACTTGGATGGTTATGAAACTGCAACATCTACAAAGCGTAACCGGTGCCACATTTCGAAAAAAATAAAACAGAATATTTTTCGGTGTTTATGGTGCAAAAAAAGATTTTTTTACAAGAAAATATTCTGTTGAGAAAGTAGTTTGTGAGCTATGTTTTATATTAAAAATACATGTCAATATTAAAAAGGCCACATGTGTCTTTTTTGAGTATCGCTTGATCTTACTGCGAATAATATTCGTGAAAGTAACAAAATTGACTATTTCGGTGCTTTACGAGGACGCAAAAAAATTTTCGACAAACTTTTTCTGCCTAAACAGCATTGTTCGTTGAGCTTATTTACAAAAAAACTAAATTACACATCTGTGGACTGCATTTGGCAAAAAAGGGCGAACACTGTCGCTTTTAGAAAGGTAATACCCTCGCCGCTAAGATATCTACCTGGTAGGACACCTTAAGTTAAACAGATGAGACAAAATGAATGCATTTTTGGTGGCGTTTCTTTGTCATTTAGACTGCTTTGTTATTTTACATGTTTGTCTACATATAGTATAATGCAGAAATTATAGTTAGGCAAAGGCAATCGAGGTGTGAAGTAATTAGGGCAACCAAGCGTTAATTCAACATCAAATCGTGCCTAACCGCGTGCCTCAATGCCTCAATGTTTTTATTATACCATGATTGTTACCATCGTTATAATTTTCAAAATAAACAAATACTTCAAATCTTTAACAGGAAACGCATTATCTCAATACGCTTAGTGCAGCAGCTACTGAAGAAAACGAATATGCCTTAAAAAAATTGGCACCGTATCTGCATGTTTCACTGCAATGTCGTCAAAAGAATATAGTGATGCGTCTGGAGAAAGTGAACATAACGTTTATTTTATGTTCTGCATGAAAAAATTGGTGAATAGTATTCTGGAGGCACTGCGTTAGATTATCTGGAAACGCGAAGCGGAGGTGAACGACTGCATCGAGGCGCTTTAAAATGCGTAATACATGAGCGCCATCTGGAAGTTATCTTGGAAAATGAAAGGATTGGTATCCGCATATAACAAGCGTGCGGCATAGGCACCCGTCTTGGAGGCCATAATGGTGGAATTCAAGGCGATAGGAAGGTGCCACCAACATGTTTGCTGGGCAAAGCGTTGGAAACACTTGCCTTTTCTTGCAGAGCGTTGCCTTGTCAGCAGGCAAGGTTCTTAGAATTACTTATGTATGCCTTCTCTAGTATGAAAAACCAAGCCACAGAATATTGACGTGTTAGTATTGTGCCTCAGATATGCGCCATATGTGCTTTTTATTCAGCACCCGCGCATATATGAACAATAAAACCTGAGCAATATTCGTGGGCGCAGTGGATTAGGTTTTGAATGTTTTGAATGTTGTTGTGAATGTTTTGAATGTTGAAACGTTTTGAATGTTGTTTCGGGAGACAGACAGGCAGACAGACCTAAATTTTTATGTCAATGTATCTCAAGAACGACTATCTGTTTAAAAAGGGAAAGTTTCGTGAATATCTCTGAATAAAGGTATGTGTTCTCCTTTATTGAGATAGTGCCAAGGCCTTTTTCATTACTGAGCTAGTGCCAAGGTACGAAAAACGTTAAATGCAGTGCGGATTGCTATGGTAACTGAAGAAAAGTGGCATTTATGTTAGAGTAAAATCAATAACTGGATATTCATTGCAATCAGACATCGCATTATGACAACGTCACTTTCACCAAACGACTGCTTCGATGTCTTGATTGGGCGCTGCTTCAAAGACAATACCGACGAAGAACATGCAGCGGACGGATTGTTCTAGCTCTACGTAAACTAACTTTGAACACCCATACTGCTCTAATATTTAGAGACTCCCTGTTTATATGCGCATCGCTTACTGCTTTGCCTACATCAGATGCTTTAACACATCCCTTACGCTAGTTCCTCCAGGACTGAAGCTCATAAAGAGCCAGGACGCCGTTTCAGGCTACACTGTACTGAAGGTGTTCAGATTCGTGGACGATTTTCTGGTGTGCTTCAGGCTTCACAGTCCAATCGATGAAGAATTACACCAAATATTTGGTGTGTTCACGGCCGTTATTAAAATTTTCACATTACTCTTTGAACTCCCCAGTGATAATTTCTTAAGTTTTAGACCTGGTGCTGTATGTTGGTCGGCTGCACACTTGCTGGGAGTATGCGCCGAAGTCCCAGAAGGGCGTTCTTCCATTCAACTCGTGGCATACAAAGCTTGTAAAGCGCGGAATTGCTTTAGGTGTTCTCAGGAGTGCTTTGAAGAGGTCCTGCCCTCACCAAGTGCGAAGAACCTTTGGCGCCCAAGTCGAGCGACTAAACGCGCCGGCTACCCCATTGAATTACTCAGTAGAATTGGCTCAGTAGAATTGCTACCTTGGCACTGATTCTACTGAGTGAGCTTTCGAAACGTGGCTCCAGGACACGCCCAACCCAGGAGAGGCAGAAAATTTCTGTCATCCCTTCTGTCATCCCCAGTGTGAGCCATGCGCTCAAGAAGATTGTTGGCAAGACAGGCGTGAGACTCGTTTTCTCGCCTCCTCGTAAGCTCAACTGCCTTTGCAAGAAAGTGAACGATGACAATCCAAAGAAACATGCGTGCATTAAGAAACACAGGACGCAGTACATTCATTGTGCGAGCAATGTAGTTTACGACACTCGATTTTCTCGTGGTTTGTCCAGTACTGCACACACTTGTCTCTGTTTGAATGACCACCTCAGAAAGCACGCAAGAAATCTCAGGACTTCAACAAGCAGCACTTTGGCAGGTCATTGCTCCTTGTGCGGCTGCACCCCGCTCTTTCATGAATGTAAGAAGCTCTCAAGTTATCGTAACAACACAGAGCGCGAAATTAACGAGGCTTTTTATATCAAGACGAAATGGAACATGTGCGTCAGTGAACCTTCACTCACCCTCCTGAAAAAACAGATAATGTTATTGAGTAGTTAAATTGTACATTTGAACTCGAAGGAGATTTGTTTTTGCTTTGCAGTCTTACGTGCACGTGATGGTTTTTGTTTTGTTCTTGTTTTTAGCTGTATATTTCAATCTTTCTCCGTCCCGTTTTTTGCGCTGTTCCCCTCAGTATCATGTACAAAGTGGCCCTTCCTCAATTTTATATCGTCAGTTATTCACCAATGCCCTGAGTGGGGCATTAC
This sequence comes from Rhipicephalus microplus, assembly GCF_043290135.1. Taxonomy (NCBI): domain Eukaryota; kingdom Metazoa; phylum Arthropoda; class Arachnida; order Ixodida; family Ixodidae; genus Rhipicephalus; species Rhipicephalus microplus. The sequence continues at coordinate 115,850,860 of NC_134701.1, forward strand.
TGTGCGCCGTTAAAAAATATACCAATTACAAGACCTACGTCAAAGCGATATACACGCAGTACCCTCACCTACAAATCTTCCAGCCTATCTCTATTAGGACATCGACATGAACCCACTGACGGCCTCGGCCTGGATGTTTTGATTCCTGCACAACAAAAAGAAGTACAGATTGGTCGTTTCTCGCTTTCAAGAGCAGCACTACTCAAGACGTGCGGCCAAAAGCCGGCCTAAACTCCACACGAGAAAAAGCTTGTCGTATCAAAAAGCCAGACTCATGCCTTACGCACTGTAGCCTTTCTAAGTAACTCTGCGGCTGTTCCTGATCGTCATATGTTTGAAGAAGCCTTATTTTCTCTAAAAGCACTTTCTCTCAAAGTCCTTGTCTACCAGACTACTATATATCGCAGTTTGATGCTCACTGGTGCGTGCCGCGCTGCCTCGCCCTTTGAAAGCCGCAGAAACGTTTCGCTTTGATGAATGGAGCCTCAAGGAACGGAAGCAGACGAAACTCCACGCATCCGAGTTTTCTACTCTTGGGGGGCTATAGCGAAGATGGAAGTGCTGTCGCTGTTGAAATGCAGATGCGCGTTTTTTCGCCTCAACGACCACATTGACTGCATCTGCGCTGAAATAAACAATAAAATGAGGTTAACTCACGGTTCAATGTTCTTTGCGTTGACAAAATTTGCTTTTTGACAGGATATAACACATAAACTAGGGCATTTAAAGACTAATCAATGGAGACAGAACCTTTTTTTGCCACATCATAATGAATAACGATGTGTCGTCAGGCTGGGTATGCATGAATCACTGACAACTGAAGCAACAAAAAGGGGCATCGTGTAAAATAATAACGTATCTTAAATTCATATTTTAAAACGTCAACTTACCCAAACAGTCCCACATGCGAAAGGGCACCAACATCCCTGGTTTGGAACAGAAAAATGTGCAATAAATCACACTGATAATGAGTTAAGGCACAATACATCGGGGAAACCTTTTGAAATACATCATGATATTGACAAATAAAAAACAACGTGGCAGAAAGTATAGGTATGTTATTAGAAGTAGCAGTATTGTAATTGTGACGAAAGATAATGGGGTGAAAAGATCACTTGCCACTGGTAGGAATAAAATCAGCGGCCTTCGAATAACCCGTCCGATGCTGTACCACTGAGCTATGGTAGTGGTCATCCCTCTGTCTAATATATAGGGTACAGTTGTGCACTTATACGTTGGAGTGCCCGTCAGCGCCGCTGATTGTCAAAACGCCGAATGTGGAACATTCTTTTTGCCTGTTGGCGTCCCGCAGCACGTAATCCTATTACTATGTGGCAGCTGACGAATGATCCCTCGCATTTTACCCAAAGGCATCAAGTCGTCCAGAACAATACCTTGGCTATAAAGGTAGGAAAGAAGTGTAATATAAATGCTAACAATGTCTTCGCGTACTTTAACAACTTTGAGCGTTCGTCTGCGTATCATTCTATTTATCTAGCCACTTATGTCTCGGTGCACTCAAGATCACTACATTAATATGGGGTAAACAGAAACTAGTAGGTGAAAGTAAAACAATATGGAGAATATGACTGGGTGTTCTTGCCACTCATAATGTCACAAACCCATCTCGTACGTAACTTTTTTTGAAAAACAGTGGCACATGCCTGGGGGCGCGTATGTGCCTCTGGTATGCGAGCACGTGCCGCAGGTGGTTTTTCGAGGCACTCGCGTTCGACTCGTTCTGGTGGTTTTGTTTATTAAAGATCAGGTACCATTGTGTATTTTCAGTCTAACTGTATCTGTTCTTTTGAGCTAGTTTGCTTTCAAGGTTCATAAAGAGAATGCAGCAATGCCCAGGAATTCTTCTATACAGGGCAGTTCGGCATGGACCGCCTCTCTTCAATCAGATGCGCTACCACTCGATCTCGTTTTACGAAACGGCGTTACCAACATTCCCGTTGCACTGGTGCCCTCGGGTAATGCATCAATCTGGTTGAACAACCTTAACGCGATTCAGGAGCAGCTTAAGGCGATAACCTTTGAGTACGAAAGCATCAACGAGGTTCGACAGTTTGGCTCTGGAGGTCTCGTGTGCAGATCATCAGACGAAGATTGTGTTGCGGATCTTCTGAAATGCTCATCAGTTACCTCTATTCGGTAAGTGCATATATCCAACCTGACCTTGCATGCATCAGAGGCATTGTACGTGGATTAGACTAAAACTAAGCCCATCTGAAACGCTGGAAAAACTCTGCTTGGCTCAAGTGATAGCTATCTACCGGTGCAATAGTGTAGTAGACCATGCCAATGTAGCCACCGAGTCAGTCATCGAAATTTTCGCCGGGACATCGTGTCCATCTGAAATAAACTCTGGGCCACTAATCTTTAGGATGGAACCATTGGCATCGCGTCCCCAGCAATGTAAAATTGATTGACGTTTTGACCATAGTGCTGGTGGGTGTAAATCTGGAATACGGTGTTGCATTAGTGGTCAGGATTACTCACACACTGTTTGCACGGTCCAAGCTGGGAGCTGGTGCCTCGGTGAGAGTGCTCATAAAGCATGATTGATTGATATGTAAGGTTTAACGTCCCAAAGCCACCATATATTTATGAGAGACACCGTAGTGGAGGGCTCCAAACATTTCGGCCACCTCTGAGCACACGGGCCTATGACGATTCCGCCTCCATCGGAAATGCAGCCGCCGCAGCCGGGATTTGAACCCGCGTCCTGCGGTTCAGCAGCCGAGTACCTGCCACTAGAACACCGCGGCGGGCGTGCTCATAAAGCAGGTTATTCCAGTTGTCCCGTTCACTTTCAAGAGCATCAACTGCTGGAAGTAATGAACAGGTGACGATGCTCAAGAAGCGAGTCAACGGCAGTAATCAAGGAAAGGACGTAAGGGCATGCTGTGGTTTCCGCTCGACAAAATGAAGTGGCAGATGCTAGCTTTGCGCAAACAATTGAGGCTGCAGTAGAAAAGGCAGTATCAAAAGCAATGGACATGTTATTTACGAGCCTCTCAGAATGCCTGTATCAGAGCGCTCAGTTAACTCAGCTGATGAATAACTCAGCAGCTTCTTCTCAGACAAGTTGTACGCTGACATCTTAGCAGGAGGCAGGAAGCCGCACGAGAGAAAACAGGTTGTTTCCAGAAGACCCTCGGAAGGTTTATAGGTCCACAGAAAGGAATATCGCCTCCCTGCTATAGATCTGAGTGTCAACACTGATGTTTAAATCTATTCGCGTGTCCAGAAACGTAGCCGATCTCTCTTAAACCTGTCTTCCGTGTCGTCACAGACAAAAGTTAAAAAAGGCTCCACCTAGCAAGACCGTCAAGACCAGCATTCCAAAGAAGGTTGTTTTGACTGTTGGTATATCCCACAATTGAGACGTTAAATGTTTTCCAATAGAATTGTCGTTCTATTTTCACAGCTTCCACAGATTTATCTTGTCTTATTGTAGAAAAAAGTATTGATATAATATTGTAACAAAAACTTTTGTGAGTTACAGCTGAGTACTTTCGTTTAAAAAGTATAGATCAATTCGTCTTGATTGATTGTCAAGAGGGGGCACGTTACTCACATTAGTTTATACCAGGTTTTGAAAATAACACTTCAGCTTCTGTTACTGGAGTACTAAACTTTGGTAATATTTTCGAGCATTCTTCTATGTGAAACACTTCATATAGCAAATGTATATTATCCGCGAGAGATTCACTACACAAACGCTTCGGATAGTATAATTTCTTTTAGCAGTAATACTGTTCTATTGGCGGGAGGTTTCAACTCCCCCCACATAACTTGGGGCTTAACGACAGACTCGTGCGGTGCTCGATTATGGGACTGGTCTCGGCGTAATAGTCTTACTCGTCATGACTCAAGTATCCCCACTTTTATCACAGGGATGTCATCCTCAATCTTAGATTTGACATTCTCGGTATCAGGCATTTGCAGATCATCTTGGTCGACTGTTGATGTTGAGAATATTAGTGGTCACAATTCAGTTACATTTGACATTGTTTGCCCACTAATATCTGTTCCTACTAGAAGGCCTACGAGCATAAATTTCAGTTTTTTTTAAAAAGAGCTTGCGAGGCTTCATGGAGTCTCTGCATGAACCAGCGGTAAAGGAAAAAGCATTGGGCGTTTGTTAGGTTATACAGAAGTCGCGTAGCAAAGCAGAATTTGAGTTTTACTCAGTTGAACGATAACATATGTCGTGATGGTGAATTGATAACTGTGCTCAGGATTTCAGGCGTGTAAAAGCTGCCTAGACGAAGTCATTACACCATCAATGTTCTAAAAGCTGGTCAGATTATAACTTCATTGCAGGTACATTTAAACGTACAGTGGCTAAAGCAAAGGCCGAGTATGATGAAAAGCATTTTGATTTTTTTTTTGAAATCACATAACAAAAGAGCTCCATTTATATTTCTGAAAAAGATAAAGTAATTTCTCCAGCAGAAAATCCTGAATCTATAGTTTTATCGCCTCAGAAATTGAAGCAGCCTTTGAAAAGCATAGCTTATGGTTTGGAAAAGCGATTTTCCACTAGTGTTTATCTCTCTTCAGTAATTTCCCGATCAAGAGACAGTTCGTCCGAAATATCGATAAAGGAAAAGTCAGAAAATATGAGAATCTTTCGGACGGCAGCAACAGGCCCGGATGAAGTCTCTTCAGCAATGCTGAAAATTTTCCTCAATGAGTCATGGGATGATGTACTTAATATAATAAATTATTCAATAACAAAAGCTCGAGCTCCATCTCAATAGAAAATCGCGAAAGTCATCCCTGTTCCAAAACAACCTGGTGAAAGCTACGTTCTAGACAATCTAAGGCCTATTGCACTAAAGTCCAGTTTCGTCAAAAGAATAGGAAGAGTCGTGCGCGTTCGTATAATACAATTTGTGGACAGAAAAGATTCGTCCATGTCAAATTTGATTCAGGCAGGGATGTTTCATATGGCAAGCTCATATTGACCTACAAAGTTGCATACATCTGGCGCGACGTCAAGGGCAGTACGCAGCTCTAGCTACCCTAGAAATCACAAAAGCGTATGGTAGTGTCAAACATAGCGTACTAGTCAGCCAGGGGCGTAGACAGAAAATTGTTTTTTTTTCGGGGGAGGGGGGGTTGATACAGACTCGACGGGGGGAGTGGGGGGGGGGGGGACTGGCATTAGATTTTTTTCTGTGACATCGCTATCGGCGGTAGTTCAAACAGAGGTGTACATGTCTATCCAGTCATAAGTTGCACTGTGACTATTGATAGCATTGAAGTACTCCAATCGTATAGGTTTTATCGTGTTCTCTGCGAGGGCAAGGTAATCACTATGGAGAAATGTTCACTTGTTCTCAATCGAAAGTGCACGTGCGACCGGTCTATTCCTACGCACATAAAGTTTGGTCGCTACGCATATGCGCTAAAGCACTTAAATACTCAGTAAGTAAATACTCAGTAGCTCTCTTCACTCGGCTTCCTGAAACGATAGCGTAGAGGCAAGGTGTTTTTCATTGATTGCAAGCGCGTGGCCGACTTTTTTTAAACTGAACGGATTCAGAACCGTACAGAATATTTCAACACGCAGCATAAGTGCATTCATGTTTCCAGCACTTACAGCAGCGTGAACAGGAGAAGCCTCATACCACAGAAAATATTCAGTGATCACTTCCCCAGTGATGAAGGATTGAACTGCGGAGTTGCTCAGAGCATAATTCATCATAATCCATTTCTCGGAACACGTGAACTGCGATGAGAACTACCAGTGCATGCAACACTAGTTAATTTTACTTAGGGTCTATTTTGCACCTTCCATGCCTGTTGGTTGTCTATTTCAAGCATTCTGATGCGAGTCGTCGAATTTCACTACTGCCATTATCTCCTTCGCGTTCATTGTCGTTTGTGGTATTTCATCACAATGAAACAGCAACTACCAACCTTCCTTATGAGCGCAATCGTAAGCTGAGACATCTCGCGCGCAAAGTAAGACGCTAGGCGAGTTCGAACTTACCGGCACCTGAAAAGAAGCAGAGGAAGTGTATGACGGCAAATCTTTCCGCCAGGCGAGAAACGAGATCTAGTGTTTAAGGTGCAACTTTACAAGCCTAAGCATCGTCGTAAAATTTCTCGTTTCTCGCATTCAGGGTCACTGCTCGAGCATTGCTGAGCTCGTTGCTGCCCAGCAATGCGAAGTCACCCTCCTGAAATACGCTGCCTATGCGTATTGCTTGGTAGTTGATGTCCTGGGTCGATCAGCGCCTTTCTATTAGACTCGGTGGTCGCGCCGGAACACCGCACAGTATAACGCTTTATGATCATTTTCAGAAAATCCCGCTGCTCTCAGTGCACACCTGACAATTGGCGAAAATGAGAATGGCACTTGGCACAGGCAGGCAGCTTCATTGCAGTAACGTGCCAGTGGCTGGCGTGGAAGAGCACTATAGACTTTCAGTATTTCTGGCCTTTTTTGGACTATTAAATGCGAAGCATTTCTTTGCGAACTTCGGTGACTTTGTGCGTATATTTCTATCTATCTATTTATCTATCTATCTATCTATCTATCTATCTATCTATCTATCTATCCGTCAACGACTTTAGGCTCACCTGGCCGTTTCAATAATAGTATTGACATCAAACTTGGTGTGGCGTAACATGACTGTATGAAGAACTTATTTGATTAGTCATAATATGAAAATTATGATATGTATGTCGAGAATGTTATGATATACAATTCTTTACCCTACAGCACTTGCGGTGGTTTTGTTTACATGGCATGTCGGAAACCACGTATATAAAGACATGATTGCATGGCGAACACAAGCGACAGGCCCATGAAAATCATTACATGACAACTAGAAACATGAAAATCATGACATGCGTGTCATGTAACCACATGACTACACGCCACGCTAATGATGCGCTCGCGGCCATTTCGCAAGTATCGCATAAACCAAATTTGGTATTATGGTATGTGAATGGTTGACAAAGGCATCTGACTGGTGCAAGCACGATAATCATGAGATGGGTTTCATTTCACACATGACTAAATTTGAGGCTCATGATGCGCTGGCGGCCGTTTCGCTAGCTTCACTTGTATCAAATATAATATAACGGGACGTGAATGGACGACGAAGGTATGATACTGGTGCAAACATGATAAACATGAGATGCGTGTCGTGTAACCGCATGACTACGTGCTATGCTCATGATGCGCTCGTGACTGTTTCACTAGCATCACATGTACCTAACTCAGGTTTACGCGACGCGAACGGATGACATAGGTAAATGACTAATCCAAACATAATAATCACAACATGCCTGTCATGTGAGAACATGACTACATGCCACTGTCAAGGCGCCAATACATTTCGACGTGACGCGGTGCGCGTGCTCGCCGGCGTTCATTTTGTCGCTTCATGCCAGTGTTTACATGCCAGGCGTCGGTCCTGCCATATACTCGCATGCGCGCGCCACGCTGCGTTGCTTTGACGCATGCGCGTTTCAGCACGTCGGGCATCCCTCCGTCACAAAAAAATTGCCCGCAGCTTCCCTCGGGGGAACACTGAGGAGGATGCGGAGCATATAATTGGTTAACGGGGTGTTAAAGTGCGACTTTCTTGGGTCGATGGCGAAATTGGTTAACGTGGTTGTGAAATGGGGTGTTAAATTGCGACTTACTTGGGTCGATGGCTAAATTGGTTGTAGGAGGGGGTGTTAAATGAGTGAACACGTACACACGTATGCGAAAGGGCGGCGCTGGACGAAGGGACGTCGATCATTGTGTTTGTGGATTCGTTGGAATTCATTTCACCGCGACCTTGGACGTCGACGCGCCATACAAACCAACCGACGAGCGGCAACTGAGCGAGCGAGCGCCGACCTTGAGTATATATACAGCACGACGGCGCATGCACTGTCAGCTGTTGAATGTTCTCGAAGCGCGACGCCACATGCGCGTCCACTGGAGAATCAGGAGAATTGTAGATGTCGAACGCGGTGTGTAGAGGAGGAAGGGTGCACAGATGGTGGAGGAGTGAAGCGCGCGCGGTGTGTAGAGGAGGAAGGGATGCACAGATGGTGGAAGAGTGGGCGACGGCGCATGCGCGCGCGTCAGCTGTCGAATGTTCGAGAAGCGGTGCGGACGGCGCGGACGGCGCACTACAAGGCGCGAGTATAAGATGCTTCCGCATCTAAAAGAGAGAGACGCAGAGTTGTCTGAGTAGCACATTATCATAGAGTAATGTTACTCCATTGCATCAGTACGAAATGCAGCATGTCGCATTTCGCGCCGGTTGCCGTCGGGCCGCGCCGACGGACGCTGGTCACGCCTGGCGTCAGACTATAGAGTGCTCGCGTTTTGCTAACGTAGTGTCGCTGTGCCCAGCGTGCACACGCGTCAACGCTACATTAGAGAATAATGGGCCCTTCATGATGCGCTCGTGGCCATTTTTCTAGCTCCACATATACAAATGTTGCGGTTACATAACGTAAATAATGATGAAATATATGACTAGTGCAAACATGATAATCCTGACACACGTGTCATGTAAGAACATGACAACCGACCACCCTCATAGCGTACTCACGGCCGTTTTTGCTAGCTCAACATATACTTAATTTGGTATCACGTGACGTGAATAGATGATGAAGGCAAACGACACAGCAAAAAAACATGATAATAATTACACGGAACTTCTGTACGGCATAATTCACCTCCACTTTGTAACGTTGTGTCGATTTTAAAGTGTCATATCATCATTTCTCATTCGCGCTTCGCATATCATCAATACTAACAGTACGTGGGTCTGCCATTTTTTATGACCACTTCAATGAGCACCTTGAAACGCATCGGCACACTTTGGAGATGCTTTATTCTCTTCTGCCACCAAACAATCCCGAATCTGCTACTCTTGCACTGCCGAGAAGTTTACTGACGTGTATACTCGAACATAATCTCAACTTCAGCATTGCAAAGGTTGTGTGCATGCCTGCGATGCAAGCGGTTGCGATTGCCCAGAGGTATTTTTTCCAAACGTGCGCCATCTTATAAGGATTCCGGCAACTCCGCTGGTGAGCACAGCTCAAGCAGAACGCTAATTTTTATCGCTGAGACACCTAATGCTGTGCCTGAGGTTTACAACAACACAAGAAAAATTGTTTAGCATCGCTCTGTGAACATCAACCGTGAAATACTAGTCTGTCCTTTAGCGGGAACGTAGTCGGCATCAGCTGTATGAGTGTGTATTATCAATCATTTGCGTGAGCCCACTCAAGGTTGAAAGTTAACTGAAGTTATTCTTGAATTGAGATGTTCTGAACATCACAAAGCTGGTAACCGCCATTCCTCACTTAATTACCGACCTATATCACTTACGAGTATACCGTGCAAAATATTAGAACACATCTTATTTTCGAACCTTGTAAAATTTCTCGAATCTAACTCATTCTTTACCCTAGCACAACATGGTTTCCGAAAAACATACTCCTGCGAGACCCAACTGGCATCTTTCACACATAAACTGAACGTTATACTGTATCACTCTTATCAGGCCGACTGCATAATTTTGGGTTTTTCTAAAGCGTTCGACAAGGTTTCCCACAGTTTAATAATGTACAAATTACTTCAACGAAACCTTGACAGGAAATTACTAACGTGGATTGAATTCTTTCTTAACAATCATTCTCAGTATGTTGCGGCTAACGGGGTGAATAGCCGCCACACCGCTGGTCAATCTGGAGTACCGCAAGGGTCAGTGCTTGGTCCTCTTCTTTTTCTTATTTATGTTAACGACTTACCTGCGTGTCTTTTCTCTCATGTGCACCTATTTGCTGATGACTGTGTAATATTCCGTGAATTAAGCTCCGATGCCGACGTAACTGCTCTTCAAACTGACCTTACTGCTGTCTCAATTTGGTGTCAAAAATGGTTAATGCAACTCAATGTCAACAAGTGCAAGGTTATGAGATTGTCTAGAACAACTAATCCACCTCCTACCTACTCTCTCAATGATCTTGCATTGGATACCGTTTCTAGCTATAAATACCTAGGATTACACATAACCAGCACTTTAAATTGGGCAATCCACACTGAAGACATAATTGCAAAAGCAAACAGAATGCTTGGGTACCTACGTCGCAACTTTGCTAAAGCTCCTTCTTCCTTAAAACTCACCCTCTACAAAACATTGGTCCGCCCTAAATTAAAATATGCTGCCTCGGTTTGGGATCCTGTAAATTCCAATCTAATACACTCAGTTGAAATGGTTCAAAATAATTCTACCCGCATTATTCTTTCTAACTATAACCGCACCGCAAGCATATCGGCAATGCAATCTAGCTTGAATCTATCATCTTTAGCATCTCGCCGTCAGATTCTTCGTTTGTGTCTTTTTCACAAAATATATCACCATCCCCAATTACATAATGAACTTATTTCACTACCAGATTATGTATCACCTCGTCTAGATCATCGTCACAAGGTCGGAGTTCCATTCTGCAGAACAAATGGCTGCCACACATCATTCCTACCACGCATGAGCATCGAATGGAATCACCTTCCCGCATCAATAGCAACTATCAAAGATCGTGAACTGTTTAAAAACACCATTAGCTAAGACTGTATAAGTAGGAGCCGCACCACTGTAATAACTGCATATCCATTGCTGCATTTCTGTATTCTTTTTTTTTTATTTCTCCATGTGCTAATACCACTCCCCTTTGTAATACCTCCCGGTCCTGAGGGTAGCAATAAATGAAATGAAATGAACAGCAGAAGCATAGTTGTCAATGATCAATTATTTGTGTTTAACATCTGTAGGGAGACTTCAATGCCAAGGTATGTAAGAAGCACGCTGGAAAGCAGGCGGCAGGAGAATATGGCAAAGCTACTAGAAACGCCAGAAGGTTGCTATAAGTAAAATTTGCAGAACGCAATATTTTACGGTTCTTGAAAGCCTTGTACCGAACAGAAGGAAATCGTAAGTGGACATGGAGGAGCCATAATGGCGAAAGTAAAACGAAGTACACTTTATGCTGAGTGCACACCCCCGCATCGCGCAGGATGTGGAAGTGCTTGGCAAGGTACGATGCAGTGACCATAGAATCGTACGGTTTCAAATTCACCTAGACTTGAAGAAGAAATGACAGAAACTGATGCGCAAAAACCAGTAAATGAGCTAGCACTGAGAGAGGAAGTACAGGAAATCAGATTCTCGCTTCAGAACAGGTACTCGGCTCCTATCGAGGAAACCAGATCAGCGTTGGCGCATTGAATGATAATCTGATGAGTGTCATTACAAAGTGTGCAGTGGAAGATGAAGGTACGGTAGTTGGACAGGACACTGGCAAGCTATCTCAGGAGACAAAGAGTCGCATCAAGAAACGCCAAAGCATGAAAGCTTCAAACAAAACAGCCAAAATAGAACTGCAGAGCTGTCGAAGTTTATTAAAAAGCGTTAGGTATCTGATGTAAGAAGGTATAACAAGGAGGATATTGAACACCCTCTGAGGAGCGGATGAAGCGTCAAAGCAGTGAAGCGGAAACTTGGGATAGGCAAAAACCAGATGTACGCACTAAGAGACAAGGAAAGCAAAGTAACTACCAATATGTATAGGATAGTAAAATAGCGGAGGAGTTTCACAGAGATCTGTACAGTAGCTAGGACAACCACAACCTTTTTTAAGAACTAGCAGTAACAGAGATGGCATGGCACCAGTGATGATTGAAGAATTCAGAAAAGCCTTGGAGGGAATGCAAAAAGACAAAGCTGCTGGTGAGTACCAGGTAACACCAGATCTACTCGCCCAACCGCGGTGGTCGAGTGGCCAAGGTACTCGGCTGCTGACCCGCAGGTCGCGGGTTTGAACTCCAGCTTTAATCGTTGAACGCCTTAGCAATATCCTTTACCTAGTTCGCACCGAGCTCAAAATGGCTTGTGTAAGTGAAACTTTTGCATACGGCTAAAATCTGTGCAATGATTAGCATGCTTCAAACCAAGGGAAATCGGAAATGGTACGCATGAAGTCTTTCCGACCTTACTACGCATACACTACGTGGGTTTAAGAAAAAAGGCACAGTGAAGGGTGCGCCTTTTGTGGCGGCTGGCCTGCTTTAACTCATGAAGTAATCATAATCACTTCTTGTGATGCCCGATTGCTACGTACGCTTGTACCACGCATTATTACTGTGATATTGCATGTTGTATTGTGAAGCATGCATACAGGAATCGTGGGGGGTTAAAGTACGCAAGCTGCCATGATTGCATTTACAAGCAGAGAAATTTACTTCCATTGCTTTTCCAAGCAGACACGCGGCTCTGTTTTAGAGCACCCGCTTGGCACGTAAAGGACCAGGGTTCAATGTCCGCTAGGACCCAAATGACCCGGGTTCAATCCCGACTCTAACCCGGGATATTTTTATATTCGTTTTATTTGCGTATTAACCGATTTTCCGGTCACACATACCATTATAGTTTTTCTCTCACAACCAACAACGTCAACACTGGAATTTTTTCGTAACGACTTCTTAAGGCTATTGCGTTAAAATGGCCCAAATTCAAGCAGACAATTTGAACACTTATTAAGTTACACAATACAGTGAAATTGCTCTTGGGTCATGCGACACATGGAATACTTCGTGATGAAAAATTCTAGAAAAAGTTATGTGCATGACTTTATTGCTGTAACAAGGCCAAAAAAAGCGAAAGCCAATAATCCGTGCTTTTTTCAATGTGTAATGACAATATCTTCATTTCTTACATTAAAGGAAGATGGCTAGTCATTCACTGTGCGAGGGCCACTTGTGACCAAAGGTTTGGAAGTTATTCTTAAAATTTTTATTCGCATAATTTACATTATGAAAAAGCTACACTTTAGAACAGGTTTATAAAAATCGCTCCTTTTTAATGACATTGCCGGGTGGCTCATTCAAATGAGATATTCCAAAGGCACTGACAATGTTTACGCATAAAGCGCACATGCACTAACCCCAATATTAACGGAAGAAATGATAGAAAGATCGGCCGTTTATCTTTAGCGAATACTAGTCTGGTGAAGAACGGATCACAAGTAAAAGCTGCAACACCTTGAGGAAGACAGAACGAGCACTTTGGCATGGTAAGCTGTGGCAGACGTATCCCAAGAGACATCAAGAGCAGACACACTTTAGGAACAACATCCCCGCCCCTTAACCACTCGGACGTGGGTGACGGATGATGGTGCAAGCACCGGCTGCACTTCCGTTTTATCGATTGACCCGTGCTGTATCTGGCACCACATCTTTCAATGCCCACTATTGATGCAGCGCCTGTATCATTGCCAAAACAAAAAAACGTCGCTATACATGCACTGACAATGTTTTTTTGTGTGGAGTTCAATCATATGGTAATACACTTCTTTTCTTCTTGCCAATCACTATGCTATTTGTTACGTACCTCAACCATTAGAGGATAAGGAATATATGATGTTAGTTACAGAGAGGACCCTTCGGCTACAAACACTCGTGAGTACGGCGTGGCCGATTCAATATTCATAATTTAATGTGTAGCCGTACTTAGTCTTCGTATTGTAGATTGTAGAACAACAAATTCTAAAGTTCTTGGCAACGACCCTACCATCGATGGGGGTGATACCTGTATCAGTTACGAATATTACATCCTCAGGGGATATCGAGCAGCCGTATACTGCCCATCTTTTATGCAAACATCTCGTGGGCGAAAGTAAGAACATTTTCTTCTTAACTAGTCATGAGCATCTGTATCAAAAACATTTTATAAATCAACGTATAGCGTACGACGGAGGAAACTGCACTGTCTGACGCTTAAGGCTTTACGCCACACGTTGACTGTCTTCCTGAGCATTGCAGCGTATAATCCGTGCAACTTCTGGATTTTGTATTTTGGTCAGAACATTTTCGTGGGCCTTGTTATACTGAATAGAACCTCGGAAGGCAGCAAATGGACAAATACCCCATGCAATCAGAGGCGTAGGTTGAGATATTTTTGGAGCGGGTATGATGTTGCAACACATTGATCCTACATGGGGTCCAGGCAGGAAATGTCAATTTAGCACTGTGTATGCAATGGCAAAAAAAAAGCTCAGGGGCAGGAGCATGAGCTTGGTGTGCCACTTTTATACCGCTGACTTCAGTAGACACCACTGTGGCATTTTCGCGGTGTCTAGAGTGACTACAAAGTAGGAAGTAATTTAACCGAAGTTTTGCTTCACGTAGGGGCATGAATGCCTTGGTTTGTTTCTTCTGAGGTCCTAACCATTCAAATACCACACAAAAATACTACCCTCCAAAAATATAAAATGTATGGCTGACCGGATTAAGCGCACATTCACTACACGATTGCCCGGCAACCTTTATAGTAAAAAAAAACAAAAGAAACTACCAATTACTTTTGAATATCTAATAGATTGTGGCTGTAAATTACGGAGCCGTTAAAGAAATAAAAATCAAGTAAAACATAGTCAACTTTTGACTGCGTTGATCTCCCTCCAATACTATAACAGTAATGTTGGTGATGATGCGTGGTGCTTTAAGGCGCAAGGGCTAATTGATGGACAAAGATTGTCTTTTCAGTAAACAACAGATGGCAACAAACGCGAGGCAGTAGAGGAGCCTAAAGTTTCTTGTGGTAACGCGGGTAAAACGTAAAAGTGATGAAATTATTAATTGATTGATATGTGCGATTTAACGTCCCCAAACTACCATATGGTTATGAGAGATGCCATAGTGAAGTTCTCCGGAAATTTCGACCACCTGGGGTTCTTTAACCTGCACACAAATCTGAGCAGATGGGCCTAAACAATTTTCCCTCCATGGAGAATGCCGCCGGCGCAACCGGGATTCGATCCCGTGACCTGTGGCTCAGCAGCCGAGTAACTTAGCCACTATGCCACCGCGGCGGGGCAGTGACAAAATCACGACAGCGACGTGAATTCAGCGCAGGGAGAGTGAATGGTGAAAGGTCGTAATAATATAACCAAGGTGAGGTTGTAGTCGCCGCAACCACAACCTCGGTACAAATGTCGCGCTACGAATCAGCTCAGTATAGGGGTTGAAAGATATGCACATAATTTGAAAACATAAACAGTGGTTACAGTTTGAAAAGCGCATCCCCACCCATGAGCATGACAGGATGTAGTGGGAGCTGCTGCCGATAGAGTAATGAAAAGTGCTGTTTTCTTAAAGCATCTAACTCGCACTAAACATGGTTGTGGAGAACCGAAAATTGTTCTCCACATCTTTCTGAAAAATGGCGTAGCATGTGTATGTCAGTGCGTAGCATGTGTATGTCCTTGTCTTATTCTGGTAAGTGGGAATTATGCAGCGTGAGATAGGTATGGCGGCCATTTCCCTAGATCTGGGTTGAAAAGATTAAGCTCAGTTTTTGCCTTCCTGCCCCACAATTGCTGGCAATGATCCGTTAGATTTATTTCAAGATAGCATTTCAGGTGAAGCGCAGGAAGTGCAATGACTGTATTGGCAGCGCTTTCCAGTGCGGATGCAGCTAGCTGGTCCGCCAACACGCATCCTTGGATCTCACGGGGCCCGGGAACCCAGCACAGTGCTGTTTGTGCATAGACCGTGCACAACAGCATAGACCGTGCACAATTGTGTGCATACACCAATAAGGACCGGGTACTTATGGCTTTTGATTGTTTTAAGGCTTTTGCCACACTCAGGGGATCATCACATATTCTGCGTTCTGTAGTTGTAGTTCAATATGTTTTATGGACTCAAGTATTGCATATGCTTCTGCAGTAACGATGCTAACAATTGTGTACAGAACGCCGACGTCTGAAAAAGATAGATCAATGGCTGCGCATGAGACAGAAGTGAGAGACTTAGATGCATCTGTCAAGTATGCCGGGTAGATGTACTTTTTTGCATTTCAAGGAAATACATATGGATATATGCAAGAGGAGAGTGTTTTAAAACATAAATGAAGCAAATATCTCTGTTCACGAGTTACCACTGTCATTTCGGGAGATTTGCATAGAGCTACGAAGCAGTATACTTGAATGGGCACACCAATTTCCTCGGCTTGACCCATCACACGAGCTGCGTTGGGCTCTCGTAGCGAAGGGCGGTTAATTATGAAAAGAATTGAAGTGGGCGAATCATTGATAGTCGACTGTGAAGGATTTTTCGTGTTTGCTTGCGTTAGTACTCCGAAAATATGAAAATGATAAGCCGGACCTCGGAAAATGGAGTGACCGCTCATTCGCCTGTCCGCGGGTGCAAAAAACACCTGTAGAGAGGCGAGTGCCTAGATGATGGACAGGATTAAGCAACCTTAGGGCACTTGGTGTGGCGGAATGATAGATTATTGCCCCATAGTCTAAGCGAGTGCATATGAGGCTTTTGTACAGATCTATCAGACACTTCTTGTGACTGTCCCACGTAGTGTGTGATAAAACATTTAGGATATGCATTGTTTTGATGCACTTTTTTCAAGTCCTTATTGTGCGATATAAACGTTAGCTCACTATCCAGAAGTTAGTGTCAGAACTTGTGCTCCGTCTTTACGGAGAGACGTTGACCATGAATGTCAATATCTAGGTCAAGATGAAGGTCTCGCTTCCGGGAGAACACAAAGTAGGTGCGTTTTTGAGCCATAAAACTGAAACCATTCTTTTCTGCCCAATTTTTTATCTTGTTCAGACATAGGTGAATCTGCTCCTCACACATTATCGGATTGCATGACTTAAAACCAATTTGTTCATCATCAATATATTAGCGATACAACACATTGCGTTCGTTTTAAAGACGCAAGGAATTCATCTTGATAATAAAAAGAGTACAACTAAATACACCACATTTCAGCACTTTCGTCTCTTGCACAAGTGTCTTATACAGCACATTATTCACCCGTACACAAAACGTTCAGTTGCATATGTAGCTGACGATGTCGTAAGCCTTTTTTATATCGAGCGACACAGATAGAATTTTTTGTGCACGTAGGCATCTGTGATGCGTGCATTGATACGTACTAGATGACCAATTGCGGGTCCTCCTCCTCAAAACCCACGCTGGTATGAGTCAAGTAGACAAGTCAAGTAGACTGTTCTAAGTAAGTGTATCAGGCACCTGTTTATCATCGTCTCCAAAAGCTTACAAAGGCAACTTGTTAGCGCGATAAGCTTAAAACTCAGCCCGCAGGATGTGTCCTTGCCTTGTTTCAAAGTCGGAATGAGAATCACCTCTTTTCAAGAAGCAGGCACCTCTCCCGTAAACCTTAAATCATTGTAGAGAGAAAGTAGGATGTTCTATGTTTCCACAGGTAGGATCTTCAACATTTTACATATATACACGCTCAGATCATGGGGCGGATCCTGCTTCTCGGGGCTCTAAAATACGTTGACAGAAAAGAATGCGCAGGCCACGAATATGGGGGCGCCACGCCTTTACGCAAAAAGTTGTTTTGTTTAGGGACATCTGCGAGACACCCTAAAGTTACGGTCATCACAATTTCGCCCGTTCCTGGTGATCTAAAGGTTATGGTGCAGGATTGCCGACCTAAATTCAGGCAGTCCCAGCCTTGCAGTCGCATTACGATGGCGACACATCGCTCCACGATTTTGTACTTCGATTCAGGGGCAGGTCAAAGAGCACCATATTGTCAAAATTTATAAAGCCCTATACACCGACGTCTCTCACAATCGTCTTTCATAATAACACAAGCTTTTGAGATGTAAAGACTAAACTATTATTATTACACAAGTAACTTTTCAACAAACAATAATAATAAAGAAGTTCGGCAGATCACACGTACCTGGGAATCGACGTCATGCGAATCAATCGGAGGGACAGTTACCGTGTTGAAATTTTTTTATCAACTACACGTCGTAGACTGATGCCAAATATATGTACAAATGTTGCACCCATTGACATATGTTGAAGAGTTGCAAATGTTGGTATAACTAGCTGTTTCCACTTGCGCAACGACGCCCACTGGAACTTGCATATTACCAACACCAGAAGCTGATAAGAAGCGCTGATGCTCGTGAAGATGCTGGTCCTGGATACTGCTATAGAAATAAACCTCAGGGCTTGGCACCTAACCACTTAACCCGACGTGACGGCTGTATCAAAGGAGTACGTACGTGATGTTTGTAAAATTGTGCAACCAGGACTGCAAGCACTATTGACGTTTTCTGAAGATTAGATTATGAAAAGTAGGAAACCTGGCGTAGCCTTGTGGTAGAATGCCTCATTGCCACGCACAATTTTTTGGTTCAACTGCAGCTGTACCCGTGCCATTTATTCTGTCTTCTTTGGGTCGACGCTTCCGTTGTCGGATATTGCTTAACGCTCACGCGTTAAAATAGCCCATGCATTTTCTCATCGTTTCTGGGTCAATAGTTAGTGTTAATTACCTGCAGCACATACCCAACTACCAGAGGCACATACCTGACCGCGGGTATGTGCCACTGTTCAGTGAGAAGTGTTCGACGACGTGCGCAACGGGATTGTGACAATCTTCATGTCTTCACCAGCGCGTCATAATTGTCCAATAATCTTACCCTCTCATGGTAATTTTGGTGCACGCCAAGTTAAGGGGGTGACCACGAGAACACCCAAATGTAAGTGGCTAGATAGATGGATTTATAGATAGATAGAAAGGAAGATACGCTCTAATTTGCCGAAGTTCGGTGAAAAATTCTTCACATATAAAATTAGTACATAAATACAGCATTAAGTACGTGATGAATTTAAGTAACAAAATAACCATGAGGATGCCAAAATGTTCCGTTAGAAGAATCTGTACATCTTTACCTAGTCGTTGGTAAGAGCTTGAGGATACCACCCAGCGATCTCGTATATTGTCGGTTCTTCTTGCGTTCATTTCTGCTTCTTTTCAAATGTGGTACTAAAGTAAAACAAGCTTATAATGTTGTATTGTTACTAACTACAGAATTAGCTACTTCACAAGCGTCGAACGTGGAAAGGTTGGCACCTTTCTGTACACCCCACTCCAGACAAGTTGTGGGCACATGCTGATACCACGAATAAACGAGATCTACTGGGAAATATATTTGTCGAGTTATTGTTTTTAACAGCAACATGGCCCAGTTTTGCTAGCTCTGCCATTTAATAATTCAGAACTAACTTCAAGGCAGACATAAAATGAAGCGTGCATTAAAACGTGGTATCTTGAACTCTACGTGTTTGTAGAGTTTATCCTGAAGTTTTCACGATCAAAAGCTATTCTAATTACTCGATGCAAGTTATGAAGTTAATTTTTGTACAAATTGCTTCTTTGACTTGAAATTTTTTCTACTAAATAAAGGAATGTTTGTTGAAGTCCAAGTGTCATAAATTACTTTCCCGCGTGAACTTTCACGTCATTTCTCTTTCGTTCACAGTTGTAATTGTTTAATTATTTTATCAATTTCATTACACAGCTCGTGAGGTGAAATATATTTGTGCGTAATTCCTTATTTTATTACCTTATACCTTTATTTAGTACCAGCGGAGTACCTTAGCCACAAGACCACCACAGAGGGGTGGTCTTCAGTCAAAAACGTACATTTGTTACAGACCCCAAAGTATTTATTTGAGGCACGTACAAAAATAATTTTCCAAGCAAAATTAACGAGATGACATTGGTAGGTGTCTGACAAAAAAAATTAAGTTGCTGTGCTTGGCATTATTGTATTGAAGAACCGTCATGCCGCGGGAAAAACAGAAAGGGACTGTAATTACGATTGCCCGCTAGGATAACATCAAAAAGAAATTCAACATATGCGGATTGTCTGTACACTTTGATCATGTCAGAAAAAAATACGAAAACACAAGCTAACGCATAGGACATTCAGATATCACTAGGGCATCTCTCTTGTACAACCTTCATTCATGATAGTCAAACGGAAATCAATGAAGTATAAGTAAAGCAAGATGTGTGCGCCACTAATGGGAAGTAGGTCACAAACGTACTTACCGACGCCGCCAACCAATGAAAACAGGCCTTCGATTTGTAATGCACGTGCAAGTCGGCAACCCAGAGCTCCTTTTTGGGAGCCGTCAGCTGCAATTGAGGGCCGCTCGATAACTGTTACAACGAATGGGCGTGCCGCAGAACGTTGAGCGTGGGCTCTGGAACGCTATACTCATTTAGTCACTCGCGCAATTTTCACTTTGGTAGCAATGGTGTCACAATGGAGCCACAAGGCTGGCCGGTCGTTGTTGCGCTTTGTGACACCACCCTACACTCAACGCTTGCAGAGGGAAATACTTGCCTGCAACCGTAATCTATGGGCAGAAGAAACTGTCGTACTCTCTCAAGAAAACAAAGCACTGTGCGTAAATGACACATTTTAAAATAATCCTTTTTTTTCTTGAAATTGCATCTAACGTTCACATTATGACTCTCTTTTATATATATTGAGCGTGCCGCTTTATGTGGTATGAAAATTGACCCGTATCCGCATGTTTCACAGCGAATGTCGTCGAATAACGATATTCTTCTCTTCTGTCTGGAGAGAGTGAATAAAACTTTCATTTGTTGTTCTGCAACGAGCATTGATAAGCTAGATTAACTTGCTGTGCACAATAACATCAACAAGACCACAGAGACGCAGGTCACTGCCTAGTAGTTAGGCTATCATCAACCTCGGCAGGCAGGAGAATCCTTGACGAGGTTGGCATGTCTCGTAGGCTTACATAGGAACGGCGAACAACACCTAGTCGGGAAACAAGAGCGACCTACATGGTGTCGTTTTTCCCACGAAACGTATATCCACAACATAACAATGATAGGCACAAAGCCCGTGTACGAGCCATGATGAAGAAAGTTAGGGATGACATTGACTCCGCCTTGTTTGTCGACGCAGCGCAGTACGGTAACAGTAGAACGTTCGCGTTGTCGGTTATAGACCCGAGGGGGGTGCTTCGCTCCTCCTCCTCGGTAATAGCGGCCACCCCGGGTATAGCAGAGCAAATCGCGGTTTCGCTGGCCTTGTCCGACCGAGAGCGTTCCTACATTTACACCGACTCAAGAGACGCAATTAGAGCTTGGCGATCGGGTAACCTCGTTCGAGAAGCGGCCTGCATACTAGAAAAGAGGGCTTGTCTACGTTATCTTGTTATAACATGGTTCCCCGCACACATGGGCAAGAAAGTTTTCGAAGACTTCCCAAACTTCAACGAGCTGGCTCATGATTGGGCGTGAGAACTTACGTGCCACGACGGTCTGCAGGCTATGGAGGGGCAGAAAGGGACTCAGCAGAACAATGCACTACTCACTTTCAATGATAAAACGAGGTATTACCAACTTGGCAGAAGAAACTATGCTCTTCTTCATGGGAAGCTCCGAAGAGCAGTCAGCTACCTTGAGAATGTTGCAGACGGGGTCTTTTCCGTCGTGGGGATTCCTAAGTAAAATATAAGCGGACATTGACCCTAACTTTATGACTGCAGTGAAACTTTCTGCTCTATGACTCACATGCTCTGGCATTGTCCTGCGCTGCCTAACAACATTCCCTCAAGCGAAGCTAAACGGGAGGAGGCCAAAAGAAGTACGGAACTCAGTAGGCATCTACAGGCAGTCCAGAGGGCCCATGAATGGGCGGAGCGTCACGGCATTCTGTCCTCTACGTGGACGCATTCAGCTGTTTAACGACGCCTCGATAGAGGACCCTGCAGTAGCACGTCCAGCTCTATTAAAGTTCGCTCTCTGTCTGTGTCTGTTGTTCTGCGCGAGAAAATCAGTGAGTGGAATTGTGGAGGCGCTGCGTTTAATGGCCTCGATTCACGCAGCGGGTATGTGCCATCACCGCATCGTTTTAGCGAAGTTCAAGAAACGCCCGCCTTTTTGTGCAGAGTATTGCAGTGTCAGCTCAGCCTAATAAACGCATCGTTGCCTAGAATTGCTTATTTCTGACTTTTATGGTATAAAGTAACACGCCGCACTAAATTGAAGTGTTCGTGCTTTGCCTCGAATATGTGCAACGTTTGCTTTTTATTCGATAATACGCACAAGTATGAACGCCGGAACCAAATTAATATTGGTGGGTGCTGCAGATGTCGTTGGATTGTGGAATAGAAAGGAAATTATTAAAAAATTGGCACCTTATCCACGGAGTAAATAATGGAGAGTGGGTCAAAGCATTCGTCCGTCCATTAGTTCTTGCTTCCGTCCGTCCATGCGCCCGTCTGTGTGACCGTCCATGTGTGCGTCTGTTCGTGCGTCCGTCCCTGCGTTCGTTCATGCATCCGCCCCTGCGTCCGTTCATGCGTCCATCCATGCATCTGTCTGTCTGTCCGTTCGTCAGTCTATTCAACGCTCCAAGTACCACCATCTCGCATCTTTTCATCATATATTCCCCATATAGAAGCACCCCCATCCAGCGGAAATTCCAAGGACTAAACGAGAGGTGGCACACGCATACATTCTCGCGGCTTGCACTTCGGGTCTACTTCCCACATTTAACCACCTCGAGTTCATGGTATATACTAGTTCAGTGTATTCCTGGCGCTGCAGCCCAACTCTCGCTAAACCTTTCTAAAACCAAGGAGGTTACGCCCAGCGAGTATAACGTAGCGACCTTTTCCTGTCAGATAGTGTTCAATGTTCATGCCAATGGCTGCTAATGGGAAATGAGAGACAGGAGAATTTGGATTTTACTTCATACGGCTTCTGCTTCGTATCTACTTTCCACCTTAAACCACCTCGAGTTCATGGTATACACTAGTCCATTGTATTCATTGCACTGCGGCTCAACGCTCGCCTAACCTTTCTAAAACTAAAGAGGTTACACCCAGCGAGTATAACGTAGCAACCCTTTCTTGCCAGATAATGCTCAATGTACATGCCAATGGCTGCTAATGGGGATCGAAGCGAGCGCGTTATTTAAAAGCCGAATGCTCCCGTCTTTCATTCCCCATTAGCAGACATTGGCATGTACATTGAGCATTATTTTTTAGTGTTAAACAACGCACAGGAAAAATCTCTCACCATCACCATTTTGGAGGTCAAAATGTTATACTTTTTACATACTACAACAGCTACGAGGGATGAACGGGTGCCGCTATAAGGAGCTTCGCTCCTAAAAGGCATCGTCTCGATGTTTTAACGAAAGATGAAGGTACAACAATAATGCAAGAAAGTACAAGGAACAAATACGATACAGCAATAATACAAAGAATGCTGTTCCAGTTCGTTAACGCACATAAAACGGCTTGAGGCGCGCGACATGGATCAAACCAGGTCGCGATCAGCGTCATTTAGAGTTCGTGAGGCCGTCAGGAACAACTTCGTAATCAAGTGGGCCGAGACGTCAAACCACCCTGTACGATCCTAAGTACCGTCGCAGAAGCTTTTCACTGAGTCATCGTCGGCGTATCGGCGTCCACACCAAAACACGTTCACCGGGCTGGTATTCCACAAAGCGTCGTCGAAGATTTTAACTGCGGCTGTCAGTCGTCTGTTGGTTCTTGACACGAATGTGCGCAAAATTTCAGGCTCGGCCGACTGAAGGTACTAACTCACATCGAGGTTTTTTTCGTCGGTGACGTGGGGTAACATAGCATCGATCGTCGTGGCCGGGCTTCTTCCGTATATCAATTTGTATGAAAATATCTGCATCGTCTCCTGCACCGCCATATTGTGTGCGAAGGTCACGTGCGGCAGAATGGCATCCCAGGTCTTGTGTTTGACATCGACGTAGATTGCCAGCTTGTCGGCGATCGTCTTGTTTAGCCGCTCGGTGAGGCCGTTGGTCTGTGGGTTGCACGCTGTTGTTCGGCGGTAGTCTGTCTGGCTGTATGCCAAGATCGCTTGAATTAGATCAGCGGTAAATGCCGTTCTTCTGTCGAAGATGAGGACCTCCAGTGCGCCGTGACGTTGGAGAATATTTTCGACGAAGAACTTAGCTTTGTCGGATTCACTGCCTTCGGGCAGGGTTTTGGTCTCAGCGTAGTGGGTGAGGTAGTCAGTTGCTACCAGGAACCATTTGTCTCCGGAAGCCGACGTCGGGAATGGACCCAGTAGGTCCATACCAATCTCCTGGAATAGTCAGCGAGGTGGTTCGATTGGCTGCAGATGTCCCGCTGGTGTTGTCAGTGGTGTTTTGCGTCGCTGACAGTCCCGGAATGTCCTCACATAACGAGTGACGTCGGCGGTGAGACGTGGCCAGTAGTACCTTTCTTGTATGCTCGCGAGCTTGCGGGAAACACCGAGGTGCCCTGCCGTCGGATCATCGTGCAGGTCCTGAGTGTGTTCTGGTCGCAGAGTTGAAGGCACCACAAGGAGGTACTTGGCGCGAAGCGGTGAGAAGTTCTTCTTTCCCGCATAAAGAACGACTGCAAGTGTGCGCTTGAATACCTTCAGAACTTTGGCGGTCCTGCCTTTGAGGTATTCTATTAGGGCCTTAGGTTCCGGGGTGGCCCACTGTCGTTCAGCGAAGCCGTCGGTAGTTATCGTTCCTATAAAGTAGTCGTCAACCGGGTCGTCGGACGTTTGTTGGTCGACAGGCACACGAGAAAGACAGTTGGCGTCGGAGTGTATCTTGCCGGACTTGTAAACGAAGGTAATCTTATTGAAGTTTCAGGATTCATCGTGCAAGGCGACCTGAAGGGTCCTTCAAGGTAGGTAGCCAACACAAGGCGTGGTGGTCGCTCACAACTTCGCAGGGCCTACCATATAGGTATGGGCTGAATTTCGACGTAGCCCAGATGATGCGAGGCACACCTTTTTGGTTGTGGAATATTTGACTTCTGCTTTGGATAGTGGCCGGCTGGCGTAATAACTCTTTCCAGTTAGCAGCCTAATTTGTGATGACGTGAAAAGCAATCTTCGTATTGCAAGAGTAGTGTCTTGAGTTGTTCTTGCTTATAGTTCAGAAGGCTGGGATTGATGTCAAAAGCTGAGGGATGAGTTTGGTTCTTCTGAGCAGGTTCAGCAGAATCGGCGAGGGCGAAAACACTGGTGGCTCTCACAATTTCTTCGATGTGTGCGACCGTCATTTCTTTGTTCACGTGTTTGTTCTCGTTGCTGAAAATCGTGAGCGTAACCGTTGCTTTTGCCCTCACCGATTCTGCGGAACCTGCTTAGAGGAACCAAGCCCTTCCTTCAGCTTTTGACGTCTCGCTTGGCATGCGCGAGGTACTAGAATCGGTACCCAGCAGCTCCACCAGATGTCACAGGGTCGTCACGTGGTTGAAGGTGGGAGACGAAATGGTCAGACCAAACTGTTTATTTGGGCAAACCTTTGTCCGCCAAAAGGAAAGTCGGGTTACGATAGCACACTTGCCCGGATAGCGTTGCATGCAGCGTCGGCCATCGATAAACCGACCAGCGTCGAAGCGCGTCATCATTTAAACACTTTCCATCAGATGTTCTAGCGTTATCGCTAGTGGTTATGTAGGTTCCAGAATAATCTGTGCAGTTCGCGGAGTTAGCGTGATCTTATCAAAATGATCTACAACAGTCCTGAAGCTTCTCCAAAACTGCAGGCACGCTTTTCGCTGACAATTGTGTAGTGTATCAGGGCGATAGCAAAACTTGAGAAAGGTAAAGTGGCATTATCATAGCGATTACCATGCGGAATAAACTTCGAGACATGGGAGCATTTATAGAGCTACAATTCCTTGAAGGCTCATAATTTCGTCAACAGCAGTTCTGAAGTTATAACGGGTGAAGTTCGTCGTCGTTACAATTGTAGGTTGTACATGATTCACCGCGTGTCAGTGATTTGTGCGTT
Organism: Rhipicephalus microplus; assembly: GCF_043290135.1. NCBI lineage: Eukaryota > Metazoa > Arthropoda > Arachnida > Ixodida > Ixodidae > Rhipicephalus > Rhipicephalus microplus. The sequence continues at coordinate 115,876,576 of NC_134701.1, forward strand.
TTTTTCTAGTTATCTGTTAAGTTAGCGATAGAGCAAGTAATCAATCGCTAATGTGCCTACCAGCCCATATGACTCTCATGTTGTTGTTCAGTAGATTGATAGTCAATCATCGATATGTTCCTGTTCTTTTTCGTGCCTGAGGTCATTCTCGTCAAAAAGCGTAAGCTAAGCGCTTATTTATATTGCCGTCGCATTGGAAGTTCCGCCACTCACAGGCATTCAAGGAAAAGCCAGCGCCACCGTGGTAACTGATTTAGGTTCACGGAGAAGTTCTCTGCTCGCACTGCCTGAGCATATCTTACCCGAGTGAGATGGGCTCACACGTTGATCCAATGAGGCCCAAAAATTCAGTTGTACGACACATATTTTTCTAGGTATACGCGACACATTCGACTCAGTAATAAAGCCATGAGGCTAGATGACAGCTTCGTTGCATTCGTACACTTACCTACCTTGACTTTCGGCACTACTTAGAAGTCTTCGTATTGAAAGTAAAGGTAGGTCAGTGTACGAATGTAGTGAAGCAGTCGTCCATTTTCTTCGCTAAGGTTGTTATTTGTGTAGTTGGAACAACTCTAATCAGCGTTGTTGATGATCGTTGATTCAATTCAACACAACGAACGCAATCAAGCTGCTACCCAAACATTTTTACAAGTTCGTACAGCTCGCAATGGCAGAAGAAACTTACAACGCGGCGGTAATGTGAATACAAGACACGAGAACACGAAGGGCTAGAAGGGCAAGAGTGGGGGCTAGTTGGTTGAACATTGTTGAGACTCACACCGCGCTGGAATTAAACACACAAATAAAAGACACACTGAAGCACAGGTAGGACACTCACATCGCGCTCGTGTGTGTCCTACCTGTGCTTCAGTGTGTCTTTTATTTGTGTGTTTAATTCCAGCGCGGTGTGAGTCTCAACAACGAAGGGCTAGGGAACAACACACAATCCCCACCACATAAACACCACAAACACAGTGGCAAGCGTAGGTCGTCTATTGCGTTAAAACCTCAAAATGGCGGCCGGCCCGACGCACTGTCGCGCCAAATTGCGTTTTACTTGAAGTGCATACACCCTATAGCACAACTAGCCTGAATAACCGTGGAAAGCCTCCGTACTCGACCTGAATATATCCTGAGCCCTCCGCCTTATTTATGTAGTTTCTCTAAAATCGTGCATAATTGATTGATTGATGTGTAACGTTTAACGTCCCAAAACTGATATGATTATGAGAGACGCAGTATATATAGTGGAGGGCTCTGGAAATTTTGATCATCTAGGGTTCTTTAACGTGCAACCAAATCCAAGTACACAGGCCTACACCATTTCCGCCTCCATCGGAAATGCAGCCACTGAAGCCGGGATTAGATCTCGCGACCTGCGGGTCAGTATCCGTGAACCTAAGCCAACAGACCACCGTGGCGGGATGAAATTGTGCACACTGAAGAGTATTTTAGGTATAAGAAGCATCTGATTTTTCTTGCATTAGCAAATGTCTACAAATATTTAAAATTCTACGAAATAATTCATGTAAGTGCCTCTTCAGAACATCTGACTGAAGAAACAGTAGGTTCAACCAAATAACCATTGAAAGCCACAAAAATATAAATTAGAATTGGAAATATTATATTTCTTTTTTATGGAATGGATGAGGAACGCATGACATTTCCGTATTAGGAGTGTTTCTTCTGGGTGAGAACTGTTTGTTTTGGCACCACAGGGCCACGCAGGTCCTTTAATCCAAGTGTTGCTTGATATAGATTTCCTACTGGAGCAGGGGTTTTCGAAAGCGCCCCTGAATGCTGCTGTAAGATCACATGCACGAATGGTACAGTCGAGTACAATTTATTAAATACGCCAGCTTCCCCTATACGGCTAAGATATGTATTTTAACGCTTCTTAACAAGCCGACACTTTGTGCAACCAAGGGCGCTACGACTATTCAAGATATCAATGGCTTTCATTTTTCTACTGTGAGTTTTCTGCTTTTTTTTGCACAAGTGCTTCAAATTTAAAGACAACAGTTTCAGGTATGCTTGCTCTGCTCTAATAAATACTTCGCTATGAGGAATGCGCAACAGTTTTAAGGAGGCTTTATTTTATTTAGCACCTAAAGAACAATTCTCTCTTGATGGCTATGTACTTCTTGTAGCAGTCATGTAAACGCCTCAGTTATCTGCATAATATTTGTGTGTTAATATGATTGCTTGACGAAATTGAACGCGTGCGTTTCTGCAGATATCCCAACTTTGTAATGAAGTTCTGTGTTGAATTCGAGTGAAATGAATAGTGCTTGAACAGCTTTTTCTTCGACCTTGTGCAAGTAATGCACGCAAGAAGTTTCATTCGCTTTAGAAAAATGGGACCTGCTCTGTCGGTTCCATGGAGTTTCTTGTAATATCCCGTTCTTCTTAGTGAAGACAGTGTGGGATTCTCAATTCGCACCTATCTGTTTTTCGAGAAGAACACAACACCCATTTTTAACATCGACATCTTCTGGCTCTGAACACCAAAAAAAAAAAAAAAACTTCGGGTTTAAAGTTACGAAGAGCCCGAAGTAAATACAGACAAGAATTTGCACAGGACAGCGCTGGTCCTGTGTGAATTGTTGTTCGTGTTTACTTCGTGTTGTTTTTTACTGTGGCTACGTATCAACTGGATCGCATTCGCTCTCGCAAAGCTTCTGCTGCTGGAGGTTCGGTTCTTCATAACAAATTCACTTCGTACGAGCAGCCCGCGACAGACACTGTGAACGCACAGCGGGGCACTTTTGAGAAACGCTCGCTTGAGTGAACGAAGCGACGGCCCACAGAAAAAAAAGTCCAACTCGGAGGCTCACGGTACTGTATTTTCTTCCTTGTGCTACTGCCAGCCGCCTGTCGTACATTAGAGAAGATCTCCAAATGAGCATTCGGTTCCTGAAGGCTCGTATTATATGCCTCCAAGAGTACACACGAGTGCGACTGCTGTTGACGGGACGTTTTCTGAAATCTCGCACATCGCACGCATTTGCAACGACGTGCCATTCTGTCAAAGGTTTGGAACGCGTACTCCTTCACGTTCTGCTTGACAGAATGAAAGAGAAAGGTGACCCACCACATTCGACCGGAAACAAAGCGACGCTGAGCAGCCTGATGCCTTTTTGGTAACCCCAGCTGTTGCACTGAAGTTTCGCGGAAGAATGGATAATGTCGGCCTTGCCCGGTGGCCTGAGCTACAAGAAACTTTAGTCACCTACTGTGAGCCTCTGGTGATCACTGATGCAACCGGTACTCAAAAAAAGAAATATATAAAAAAGAAACGCAAAATCAATACAAGCACCGCAGTAAAAGCGCGTGCAAACTACAAACCATTGGAACATTCCAATGAAGTGTTTGAAGTAATGGTCGTAACCTTCTTTCAAAAGAGTGTCCTTTTTTGCTTTCTGTTTTTCGTATTATTTCTGCATAATTTGGTGAGGTGCTAACATTCTGCGATTTCACATAATGGCGTCCTATTTTTCATGTCATTATATCCTGTTTTATATTGCCGCAAACGAGCACTCGACAAAGCGCGCGCCACTGAATTCTAACCGCTATGTGAAATCAAGATGCTCAGTAGACGTGACATCAACGGCGTAAAGCAGTAACAAGCATCAAAAGACGCCTCCTGCGCTCCGCCTCTCCTTTTCAACAGGGCTGTAGCCACGCTGACCGACCTCCTTGAATTTAACACCAAGCCAACTCTAGAAACATCGAGAAGGAAGAAGGGAGTCACTGCTTGTTTGCGTCACGGGTCGCGAATAGTTCGAGAAAGTTCCCGTATATTTCCCAGCTTTGGCTGTGTGGCGTGTCAACAAAACGCCTAGAAATTTCGGCAACTCAGCGGCTAGCGCATGTATTCCGCAGCGGAGGGAGTCGTATCAGGAGATCAAGATAGTTTCCCGCCGTGAGGGGAAGACTTGTTCTACAGTGACCAAGCAGTAGAGGAGACGAAGAGTGTTCCCACCTGCGGTTGAAGGCTTGTGCTTCAAGCAGAAAAAAAGTGTGTGCTTACCGCCCGTGGGCGATGGCGTGTTCTGCAGTCACAGAACGTGAGTGGTTGATCTTTTACCGGCGAAGAAGTATTTTATTCAAGTGCAGATATTTGACAACAGGAAGATTTCCTGAAGATAAACTTCGGGAGGAGTTAAACAACTTGCGCTGGACTTTCCTTGAAGAGCGTTTCCTTGAAGAGAAGAAACATTCAAGCTTTGTTTCAAAAACATTGGACTGAAGTTGTTAGACGAACATTTTATTATTTAAGTGTCTTGTTTAGTTAATGCATAAGATTGCAGGTAGCGCATGTTTGTGTCCGTTGTCTTGAGTGTATCTTCTTGTGTAGTGTAGACCATTTTTTTGAGTATCTTGTGATTGGTGACGACTTGTATTGGATTATTGCCAAGTGTGCATGGTTCGGTGTTGTTTGTTCTGCTGCATTGTGAAAAACTTTTTTATGAACTCTCGTCTCTGACTCATTCTTTGCACCACAGCCGGCGTTCACTGGAGTGCCTAAAGGAACCAATTCTAAATTGTCCGTGCTTTTGTGGTGCATTTCAGGGGCCCGAAACAGCTGCCCCTTGAATCAGCCTGGCAATCGCCTTCCTAATTAAGCGGACCATAGGAATGAAGACGTTTCAATTAGTGACTGAGCAATGAACACCTTTTCTACGATCCGTATAACCATTTTAATAAGCAAAAACCATAGTGGTTTTACAGAAACAGTCCAAGTTAACAAATTAAGGTATAGTCTTCAGCGTCCCCTCTTAAAACTTGCATATCCCTAATAGTATTCGCGATCAAAAGCAGCGATAACAAAACGCTGCGTAGACTCGCGGCAGTCCGTTAAAACTTCGCCTAAATGGCCCGCCCCTGCTTTATCCACATATGAACAGCAACTGAACCTAGAATAGATTAATTGCTGTAATCTCATTTTCATTGTCTTATTACGCAGACACCTTTCCATTTTGGCTAACCTTTTATCGAGGTTACAATATCGCACTTCAAAGGTGGAGAATTTCAATGAGCACAGAATTTTACCCTAGATGTAGTGGTACGTTGGCGTGCATTAGGAGATGACTATCAAGCGCCGGCTTGCTGAATGGCAGGCGCTGTATACTTGCTTTTCTTCTTCGTTGTTTGTATATTAAACACCAGGGGAAAATGGGACGTGCAGAACCCAAAGATTGAAACACCATCTCACCTTAATTGTCATAGAAATTCTACCTACACCCTCGGAGGCTCTTGCCGTTGGCGTAGCCACGTCAGTCCAGATATGTATAGGTATCAGTAAATAAAAAGCACGAAGGACAATTCTTCCAATGAAAAATTATTTCAACGGATTCGCCGTGGACTTGAAGCAGGAGCCTAAGACTCGACAGCGTGGTGCGTCATGCCACTGGGTCACCATATTCACTTCCTCCGACATACTAACAGTAGCTGCCGTGGTTGAACCAACTTTATCACTGTCCAGACAAGGCGCAGGGGAGACCCCACGCCACCCAACATGTGCCCCGAAGGGACCACCAGGCCGAGTTAAGGGCCCGATTGTGGGCACACTGGAAGGCCAGTGATTGTTCGTTCAGTCTGAAGCTGCGCAAAAGCGCTGCCGAACTGTTCCCAATGAAGAAATATTTGATGGCTTCGCACTCCCATAAAACATGGTTCAATGTATTTCCGACCTATTTATACACGCCATTGACTGCTGCTTGTATACGAAAATATCGCAAGTGCGTAAGGATAGCAAGGTTTTCATACACTGCCACCCGCTTGCCGGGGTAAATATCCTGAGGGGGTGCTAAAAATAATGTCGCTCCGCTTTTTTTCAGGGCCCCACAAGCATGTACAAAAGCTGGAGGCTTTTCGTACTTTGACAAACAGGCCCTGGTGCTCGGTACAATACAACCTTCTTGATTCGTTTTAGAAAAAAAACGCAAATAAACGTACGACCTGGAAAAAACTACGCTCCGAATCCAGTGAACATTCAGGTTGACCAGCCCATATTGAGGTGCAAGGGCGCAAAACATTTATTTATCCCAAAACACACAGAGACTGTTAGATTTTGGAACCTTTGTTATCTCTCTAGCAGTCAGAGATCAGGTCTCTACTTACAATCCTAAAGCAAACGTCTGTTGTCATGAGTTGGCATGCCAAGGCAACCCAAATACTTCATAATCTAACGCTTGAACAATCGGCGTAAACGTAAACAAATGCTACCGAAATGGCGGTAAACGAATCATTGCACCACGTGAGCATTGATTTTTCCTGCACTGTTGGGTGCATTTTGTAGAACGTTGAGTTGACTCGAAAAGCAATTGCAGAAACACAGTATTTTTTTTTCTTCGTTACGTCTTTGTCAATGAAGCCTCATGTGTCTGCCACTCGTTTGTGAAAACAATAGCCCTTCGTGAAAGTTAGCGCTGACGCTCACAGAGTTTCATGAAGTGCAACGCAAAGAAAGCCTTACGAGAAAAAATTCATAGCATATCCGCGGAGTGATTGATGAAGAGTTAGGCGAAGCGTCAGAGGAAGAACAGAAGCATGAATGTATGCATGGACGGACGCATGGATGGTTGAACGAATGGATGTACAAACTGACAGGTGGACTAACAGAAGCACAGACGTAAAGACAGACGGAGGGAAGCATGGTCAGACAGAAGCACGGGCGCAGGGACGGTAGCACGGACGGAAGGACACATATATGGACGGATGAATGCTTCGCCCCACTCATCATCACTCACTCCATTGATTGATTGATATGTGGGGTTTAACGTCCCAAAACCACTATATGATTATGAGAGACGCCGTAGTGGAGGGCTCCGGAAATTTAGACCACCTGGGGTTCTTTAACGTGCACCCAAATCTGAGCACACGGGCCTACAACATTTCCGCCTCCATTGGAAATACAGCCGCCGCAGCAGGGATTCGAACCCGCGCCCTGCGGGTCAGCAGCCGAGTGCCTTAGCCACTAGACCACAGTGGCGGGGCATCACTCACTCCATGGATATGCTGTGAAAACCACTAGTGCCATTTATTTATATTATTCCCACGGACATATACACTCAATGCCATCTATTCAGCAGTTCATAACTATAGGTGGCTACATACAACAACTACTACAGATGAGGGAACAAACCACGACTTAAGAACCCTGGCCCCTAAAAAAGAGCATGGACGCCATACGAAGTCTTATGCTTGAGATGGTAGAAGTAAAAGTGAAATCTTGAATTGGGGTCCTGATGCATGCCAAGAAAAGTGACATCTTCACAAACATAAATATAATGGGTTCGAAGTCCTTGTTCGGGAATTGATGTTAATATCCTTGAGTAGTCAAAATCACCCTAAATGTTATTTTAAAGTATCAAGTACTGAGTGGCGACTGCTACACGAATTCCTCATGTTACTTAATGATTCCTTGCAGTAAAAACAGTAATAAATTCATCAGAAGATATGCTGTAGTGTCCTTGGTGTATAAAGTGCAACGATCGTTTTTGGGACACTTTACAATCTGCAAGTTCGTCATGATAGAAATTGAAAAGTACAGAATTTATATCTGAGTCATGTGGTATGCCTTGATTAATGCATCTAGTTGCCGAGAATATGTCTGCTACGTGTACTGTACATTCTCGTTCAGGTAAGTAGTTTTTTCTAAATATTAGCGCAGGACCAACATTGCCGTAACAATCAATATGTATAAATAGCACTTGACGGTGATCCGTGTTAATTGCTTTAGTGAAGGCTAAAAAACAGATTCTGAATTGAAGGTGCTGTATGAACTTAGATTTCATACAGCACCTTCAACTTCATGGCAAAACGTGCAGGTAGTACACAGGCATTTGTTGAATTTGGTGAGGTGTCAGAAATTACAATCTGAATAGATTTCTATAGCATTGCCTGATTTTCTGGTACTGAACTTTGCAGAAGTTGTAACATTAGGCATGTTTCAAAAAATAGAAACATTAAAGGCATAATTGTCCTGCACTGCTTTCAAAATAAAGCTGGCGAATCTATAGGGTGCATTGTCATCAGTTTCTATGCAATGCTCTTTCTAAGCTTCTAGGCATCGGTACCATAGGATGGTACTGGTACGGTGCACTTCTTATGCATTTTCTTCTTTATGAACGATCGCAACCTATAATTGATGGTTGGAAAATTCCTGAAGTATTTGAAGTATTTGAACTATTTTATTTTATTCATCCAGTTGGTTCATTATGTCGTGCTTGAGCTCAGCTGTCACTATCGATCCTAAGCGGTTGTAAATTTTACCACCCTCAGTGCCTCGCTACATGGCACAAAACGTTGCTCTCTCCCGAGGTTGCTCCAGGTCACTTATAATTTCTACAAAATAATGCTCAAAGCCACCCTTCTGTTTTTTTTTGCAAGTCAATGACCACAATTTGCAGTTCTTCCCAATTTACTGGCCGATGCAATTTCAGGAGCGCATCACGGTTTACTCGCATATGTACCACATTTGCTCGTATTTCTAACACTCCCCATTCTAAAACCCCATAAACATTCTGCATGTACACGTTGAGTAGCACTGAGAAAATCGTGCGTTACGTACTTACAGCTTTCTCAATTAGGAACTTGTCACTCTCTTTAAGGAAGACGGTGGTGCCATGGAGCTGCTATATGTTTATTCGAGGATTTTCATTGACAGTTTGTCGGCTTTCTGATTTCACATTGCCATCAAGACTATTCAAAGCTAAACGAGATCAAATCTCTTCTGAAAATATATAGAGATTTCTTGTAGTAAGCGCATTTCGCTTTCGGCTGAATAATAGTGTGAATACTGTCAGTTCTCGAATATCCAGCTTGGTTTTTCGGTTCAGCCAATTCTAACATAGTCCTGATTGTAGGAGCGAATCATTGTAAATAGCTTATAGACGACGGATGAAGCTGAGCGATCTTTTGAAGTCCTTCACGTCCCTTTGTTGTGTTTTAAGATTATGCTGCCATTGTGGTGACATACTCGTATCTTTACCGTAAAAGACAGTTCGTATTTACAGTTGTCAAAGTTTTTAACATAGTCAGTCCACAGTTTTCCAGTAGATATGATGATACCTGATCTTCACCTGTGGATTTCTACTCTATATTACCTTCACTGTTCTCGTATTTGCCTTGTCGTTACTGCTGGGTTGTCTGATTCCTCTGAGGCTAATGCATCATCTTACAATGTCGCCAAGGTTGCCGTGGCTATTCTGCTAATCTTTGAGATTCGCGAACTACTGTAAATATCCTTCTGATATTAGTAGTGATATGACCTTTTTTTATGCCATGTCGTTTTTATTCATTCGGCCAGTTTCATCTTCTTCCCGTTGAGGTTTCATATGTTTTTAGAGCATTTGAGGTTGTCGCCATATAAAAATTCTTGTGTCGGCTATCATACATCTATTTATTGTCGCTTTTCCCTGATTTGCATCTTAGATTGTCTTGCGGAATCTCACAACGCGATGCACTGTGGTATCTGCCTAGGCCTAGTTCCGTTTTCTCCACTTTGAGATTTCGTCTGGTTGTGGAGATTTTTCGGCCATCTCCACATTTGAACTTCTATGTCGGCTACCACAAGCCTATTGATCGTCGTTTGTATCCCGACTTGGAACTTCGTTTATCATCCCGAATCTCACGGCACATTGCAACGCTGTTGTGTTCCATGTGATTGCATGTGGCAATTACGAATGCGCATTCATATCCTATTGAAATAGACAGTAGTGCGGTACGAAGCTTTTCCGCATAGCACAAGACACTTGAGCCTATTTTATGGTACTGTCCATCCTACCAGACTTAACTATGGGGTCTGAAACCCAAGCATCATTGTATGGACGCAAGAACACAAATCTAAATAAATATCCTAGTACCTTAGTTCATAGCTTCGTATAAGTACAATGCTACGTACGATAACACATTTGTGCCTCTTTAAGATGAAAAGATTTCACGAGCGTCGGTTAACTAACAGAACGAGTGCGTGTAAGGTGTGTTCCATTAATGAGCTCTTCCTCATTTATCTAAATTTTGCTCTTTATGTTCTCTCCTTTTGAATGTGTATTGTAGCCAACCGAGCCGAAGCTCGTTGAACTCCCTACCTTTACTCTTCTTTCGCCTTTCCCTCACAGAAAGTTCTGGAGTTTTAGTCTGTTATGGTTGGGGCTTTGATTCCTGAACTTTTTTTGTTAGATTTTTTTTCTCCAGGGGGTGCTTGCCATTGTAAACTCTTAAGACTGTACCTGTGACTTTCGTGCCACTTCTCTAGTGATATTGTTAAAATAGTAATAATTACGCAAATTTTAGAGTGCGTTTTCTCGCTTGGAACAGAGTGTATGTTCTGTAGAGAGTTCTTAAACTATCGTATGTTTTCTGTCTGCGCTGAATGAATAATTAAATTTTTTTGTATCAGTTACAATCATTTTTTCTTCATTTACAAGAATATTTGAGACAATAGGTCCTATGACTATGACGTCTTGTCTCGTGAGCCTCTTGCTCATCTTCCACGACACCAGGGCGTGAGCACACTGTGAAGTTTATTTCATTTTTTTATCATCATGACAACTCTTGCATATATGGTCGCGGTTCTCCAACGCTCGTTAAAAACTATTCAAAATTTGTAACTGCTTTTATGAGGTATAGTAATACCTCCTTTGTGTGAGATATAGTAGGAAATATGACAGTGGAACGTTAAGGGAAAAAAAGACGTTGGTGTTAGTCTGGCAACAAACAAGTGCTGAGTACATTTTAGCAGAAATCAAGGAGAAATAGACTTGGGTGGGAAATGTATCCCGCATACATAGTCACCACTGGTCATTAGGAGTAACGGAGTAGACTACAAGAGAAGGCAAACATCTGAGGAAAAGCGGAACCTATATGGGCTGATGAGAAGTGTGATAAAGCACCTGCAGCGAAAACACGACTGGGTTGAAAAGCCGAACATGGGACATGCCTTTTTGCCCTGCAGCGAGGTCGCCAAGCTGCTGCTTCTGCCTATGATGATGATGACGATGATGATGATGGTCATTGTGATGACAAACAGCAATTAGTAGAGTATCTAAAATACGGTGCTGTCTGAACTCAACGCTTGTTTGAACGGCTGTGTTTTGGGGAATTCCATATTCCCAGGAATAACGTCCTTGGTCTCATCACCATGTAATACAAAGGTTCTTTTTGCCTAATTCCGAATGAGGATGAAGTGCGAGTCTTAGGCGTCTGATTGTCCATCTCTTATCTGTAAGGTAACATTGTGAATTGTATTGTTCTATTTTGGAGGTACGTGTTCACAAGATATTGTTCAACATTAGGGTTCTACGAATACCAAGATTACTTTTATTTTGGTGCTTCGTAAAATGCAAGGGATGGTCAACTGTGTGCTAGAAGAAAAAAAGAGCAACTTCTGTTATAACATGTATTGAAATAAGCGCCTCCTAGTTCCAACACTACTCCTCAAATTGTAGGATTTAGTCACTTATTTGCCACTGATTGAAGGGTTTCTATGATAATGTTAGTAGCGAAATGGCGCCAGAGTGTCCATTCGTTCTGCTGGCATTTTCGCTCTTTGAGCTGCTCATTTAGACACATACGTGAATTGAAGTTTGCAATATTGACGACTTTTCTTTCATTATTCCATGTCCATTCTCAAAAATAGTCCTTATACAGATGCTTTTCTGTCTAATACAGGTATAACTGCGTCATATTCAGTGTTAGGAGCACAAGGTACTTTCAGCAGAAGAGTAGCGTGCTAAAACAACAAATTATGAGTTGGCAAAACAAGAAGGTTGTTCTAACTCATCAGCATAAGCAGTTCAGCTGTGCCGATGAAAACCGTGGGTATGCTTTATTCTAGATGGCATAACAATTACAGGGCCCACTGCCCATGCAGAATAAACTATCTCTGAAAGCGAATGTATCAGGAACAGACCTCAATAAAGAAATGCTCCAGAAGTAAATATGTTTTCTCTGCTACATGCGCTAATATTCGTCTGCAGCACTTGCCCAACAAAACAGGCTTGCGGTATTCGATAAACAAGGCTTAAGTCGGGAACTCTGATTGAACAAAGTCGGGTACTCAGACTGAATCGAAATAAACACCACACTAGAGATTTGGTATATCAGGCGTAGCATGCATATTCCGGAGCAAGAAGTAAACAGTGGCCATAAGCCAACGAAGAGGCAACGATGAAAGGGTAGTCTCTGATGTGCAATTGAGATAACTTTATTTAGTTGGTCAGTGGTAAAAGTAGACTTTAACTGACAACAATACTGCGAAACTGGAAAGTAAAAAGGAGCAAGAGGAATAAACATTATTATAAGAAACCAGCAGGTTTAGGTGGCCGGGTCTAAGCCTCCCATGAGGTGATGTCAAGGGCTTGCCTCGACGCCTTCTCACGGGCGAGCTGGGTCACCCAGGTTTGGTCGTAAAAAAAGAGGCTCCGCAGAGCCTCATGGAGCTTTGACGAAAGGGTCGTGGCGTTAATGTGCCTGTACTGTGCGAGAGCCAAAAAAAGTATTAGGTGTATGCTGAGATCTTGTTGGTCAAATAATAGAACAATAATAAGGAATGTTTGGACGTGTCATATATGAACATCTCATATACTTTCATCATTCATTCACGTTCCGTAATAACCAATTTAATATATGTGAAGCTAGCAAAAGAACCGCGAGCACAACAAGAGCGCATTGTCTAGTAATATTTTCTATGACATGCATGTCATGATTTCCACGTTAAAGTCTGTCACTTATATTCGCCATGTAGTTAGGACATACCATAGTAATCATGCCTGTTTTCCAATATGTCATGTGAACGAAACCACCACAAGAGCAGCAAGACCCTGAAATGTAAATCATGACATTCAAATATAGCTGTGAATACTTTCATGTTATGACAAGTAACTTATGCTCGCCATGCAGTTATGTTACACTACAACTCATTTGGTTATGGTAGCAATATCCAAATGGCCAGGAGATAGATACATAGACAGACAGGCAGAACCAGTCAGACACAGACAGATATATATATATATATATATATATATATATATATATATATATATATATATATATATATATATATATATATATATATTGGTAGTACGCGGTGAGCGTTAAGTCCGCGACGCGTTTATTAAATAAACGAACATAGGTCAAGCGCTCAGCGATCCGAACCGGAGATATCACGAGCACTAACCATGGTCCTTTTCCTCGTCTTTTGCAAGCATCGCTAATTGCACCCTATCCATTCTACAAATCACTCCCCCGCGAAAAATGGAGCCATCCTGGCGACCTAAGGCACAGGTACGACTGGTGAGTCACAGTGCTGCTTCAGTCAGTCGACGTGAACAGCCTCACGGCTGTGACGGTGGCGGTCTGTGGATGACTGTACGGGCTCGACAATATAGTTTACCGGGGATGCTTGGCGCAGGATGCGGTAGGGGTCTTCATACTTAGGCAGCAGCTTTGAAGAAAGGCCTGGAGCTGAGGAGGCAACGCGAAGCCACATCAATGTTCCAGGCGAAGATGACTGGCGATGCAGGTTGGCGTCATGGTGGTCCTTTTGGTGTGCTTGGTCTTGTGTAGTTAACGAACGTGCCAGCCGCCTGCATTCTTCCGCATAGGTGGCGACTTCTGGGAGAGTTGCAGACTCTGAAGTGTCCTGGCGACACAACAGAATGGTATCCATAAATGAGGAGGGTTCACGGCCATATAGAAGAAAGAAGGGAGAAAATACAGTCATGGACTGAGTGGCGCTGTTGTACGCATAGGTGACAAATGGTAGTATGCGGTCCCAGTTGGTGTGGTCAGCGGATATATGCATGAAAAGCATGTCGCCTAATGTGCGATTGAAGCGTTCAGTCATGCCATTGGTTTGGGGATGGTACGCACTGGTCGTTCGATGAACATCATTGCATTCACGCAGGAGGTGTTGTATGGCTTCTCAGAGGAACGTGTGCCCGCGTTCGCTGAGTAACACGCGAGGAGTGCCGTGGCGAAGAACAAGTTTGTGGATTATAAATAAGCCGACTTCACGTGATATAGCGTCTGGCAGCGCGGCAGTCTCCGCATACCGTGCCAAGTGCTCAATAGCGACAACCACCCAGCTATTCCCGTCAGGTGTGTTAGGAAGTGGGTCGTATAAGTCAATTCCGATGCGATCAAAAAGGTCGGGATGGGCAGGGCAACGGCTGAAGCGGTCCAGTGACGGCATGCAGTGAACTCTTCTGGCGTTGACATTTTGAGCATGAACGCACGTATTGGCGGACAAATTTGTACATTCCACGCCAGTAGTACCGCACCCGGAGGCGTGCATACGTTTTTATTAAACCAGCGTGGCCGCTTGGGGGGTCCGCATGGAACGAAGCGCAAATATGAGCACGCAGATGGCGAGGAATCACCGACAACCACTTGCGAACTTCACTGAGGCAATTGCGGCGGTAAAGTAGCCCATCGAACATGGTGAAATGGCGAGCTGTGCGCCGCAGCGAGCGACTGGCGGTACTCGGTGATGGCTTCGATAGGAACTCCATTAAAGACACTATCCAAGGGTCTTCACGCTGCTCGGATGGCATGTCAGGGTGTGTAAGGGAGGCAGAATTGTAGATAGAAACAGGCGCATTTGCACAGTCATGGGGAAGCGGAGATCGAGAGAGAGCTTCAGCGTCTGAATATCTGCGCCCTGAACCGTAGACGACGCGGATGTCGTAGTCTTGGAGTCGTAATGCTCAACGGGCTAGGCGACCAGATGGGTTTTTTAGAGACGACAACCTGCAGACGGAGGGATGGTCAGTCACGACATCAAATATCTGACATATATGTAAGGTCTAAAATTAGCGATTGTCCAAACGATGGCTAGACATTCTTTCTCCGCGAGCGAATAATTTTTTTCAGTTCTAATCAGAGAGCGACTCGCGTAAGAAACGACGTACTCATCAAAGCCAGACGTTCGCTGCGCAAGGATAGCGCCAAGGCCGACTCCACTAGCGTCCGTGTGGAATTCGGTAGTGGCACCTGGGTGGAAGTGACGGAGAATCGGCGGCGATGTGAGAAGATGAAGTAATTTCGCAAATTCGTCATCACAGGTGGACGACCATGCCGAGATACCTTGGCTGTCAGCAAGTAGACGTGTTAAACGGATCATTATAGATGCGAAATTATGAATAAATCGTCGAAAATACGAGCATAACCCTATGAAGCTCCGGAGTTCTTTGAGTGTCGACGGCTTAGGAAACTTGGTGATGGCGCGTAGCTTGTGTGGGTCTGGTAGAACGCCGTCCTTGCTGACAACGTGCCCTAAGATTGCGAGCTTCCATGTGGCGAAGTGACATTTCTTCAAATTTAGTTGTAGCCCAGTCTGTGTGAGGCATTCCAGGACACTTGCTAAGCGCTTGAGATGGGTATCGAAGTCTTTTGAAAAAAAAAAACCACGACGTTGTCCAGATAGCAAAGGCATGTATGCTGCTTCAGACCTCGAAGTATGTTGTCATAAGACGCTCGAATGTGGCCGGGGCATTGCAAAGGCCGAGCGGCATCACGTTGAACTGGTACAAGCCGTCAGGAGTTACTAACGCTGTTTCGGGGCGGTTGGCTTCATCCATATGTACCTGCCAGTACCCCGACCGAAGATTCAGCGAAGAGAAGAACTCCGCTCCTTGTAAACAGTCGAGCGCGTCATCAATTCTGGGGAGCGGATAGACATCTTTGCGCGTGATCTTGTTCAGGCGCCTATAATCAACACAGCGGATGCTACCGTCCTTCTCTTTCACGAGCACCACCGGGGATCCCCAGGAACTGTGGGATGTCTGTATTACTTCCCGACTAAGCATGTCAGTCATCTGGTCTTCAATAACCGGACGTTCAGCTTGAGAGACGCGGTATGGACGCTGGCGCAGGGGTGCATGACTGCCAGTGTCTATATGATGAGCGATCGAAGTTTTTCTGCCCAAACTGGGTTGCTTGTAATCGAAAGACATCCGAAAGCGGCCGAGAAGCTTCAAGAGTTGCGTCCGCTGAACGCTGGGAAGGTCCAAAGCAATGGACGGAAGGAAAGCATCTGGGGTAGATGTGTTGGCCGTTTAACGCTCGCGACATGGAGGCTTGCTGTGCGACCAGCTAGTGAGTTAGGGCAGACTGAATCAATGTCCTCAAGTTGCCCTATACATTGTTTGCGGAACATAGCGGTTGACACCGAAAGCAGGTTCATGACATAAATTGTTGCGGAGAAGTTTTCGATCGTGATAAGAGCAAATCGGAGAAGAAAGTGTTTACGGGAAGTGAATTTCGCGGACGGCGTAAACAACGCGGATGAGAAAGCCGCCGAGATTGCTGCCGAGTCCGAGATTGCCGCCGAGTCCGAGATTGCTGATAATTCAAGCTCGGCAAGGGCACAATCAACAAAGGCATGATGCATGGAAAGAAAGTGCTAGCCCAAAATAACGTCATGCGAGCAGCGCGGAAAAACGACGATTTTAACCACATACAAAACGTCCTGAATGAGTAGACGAGCTGTGCACGTGACGGGAGGTTGTATGATGTGCCACGCCGTACGGAGAGAAACATGAGAAAGCGGAGTCGTAATCTTTTTCAACTTGCGGCACATTGCTTCGCTCAACATGTACACAGCAGCTCCAGTATCGACTAACGCGGACACGCCAACACCTTGAATGAAGATTGGGATTTCGTTTGCAGGTTGGGAATGAGGCCTTGTAGATTTCGACAGTGGCGCAGTTCTTGCCTCGGGAACTGCGGTGGTCAGTTTTCCGTGTGGACGGGCGCGGTACATCAAAGCATTGGTGATAGTGAGCGCCGGCGCGGGGAGGGTGATTGGGACGAGTTGGAGGTGCGGCGGTTCGACGATAAGGTGTTTGAAGGAGCGTGGGAGGGCACGGCTGTTGCTGCTCTGTAATGTCGTAGCTGTAATTGGCTTCAACGGCAGTTGGACGAGCAACGAGGCGGTGGCAGAAACGCTCGACATGCCCGGGTAGACCACAGTAATAGCATATTGGTCAGTTGTCCAGTGTGCACCAAGGAATGTTGGGAAGATGGCAGGACGTCGATAAAGCGGTACTTGCGGGCTTGTCGGCGCCTTCTGTGCGTAGAAGACGTTAGGGCGTTGAGGAGGGCCTGTGCTGTATGGCACTGCATGTGAAGGCCTTCTCGCGACGTTGGCATAGGTCAACGGCGCTGATACAGGTGGTGGCTGGTGCGTAGGCGGAAGAGCTTCTGATATTTGCTCCTCAAAGGTTTGGCACA
Source organism: Rhipicephalus microplus (assembly GCF_043290135.1). Classification (NCBI taxonomy): domain Eukaryota; kingdom Metazoa; phylum Arthropoda; class Arachnida; order Ixodida; family Ixodidae; genus Rhipicephalus; species Rhipicephalus microplus. The sequence goes on from NC_134701.1 coordinate 115,893,823, forward strand.
GTGAGGAGGGGAGTCCATGACTATTACTAGGCAGAACGAGAGCAATAGACGATTGGCGGGCAACCTCCTCGCTGATGAACTGTTGTATTTGGTGTGTCAATACTACCGCGACTGGAGAGATCACGCCAACGGTCAGTGCTCACGTGCTGGTCGTGTCGAAACTGTGACGTCGCGTGGAAATGCGCTGCTTTCGCAATTCGTCGTAGCTCTGGCAGTGCTGAATCATGTCTGTGACAGTTCGAGGAGTTTTCGCCACAAGCATGTAGAACTCATCGTCCTCGATGCCCTTCATGATATGCTTGACTTTGTTGGCTTCGGACATGGCCAGATTAAAGCGCCGGCAGAAGCCTACGACGTCCTTCATGTAAGACGTGAAATTTTCTCCTGTCAACTGGGCACGGTCACGCAAACGCTGCTCCACGCAGAGCTTGCGCACTGCCGGTCGGCCGAATACGTCTGCGAAGGTCGTTTTGAAAGAGGCCCAGGTTGTAATCTCAGCCTCTTGGTCGTTCAACCAAAGCTCCACGACACCCCTCAGGTAAAAGTGGACGTGACCGAGTTTGTCGTTATCGTCCCATCGGTTGCTGACAGTCACTTTTTCAAACGAAGCGAGGCAGTCCTCGACGTCCTGTTCATCAGTGCCGTTGAATAGAACTGGGTCGTGCTCCCTCGGAATACAGGGGCAGTGGAGATCGGGGTGTTTGGCAGCATTCGGCTGTGCTGCAACGTCGTCAGGCATGATGGACGGCGGAGGTAGAGTCCGGCTACGGAGTTCCAGGGTGAAAAAGAGAACCAGCTCTCTCCATCACTTGGTAGTACGCGTTGAGCGTTGAGTCCGCGACGCGTTTATTAAAAAAAGAAAACACAGGTCAAGCGCTCACCGATCCGAATCGGAGCTATCACGAGCACGAACCACGGTCCTCTTTCTCGTCTTTTGCAGGAACCGCTAATTGCACCCTATCCATTCTACAATATATATATATATATATATATATATATATATAGTGGGAGTAATAATTCAATGGGCGAGTTAGTCTTTGTGAAGGTATGGGAAACTGTTGGGAAATAAATATATTTATCCTTGTTGACAACGCTCCCGTTGTGCCATATCCCATACATACATATATATATATATATATATATATATATATATATATATATATATATATATGATGAAATCTAACAGACAGTAATGCCAAGGAATGTACAGGGGAAGTTATTAGAACCAATGGAATGTAAATAAGAAGAAAGAAGAAAGAAAAGTGGATGAAAAAATAACCAGCCGTGAGCAGGAATCGAACCTACGACCTTCGAAAAACGCGTTCGATGCTTCGCTCAACATATATAATTGTGTATATATATATATATATTTATTTATATATATATATATATATATATATTTATATATATATATATATATTGATAGATGATAGATAGATACCCTCAAACTCGCCGAAGTTTAAGATATGTTTCGCATTCATTATCCTAACCGCAGCAAGCACAGCACCGGATTCAGTGGACGAACAAATTAGCTGGTGCAGCCATGCAGGTGATGATGATGAAAGTTTGGCTGCCTACGCATAACGTGAGCACTTAATTACTACGTGTGTTATATTTGAGATTTAGGCATCTCATGCGCTCGGGCTACCGGCGTCTCCTGTGGTCTTTGCCAGTCCAGGTGTCTCTTGTCATCGTACACATCAGCAAAGGAGCGTTTCACCGTGAGAAACACCAGCGCTTGGCAAGTCTCTACTTTTCAAGTTATTGGAGTTGTTTCTCCAGAAGTCCGGCGATAGACACCGCCCCATGTAACCGCTTCCAGGAATGCAGCTCGCATTTTCGAAGGGATGACCCACGTATAGTTCTGAATATATCATAAATTCAAATTGCATTTACTTGAAGGTCCGCTTGTGAGATCGTGCAATTGCAAATCATCACGAATAGCGGGAACTTGGTTTAACCAACGCTTAACATTGCAGCGAGGACCCTTAATACATAAGCCTACAACAAAATACTAGCCGAAAATATTGTAGGCCTTTGTGCAAAGATTTGGGTGCACGTTAAAGAACCCCAAGTGCATAGTCAAAATTTCTAGAGCAGTCCACTACGGCATCTCTTGTAATCTTAGTATGTGTCTAGGTTACAAGAAAATACAATGAATAAATTACGATACAAAAATAATACAAAAAACACTGTTTCAGTTTGTTAACGCGCATGAAACGGCTTGAGGCGCGCGACATGCACTTCAGGTCGCGATCGGCGTCGTTGAGAGTTCGTGATGCCGTCGGGGACAACCTCGTAATCAAGTGGGCCGAGACGTCGAACCACCCTGTACGGTCCGAAGTACCGTCGCAGAAGCTTTTCACTTAGTCCACGTCGGCGTATCGGCGTCCACACCCCAACACGTTCACCGGGCTGGTATTCCACGAAGCGTCGTCGAAGGTTGTAACGGTGGCTGTCGATCGTCTGTTGATTCTTGATACGGAGACGCGCAAGTTCTCGGGCTTCTTCGGCGCGTTGAAGGTACTCGCTCACGCCGAGGTTTCCTTCGTCGGTGACATTGGGTAACATGGCATCGAGCGTCGTTGCCGGGCTCCTTCCGTAGACCAATTTGTATGGAGATATCTGCGTCGCCTCCTGCACCGCCGTGTTGTATGCGAAGGTCACATGCGGAAGAATGGCGTCCCACGTCTTGTGTTCGACATCGACGTACATTGACAGCATGTCGGCGATCGTCTTGTTAAGCCGCTCGGTGAGGCCGTTGGTCTGTGGGTGGTACGCTGTCGTCCGGCGGTGGTTTGTTTGGCTGTATGCCTAGATCGCTTGAGTTAAGTCGTAGGTGAATGCCGTTCCTCTGTCGGTGATAAGGACCTCCGGGGCGCCGTGACGTAGGACGATATTTTCGACGAAGAACTTAGCTACCTCGGAGGCACTGCCTTTTGGCAGGGCTTTTGTCTCGGCGTAGCGGGTGACGTAGTCGGTAGCTACCACGATCCACTTGTTTCCGAAAGCCGACGTCGGGAACGGCCCCAGTAGGTCCATACCAATCTGCTGGAAAGGTCGGCAAGGTGGATCAATTGGCTGCAGAAGTCCCGCTGGCCTTGTCGGCAGTGTCTTTCGTCGCTGACAGTCCCGGCATGTCCTCACAAACGAGTGACGTCGGTGGTAAGACGTTGGCAGTAGTACCTTTCCTGTATCCTCGCGAGCGTGCGAGAAACACCGAGGTGCCCTGCCGTCGGATCGTCGTGCAGGGCCTGCAGGAGTTCTGGTCGCAGAGCTGAAGGCACCACAAGGAGGTACTTAGCTCGAAGCGGTGAAAAGTTTTTCTTTTGTAGAAGACCGTTTCGTAGAAAGAACGACGCAAGTGCGCACTTGAATACCTTCGGGACTTCGGCGGTCCCGCCTTCGAGGTATTCTATTAGGGCCTTAAGTTCCGGGTCGGCCCGCTGTCGTTCAGCGAAGTCGTCGGTAGTTATCGTTCCCAAGAAGTAGTCGTCATCCGGGTCGTCGGGTAGCGGTTGGTCGACAAGCGCACGAGAGAGACAGTCGGTGCCGGAGTGTTTTTTGCCGGACTTGTAAATGACAGTAATGTCATATTCTTGAAGTCTCAGGCTCCATCGTGCGAGGTGACCTGAAGGGTTCTTCAAGGTGGCTAGCCAACACAAGGCGTTGTGGTCGCTCACAACTTTGAAGGGCCGGCCGTAGAGGTAGGGGCGAAATGTCGACGTAGCCCAGATGATGGCGAGGCACTCCTTTTCTGTTGTGGAATAATTTGCTTCTGCTTTGGATAGCGATCGGCTGGCGTAACTAATAACCCTTTGAAGTCCGTCGACCCTCTGCACAAGAACGGCGCCAAGACCTACGCTGCTTGCGTCAGTATATATTTCTGTCTCGGCGAATTCGTCGAAATGGGCAAGTAACGGAGGCGTCTGGAGGCGATGTTTAAGCTCCTGGAAAGCGTGTTCCTGTGGCGTTTCCCACTTGAATTCCACGTCGGCCTTGGTAAGGTTATAGAGAGGATCGGCGATGCGGGCGAAGTTTTTCACGATCGCCTATAATAGACGCACAGGCCCAGAAATCGGCGCACGGCCTTCTTGTCAGTAAGCGGCGGGAAGTCGGCGATGGCGGCTGTTTTCCGTAGATCGGGACGAACTCCAGACTTGCTGATAACGTGTCCCAGAAACAAGAGCTCCTCATACGCAAATCTGCACTTTTCTGGCTTCAGTATGAGTCCGGACGTCGTGATGGCTTGAAGTACAGCTTCAAGGTGCCGAAGATGCTCGTCGAAACTCGAGGAAAACACGACGGCGTCGTCCAAGTACACAAGGCAAGTCTGCCACTTCAATCCTGCCAGTACTGTATCCATAACGCGTTGAAAAGTTGCAGGCGCTGAGCAAAGGCCGAAGGGCATCACCATAAACTCGAAGAGGCCGTCCGGTGTTATAAACGCCGTCTTCTCTCGGTCTCTTTCGCCGACTTCAATTTGCCAAAAGCCAGTCTTGAGGTCCATTGACGAAAAGTGCTTGGCGTTATGGAGCCGATCAAGTGCGTCGTCTATTCGTGGGAGCGGATACACGTCCTTTCTTGTGATTTTGTTCAGGCGGACATAATCGACGCAGAAACGTAGGGTCCCATCCTTTTTCTTCACTAACACCACGGGGGAAGCCCATGGACTCTTGGACGGCTGGATAATGTCATCCCGCAGCATTTCATCAACTTGTCTCTTCATGGCCTCACGTTCTCGCGTCGAAACCCTGTGCGGACTCTGACGGAGTGGTCTGGCATATTCTTCGGTTATGATGCGATGTTTCGTGATTGGGGTCTGCTGAATTTTCGATGACGACGAAAAGCAATCTTCGTATTGCAAGAGCAGGGCCTTGAGCTGTTCTTGCTTATCGTTCGGAAGTCTGGGATTGACGTCGAAAGCTATGGGAGGGGTTTGGTTCCTCTGAGCAGGTTCCGCAGAATCGGCGAGGGCGAAAGCACTGGTGGCTTCGAGAATTTCTTCGATGTATGCGACCGTTGTTCCTTTGTTCACATGTTTGTATTCATTGCTGAAACTCGTGAGCATAACCGTTGCTTTGCCTCCCCGCAGCTCTGCAATTCCTCTTGCGACACAAATATTTCGGGTGACCAACAGATGCTGACTGCCTTCAACGACGCCTTCCAAGTCAGGTGATTTAGAAGCGCCGACTGAAATAATGACGCTTGAGCGAGGCGGAATGGTGACTTGTTCTTCCAGCAAATTCAAGGCATTGTGTCCTGACGGCACGCGCGGCGGTAGTGCTTCTCCTGTGGATAACGTTATCGACTTTGTTTTTTGGTTGATGACAGCACCATGGAGGCATAAGAAGTCCATGCCAAGGATGACATCATTCGAGCAACGCTGTAGGACTACGAAGTCTGTAGGATAAATACGGCCGTTAATGGTGACTCTCGCTGTGCAGATTCCTGCAGGCGTTACGAGATGACCTCCGGCTGTGCGGATTTCAGGGCCTTTCCAAGCTGTCTTAACTTTCTTTAACTTCGCGGCGAACGACCCACTCATGACAGAATAGTCGGCTCCAGTATCGACGAGAGCGGTCACACTGTGGCCGTCGATAAGAACATCGAGGTCGCTAGTTCGCCGTCTCGCATTACAGTTAGGGCGTGGCGTCGGGTCACGGCTGCGTCGGCTTGTACCGCTGCTTCCATGTTGCGTCGTCAAGCCACCTTCGGTAAGTGAGCTTTCACCGTCAGGGCTTTGCCTTGTTGGCGTTGTGTTCGGAAAGCTCCGTCGCGGCATCGTCATCGTCGGAGGATCTTCGGTAGCTCGTCGCACAGCAACCGCACCTCCACCGGTTGCTGCCCTTAGTTTCCCGGATACGGGCTAGGCGACCGGCCCCGCGTTGGGCCGGAGTACTGCCGCTTGTGCGGTGACGTGCGGCGGCTGGGCGACGGCGAACGCGAAGGGCTTCGTGGTGTCCACCGAGTTCCTGTCAGGTAGCCGGCGATGTCACGAGGTCGTTCTCCTGGCTGTGGACGCGGTGCATTGACAGCGAAGCCACGCAGCCCCGTCTGTCGGTACTGGCAACGGCGGTATGTGTGTCCGGCCTCGCCGCAGTGGTAGCAGAGCGGGCGATGGTCAGGGGTGAGCCAGACGTCAGTTTTCCTCGGTGCACTGCGCTGCGCCGCTGGCGAACGGTATGACGTCGGTGGGGGTGGTGGCGGCGGTGGCGTCTGTCGACGGAAGTTCGATGGGGCGGCGTTTTGGTGTGGACGGGGAGGAGCGTTGTGGCGCAGTGCAGCGGCGTAGCTCATAGGTTCCGGCTCGGGCAGTGGTGCGTGGGGAATTTGAAGCGATTGCCGAACTTCTTCTCGCACAATGTCGGCGATTGAATCTACTTGAGGCTGCGCCGAAGGCAACAGCTTGCGCAGCTCTTCCCGCACGATCGCTCGGATCGTTTCACGCAGGTCTCCGGAGTTACTGGCTTGAGCAGCAGCGCAGTCTGCAGTCAGGCGACAATTATACGGTCTGGTGCGCATGTCGAGGGTCTTTTCGATAGTGGTCGCTTCGGATACAAATTCTCGGACGGTTTTCGGTGGGTTTCTCATCTGTCCCGCGAAGAGCTCCTGTTTGACCCCTCGCATAAGGAAACGAACTTTTTTTCTCCTCAGGCATGTCTGGGTCAGCGTGACGGAAAAGTCGGGTCATTTCTTCTGTGAAAATGGCGACATTTTCTTTTGGTAGCTGAACGCGGGTCTCTAATAAAGCAGCGGCCCTCTCTTTGCGAGCGACGCACGCGAACGTTTGCAGGAATGTGCTGCAGAAAATATCCCACGTTCGGAGCGTGGAATCCCGATTTTCGAGCCAGGTCCTTGCGGTGTCTTCCAAATAGAAGAACACACGACGCAGCTTTTCGTCATAGTCCCAGTGGTTGAGGGCGGCCACATGGTCGTATGTTTCTAGCCAGGACTCCGGGTCTTCGAACGATGACCCTTGGAAAATTGGTGGTTCCCTGGGTTGATGCATGACCATCGTGGGCTGGGACGCTGCGGTTGTCATTGTCGCTGCAGTCGCGGTCATGGCCTTGGTCTTCGGCGCCTTGTCTTGTAGAAGCCCGTACTCCGGTGGTAGCCCTTGCTGTTGGCGGCTTGTTCGCTGCTCCTGGTTGGCGTCGGCGTCTTCTCCGCGACGTGGGCTGGGTTCACGGCTTGACGGGGGCGTCCGGTACATGAACAAAGCAGCACCTCCACCAGATGTCACGGGGTCGTGACGTGGCCGAAGACAGGAGACTTCGTGTTGGGATTTAACCGTTTATTTGGGCGAACTTGTGCCCGGTAAACGGAAATTCCAATTACAGCAGCAGTCTCGCACAGATAGCAGTCTCGGACTTATAGCGGCGAACGGAGCGTCGGCCTTCGATCAACAACAACTGACAAGAGGCGAAGCGCGTCAGCATTTATACTCTTGCCGTCGAATGTTCTAGCGTTATCGCTGGCGGTGGCGTAGGTTCCAGAACAATCTGTACCGTTCGCACAGTGGGCATGATCTTATCGAATCGATCTACCACAGCCCGGAACCTTCTCGAAAACTGCAGGCGCGGTGGTTTGCGCTGAGAATCGTGTGGTGTTTTGGGACGATAACAAAAACTTGGGAAATGGAACGTGGCAATATTATAAGATTTGTCCAGATTAAATATAGTGGCAAAACATGTATTTCGCGATGCCTGGTACAAACTTTATATTGGCAAGAGATGGCAAATAGAGTTATGGTTAGCAAAAATACAAACGTGAGAAGAAAACAGACGTTAATATCACATCGCCTAACAACACCCCTCATCCCGCCGCTTCAGAATAACATTGCATCAGCTAGAGCAGGAGTAATTTGATATGGCATAGAAACGTTGTATAGAAGAAGCTCTTATCTCTTCGAATCTCGTAAGCAAGGTTGCCACTGCGAACAATGTTTCACCAAATTGACAAATTTGAGCAACCCGTGGCGACCTAAAATTATGAATGTCGACATGACAAAATTTTCGGTAATTTGGGGCTCAGGTCTCGATCGAGTTATGCCTGTTGTGTCAGTGTGAGGTCGCGCTTTGTGTGCCTTTCTTTCCCTCCACATTGCAATTCCTCGGCGCCAGAAGTGCAAAGGCCGCTGCACCAACCCGCTTCCCCTCCGATCCTTCGCTGAATTCGCCTCTCTGGGGAGTAAACGACCACAGGCAACGAGTGGTGATCTGAGAAAAGCGACGGCTAAAAGGAGTGGCGAAAAGGGCCCACAACAGCTTTTAAAGATGACTCCTTTCTTGGAGTGTTTTGATGTAAAAATGTTTGTTTGTCTGTATTTTTGTCTATTTGTCCACCGTAACAATGCCTCAAACAATTTGTAAAACAACCGACTCCATCCGCAGCGCCCACCAATATCGCTCAAGTTTCTGCGTTCATATCTGTGCGATTATAAATTAAAAAGCAAATATTGCGCATATCTGAAGCAATATAACAACACGTCAGTGTTCTGTATGTGATGCTTTACACTAGAGTAAACGTACATAAGTAATTATAAGGACCGTAGCGTTTATCACGCTGCGCTGACAATGCAGTACTATGCATGAATAGGCAAGTGTTTCCAATGCTCTGCTAAAACCACATGAGGATGGCACCTGCTCGTTCATTTGCGTTCTACACCTTATCGCCTCCGAGACAGGCGCGCACGCCTTCCTTCGTTTTCGAAAATACCTGCGAGATAGCGCTCGTGTCTCACGTGTTTCGATGTGCTCATTCGCCTTCGCTGCATGGATCGACACACTCTGACGCGGCGCCTTCAGAATACATTTCACCGATTTTCTCGTGCAGTACATCAAATAAAGGTGTTTTTTTTACTTTCTCCAGACGTAAGTCTATGGTCTTTCGATGACGTTTCCAGTGAAACAATCAAATAACGTGCCAATATTTTTTTAGTGGGAGAGCTTGCCGCCTAGACACAGGCAAGACCACTTTAGGCCCCACTGTGACTAATACTTTTAAGTGCGAATCATTTCTTAGCGAACTTCAGTGACTGTGAGCGTATCTATCTATCTATCTATCTATCTATCTATCTATCTATCTATCTATCTATCTATCTATCTATCTATCTATCTATCTATCTATCTATCTATCTAGCCGCTTACGTTTGGGTGCTCTCGTGGTCATCTCCTCAACTTGGACACTGAACCAAAATTAGCATGGGAGAGTGAGATGGTTTCACAAATATGACGCGCTGGTTAATACATGAATAATGCCACAATCTCGTCACGTACGTCGTCAAACACACCTCGCCAGACAGTGGCACATACGCACGGGCGGGTATGGGCTGCTGGTATGCGGGTATGTGCCACAGATGATTGACACTTCGTATCTACCCAGGAATAACGAGAACACACATGGGTAATTTTAACGCGCGAGCGTTAAGAAATACTCGACATCGGCAGCGTCCACCCGACGATTGCTAAGAATAAATGTCGGGGTCCCAGCTGGAATCAAACTCAAGCATTCTGCATGGCAATGAACGATTTTATTGCAGAGCTACGCCAGGTCTCGGAACTACTTTTCAAATAGACGCTAATTTTTGTTGATTGATTGATATGTGGGGTGTATCGTCCCAAAACCACTATAAGATTATGGGAGACGCCGTAGTGGAGGGCTCCGGAAGTTTAGACCGCCTGGGGTTCTTTAACGTGCACCCAAATCTGAGCACACGGGCCTACAACATTTCCGCCTCCATCGGAAATGCAGCCGCCGCAGCCCGCTAATTTTTGTTAAACGTGAAGATTGGTTGCAATGCTCCCTACCCAATTTTTAAACATTACATATAAACTCCTTTGATACAGCCGCCACGTCGGGTGAACATCAATTGTGCTTAGTTGGCTTGCGCTGAAGTTGATTTAACAGCAGTGTCCAAGACCAACATCTCTGCGAGCATCAGCGTTTCATATCAGTTTCTCGTGTTACTAATACGCATGCTGCAGTTGGTATTGTTGCGCAAGTGAAAACAATTTGGTATATAAACATCTGCTACTCATCAACATATGTCTGTGCGTGCAACATTCCTACATTTATTTAGAGTCTTTTAATGGCGTGTCACTCAATAAAAAATGCATTACGGTCACCTTCCGTCCACAGGCTTCGCGTAACGTCGATTCTCAGGTACGTGGGTTCTTCAAATTCTTATTGCTGTATTTTGCATTGCAAACAATTCTGTACGTAAAGATGTACTAGTAAAATGTCCAGCGGTTAAAGCGTCTTTCTCCGCGGAAAAGTCACGAAGATGGCGGCGATCATTCTCGTGAAGCAACAAACCCGGCTTTGCTTCGCCACCATGAATGTGGTCCGAACGCTATACCACTTTCCGACAAAAGGGTTGTCTCAGTGTGTTCAAAACAAATTTGCTCTTTTTTTCTTAGTTTTAGACCCATTTGAAGATGGTGCACTTTAGGCGCAATTCAGTACGTTTGTTCACTTTCTCACGTGTATCCTCTCAATTCACCTATTGTAATGACCAACGTGGACGCCGCAGCAGCTTTTCCAAGAATGTTTTATTGCACAAGCTATACGAGAATATGTAGGTACGGTGGATTGCTTTATTGATTCACTCGGTGGGGCTAGTTCAAACAAAAGACATGCGCTGTACACACTGGTTCATTCAGGTCATTCTGTTATAACATCCCTTCCCCCCTAGCAGTCAATGCCATAGCGGAGCACAGGTCGTAGTGCACGAGTAGAGCGGCGGCATGCTTGCGCAGTATCAGGTACAGTCGATGTCGGCCCATCATCTGCTGGCATTGCAGCTTCTCGCACAGGCAATCTGGTCACCAGAGCTGGCGTCGCCGGAAACTGTAAGTGAGTGTCAGCGGTATCTGGTGGGGCAGACTTCCTTGCTTCGCCCACATATTCACGATTACGTCTGTGTATCACACCGCTCGTAGTTTGCACTTCGTACATGATGTCACCTAAGGACCTCAGTACAGACGCCGCTAGCCATTTTGACCCACGAGAGAAGTTCCGCACGTACATAGGATCACCACGTTGGAATGTCTACTTTGGCTGCCCCGTACACCTTCCGTCTTCGACGTCGGGTTGCATGCTTGTCAAGGCAGAATGAAAGCTCTTTCCCAGCATGAGTTCTGTTGGCATTCTGCCGGTTTCCGTGTGTGGTGGGGATTGCTGCTTGAATAAAAAACAAGAGACTTTACACGCCACTCTGCCCTGGCTTTGCTTTCGAAGCACACACTTTAGCTCGCGAACTATGAGCTCGGCCCTTTTATTGCTTGCGGTATGGTATGGCGCTGTAAACATGTAGCGGACACCGTTCCGCTCACGAAAGATTGCATTTCTTGGCTTGAAAACGACGTCCCATTATACGAAACGACCAACTCCGGTAATCCGTACGAAGCAAACATCCTGCGCAGTTTATCGATCACCACTGACGAGTGAAACGATGGCACGATTTCTATCTCAGCCCAGTTTGATAGTACGTCCACGACAACAAGAAAGAAAACACCTTGAACTGGCCCAGCCAAAATCTAAATGGATTCTGCTCCATGGAAGTTTGGGCTTCATCCAGAAGTGTACAGGCGTCTTAAGTTCGCTTTGCCTGTTTGTTTGGCATGGTTAGCAATTTCAGACAAATCCTTCGATCTGGGCATCGATGTTCGGCCAGCACACAAATGATCTTACCAGAGCTTTCATGGCCTTAAGCCAGGATAATTCGCATGTAAACTGCAGAGGTTATTTTTTCTGAGTTCTTCTGGCAGTATCACCCTGCTACTCTACAAGAGGCATGCAGTCGCGGTGCAGTGACAAATTTTAGCGCCTTACTGATAGGCGGTATACTCTGGGGGCACACCTTGTTCTGGCCAGCCATCCCTGACCCATTTCTTTACCCTGGACAGCCAAGGATCATGCAGATTGGCTGATGCGACATCTTCTGCACTCACAGGCGGATTTGGCTGCTTCCAGCATGAGTACGTCTCCTGGCATCTCGATGTCTGGCCGGTTTCCGAGCATTGGCAGCCTGTTAAGACAGTCAGCATTTCCGTGGTATTGCGTAATTTACAGTAATTTGTATTTGTAATTTTAATTTGTAATACAGTAATTTGTATTGATAAGCAGAAAACATGACAGACCAGCGCAACATACGCGGTGACAGCACTACCGTGATCTGCTTATCTCGTTGAAAGATCCCTAGAAGTGGCTTGTGATCGGTAATAAGTGTGAATTCTCGACCACAGAGGTACTGGTGAAAGTGTCGAACGCCATACACAATGGCGAGCGCTTCACTGTCAATCTGGGCGTAGTTACGCTCCGTCTTAGTGAGTGTTCTTGACGCATAAGCAACAGGTTGATCTAGCGCTTTAGCACCTCTGTGAGTCAACACAGCTCGTACGCCCACTGGGAATGCATCGCAAGACAGAATTATTGGTGCATCGGGATTGCGGTGCACTAGAAGCGACTGACCTCAGCAGCTTCTTTAGCCCTTCGAAAGCTCGCTGTTGCTCTTCACCCCACCTCCACGTACTGTCACTATCTAGTAGGCGGTATAACACTTCGGCAATTTCAGAACGACCTTTTAGGTAGCGATTGTAAAAATTCCCCATACCAAGAAATCCTTGAAGCTCATTTTTGTTCTGTGGTGTAGGTGCTTGGTGAGTGGCCTCGTCTTTGCTTTTCGACGAATAGGTACCCCTTCCGTCTATGCGGTGGCCCAAATACTACAGGCTCTCTTTGAAAAACTGGCACTTGGCACCGTGCACACGCAGTTTGGTCTTCGAGAGTCGATTGAAAACCTCTTTCTGGACCTTGTGATTCTCCTCAGCAGTTTCTCTTGCCACCAGAATGCCGTCGAGTTAGGCCGCTACCTGCAGTAAGCCTGCAAGCAATGTATCTATTCTTCTTTGAAATAATCCGGGTGCCACCGATGCACCGAACGGCAAACGTCGCACTTTGTACAGGCCCTTTATTGTGTTGATAGTGAGCACATCTGATGAAGCATCATCCATCGCAAGTTGCTGATGTGCCGGCGTCAAGTCAAGTTTTGACAAAATATGGCCTTTCCCTAGCCTTACGAAAAGTTCCCTGCAAGTAGGTAAAGGGCAAAGATTGTTTCTTACCACTTGGTTGACTGTGCTTCACTAGTCACCGCATATTCCCAGCGAACCGTGCTTTTTTCGAACAATCACCACTAGAGTGGCCCATTCCGCATACTGGGTTGGTTCTACAACATCCTGACGTTCTAGTTTATCCAGCTCGGCGATAACATTATTCTTAAAAGCGAAAGGAATGCTGCAGCATTTAAGAAACTTTGGCTGGGCGTCAGGCTTCAGTTCAATGTGTACTGGTGGTAGGGCTGCACCGGGAAAGGTCTCACCGAAAACATCCGGGAATTTTACGACAAGCGCTTCGGCACTGTGTGCGATGCTGTGAATTCCAGTAACGCTGATGTTCAAAGCCTTGAACCAGTCACGACCCAGAAGAGTGCTACCTTCGTTCCTTACAACGAGAAGTGGAAACTTGCAGTTCCACTCTCTAAACTTGATTGACAGTGTAGCTTTTCCGATGACGTCTAGTCCTTCCTTGGTACACGTGACGACCTGCGCGTCTGCTTCCTCAAGCTTCATGCTTGTTGCCACCTTAATCTAGCTGCTCCGGAATCCACTTCCATCAGTACCGTTTTTCCGCCAATGCTTACTGTAACCATAAACGTGGGACAACTGCTAGTTACTTGGCTGATACTTCGCAAGTCATCAAACTCAGGTTCCGCTGAACTTGCGGTACCTTCCAGCTGATGGATCACCTGCCCACTTTTTTTATTCCGACACACCTTAGCTATGTGACCTTGGCCGGAACAGTTAAAGCATAGTGCGCGTTTAAACTTGCAGCGATAAGCGGCGTGGTTGCCCGAGCACCGGAAACACCGTTGTTCAGACTGCATGTCTGACGCCTTTTCCTCTTGCCCCTTCTTCAGACGTTGCATGCTTATCTTGGCCGTGACATCTGAGCTCTCCTGACGCTGACTTCCGATAGCTCTTTGATGTCTTGCCGCAGATTCGGCTGTGTTTGCCAGGTCATAGGCTGTCGCAAAGGTCAGGTTGTTCTCGGCGAACAGGTACTGCTCCACTATGCTGTCGGCGATCCTAAAAACTAAGCAGTCCCTGAGCATAATGTCAAGCAGAAGTTGTTTGTAGTTGAATCCACAGTTCTCGGCCAGCTTGCGTAAAGCAGTAACATAGTCAGTGACTGTCTCGCCGTTGTGCTGATCTCGTTTGGAGAACACATACCTAGCATACAGCTCGGAGGGCTTCGGATTGATGTGATTCTTCACTGCTTTTTCGATGAACTGGCAGTCGGCGTTCGGCGGTCTAAGAGGCTTTACGAGGGTGGCTATCAGAGAGTAGGTCTCTTCCCCACAGGAACTTAATAACGCTGCCCTCTTGTCAGCGTCTTCTGTTAGCTGGTTAGCTGCGCAGCATAACTTGATACGCTCAACGTAGTCTTCCCATGAAAAGTTGCTACTCAGGTGAAACTCGCCGATGCGACCGCCGATGGCCATCCTGCTGAAACCGCCCCGCCCGCGTGGGCATAACCAAGCTTCGTCGCAACTGTAATGACCGACGTGAACGCCACAGCAGCTTTTGCAAGAATGATTTATTGTACAAACTATGCGAGTATATGTAGGTACGGTGGGTTGCTTTATCGATTCACTTGGTGCTGCTAGCTCGAACACAAGACATGCGCAGTACACACTGATTCACTAAGTTCATGCTGTTATCACACCTATATTGTTCAAGGACTGGTGCCCCAAAAAGAGTCCTAATAACAAACTTAACCTCTATATAGTTAGAGGGTAGTATAGCAGCAAGGAAGTCGACACTCTGCCAAAAACCACGCAGAGAAATTTAGGTCACAAAACTGCTTCGCGTGCCGCAAGCTGCTGGTAGTATACTGAGTTTCTAGGTGCTTTAAGAGTTCATGCTTCTCTAATGTTCCGCTTCCGAAGTACCGAGGTAATGATTAGGCCACGTGTTCCGACCAGAGCCCCAACTGTCCCGAATAGCCTGTCAGCGTCTTCACTGCTGCATTGCCCTCTAATTTGGTATGATGACCTTAAATTTGTTAGTAAAATTCTTTTCGGGCCGGCAAAGAAGTAGGCTTCTTTGGACAGCTTTCTCAAATTGCACAGATGCGAATAAGTAGTGAAAGCAAAACCGCACTTAAAGCGTATTGCGGGCATTGGGAAGGTTAAGAAGTACTTTCAACTTTATTACCCTTATTTATTTAGGTTGTATCAATATCCAACACATGATTTCACTGCAATGAAATTATCTAAATCGTCAGGAAGGCTACGCCCGTTGTATCTCTGTTTTTGTAGTGATTGCTTCGCCCTGTATTTGCTACAACTTAAACCACCACAAACGTTCGTTATGAGATGATATAGCATTCAAAGACGCTGCTGGTGTAAGCATGCCTTTTCTCCGTGTTGCGTTTGTGAAGCAGTTGATGTGACTCCAAGCCAACCAATGCTTCCATGATAAAGTGGGTGATGTGACTGTCTTTGAAAATTATCACTGTAGTTTAGGGGCTATGAATGGTACTTTACTCTACAGGGCTATACATAATCAGCAATATTTTTTACTATTCGTGTCACACATATTGAATGTACGTGGTTACTTTTTTGTCGAAATTCGAAGAAAAATGACGACTTTGGCAACTTTTCACTCATTCTCTGGTGATATTTTTCGAAAGTCAGTGGCAACCCTGTTTTTAAGGTTATACATAACCTTTTACTTTTCATGGCTCGCTGCATCGTCCTAAGTGTGACCCTTGTCTAATTTGTTTTTGCCCCACTAATGGCTACAGTAAGGTTATAACGTCCTAAAACTTCTTTTTCTCTAAGACTACTGAAAAACATACAATGATCTGTGAATACCTCTCATGTGTGCTACACTCTGTTCTTCTAATACCTTCAGTCTCATGGTTAAATTGCATTTTAAGGCATAATATTGTGAAATAACGGTAACGGAGCACAATAAATAAACGCTACGAACGGACTGGTTGTTGCAGAGTGAAATGTAGAGGAACAAGTTTTTTTAATATTCTGATAATTGAGCAACCACGCGCGAGATGCAGGTCGTGTGCAGAGATGAGTTCCGTATTGGTACCCACGTAATATATTAGAGCCCGCCACTCTTCGTTCACTTCTATTAATGTATACTTACAGCTTCAGTCTGCCGACGTACTTCTTTTACAAATATAATAAATTTGAATAAAATACACAAATTCATCGAAAAGGCTATCTTTGTGCAGTGAATAACCATAGAAGCGGAAAGAATGTTGAATTGGGATATCCTACCCAGTTCAGCGGCTAATTCCAATAAGTAAACGCATACAGTAATGCACGAGCCAATCGTTTATCCCCAGCTTTACCTGTGATGCATAAAAAAGCAATGCAATTCAGAGCTTCTTGTGTCTAGGTTTTAGATGAAAGCATGCATTTATTCACAGATAGTATGGAAATACAGAAATGCTGTCTATTTACATGCCGGTCTCAAAAAGTACGACAGTAAGTAATGAGGTTCGGGCAGAAGAAGATTAGAAGAAATTGTGCTACCAAGTTTGACAATTCATTAGAAATTTATTGATTTGTAGATTGCATTGAGGAACAGTCAGGTGCCATGAGCCGCGATGAACAGTAGGCCGCGCCAATACGTACCACATCCTGGCCGATTTGTTAATGCTAGGCATTATTGCGTGTCCCAAGATCACTTTTTCATCAGAAAAATTGTTTCTTTGTTAGTTACTCACCCAAAAAACGGCTTCTGCTTTACGTGGTGTTAACAGTCTTTAGTGCTAGTTCAGTCCGTCTACAATAACCTAAACGTTTTGTATTCAACAAGTAAACGAAACAGGAGACCAAGGGCCAAGGTTTCGTTTCTTTGCTAGGTGCAACCTACTGGAAGTGAACACACACTGACGCCTAGGAAGTTATCGGGGACGTTATATATAGTACCTGCCTTTAGTGCAATACAGTAACATGGACGCTAATCAATAGAGATAAATAAACGAAACAGACTGGTGTTGAGTCAGGTGAGATGACAGATACGTTATATCCAACAAGAATAGTCAGTCGTTGAAGAAAATGTAATATTGATATTGATGAAGAAAATGTATTGATTATAACGTTCACAGACAAACAATGCCAAATTATAGTGGTTGTTCGCATGGAAGTGTATACCACTAAAGAAGAGCGACTGGTTTGTTAATGAGGAATGGCACACAATCAATATATTCATTCAAACGTTCTTTTAGGCATCATTGGCAACACCGTCGTCTTGCTCGCATTTTGAAGATTGTCAATTTCTCTGCAGCAGTGAGCGCTCTCCAAGCAATAAAAGATTTGAAGAAAGTGCACTTGGTGCACCTTCTTCAAATCTTTTATTGCTTGGATAGCGCTATGCACTTGGTGCTCTTATGTGACAAGAAAGCTTACTTCAATTCAGTCTATGTTTGCGCACTGCCACTAGAGAAACAATTGTGCCGTCCACTCCAGGCTCAATACTCCCAGATATTGAATTGCATATAGATTCCTAGCAAATATCTGGCTTACCGAGCCTCTCGGACTCGGTCGCCTAATAACCCGGGGTTTTTTTTGCCAATGATACTGTCCAGGCAGTGGTGCCACTTCCCGTCAGGCCAACACTTTCCGTCGTGTTTATATCTCCGTTAGGCAGTGTTGCTGACGGGGGCAGGAAGTACCCACCATAGCGAGACGGCCTTCCCGTAGCGTTCATCGACCACCGCTAGATTATGCCTGATATCTAAACAATGAGCTCCCGGTGTGTACGAGCACGCCACTCGGGTCAAGCAGGGTCACGGAAAGGGCCCGAAATAGCTGCTGGTACAAAATGTTGGCTCTCGACATAGTGCCACAAGCTAGTTTATGGCTGCTAAGAAATTCTATACAAAGTGGAAAAGGTCTGCTGTGGCGCTAAGTGGCATGGTAAGCAAGCAAAAAGTAGGAGACGCTTCAGCCTTATGTCAGAGATGGTCCAATACATTTATTATTCATTTATCATTATTTGGCCATCAAATTATTGTTTGATCTATCATTCATTTCAATGTGTTATAATCACCTAATCGATCAGTTGACGTTTATATGCCTGCTTTAACACATTGGGACATGTAGGGAGAGTCTTTCAGCTTCACCCGCGTGAAACCAGGCTAGAGGCGAAGCAAGCAGTGACACAAGTCGAGTAAGAGCCCCCTGTTTCAGAGCTGCCATAACACCTGATTGTAATCAGCTAGCCAACTGCAAGTGAGCAAAAAAAAAAAACATAGCTACGAGCCAGGCGCGTTGCCAGAAATTTATTTCGGGCGGAGGGCGCTCCCAATATCAAGGGGGGGGGGAAGGAAGGGGGAAGGAAGGATGGAAGGGGGGGGAAGGGCACCACCTTGATTTTGGGAGCGCCCTCCCCCCCCTCCTTTAAGTGGCCATTTGTGCTCTCTCTGCCATGTCGAAAGAAAATTGCGGGGGAGAGGGGGGCACGTGACCGGTATGCCACCGCCTGGCTACGCCCCTCCTACAAGCCTGATATGAGGCGGCGTACACTGCGATATCTCGTCAGACGTCAGATGACACGGTGATGCAGTTATATGTCACCGTAGTTGCCACTCAGCCATCCAGACATTTTGTCTACAGGTGCACTTTCTTTATAGCAGAGGTCTCAAACTCACCTCAGCTAGCGGGCAGCAGTCATGGAATCACGTTCCGCGAGGGCCGAAACAGACAAGGTAAGAGTGGTGGGGAAGCGAATTGGAAGAAAATTTCAGTAATGTTGCCAAATAAAAGCAGCCGTTTTCTATGCCGCATATGGGTCACTTATAAAAGAAGATTGCTGCAGTGTTTTGAGAAACCTAACAATGTTATTCATTCTTACAGCAATCTAGATGCAGATTTGGAAATATTGAGTTTTTAGTAACGCAGTTCTAAATTCTAGCCCCGCCATGGTGGACTAGTGGCTAAGTTACACGGCTGCTGGCCTACAGGTAGCGTGATCAAATCCCGGCAGTGGGAGCTTCATTTGCGACGGAGGGGAAAATGCTGTGGGCTCGTGTGCTCAGATTTGGGTGCATGTAAAGAGCCCAAGGTGGTAGAAATTTCCCGAGACCTCCACTACCACATTTCTCATAATCAAGTGGTAGTTTTGGGACGTAAACCCTACATAACAATCAGTTTATTACTCCACCATATTAACTGTAGAGCAGCCTCAGGAAAACACTGATTGCGGTCAAGGAGAGTGGTGCAGCTCAAGAACAAACTTATTCAGGAAAACTGACAGTTTCGCCGCAAGGACAAAATAGTGAATACTATAGCATGGATCGGTCTGCCACGCTAAGATCGACGACCAGCTCGACAGTCTCTGATTCCAGTTAAAGCACAAAAATGACGCTGGGAAAGGACAAGCTCATATACTCAGAGTAAGAGTAAACTAACAACTATCACAGTTGTGATGCCTCTACGTTTGTGCATTCATTTAAGCCGCGGTGCACGCCATGCCCCCTCTGCGTCTCCTGCGTTGGTGTCAGGCGCAAGCTCTGGGTGGAGCTTCTTTTCAATATAGTAATTCCACTTCACTAGTGGGTAAGAAAAGGGCCTTTTCGAGGATAGATTTCAAGTAAAAACGATTCGGGAGCGTTCAGTGTAAGAAAACGTGCTAAATCTTCTGCGAAACCGGTCTATCACCAGATGTAAATGGTTTCTATAAGTATCTTCAGACTTTGGAGCCGGTGCATGCAATGCATGTGGCTAAATGGTCGAACGCAGCGCGCTGCGAAGCGGGGAGTCACAGGTTTGAGTCCTCAGGAGGCGGCCTTCGAGTTTATTGTTGTGAATCATTTTTTCTTGTTTGTTCTTTATAACAATAATTACATATACATATATGGAGAGCGGCAGCGACAGCAATGGCGAAATTCCCCGTTTGTTCTTCGAACATTTATTGGTGCAACTTCACAGCGAAAAGGGCTTTTTTCTCTTTTCTGTTCGCTAAAAGGATCTAAAATGGCGTTGATATCCCACAAGTTGGCAGTAACCACTTTGCAAGACACACAAAGAGTCGTTTGAGGCAATTCATCTGGTCAAAAAGCGATGTCAGTTCTTCAAAAAGCGATGTTTTCGATTTTTCAAAAGTTAGGCATGTTTCCGACTGAACCCCACGCAGTGGCGCGGCCTAATAACGCATATACATATTAACGCAGTATCCCTAAGAATAATAACGCAATTTATTCACGTGGTTTTGTAACCAAACAGAAAAAAAACGTCTGCGCAGTTGTTTTAAGGTGTGACCATCGAGGCCTGCTTTTGACATCAGTGGAGTCATTCGTGTTAGCTCGAGACATACTGAGTGCGATGCTGTTATGAATTTGTGCACTATCTTGATTTTGCCCTTCTTTCCAACAACTTTGTTTTACTGCCTCTCCCATTCTGAAACTGTACACACTGGGACAAAGGCACATTCACACTGAATTTAGCCCAAAAACTCCCCATGAAATATCTTTGTGAGCTGCCTTAAGTGGTAGAGGTGCAATTCATATACGTATTATAAAAGAGCCAATGCTTGGCATCTCAAACATGGGGAATAACAAAGCTTTGAGATATAGTGACATTCTACATAAATGGAGCGTGCTGAAAAAATAGATCTTCTCTGGGCACACGAGCCTCTTGAATTGGCAGTAAGTTTGTTGAGTTGGAGCCGTCCCTGACGCTTTATGCATAGCAGGCTGGGGATGTTTTATATAAAGCCCCGTATCGCTAGCACAGCACTTTCGAAAAGAAATCATTATAGGTAGCTGCAAAAAACAGCTCGTCGTTGCAGCACACGACTGACCTTATGTTCCGAAAAGACACAGGCGTCGAACCATGCACGTGCGTCTGCACTAAAACGAGATCCAGAACAGCCGCACAGATTTCGCATGCGCTGTCACTGTTTCGCGACACCAAGATTTACCGATAAATTATGGTGGGTAGTTTTGCGAGATGTGCCAGTGTGATCCCTCTCCAAACTCTACTTTTTTTATTTTCTGAGACTGTGCATTCCGGCACAGACGACATACAGCGAGAAATGAGCCATGTCCGCAAATGGCCGTATTTTGAGTGCGTCCCTCTGACGTTCTGAGCCACGTAGGCAGAAAAATACGGACATTTAGTATACATATAGAAACATGTGATACCACACTGTGAAGAGAAGAACAAGTACAGCTTTTCTACCTATCAAGCGACGTTATGTTTGTGGTAATGTTTTCTGCGTTGTGTGTGTGTGCGTGCGTGTGTGTGTGTGTATGTGTGTGTGTTTGGGCGCTTTATTGCAGCTTGGCAAACAGCGCCGGGAAGTGCACTTAAAATGCAACCGAGGTAGAAGAGTACTTTGATATCCGAAACTTACAATCACTTCTAGCTTTCTGTGCTCTGTTATGATTGGCCCTTTTCGCCACGATTATTAAATTAACATGAATAGTTACAATTTCATCAATTTTCACAAATAAGATTGGACAGTGTTTTCAGACAAATGCGCAAAGCATGTGATCTTTTTTCGCCTAAATTATGTTCAAGTTTGCTCAGAATTGAGTGAGCATAGTGTTTCTCTGAATTGCAATTGAAACGGTGTCTTCTAACGCAAGTACAAGTTGATATATATGTGCAAATACTGGGGGGCATAAAAATTACTCTTTTCTAAGCACTAGTGAAAATACGGCAAGTTAGTTATTGCAATAAACATTATTCATTGAAATTTATTACGGTTCGCTTGAGGAATTGTTTAGGAGTTTATTGGTGGAACTCTTATGGAGAAAAAGATAGTTTTACTGTTAGAGGCGATGCTTAGCCTCTTTTTTTTGCATAATGACAATAAATTTGTGAGCAAATTGTCGGCTTGTCAAGTTCATTGCCCGTAAATGTGAAGGCTATTGCCAAAATAAACCGACTCATTAGCAGCAAGGAAAGTAACGAAGATAGTAGCTAGATATATAAATATGAGCAGTAAATAAATATATATATATATATATATATATATATATATATATATATATAATAAGGGAGAGAAGTGTATACCTAAGGGCTCGTATTTCCGTGTTTTAACACAATATTAATGAGATATAACAGACAGTAATGCCAAGGAATGTACAGGGGAAGTTATTGGAACCAATGGAATGCAAATAAGAAGAAAGAAGAACGAAAAGTGGATGAAAAAATTACCAGCTGTGAGCAGGAATGGAACCTACGACCTTCGAATAACGCGTTCGATGCTCTAACCACTGAGCTATCACAGCGGCCGTCCCCCCATCCACTTTTTGGGGTTTATATGGGAATTTAGAAGTAGGAGTGACAGTCAACGCCATCTATAAGCCAAACAACGAGTGTGAAAACACCCTTATTCGCATGTCTGGCGTCACGTAGCACGTGAACTTATTATGAGCGGGCAGCTGATTAATTGTCCCTCTTATACAACCTAAACACACCAAGTCTGCCAGTACGAGACCCTCGTTCAATGAAATAAGGGGGAGAAGTGTATACCTAAGGGCTCGTATTTCCGTCTTTTAACACAATATTAATGAGATATAACAGACAGTAATGCCAAGGAATGTACAGGGGAAGTTATTAGAACCAATGGAATGCAAATAAGAAGAAAGAAGAACGAAAAGTGGATGAAAAAATTACCAGCTGTGAGCAGGAATCGTACCTACGACCTTCGAATAACGCGTTCGATGCTCTAACCACTGAGCTATCACAGCGGCCGTCCCCCTATCCACTTTTTGGGGTTTATATGTGAATTTAGAAGTAGGAGTGACAGTCAGCGCCACCTATAAGCCAAACAACGAGTGTGAAAACACCCTTATTCGCATGTTTGGCGTCACGTAGCACGTGAACTTATTATGAGCGGGCAGCTGATTAATTGTCCCTCTTATACAACCTAAACACACCAAGTCTGCCAGTACGAGACCCTCGTTCAATGAAATAAGGGAGAGAAGTGTATACCTAAGGGCTCGTATTTCCGTGTTTTAACACAATAAAAATGAGATATAACAGACAGTAATGCCAAGGAATGTACAAGGGAAGTTATTAGAACCAATGGAATGCAAATAAGAAGAAAGAAGAACGAAAAGTGGATGAAAAAATTACCAGCTGTGAGCAGGAATCGAACCTACGACCTATATATATATATATATATATATATATATATATATATCTATATATATATATATATATATATATATATATATATATATATATATATATACTGTAAAGGAGAGTGCCTATTTAGGAGAGGTAATAACCGCGTAGCCGAACCACAAGATTTAAATAACTGGAAGCATAAGAATAAGGTCGAGCTCAATCGGCCAGCATTATTGCATTATGACTAGTATATTGCCCCTATCTCTCATTAGGAACATAGGTTCTGCATCTTTACCAGTACTTACGTACGGAGCATAAACCTGGAGGTTTACAAAGAGGGTTCAAGTTAAGTTGAGGATGACGCAGCTAGAAATGAAAAGAAAAATGATAAGTCTAATCCTAAGGGAGAGCAGGAGAGCAGGGTGAATCACGGAAAAAAGAGTTATTAAGGACATATTAGTTAAAGTCAAGAAGAGCAAGAAATGGTCATGCACAGAACACGTAGGGCGAAAAAGGCACGATAACCACTGGCAATTGAGGATCACAAACTGGATTTCAAGGGAAGGCGAGCGAATGAGGGGGACACAGAAAGTTAGGTGGGCAAAATATGAGATTAGGCATTTTGTTTGTAAGCATCAAACACGGGATCGAGTTGATTGGCGGAACATGGCAGCGGCCTTTGTCCTTTAGGGGGTTTAGTATATGTAATGATATATATACATACATATATATATATATATATATATATATATATATATATATATATATATATATATATATATATATATATATATTGACCACGTTTTATATACACAGCAGTTGGTTGATCAGGATCAGCGTTAGCACCAATATTTAAATATAGGCCACGTACAAAATCATAGGAAGAAGTAGTTGACAGAAAAGGGGTGCACTCGCACCTAAGCTTCAATTTTGCGTTCATTGCACATAAAAATCTGTCACACCGCTTGCTAACGATAGCTCTGCCATGCTGTCAAACAAGATAAAATCAATTTAGCCACATACCGCTCTAATTGTCGAGATTCTACTTGTCGAGATTCTAATTGTCGAGATTCTACACGCGTCTTCTACTTCTACAATTTTGTACGTGATGCTACACTTAATTATTGCAATCAAATACCAACTAGCCTGCATAGACGCCCTTGTTCACCTAGCCCCAATGCAGTCTTTTACGCACTTGCGACCAAAAATGAACCTATCTTCATGCATGAAAGGTGTAATCCTCGGCCTAGCTGCGAAGTTTTCTGTACAAATGAGTGATCAAAACAGTTAAAATATTCACGTTGCCAAATTAGGAAGTGTTCAAATTGGTGGATAACTCTTAATCATAAGACCTTCCTGATACTGCCATTGCTTTTGAACTTCAATCAGATCTTCTGGATGTTCACTTCTAAAGCACACTGGCTACGCTGTTTTACTGTTGTGCAGGTCTCCAGGTCCTGAAGTCAGTTCTCATCGCTGGAGGTTGCATAGGGTTTGTACTGAAGACAGGGGCTTTTTTTCATAGATTTCTGTTTACGTGCTCATGTAAAAACCTACTAATGGCAAAACGGCTCCTTGGTCATTTCTACACCTACAAATGACATAATTTACAGAAGGGTCAAGACTACTTATTGTTTATGTTTATGTTATGTTAGACAACTTATTGTTTATGTTATCACCCAATTGATTGCTCTAAGTGTTCGTTTTGTTTCAATATAAGGCGTTATAACGCACGGAAAAACGTATAGTCCCCAGTATGCAAGATTGACACTGACAAAACTGATTCAGAAGTGGTTGGTAAAGAACCAAGTCATTAAGCTAAAGTGCTATTTTGCCTCTCACTTTAAGCGCTCTACGTCCTGAAGAGCCCACAAACGCTTTCGATACTCGTGTGTGCGTGTCCTTTTTTCTTTGTATGCTTCTTTGTACGCCAGTGGCCACAGTTTAATTCCATGCACGCGCTCCTTTTGCTTCAGCCAGCGCAGACATGTCGCCAACTCTGGCGGAGACTTTCGGATCGGTGACCGTGAAGCAAGGAGTCTCTGAGACGCTCCAGCGCCGTGCCCGGAGAGCGCGACATTAACTGGGCCATTCATGGCGAGTGCGTCCATCCATCGAATATACTCAAGATCCTTAAGAATGGAATGATTCAGAAAAAAATTAACAGTATGATACAGAAAGCAGTTACCTGCCAAAAGGCGTATTTCCACAGGACTCTGCAAGGAGCGAGTACTATTATAAAGTAGGAATAAAAAGGGTCCTAACACAAAACGCTGGGAAGTTCCTGATTAAACCAGTATTGAAGCTTAGTTGGTAGAGTTGAAACAAACATATCATGAACGCTGCAAAGGAAAGATGGATATCCGGCCAACCAATGATGCATTCTTTAGTATGAGAAACAATTTGTGTAACAATTTAGGTTGAGTTCCAGTGTCGAAGGCCTTGGCGAAATCAATGAATATACAATCAACCTGGTCACCTATGTCTTAGTGAGTCTGAGTGAGCGTCGCAATTTTCACCGATGTGTGACTGAGAGCACAGCCTCCCGTTAAAGTCGCTACACACAACACTGAGTCACGTCGCTGTGCCGCAGAAGCACCACAAGAAGTAACGTTGGTGATGAGTGGCACTCTCTGGTATTTTATAATATACTGCTGAGAGAGTCGTAAATAGCCGTCTTCAGAGACTACCATAGTTTACAGACTAAGAAAACGTTATAGAAAAATTGAAAGCGTGAATCAAGTTGAGGGAAGTGCTAGTGCTTTCTGCACCCCAGTCGTGCGCAAACATTTCTTGTACGCCTCGCGATAGTGTATCCAATTCTCATTTATGAGAACATTTAGTGAACAAAAATGTCGCTCTATATACGCAAATACGTTTGTAGTTATTCTATTTGAAAATAAAGACAATGGAGGCGCTTGCTTTTGCTGTTTTATGTGCACAGTATGTAACTCCGTGGTGATTGCAGAATTGATACAAAGACTACGAAAGCGCAGTGAGAGACTACGCATGTTTAGGGTATACGTTGTTGCGGCGAAGTTTCATGCTAAACATAGGTCAGTCACAGCAAGTAACAGCTCAATACCGAAATATTTTGCAGCTTACAATACTAGGATAATTTCAATAATGACGATGCTCGTTGTTACTAAACGTAAGGTGAGAAGGTAGTATTGAGTGAGCTTCGACGTACATTTCGGTGCAGAAAGTGACGAGGTCACAATGAGACGTTATCACACTACGTCTTCGTGTTTTCTTGTCCCAACAGGTGCGTCAGTTTATGCACGTTCTAAACGCTGCGTCACGTTGACGAAACATCAATAGGACAGTTGAACGCACAGTCGATCTTGTTGGGCAACACCCTGAATGCTGGGGAACTGATTCTATCTACAGAATGCTGCATCGGAAGATCAATGAAAGACGAGAAAACGAGAGAGAACATTCACATCATGGTCAGCCAGCCAGTATGTTATTTTTCGTGGTTTACACAAATGCGCGAAGCTGGTATCCTAGTACAAACAAGTTCCAAATCAGCACGCAATAAGAAAGGAAAAAGCTAAGACACACATGAAGGAATATCCTGCTATTTCAGGAAACATATATGCGCCCTGATTGCCAAGATATTAGGGACAGGGCAGATGCGACAGCCTGTTTTCTTTAATCGGCGCGCTTGTCTTAATGAAGGTGACCACGATGGCGCTAAGCGAGGCTGCACGCACCCGTTACCGCGCTTCTCGTAATGAAGGAGCCGATGCAATGAAGGTGCATACGAGCATTGTCACTTGATAAAGGGGTGGCGTAATTTCTTAATTTTTTGGCCCTTTGCTTATGATCTAGGCCACAAGGTTCCATGTTTGTTTATTCGGCTGCATGATAACTAAGTTAATCCTAGGCAGTGAAGGCATATTTTATTAGAAAAGTGACGTAGCTGCCCGACACAAATATAAGCAAGAAGGCTTACATCATCATATTTCAACCTCCACGGCTCTTTAGGGGGGTGATGAACTACCACTCCGGCTTGTGAAAAAGAAACATATCCTGCGAAATTCAAGCACTGCTATGAATAGCTCAGCCAAATCTTGCAGTAGTGTACGGCAAGAAGAGTTTAAAAGCACAGTGCAAAGTTTCTATTTCATAGACATGCCAGTTGTCACTGTCTTTAAAGCTGTCCGGGCGTTAAGGAAGGAAGAAGGGAAACGAGACGGAGGAAAGTTATGGATATTAACCAGGTTGGTGTACCCAGCATGCAGATAACACTGCATTACCTAACAGTAAGCTGGAAACAGTATACTAACGGGCCTACACATGAATAAAGAGTGGCTTGGGAAGAAGATCCACTTATTTTTTGATGCCACGAACCGCAGTGTACTAACGTTAAACAGTAGAAGCACTAGTGCACTAGGGTGATCGCGTTTCATCAAGCGTGTTCAGCGAAATTGTGCGTGTGGACATAACGCCTTTCTCCCGTGTCATACATCTGTAGGTACCTTTTTGGACTGCTCATCCAGGCGAAATACAGACAGAAAACCGATGAGACATGCGAAAACTACCTTTCACACCGCTTCTTTTCAACTGAAGCGAGAAGTTTTTTTTTTCGACAATTGATTCGTGAGAAAATGGACTGTGACACTGACGTGACTCAATCCTTAACAAAAAGGAAGCACAAAACAACTTTAAAGAACGTTCTGCGTAGCTTTTTTGCTTTCTAGTGTATCTCAGGTTTCGTGCGTTTCCACAGTCTCCTGACTCAAAACAGTGAAGTGACGTTTTGAACTATAAACTCTTTGAAAAACATGTATCCATGTAGAGCAACCTAAAATCCGGTGAATCTTTTTCACTATATCAACTTTGAGTTGATATAGTGAAAAAGTGGCATGCATGAACTGTATAAAAGCAAACGCAACCACTTTGATCAAGCATTTCTCAATAAGTTTGTTACAACAGAATATAGGCACGTGCTTCGAAGCAGATAAAAACACTAACTTGCTGGCGCACTACACACTGCCCCCCGGAATTCACTGTTGGTGGGCTTCTAATATCTTTTTACTTCATTCAATTACTTCACATAGTTACATGAATGCGTCACGTGTTCACTTTCATTTTGATATTGCGCTTCTCATTGATTGTTATAAGTAAACTGGATGAATATTTAAAACGTTTATACACTGCAACAAGGCTCTTCTGAAAGCTCGTTTGTGCCCTTATTCCTAAAGCTAACATTGGTTTTTCCTCGTTATTGTACGAATTAAAATCTGAGGCACAAAATTGTGGAGCTTGCGCACATGTTGTTCTACTCGATAAAAATTGTCGCTGATTTTGAATTCTGTACAGATAATTTATATCGTAGTTTGTAAGTAAGGCACGTCCTTTGTAAAACTTCGTGCGTTGTAGAGCTGGTGATAGTACTTGAGTAAGCCGTGGAAAACTTCTTAGGTGTTCAGAGATACACTGCGTATAAAACGCGTTGTCATTTCAACTTCTTACATAAATGGGGATGCGCTGTGTTGTTTATCCAAGTACATTTTCTATACAGTAATCTTTCAGTGGAAAATGAAACGATAAAACACGTAGGCTGCCTGAACGTCTCCGGGGGCATTGCCCTGTTGTGCCTATCGCCATGCGCCACCCACAGTGACATGAAAAAAAAAACGTGACAATATGTCTTTCTTTGAATTTGTTTGTTTAGCTATTGGTGATGTGTCTAAATGAGATTCAACGAGAAACTTTGATACCAAAAATAGCCAGTGCAGTCTCCAAGCTGAATGGACTTTTTTTGCTGATGCACTCCAAGCTGAATGCACCCTTTCCAATTATCTGGTTTTGCGAAATATACTTGCAGCATCATGATTGGCTTCAATATTCTCTTAGAACTTTTCCACGTAAGACGGTTTTATGAATGTAAGAATATGTCGCGTATTTTGATGTATTTGTGCTTGCATGTAGAACAAAATATCACCAGCACGAGGTGAATCCCGCCGAGAGGCTGATAATAAGCAGTAAAAATTATGGGTAGCTTGCACTGGTGGGGCAACGCTTGGCGAGCAGAAGAGCTTGTAGCAGAGCTAGCTATTGACGGCTTCTGCAATCTCTACTGAGTCGTTGCTAAGTTCGGATAGGCATTGCGAAGCTTGGCTGTGTGAAACAGAGAACTACATTTTTTAGTGAACTTTCATTGTGGCTGTGTGAAAGAAGCCATTTACTAGTATGTTTTTTGTCAGACGTGTCGGCAGTAGTGAGTATCTAAATAGCAAATTTGTAATTAGGATTGTATTATGAGCAAGCCTTTATTTACTACGATCTTAAGAAGGGAAATTTAAAAGCGTGCTCTCAATCACTTACATCCTAATTGCGTAATCTAATGTGACCTAATAACTCTACCTAGCTGTGAGGTCTTCCTATGTAGTCCAGCCAGCTTTAAAAAACCTGCACTAAGTGAGCGAAGCTAATCCAGATGGATGCTAGGTAATGTGGGCCGGGGAAGAGCTGGTGCCGAGTTTTCTATGGGCTGTGCGCGATATAACGAAACACCTAACAGCTCCTTTGAGAAACATTATGGGGTAGTTCGAGTTCGACCATGTGACTTTTTCTACAACCAAAAACGACAAGGTGTACTTTGGTGTATTTTTGCGAGCACATAAAATATCGAAATAAACTTCGCATGCCCTGTAATTAGACGCTGGAAGTATTCGTTTTGTAGATAGAAAAACATTTTGTCGAGAAAGAGCATTTATTTGCAAAAGCTAGATAGGCGATTAGAGTTGTCTATTACCAAACTGTGCTACAGTAGAGAACAGTAGTCGTTAAAACGAAAGCAAGTAATAACACAAGTGGGTCTTGACACTCTACGAGCCATGTTCTAGCTGAATTTAAAAAAAAAACCCAAATAGAGTGTGAAAGTAGGACTGCACAGGCAGCAACAACGTTGCGCCCATATATACACATACCAGGTGTAGCGGAAACAAAGCGTTGGACGGCCATAGTATTAGCCTCAACAATAAAGAGGGCTTCGCAGCACTCTTTCAAGCTCATCTATCTAAGAAAGGCTCCTTCACAGCTAGTTTCAACTTTCATGAGAATCTATGAAGCCTGCGTTCGCAAAAACGAGATTAGAATTACTTCATGTTAGATTTGTTCTCTGCGACTGGGAGATCTTACACTTACGATATGTTTAAAAAATGCTTTAGACAATCGGGATAGTAGGCACATGAATACAGATAATGGCCCAAACATGGCCAAGAGTTCTTATGAAAGACACTGTGTGTGAATTGCGTCCTTCATGTTCAAAATATTCCGTACACTATTATTAACATCAAGCAGATATTAAAGTTTCTGGACCCTAACTATACTGTTATAACTGCATTGCAGTCATTGTGACATATAGGGCGTTGGTAGAAAGCCATAGTTTTTCCTTAAAAAATTGTAGTAGTTAAAGACCTGCAGTGTTCGTGGACAAATGTTACGCTGACGTAGAAAAATTTCGCCAATATTCAGATCATCCGAAAATGATTTGTTGGGAAAATTATTTTCAGGAAGTTTTTTTTTTCAATTTCAGGGTGGTTGTTTATATGGCGAAAAAGTTTTACATCGCAAAACATTGCCAGCGCGCTTTTAAGAATTGAAAATATCGTGCGCATTTTCATATATCAATCGTCAATTTTACAAACTGCGTGGCGGAAGAAACCAAAACTAAGTGCACCGGATGTGCCAGAAGGTCGGTTCCTATGATGGGTCACGCGCGAACTTCCCTTTACATAATCGCAGTGAGCAGCGAACCTAGTCTGGTTCTGTTCCGCATGCATTCGTACTCTTGCAGTTGGTGCATCGTACAAACGCCATCCGTATTCCAGCACTCAAAACGCTCATTCAACCTCCTGCCTCACGTGAGAAGGAGACGCCGTAGCTCACATCGTGCCAGAGAACCTTCGCGCTAATATTCGAATTCGGCCCTTTTCAGGAGTTGAAATTACTAACAATCAGACAACCAAGACTGCGAGGTACCCAAAATGTTGTCTTACTGCATCAGCACGTCAGTGAGAAAACATGGGGCTCCATATACATTGAACCAATAACTACAATACCTAGGCATTGTAGACTACCGAGAACAAACCGAAGAAGATAATGGTATCCGGTACCAATTAAAAATAACTTGATATTTTTGAACATCGGTATGTTCTTCGGCAGTAATTACACGCACTAAGGCAGGATCAATCTCCTTAATACTGGAAGTGCGCTGTGTCCTCTGATACCTCAAGTGAGAGATTTCTTTCGACCTTGGTATCACAAGAAAAGGAACAAAGTACGAACTGTAACTTCCGAAGGGACATTTTTCTTGTCATTTCCGCGTTGACAAATAATGAAACAGCTCAAAAATTGAATAAAAATTCGCTAACCTTCGAATCAGGCGTATCAAGCGTACATAGGCGTCCTTCGTTCTTACAGGCTGCTGAATAGCCTGTAAAGTCTATAAACAAATGAGCTCCTGTGTGTTTCTCGGTACGAGAACTTTAGGCCCACATGAGTGAAGTAACACCGGGCTGTGTTGTCGTGTGTCCTCAAAAGCCGGACTGAAGTGGCGGGAGCACCCGTTTCAAGACCCACGATTTATTGTTTATAAGTTTCACCTTGGTTAATGACCACCAATAATTGCGTAGTTACCGTATATGTAATCCAACAATAACGATTATTTGAACCCCTGCCTTTTTTTCCTCGACCTGCGAGAGGAAACTGTTGTGACTTTGTTACGCTACACAGTTGCAATACTAATAGAAAATTCTTAGGAAAAACGAAAAAAAAAAACGAAGGAAACATCAAAAAGGTGTGGCATGTAGTAGCCGTCCAAACAGTACACTACTTGCATTTTGGCATGGTGGCTGTGAATTCAATTTGTGGTTTCAAAGTGCATGCATGCAGGTATCTTCAGATATTCACAACATATACTTACGCTCATGTGAGAGAGGCTTGAAGTGAGAAATAGCCTAAGAGCAGGAAGTATCACTGCAGTCAACCTTCCGAAAAATGTGATGTGAGCTTTCTAAAGTTCGCTTGTTGAAATGTTTGCACAAGCTAGATTTCCTGTTGAATGGTTGCAACTGTATATCATGCACCAATATCATTATTCACTGTGTCTTCTAATTTATCCGTCATTCGTATCTCAATGTGGAATGTTACCGCAGTATATATTTGTGCTGTGTAATCACGCTGGTGATTGTGTGAAATAATGGTTCATTAACACCGTAATTCGCCATGCCAACTTTTAAGTTTTTATCAGTCATTATTGTGCCAGTATTATTCACAGTAAATCTATGGAGTTAATGATAATGAGTGGAACGAAGCGTCCGTCAATCCGTTCGCGTTTCCGTCCGTCCGTCCGTTCTTGCTTCCGTCCGTTCATGCGTCCATCCGCCCGTCCGCTCATCAGTGCGTCAGTCCGTATGTGCATCCATGCGTACGTCAATCTGTGCGTCCATCCCTGCGTTGGTCCGTGCGTCCACCAGTGCATCTGTAAATTTGTGCGTCAAACAGACAGACAAACGATGGACGGATGCGGCCAGTCAGTGATTCATGGTTTGCCTACAAAACCATCCGAAGATTCACCCCACTCATCACTATTCACTCCGTAGATATGCTGTGAGGTGGTTACTACATACATGCATGCATATCGGTGACGACCGACCCACGCCTTTAGGATTATCGCCCTTAAAAGTCCGCTTAATGTAGGAATGGAAGTAGCACCTAAAAAGAGAATCGACGTACACATATCGCTAAATATTTCTTTACATTTCCACCAAGATTTTTTTCTGCAGAACAGTCGAAAATATGACACTTGAACTAACAATGTAATCATCACAATTACCAAGTGTAAGAAAGTGCGTGTGATCTAATGCTAATCACTAGCTCCGACGGCAATCATTCTCACTTTATTCTTTGTTATTACCTTCACTTAGCAGCAGAGTAGTGCTTTTTAGAGTAATACTTGTCAATTATTTAGTAAGCATATGAACCAAATTATATTACTTATTGTAAAAAGCAGTCACATGACGCCAAAATGTGTTTAGTTTAAAGAGCTGTCTACTTCAATTATTCACAGAAAAAAAATATGGTGCGATGACGATTTTCCACACCACCATGTGTTTGACATTATTTTTTTGTTTTGCAGCTGTCATGCATGCACCACAAAATTTCACCGTAGTCAGCCCGTTAGCTGCGCGACTGCGCTCCAGTGCTCTTTAAAATAACGAGTCTTGTTTCCGCCTCATCCGCCATTCCTAAGAAAGTGACCAAGCTCAGTAATTATTCATGACTTCCGTGCCGTCAGGACGGGATAACCACGCTTGAAAGGGCGACTCACGAGCTTCCAACGACAGCGCGTGTGCTCAACCTAAAGCGTGAACCTGTATGACCAAGGTTCATAGGAATTTCGCAGAAATCAGAACTATCAACGTCGTGTCACTTTACAGCACGCATCAGGTAAGTTATGGCTCAACCATAGTTTAATGGCTACCTGTTTCTTGTGTTTCTGTGAGGTTCTTTTTTGCATGGAGGGAAGGGTGGTTGTTTAAAAGTAGTAGTGTTTTGTTTTTCTCATTGGAGCCCTACCTTGCGTCGCACCGAAAAAGCTCTTATAAGAAAGTTCCACTGTAACCAGAATGTTCAACGCTCATTATGCAAATAATAAAATTGATGTGGTCCGTGGTTAAGCACAACCCCTTATTCGGCAAACATGGGATACTTGTGCTTATTGCACATTTTAGCAAATTCAACTGAATAAGATATTGTGCAATGCGAGAGAATATCGCCACAGTCCGGGAGAGTAAGAACTCACTCTGTCTACATAGTGCACACAGACATATCCCCCAGACCCTGACACAACTGAAAGCAGTGAGGCACAATCTCATAGTAATACAGCGAAGAAGTGTTTTAGTAAACAGAAATCTAGTGCGGACACATTCTTTTTGCATGCTTTTGTCCGTGACTACATTCCTTACAAAGAAGTGGCTCATAGCCTAGTTTAGGGTTTTGATAGGACTTAATAGCAGGCTCAATTATTAATAGAGTACATCGCGATGTTCATTTGTAGAAACGTGGTGTCTGTAACTCTGCTTACGCCAACCTTTGAACATTTGAAAATATGGAGGTATTGCTGTCGTTTGCTCACCCAGAGTTGCGAGCAGAAGCATAATTGAATGAGCTGCACTCGATTAGTTGTAAACGTCTAAACTTGTCACTTCTCTTTCTCTTTGGTCTCCCAGGCTGCCTTCACTTCTTTAGAAGGAACTACAGCTAGAACCATGAGCGTCATATGACAGGTGGTGACTTTGTCCTGAAGAACATACCTGTGAGACAGAAGTATTGACTATGTTTCTCATAAAAATAGCTATTTGAACTTACTTCTCTAATAGTGCATCTGCGGATTATGCTTAGCTCAATTTTATGTAAACCAGGCAATAAACCCAACCTGCGAACACGCAGCACTGGCACAGCGTACACGATGAAGGTGACGGCTTGCGTGTTCCAGTCATAAGCTGGTCTCGGGCGCGCATCGCTACTTCCAAGCATTGAAACGAGCGGCGCCATGTGCTCACATAAGCGAAAACTGGCAGGTCTGTAAAGCCCTTCATGCACGTCAAAATAACTAAGATACATTGAACGAAACTATTAAACGCATCTAATGAATTTTTATGCACACATATTGCTCCGTTTGATGAAGTTGCTCATGCTAAGTGCGGTGGGAATCACATATAACTTAAACACGTCCTGAACCATAAGAAAAATGGGTGTTGAGAGCGCATTTGGTATACGAGGACATGATTAGGCTTTCCATAAACGACAGTTCTCTTTATGCTCTTGTGTTTTAAAAATTTTAGTCTCTTGAACCACGTAAACCTTCATATACGCGAATAATCAATTCTACGAGAGATATCAATATATCACATCTTACACTGCTCGGAACTCATTCGAAATTTAATAAAAAAGGCACATCACACACTCAATTATAAGTTTTTGTGGCAGCACCACCTAAATCGCCAGACATCAGGGCCCCAAACTGTCGGAATGCCTCTGCTAGTGCAATTGAAAGCAGAGAAGAAGAATCGACAGGTAAGTACTGTTTGCTGCTTCATAGACTGAGTCCACCCCTGACTAAAATATTTATTGTCGGTTTTCATTTTGTTGTCTTATTCAA
Source organism: Rhipicephalus microplus (assembly GCF_043290135.1). Taxonomy (NCBI): domain Eukaryota; kingdom Metazoa; phylum Arthropoda; class Arachnida; order Ixodida; family Ixodidae; genus Rhipicephalus; species Rhipicephalus microplus. The sequence goes on from NC_134701.1 coordinate 115,929,183, forward strand.
AAGCGCTATATATACATAAAGACTGATTTCTAAGTACAACCGTATTTTTGGATGCTTTGTTTGCTTTTAAGCAGCTACATTGATTACCCAATTGTCAAAGCGAATATTTCTTTCTTTGCATGTTCAGTACATACGTTTCGTTATCACTTTTGCGTTTTCTCTTCACTGTAAATGAGCTATTTGTGGTATTTTCAAATACAGATATTCCCATCAACAACTATATAAATAAACTTCTTGAAATATCTTCTGCATACCGAATCTTTTAGCATTAAAAATCAGTCCAAATTCATCACGTTAGGCAGACAAGCGCCGAGACTAAGGTGGTCTTTGTTTTTTTTTATTTTGTCCTACCAGTTGCTTCTGTGCCGTAAATCAATCCATGATGAATCATTAGTTAGGCCACTCCAGTAACCCATTTTATTGATCACTTCAGGAGAGGAAAGTTAAGGCGAGTGAGTAGTTCTCCGTACTGTACAATGAAATTGCGAAAATTGAATAGGGTACCAGACAAATATATGGCAAGCGCTGACTTTCAACTAACGCTTTAACGCAGATCCCAATGCGCGTTTACGTATGGCCGTCAGCTGCAATAAACCATGAGAGTTTTTCATGTCATCAAAGCGCTTCTCCTCTTTTCATGTCGATCCATTTCAGTTTTTCTTGCTCTATGATTAGTGCACTAAATGGTCGTAGCAGACTGTTAGCGCGAGCATAGCGAACGCTTAGTGCCTCACAACCACTAAAGTTAGGCAGTCCCGTCAAACTAGCTCAAGTACAGTCCGCACTCATCTATATTGCCACCGTAAAGAGCATTACGAGCGGCCGATGCTCGAAAAAAGAAGTTCACAACTCATATACTGCATGGTGTTTACCCGACAACTCCATCAATTATGTGCTCTTTACCAGTGGATGTGAATCACTCACATCAGTGATCAAATATGTATAGGTGGTGCTTGGAGCCCAGCTTTGCGCATGACAAGCCTGGATCCGACACACACACACACACACACACACACACACACACACACACACACACACACACACACACACACACACACTATACATGGATGACGGCTATCGAAAATACACGTGTTTCGGTAGCAGTAACTGTATCACGAAAAATCTAGGCAAACGAGCATAATTGTCTCGTAAGTATTTAGTTAATACATGGTACTTCATGGTTTGAGGTATTTGAATAGAAAAAGCCTTAGTCAAGGTCCCTGCTAACATTAACCACCCGTTTAATCTGGTCGATCAGCGCTTGGTGGTCGGTCATGACAGGGCTGAACAGTCGCCCATTCCGCTGCTCCATGGTGTACGTTGGTGTCAATTTGGAACGTTTTAGGTTCCGTTGCGGGACCTCCGATTGAAAGAAGCACGCACAATATGTCCTCACACCTGTTACGTCGAGCGCCACCAACAATAGTATGCACGGCAAGACTAAATATTTCTTCGCGTATGCCTACTTCCGCCACTGCAAAATGGTGGAGAAACAAAACAGGAGCAAATGCTAAATGGTGTATCAGTAAAGCATGGGAACTCCTCGTACGGCCACAATAAATTCGTGGCATCCGTAAATGGGAAGAAATAAACAGAGAACGCTGTCTGCGGATGATATAAAGTCAACTTGCACTGAATATATTCCAGAGCGAATGTCAAAGAAAAGTAAGGTAAACGAAAGAAAGACATAATAAACAAAGGAGGCCTTCAGTCGGCGGCCTTGTATTCATCAACGGGAAAGTGAGGTGTAGGCAAGTTTGGAAGAGAATTTCTTTTTTATTTATCTTTTTCTAATAGTAGGTAGACAGTTTTGAAAATTCTTTCCACTGAACATTCTGACTACTTCACGTTGCATCACCTAATTTGTGCTCTTCACCACTACATCATTCAAGTTCTCTCTAGGGAGGGGAGCTTCGATACCCCGGTAGTACGTATTGAGGTAAAAATACTCGTGTTAGTGGTCAGAAAATCAGACAATGATTCAAACTTTTAGGGTCACCATATAGTAACTCACTCAGTGTAAAGTACTGAAGAAATGAAACACAAAAAGTTCGGATACCAATAATATAGTGTTCTTGAGCACCTAAATTAGAGGTCACATTGCAATTAGTGATTAGGTTATTACGACCAATAGCTCGAAGAAGTTACCCTAATATAAAAAACTGATGTCGTATTTCAATCCGTGTGCTGTACGTCCTTGCCAGGATGGGGCGGGGGGATCCTTCGCTCTTGCCACAATTAAAACACAATTTCGCAGCATGACACTCTTTGTGGGGCAACAAACAAAAGCTTCGGGCAGACTGTGATATCGTTGGTGCCAAACAAAAGCAGGTCCGGCAACATTTCGCTTACTTACCTGAGTATCACTGTAAAACAAACATAAACTTTCAGTACTCACGCTGCCGTTTTCTGGTGCCATCATGGGACGGATACTCGTAAATAAAACTACCTCAAAGACCTTCTTTCTGTCGAGTAATATAAGACGCCACCAGGCACAGCAGTTTTCTGACAAGCAAGACAAAGCATGAAGGTGGGTTGTAAACTTACGACGTTTGTCTAGCGGTTACCTTGACCCTGAATTGCCACATCCACACAAATAGTGCCCTTTAAAAGTGATCGTATGTTATGAAAGTACTCTGTGCCCACATAAAGTGTTTTGTGTTCTCTTCTCCAATTTATTGTAACTTACCTAAAAAAACTGGAAGTAGGCGAGTACGATAAGCGCATAGGTATCTGTCTTTAAAACGCTACATTCAACGTTATTGCCCTGTTAAAGGCTTACCGTTTGCCGACTATGCACAACCGAACATATGTTCTGATGTTCTGACGGAAATATTTGAAACATAACAAAGCGACAGATGTCACACACTGTATTCAGGTAGATATAAACAATGTTGCAAAGTGTCTACGACCTAGCTATGCACGCTCGTTCAGTCATCATGGAATACGTTATTTTAGAGCCATCTGCAATAAGCAGGCAGTCATTCTTATTTGGCTCCTCTTCAAGTAGTGGTAACTTGCCACGTTTTCTTCCCAAAATAAAAACACTCCGAAGGCACAAACCCTCAGAAAACGGCAAACGTTTGATAAAGTTGCGCTCTTTTCCATATATGACCCGGATTTTTTATTTAATTATTTATTTATTGATACCCTCAGGGCTTAAAAGAAGCATTATAGAGGGGAGGGGCTAAAATACATCGATACATGCAAAAACAAATATGTACAGTACGATGAAATATAAAGCAAAAAACAATATTTAATGGAAGAAAAATTTAAGAGTGTAGGTAAACGAGCACAAGTAGTAACAAATAAAAGTATACTTATACATCTGATGATATGATGCAACATAATTAAGCAGTGATAAACAGAGGATGGCAGTTGATAATATAACACAGAAATTTGAATTATGTACTTATGTTCATAAACAGATACAACGGTAGGGAGGCAGGAAGATGAACAAAAACATACCGGATTACTAGAATGACAAAAAATTGCATACAAAGTAACAAAGCAAAACACAATTAAATAATAACTAACAACAAAACAACAAAAAAACGTGTAAAAAGTAAGTGGCAATCAAACAATAAATCGCAACTGCAGTAGGGGAGCAGCTTGGTAAAGGCCTAAACGCGTTTGTTAGTGCTTTATAGAAACGACCAGTGTCTCTGATGGAGACAAGTGACGCAGGCAGGCGATTCCACTCGTGACGTGAATATGAGTAGGAGGCTGTGCGCTGTGAAGGTACATGAACTTTGCAAGGATGATCGACATGTGGGGAAATATAAGATGCTCGTGTAATGTATCGGGACTCGAACTCATGCTTATGAAAGTAGATCTTGTGAAAGAGGGAAAGACTAGCTAACTTCCTACGAAAAGAAAGAAGAAGGCCAAGTGTTAGTTTCATATTAGTGACGCTAGCAGATTTATAGTAATTGTTAAGGAGGAAACGAGCCGCTCGATTTCGCACATTTTCGATTATGTTTTTCAGAGTAGCATGGCCTTGGTCCCATATCGAGCATGCATATTCAAGGTTACATCTAACATAGGTGATGTAAAGTTGTTGTTAGAGTTTCGGTGGAGTTGAAGAAAAAATTCGTTTAAGATAACGAAGCATACGGTTAGCTTTTGACGTTCTGTGTTCGATGTGTTTTTTCCAAGATTGTTAGTAATATGCACACCGAGGTATTTACAGCACAGTAGTTCGTCAAGGGGAGTGTTGTTAAGTATGTAAGTAGGGCAGGCCGACTGATTACGTGAAATTCTCATTTTTTTGCAATTAGACGTGTTAAGTTCCATTAGCCAGAGCTTGCACCATATTGAAGAGTTATTTAGATCATGTTGGAGTGTTAGCGTATTGTTAGAGCTTTCAATTATGCGATATATGACGTAATCATCGGCGAACATACAAACAGTACTTGCAATTTGGTTAGGAAGGTCATTGATGTAAATTAAAAAAAAAGTAAGGATTCTAAAACGGAGCCTTGGGGTACGCCTGAACTCACCGGTACTTTAGGAGAGTCAGTATTGTTAGTGCTCGCATATTGCGTTCGGTTACAAACTCTCGAATCCAAATAAAGACAAAGGGATCACTATTTAGTTGGCCGAGTTTCAGTAAGAGTAAGTAGTGGTTAACTTTGTCAAACGCCTTTGCAAAATAAAAAAAATATACAGTGTAATTCCATCGGCAGAAAGAGCCGATGGAATTAGGCAGGCGGTCGCAAATGCCAAAAACAATCTTCTGGACACAAATGTTTACGCAGCACCACACTATTTCTGAATTGCATGGGATTTTCAAGAGCTAAACTTGAAAACATTCGTTAGCGGCAATGAGGACACCACCACCCGTTCTCTCAGTGCGATCATAACGATGTATGGTGAATGTTTTCCGGCACTGAAAAAGCTACCACGATGCAATATTGTCCGATAGCCAGATTTCAGTCAACATAATTTTATCCGCATCCGTGTCAATATTTATAGCACTTAGGCTGTCTCTTTTCGGAATAAGGCTGCGTACATTGGCATAAAGAATTGAGAGCACTGATGGTGAGCCACCACCCCTCGCACTGTACTAGCGAGTGGCAGATTAAGGGCGGCCTGATCGGGTCGTCCTTGTTGTAGCGACAATGGCGACTGGTCGTGAAGGCGCCTCAGAAGCGGAATTGGTGTGAGCATCAAACACGTAGCACTTTTTGTTTGCATATAGTCTTTTGTACCACAACCTAAAAGGCACTTTTAAACCAACGCCGTACTCTGTCAGCTTTTTACGAGCATGGCGAGTTGATGTAGAGAAATCTTCTGAAATATTAATGCCACTACCCCGCAAAGCAGATTTCTTAGACAGTAGGATAACTTTTTACTTGGAACTGCAAAATTTAGCAATGAGTGATCTATTTTTGCCTGCAAAGCATTTGCCTATGCGGTGTGCCCGTGCTATGTCTCCAGATGATATGTGAACATCCAGTTTCCCTATCGTAAAAATTGTCATGGTGGATACTGGAAAACATGGTGGGCGTAGTGGAAATAATAGTGGGCATGGTGGAAATTATGATGGCTATGGTGGGACGTAATGGAAAATGTGGTGGTTATGCCGGGACATATTGGGTGGTATGGTGTACAGATGATGGGTAAAGTGGAAATGATGGTGGAAAGCAGAGGCTAGATAGTGGGCAATAATTGGACACTCTGCCCACCATTGCGATAATGCTGGGAAGCCCTAAGCATATGGTGGGTGGTGCTTATTATTGTGGGCTACATGGTGTACCAAGCTGAGAAACTCTTCCCACCATTGCGATAATGCTGGGAAGCACTAAGCAGATGATGGGTGCTGCTTGTTATGGTAGGCCACATGGTGTACCAAGCTCAGAAGCTCTGCCCACCATCACAAAAATTCTGCGAAGCAGTAAGCAGATTATGGGTGGGCTTATAATGGCGGACAATTTATAAAGTGTACCAAGCTGGGATCCGTACACTACATGTTCTACCACCATGATTTCCACGAAAGGTTAGGCTTACTGACCGAGCCCGTACAATTGTGTTATCCGTGCTTCCGGGTTTCCGAATACGCAATTTCGATGATTAAGTATGACAATACAGCGCAGTCATATGGCATCAATTAACCTAAATGAAGCATTTTTCATTGCGTATGGTGTCCGCTCAAGAAGCAACAAACATCGATGCGACGCGATTAAAGCACTCCCAGAGAACGTAAGTGTCTTCTCACCGACAGCCGCCGGTCGCACTCGCCGGCACTTCTCTAGCTTTTGTACGAGAACTCAGACGTGGCAATTCGTGTGCTTGATGTACCATTATGATAGCGTAATGTTTCCGGTACACTGCATTCGTTTTGGCCAAGCCGTTATGTAGTTGTTGCTTTAGCGAAAGAGCAACAGCATTGCGCTGGCGCGACCGCCCTGTACATTGCGCGAAAAGCATCCCAATACTCACTCAAATAAATTAGGCGGGCGTATCTATGAAATGAGCCTAGAAGCGTCATAAAGCGTGAGCAGATGTCGCCCTTTAGAACGAGCGCGAAACGGATATTAAACTTGGCAGACCCCGCCGGTAAACTGTTGCTGCTCTTCAGTCCACTTGGTTTTTTTTTTCCTTTAAGTTGTGAATTGTAAAAAAAAATAGCACTAGTACCAATAACATAGTGGCAATTGTTACAGGGCGCAGTTGCTTGTGTTTAATAAATGTGCAATTTTTAGTAGCAGGTGTAGATCTTGTCTATGTTGTGTACACGACAAACATAACTTAAGTTGAACCTTAAGTTTGTACGCCAACTAAGTATTTAACACGCAACCACCATTATGTTGGTGTGGCGCAGTGGTTAGCGTCTTCGAATGGGAATCCGCAGGTTGCACGTTCGATCCTCCGTGGCGCCTTGTTTTTTTTTTACGGGACGGGTGTTTTTTTATACCGTTTTTATAGAATTCTTTTTTATTTTTTGTGGCAGCTCGTCACGGTGATTCTGACGTCATTTTGCGCTCAAGTGTTGCCGGCACTGCAGCACCCACCATACCCACCATGCGCCATGGTGGGTGTTTCCCACCATTCACCCACTACATTAATCCACTATAATGGTGGGTGGTGGTTTCCACCATGCCCACCATTCGTTTTTTTCCGATAGGGTAGCGTCTTTGAATGGGAGTCCGCAGGTTGCACGTTCGATCCTCCGTAGCGCCTCGTTTTTTTTTTTACGGGACGGGTGTTTTTTATACCATTTTTATAGAATTCTTTTTTATTTTTTGTGGCAGCTCGTCACGGTGATTCTGACGTCATTTCGCGCTCAAGTGTTGCCGGCACTGCAGCACCCACCATACCCACCATGCGCCATGGTGGGCGTTTACCACCATTCACCCACTACATTAATCCACTATAATGGTGGGTGGTGGTTTACACCATGCCCACCATTCGTTTTTTTCCGATAGGGTTGTCTCGGGCCATCACGATAATTTTTTCTTCAGATTGGTGGGCGTTTTCATCTGGGACGTCTGGTAAGCCATAAAACAGCAGGTTATGTCGCCGGGACCTGTCCTCACCCTCCTCAAGTCAGACTCGCAGTTCATTAGCCTCTTCTTCCACGCAAATTAACGACTGGCTTGTGAAAAATAGTTCTTGTTGTATGTTTGGAATATCGTTAACCATTTTTTCTACCGCTTGTAACCACACGGTAATGTCGGCCACAGCAGTAGCAACCGTATCGTGTGAAACTCAGACCTGTCATTGCCCATGACATACTGGACTGGTTAGTCTCAAGTCTAATACAACTCTCATTAGTCTCCTTAACCGTCTGAATCAGCTCCGTAATGGCCTTGTCCGGCCTTGAATTTTCTTCAATATCGCCACAAAGTAAAAGCAGTAAGGAAGAAAAAGGTTGAAGCGATGCTTCTGGGCACGGAAGCACAATCGCACACGGGTCACTAGACTTGTAACATTAGCAAGGTAAGAGAAATGGGCCACCAACCTGCACAACAAAAAAGATGTGCCACGAGTCCTTCATTCTGTTTGTGCCACCGTGCCGGCTGGCGGGGTGGCCGGTGGCGTGTGCTTTTAAACCATACACTGTCACACGTGACGATTACGGTGACGTTGCACTGCGTTGATGGTGGCCAGGGCAGGCCAAAACACTGCTGAGAAGGCTGGGAGCTCCGCTTTCAAACGCACGTGAAGATTCAGTGAGTGTGCAGGTATCCGAGTGCGTCAATTTCGAGCCGCCGCAAGGAATCTGGTCGGCGGACAGTGATCGCTGATCCGGTCGATGGCAGGTAAGAACGCCCAGGAGCTGCACAACAAGAAAGATGTGCCATGAGTCCTTCATTCTGTTTGTACCGCCGTGCCCGCTCCACCAATCTCAGCCCGTGCTACGATAATATTTCTGGCACTCACTCTGTCACTAATACAGTCCTTTGTTCTGCTCGCACTTAATGTTAATAACGCGTAAGTTGTTTGCAATCGTTGTTAAGTACAATTGCTATGCCGCAGGTCCGGCAATCAAGGAGATTACTAATGCAGACTTGTTTGTGCATTTGAAATGAGAAATCTGAATGATCAGTATTAAAAGAGCAGCGTTCACAGTATAATAAGCCCGAGGCAGGCGCCAAATAAACATAACCTGTACTGCCGACGTGAGTCTACTGCGTACAATCAACATTAGGCGGTGTGGTTCAGTCCAGGATTTACACTTCTGCCCCCAGAGAATGAGTATTGCGGTATCAGTGCAACATCCCCTCATCAAGCGAGGTGCATACAGCAAATGCAATCTGTTTTTTTGCGTTCGAAAACCACAATATGATTAACAAAGACGCCATAGTTATGAATTCCGGAGGCTTCAACCACCTTTAGCGTGCATCGATATCGTACAGCACAAATATCTGTTGCATTTAACCCCCAAATACACTCAATCACCACGGCTGTGGTCAAACCCACGACCATGTGGTCAACCAGCCCAGCACTACAACCTCTGCTCCGCCGTTGCATACACGCTGCAATGACAAAAGACGTCACTTCAATTGCAGACCACAGCCGCCACACTTGGAAGGAGTGCGACGCAGGAACAGTCGTATTGTGGTGCACATCGAAGAACAGGAGGTCGTTAAAATTATTCTACCGGCCCCTACTTTACGGCATACTACGTATCCACCTCGTCTTTTGCAGTTCACGAAACCTCAGAATACATCTTTCTACTGCAATAATATTCTACTCACAAATTCCTTATTTGTTTCCATCCATGTTTTTTTGGCTTCACTGCAAATTTCATTTCATGTGCCGCGTTGAGATGCGGTGACACTTTAACGACAGATGGTACTCGCCGATATCCCTTCAGAATAGGAGAAATAATAAAAACGTCTCCAAAGCTGTTTTCTCCGTGACATCTTACAAATCCAGTGACAAGCAACGAGGTCCTTCGGTGAAGCTCTGAGATGTCCTTTTTTTTTTTTAATACCGTGCAAGCTACGTTCAGCGCCCCCATGTTTATACGATTGAATTGAAACGGCCGTCAACGCGACCATATGCAGACGCGTATAAATACGCTCATGCGTAAAGGATGAAGTTTTGCAGAGTGGCGTCTGTAAAGTGTGTAACCTAAGCGCAGCTGTGATGTGGCGGCGAAATTCATCGTGCATGTCAGCTGTAGCGGTTGTAACAAAAAAGCCGAAACTTTTTCCGAACTACGTTCTCAAAAGGGCTGTGTTTGTATCAGAATACGCAATTGTGGAATATTTTCAATACAGAGTTCGAACTTTGCATTAGTGTTTCCGAATTCTGAAACAGGATTTTCAATACATGTCAAGGAGAAACTTTTCGACCTTCAAGACTTCAGCTTGCCCCTGCAAATGTTCGCAAAAACCTGCGTTGTTCAAAAACTTGAATGCAGGCAAACACGTCAAAAAAGACATGATTGTTTTGTAGCCACGGGCATCCTAAGATAATCAAAGGTATCATTTGCACACTATATATAGGTAAAAAAGGTGGAATAATAAAGCCTTTATTTACGGGAGTTACGCTTTTGAAAATAACGAAAGAAATGAAGCCCTTTCGGCAAAAAACATATTGCAGCATTTAGATTTTAACAAAAGGGACACCTAATAATAAATACGAATTAATTAATTAATAACAAAGAGCATCATAATGCTCCATAAAAACAGCGACAGATTTCGAGTAAAGAAAGGTGTAGGACACGGGGATACCATCTCCCCAATGCTATTTACTTCCTGCTTACAGGAGGTTTTCGGAGGCCTTGAATGGGAATAGTTAGAGATAGGCAGTAATGAAGAGTACCTTAGTAACTCGCTGATGCCATTGCAGTGCTGAGTAACTCGAGGCACAATTTGCAATTCATGATTACTTATCTAGACAAGGAGATGATGACATTCATATCTGTAGTTTAACGTTCCAGAACCACGATACGATTATGATAAATGCCTTGTTGGAGGGTTTAGAAAAGTTCCAGCACGCTGGGGTTATTTTACGTGTACCTGAATCTAAGCACATGGGCTTACAGCATTTTCATCTTCATCGAAAATGCAACCACCGCAGCTGCGATTCAATCCGCGACCTGCTGAACAGCAGCCGAGCGCCTTAGCCACTCTAACACCATTACGGGTTACGTGACACCCTTTCAGCGCAGCGAGAAAGGAAAGCATGACGTGTGTGTTGAACTCCTATTCCCTGTAAATCTTATTTTCCGATTCAAGAGCTGTGCGCTTCTCAAACAAATTTATGCTTTCGTTTTACTCCAACGGTATCTTTTGCTTGTACTGTTGCAAATGTACCGCTTTCCTCTACTCGACCGCTGTCGTGAAGAATAACTCCCTTTAGCAAGACTTGCAGTCTTTATTTCAAAAAGAAAACTTTTTTTCCTCATCCGCCGCGTAGGAGCTCTGATTAGTAGGGTGCTAAGCTACCGACCCGAATGTCACGAGTTCAGTCCTAGCTGCGGCTGTCACAATTTGATAGAGGTGAAGCTGTGGCGGTCCTGTCTATTGTCAGGGCACGTTAAATAACACCATATGGTCGAGATTTCTAGAGCCACCCACTATAATGTTTTTTTTTTGGAATCCTTCCAAGTTTTTGGGGTGTAAAAGCCCAGGTATTGTATTCTAATTCATCAAATTGCCGCGCACGTTTTATTTCTTCGAGCTATATAAATACGCGGTGGGGTTTACTAGAACAATGGTTAAAACAAATAAGAAGCGTGAGCAATAAACAGGGAAGCTATCTTTATGTTCCCTAGAAATAACCTGTTAACGGCTGCACTAACAGTCAAACAGTAGTTGTTGCTAGGACAGCATGCAACTTTATTTGCAGATCATTTCTTTAAGCGTGCACCACGTGCTTTTTGCTTTAAAGAAATAAAGAATGTTTACTGGGGATGCACAACATTACCTAATATGAGAAGTGCTAAAAGGTTATTTGCTTTTCACAGAAAGCGCTCATCCACATTTTCAAAAGTACTCAGACATTTAGACCCCAGCCTGGAAAGAAATGCTTCCAAAATGTATTCCAGAATAGAGATACTGCACAAGCGGTTCCAATCCTAAAGAGCAATAAACAAATGGATATAGCCCGGTGTATATCCCTGTTTCTATGACACAGGCATATACTTCGGAGATACACGTGCAATAATATATATATATATATATATATGTTGGGGTGAAATTCAATGGATCCGGAGGAAAATGCGGTAGAAAAAGAGGTCGACAAAGTGCGAAAAAAACTAGTTTTACTAACGTTTCGGCAGGTGGGGCTGCCTTCGTCGAAGTGAATGGTTACACATGGCACACAGGGCACATATATAAGCCGTTTCTTTGCGTATCACACGGCTAAGTCATTATCAGTAGTTTAGGAAACAAGATTATATATCACCAAAGGTACGTGGCTATAGTGCATATACAGCTGAGAACGCGTATCATTATACAATAGTGCACAGTAAAAATTTTTGCACCCAAAAGGGTGTAAAAAGGGTGATTTTACGAGAAAGCACCTTTCGCAACACCCTTTAACACCCATAAATGGTCGATTGAAAAAAAAGCACCCCTTCGTTTGGGTGCTTGCCTCAATAGCACCCTAAAATAGGCGCTAAGGGTGCTTTTGTGCCTGAGAAGGGTGTAGGTGCCGATTCATCAGATGGAATATGCAGCATAAGAAGAACACATAATTATAATATTTGGGATTTTACGTCTCAAAAACCTCGATATGATTATGAGGGTCGTCGTAGTGGAAAGCTGCAGAGATTTTCACCATTTGGTGTTCTTTAATGAGCGCTCATATCGCACAGTGCGAAGGCTTCTACCTTTTCGCCTCCGCCTTAATTCGACTGCCACGGCCGGCATCGAACCCGCGACCTTCGGATTGGCGGCCGAGTAGCGCAGCTACTGCACGAATATGTGGATCTTGCGTTAAATGACGGCCTAATTGACTTAGATTGTGTGAAGGTGCTCTCTGAATACAGCAGAATGTCAGCAGAAGCAAATCGCGTTTCATCTATAATGGCAATTAACTGCAATCCATGTTACGAAAGCTTTCCTTAGCGTTGGTTATAAGCTGCATGTTTGCTATGGATTATATACACACAAATAATGTTCGCCCGAGTATGGGTGTGTGTGCGTGTAAGCGCGATTGTGTGTACACCCGTGCATGTGTGCGTGCGCGTGTATGTGCGAGTCCGTGCTTGTGTTAAGCGTGCCTGTGCACATGTGTACGCCCATGCATGCGTGCGTTTACGGTCGCGTGTGTGTGTGGCCGTATGTGTGTATACGTGTATGTGTGTATCAGCCCGTGCACCCTCGAATTTCGTGTGTGTGTGTGTGCGGGGGGGAGGCACTGCTTCTTATTGTTTAAGCTCCCACACCTGTTCAGACTGGGAGTCTATATGGGAGCTGGCTTAAGGAATGGCGGTGGTCAACGCACCGTACACGGACTATTCAGTACATGGAAAACAGCTACACATTTTCGTACCTGATCGTTGCTTACGAACTTGCTGTGGTAGCTGATTGGGTCCGCTGAGGTGCTTCTACGCTCGAAAACGTGGGTTATGACCAATTCCCACGGAAAGCTGTCAAGGCACTTATGCACAACCATCGTTTATATTAACAACGTTTAACAAGAACGTGCCCTGCCTTTGCTACAGGTGCTTAGCTAGCTCATTGGGTAACCATATGGAATTATGTGCTGATCATGTGGTCAGCAAAAAGTTTGTTATAACAACCTCGGCACGTTTCGTGGTGCGTGACAAGCCTTCTAAACATCCGCGACTGTGGATTAATTTGTTCCAGCTTCGACTACGCATTCAGTGTTTGCGGCAGCATACGCGGAAGTGCCAGACACCGACAATGCAAAAAGAAATTCCTCTGGAAAAAGGTGTAGCGATGCTCTCCCGCTAATGCCACCGAGGACGAAATAATTATTGTTTCTGGCCACTCCATGGTGCACTTTGTTTTCCGCAAGTTTTGCTTCACTATTTTTCGCCCACTGCAATCGCATTCCGTCAAAATACTCAAAGAACCCGAGGCTGGTAAATAACCTGCGTCACTGTGCGACTGGCTGGAAGGAGAGTTGCCATTTACAAGGAGTCATTCCGCGACGAACGGCCGTCCGCCGTATGCGCCATAGCGTTTGCCTTTCGGCGCCGTCCTGGCGGGTTTCCCGCTCTTCCCCCCCCCGCTCACCCCGGACAGCGTTGCTCCCACAACGGCGGCGTAGGTAAGCGAATAGTTGCGTCACCGAACACCTGCGTCGACAGCTGCGGCGGCGCCGCCAGTGCCTCCTCCTTCTCTCTCTCAACGTCGCTCTCTCTGTCTCATCGTCTTTCAAATCCGTTGCGTTGGTCTGGGGTCTTGGTCGCTGTGTGTGTTCTAGCGAACAGGCGCATATTCAATGGTGGTCACACATGACACCGTGTTCGAAGTGACGCTCGGATTAAGCAATATTCATGAAGTGGCGGACACGGACAACGTGGGCCTGTTAACGGTGAGTGTACTGTTTTCGTAGGTAGTAATCATACAGCGCTAGCTGGGCGCCTGCAGCAGCTCTGCCGAAGTAGGCTGCCAGCCATTTACAACAGCATGCGGTCGCGGGCCTGTTGCAGATGCCCGATTAAACGTGTGACTTAACGAGTTCACACTGCTATGCGCGATGTTGTGTAAGTGCCTGCATCACTCATACAGTGAGTGATGTGATCACTTAACAAGGGCGGGATTAGTTGCTGATCGCACATTGTCTCTACACTGCACAAAGTGATTGATATTGTTTTAAGATGTGCTTTGGGCTACATCGTAATAACATTTCTATTAATACTCAAATGTGCAACGTGCTTCTGTAGGTGTAAGCGTAAAAAAAGAAAGAAAAAGCAAAAATTATGTACAGAGGCGCACTGTACGAAATGGCATTTTGTTTTGCTTAAAGACGGTATAGTTGGAGGTGCTGATATGCCGCGATGCTCCCAGCACGTGCGCCTCGGTCTTTTAAGCTATTTAGGACAAGTGCCACCAGCAACAGCGAAAGATCTAGCAGACTTCCAAAGGCGCGTTGTTGTGCGTTGTTTTCCCTCGTTTCTGTTTGCTGTTTTCGTGCTTCGCTTTCATCTGCGATAATGTTCGGCGTTATAACAGAATCGAGAGAGTATACGTGACTGTTGGAGCTATGTGCGGTAGGTCTAGCATAAGCCATAGCTGCTGCAACGTAGTCGGCGTCCGCGCGCGTTGGTGTCGTTCGAGCGCTCTTACTTGTGTGATTGTGTTTAACTGAGTATTTAGGCACGGGTTACGTTTGTAAATCCCGTAGGCAATAATCGCAAATAGCGTGCCCCTGATTGCCATCAGAGGATGGGCTTGGTTGTCGAAATATGCCAGACGCTTTTTCTGAAAGAAAGCTTTGAATTTTTTTTTAAAAAAAGAAGTACTTTCATACGTGCAAGGCAGTGCCTATTGCATGCCCGCAACTCTTTAAAAACTGGACGAGCTATCACATCTTTTATCAAATTACAATGAATTAAGATGATTGAATTATAGATGACGAATTTCTGTGCTAGATTAGGTGCGCAAAACACATGTTCGCAGCTCTACGTCTAGAAACAGGCAAATAGGAAGCACAGCGTGAAATTTGGATTAGATTCCATTGACGGAGCGTCTTGTGAGAGTAGAAAGAACGAGAAAATTGTTCATTTTTGATGCCCTTATAGAAGCAGTCAGAATTGCACTGATTGGTGACTTGTGACAATTCCTCAGATTGTTAGAGGCATGATTAAAGTCAGTAAATCTTTTACTTTTTTTTGCACACCTCTTCGCCTGTGCCACGCCCAAGATCATTTGTTCTCATGTAAAAGAGAAAGCAGAGATGTCTTCACTGTTTGTACATGAAGAGGTAAGTTTTTTGTGCATTTTGAACAATGTTACATGTTCTGAACGTTGTACTTTAGGAATTGTTTTTCACACTGGCTCACTACCCTAGAAGGAATGTGATTCTTAGGTGAGTTCAGGCTTTCGTAAGTGCCATTTTTGAGCTGTTGTCTTACACTTCACCTCATTTCTGAAATTTTCTGTATGCTGGAAAACTCTTATCTTTATCATACGAAATTATTGGAATGTATTGGTTGTATGCTTCGAGTTCAGTGTAATGTCAATTACACGCCATTTCGAAGGATACACACCACACATTCTTTATATATGGTGCTGCCAGAACAGCACGAACATCCTTTTATGAGAAGTCATATTTGCTCTTATTACAGGATGAGAGGGTGCCGCTGACGTCCTGCGTAGTCTACCCCCCGGCCCCATCCTAGAGCAAGCCTACTTCCTGAACCTCCACATGGATAACCGAAAAATCTTCCGTGTCAGTAATGACGAAGGAGTTACAGCACTGATGAGTTGATTTGTTTATTTTCAACATTGTCTACGGCCGCAAGGCCTTTAACATCAACCGTGATTGAGCGGCTTTTTCTCGGCGTGAGTTTGGAGTTTATCAAAGAAGTTGTTCAGGCAGTACGACGCTGAAACTTTTAGTGTCGCAATGCCTGAACAACTTTTTCTAGTGTGGTCATGGTAGATGAACAAACATTGTTATTTGTGTAAGTTATTTTGCTTATATATAGCTGGACCATTCCATGCCAAACGTCCTAGCCACTTTGGCGACCATCTGAATTGTATTTGAAAAAAAAAGTGCTGACTTACGGCGTTGAAAACAGTGAACTGCTGGAATATTTCAGCGAGAAAAAAAGTTTTCTTCATGTGGCTGGCTTATAACTTCCTGGCATAATGCCGTCTGTGTGCTGTTTGTGGAAAATTTTGTTTTAAAACTACCGCTTATTTTTTCTAAAGCAAATTCGGTCTACCTGTTAAGTAAATGTGCTTCTGTAAGGTATTTGAAGCTCAATAATAATAGTGCAATTTTTTTGTAACATTCGCTTGCAATAATAAAGCAAAAATGTGTTATGTTTGCATTTTTTATTGCAATATTGCACTTTGTATGAATATCTGAGCATTGAATACTTACTCCACAGAAGGTATATTTTAAGTAAAAAATATCTTTAGACCTCTCAAGCTGCTGAAATATACGAGAAAATATCACGAATTTCACAAAATTGTGATTTTTGTCCGTATTGAGTTGCAATTTGCTCCATGTTGTGATACAATGAAAACTCAATATTATACCTAAATTTTAAGAAAATGAAATTTTTTCTGTAATAAAAATCTTATCGCAAAAAAAGGACAGGAAAGAGCACTGTCAACTGAATTTTATTGAAGGTGCTACGAGCGTTTTTATCTGAGCACAAGACCAGGACTCATCTGCAACAACGCATGTGTGACCATGACAAAATAATTTTAACCGAGAAAAGAATACTCTTTTTCGGAAAAGATAAGTGAAGGTCTACTGATGCATTGATTCTTGGCCTTCCTGATAAAGAGTTCTAAAATCTCTCATTTTTCTGCTTGCTTTTTTTTCAAAAACCGTGTTTTATGAAACCTAGGACTACACTTACATTCTTTACGGTGCCCGGCCATGAGACTACTATAGCCCTTCTTAACATTTAAAGCATGCTGTCTTAATTAATCATTGAAGCATTGCCCAGTTGGTCCTATGTTTACTTTTCCACATGTTAGCGGCGTCTTATACACATTAAATTGACATTCAGTAAACCTATTCTAGTGACGAATGGTGCAAGATTGACTATTCCTGTTGCTGTAAGTACATGCACTTTTGAAAGCTTGCAAGGGGTGTAAAACAACGTCATATCTGCTGGCTCTTTTCCTAAAATTGTGAGACACCTTATGTACGTAGTACCGTGTGACATGCAAAGGTGATTGGTCATTCTCTTTTTCTTTTGGTCCTGTTTCCTTTAACTTTACTTTCTGCAGGAGGGTTTCGCAAACAAGTGTGATGATGCTGTTGGGGTATTGGCTGGTGCTACCAGCCCAGGAGTGCTAATAATGTTCTGCCTTTTCATAGTGGGCATTCAAAATTAGTAGAAAGAGGAATTGATACCACATGTACTCAGGCCACCCTTCAGAAGTCATGTTAGCACAAGGGTCAGGTCAGGCTTAAAAACCAGATTAAAAGACTAAAAGATGCTGGGTATCCCAACAGAATCATCACACCAGTTTGCAAAACCCTCCTGCAGAAAGTAAAGTTAAAGAAGACAGGACCAGCAAAAAACAATGACCAAAACCTTTGCATGTTATACCACATCATGTGTCTCACAATTAAAAAAATAGCCAGCAGATATGATATTAGCGTGTTGTTTTCAACCTCTTGCAAGCTTTTAAAAGTGTGTACTAAACAGCAACAGGAATAGTCAACTTTGCCCCATTTGTCACGACAATAGGTTTACTTAGTGCCAATTTAACGTTTGTAGAAGTATTTTTTATCAGGTAAACCAATGATCAGTGCATCACTACACGTTCACTTATCCTTTCCGAGAGGGAGTATTCTTTTCACAGTTAAGATTATTTTGTAGTGCCCACACGTGTCGTCGCGCATGAACACGGTTCTTGTACTCCGTATAAAAGCGCTCGTAGCACATTCATTAAATTCAGTTGACAGTCGGTGCTCTTTCCTGTCCTTTCTGTCTCTTCCTAAAGTTTTCGCGCTGTGACTAGCACACAACCACGATGAACCAACTCGCCCAAATTAAGCTCTTGTTACGTAACACGTAGACCGAGTTTCGTATGGAAAGAAGTAGCGGTGCTTTTAAAATAAAATTTTTCACATACAACACCTAGACGTCATTCCAGGAAGTTCAGAGGGCAGCCACGTGACCAAATATTTTTCCTCTCCTAAATATTCCAGAAGTTCACTATTTTCAATGCAGCACGAGTTTTTCGAATACATTTGAGATGGTTGCCAAAATGGCTGGGACATTTGGCATAAAGTGACACAGCTGTGTCATTAGCCATAATTACGCATTTTTGTGTGTTTTGACTCAGTTTTGTGTTCGTTTTTAGCTTATTGTGTTTCTGATCATTGTATTGGTTTTTTAAGTATTCGCTAAAGTTATATGTGCGAAAACCCGTATATGTTTGCATGTACATCATTTCTCATAACCAATTGTTATACATCCAGGAATACAAAGCTTAATCCACTGTGATTGTATACATTTGAAAACACTATCCCTATATATTTTTGTGTGCATCACTTCTTGGGAACGATTGTGTGCATGAAGGCGTATATAGTGAAATCATGGTGACTGTACATATTTGAAAGAATCATAAGTATATATTTGCCTGTATTTCATTCCTATTAACCGATTGTGTACATGAAGGAGTATTAAACTGGAAACCACTGGAATTGTAGATACTTGAAAGAATTATAGGTATATATTAGCGTATATTTCTTTTGTAGTCTCTATGTACTTGAAGCAGTATACTAAACTGAAACCAGTGTAATTGTATGTTGCAAAGAATTGTCAATGAAGTGAAACTGAGTAAATATAATAAACATTTGAGGTGTTGCATGTGTAGTGTACGTATACGTGAACGTATATCTGGTGAAAAAGTTGTGTGGCAGAAGAAAACTTTATGTTTTATTTGCCTATTAAATAAACGCAATATGCAAGGGCAGCAAGGCTTCATTTTCTGTAACGTGCATTATGCATATACGGTGAAGTATATATAGATCCAGCACAAGTTCATACACGATAGTACGCGTTTATAATTTTGCCCAGACGCAATGAATGGAGCTCGACAGGTGGCGCACCATTGATAATCAGGACCACTTTCTTCAAGTAGTGTGTAATCAGTGCATGCTGATATCTATTAGTGCAGTCTAAAAGAATACTGGCACCCCTGCCATGGGCACTCAACACCCTTGTGCACCCTTCTGGCACCCTCCTCAGAGGGTGCTAAAAAAGTGATGGACATCGAAGGCACCCTTCCTTAAGGGTGTTTTTGTAACACCCTACAGTTTTTTACATGTACACCCTATTTTAAGGGTGCATGAAAAAGCACCCTTTTTGGAAGGTGCTGAATTAACACCCTTAGGGTGTCGTCCACGGGACAAGCTCATTTACACCCTTCTGGGTGTAAAAATTTTTACTGTGTGAATTGGCACGTATTAGATACACCACAACTTGTGTGGAATGAAACAGGTCAGCAAAATAACAGACTGCGCGCGCAGTAGCTCACTTGGTCATACGTTCTGTGGGATAATCACAGCCTAAAAACATTCAGTAAGCCTTTAAAAAAGATAAAGAAGTTTAGAGAGATAAACAAAATCACAAAGCAGGCAGAGCAAAATGAATGCGAGTAAAATGGTGAAGCGATAGAGGCCACCTACATTATGTAGGTAATATTTGACAATAGGCCAACATCGTGCGAAGAATATACACTTGTCAGTAAAACAAAAAAGCGATTTACTAAGGCAATATGCAAGTAAGCGTACCCGGGCTCTCGTTCATGCCGGCAGATAGTGTTTTGAATTTATGAATTAAAAATGACTCTTTTACTTCGCGTTTATGGTGTGATTTAAAACCCGATTCCAGTATTGTAGCCATCAAGTTACTGAATGAATGACCTGCCTCGGTGACATGCTTTGAAATTGGTAAGCTAGGAAGGGCATGCACATGAGCTTTACGATTATTGAAACGGTATCGAAAAGCAGTTTCAGTATGACCTATGTATTGTACATGACAGATTGAGCATTCTAGCAAATATACGACATTTGCAGTATCACAAGTAAAACTGCCCTTAATTTTGAACTTGAAGTTCGTCGCAGTACTGGCTACCAGTGTTGTTGTCGTCATGTGTGCACACACTTTAAGCGGGGCTTTTTACAAGGACGGCAACCAAGCGTCTGGTCGTTATTGCTCTGTCTGGTTTTAGAGGAAGTTAATAAATCTCGCAAATTTTAGCCTCGTCTGTACACAACACGTAGTGGTTCTGGAAACGCTTTTGCAAGGCGTTCGCTCTGCATAAGTATGTTGTGGTGTTTACGGAAAATTGATGCGACGTTAGGTGCCGATGCGTTATGGGTTAAAACCAGGTTAACCTGTGAATGACTTTTAGGATTTTTCTTGGGGATGCAGAGTGCCGTACGGTCTTGTGCGTCGGCACGCCTTACTGCGTCATCGACTAACTTGGGCGGATATTTCTGTTTAAGAATATATATATATATATATATATATATATATATATATATATATATATATATATATATATATATGAAGAGATCTAACAGACAGTAATGCCAAGGAATGTACAGGGGAAGATATTAGAACCAATGGAATGTACATAAGAAAGAAAAGTGGGTGAAAAAATAACCAGCCGTGAGCAGGAATCGGACCTACGACCCTCGAATAACACGTTCGATGCTCTAACCACTGAGCTACCACAGCGGCCTTCCCTCCATCCACTTTTTTGGGTTTATATGTGACTTTAGAAGTAGGAGTGTCAGTCGGCGCCATCTATAAGCCAAGTGACCAGTGTGAAACACTCTTTTTTTTATGCGCCTATGTGGCGTCACGTAGCACATGAAGTTATTACGAGCGGGCAGCTGATTAATATTCCCTCGTATACAACCTAATACACCAAGTCTGCCAGTACGAGACCCTCGTTAATGAATAATGGAAAGAACTGTATACCTAAGGGCTCGTTTTTCCGTGTTTTCACACAATAATGAGATCTAACAGACAGTAATGCCAAGGAATGTACAGGGGAAGTTATTAGAGCCAATGGAATGTACATGAGAAAGAAAAGTGGGTGAAAAAATAAGCAGATCTCATTAGATCCCATTAAAATAACCAGATCTGTTAGATCTCATTATTGTGTCAAAACACGGAAAAACGAGCCCATACCATAGTTTTCTACCGGCTCACTTCACGTATTAAGTAGCAATATTACTGAAGGGCTGAAAAAATTTTGACAGTACGACCACATCAAAATACTCAACGGAGTAATCACATATTTAACTTGTGCTGAGAGAATTTCGAATGATAGTAAGTGATCAAACATTCGTTACTTTGGTTGTCTTTTTTTAAACATGTATATTTTAGGGTTCAGTTGTGAATGTACTTTTATGTCACAAGATAAAACACTGACGAAAAAAAACGTGACACACACAGTCGCTGTGTTACGTCTTTCTCTATCCGTCTTTTTTCGTGTGATATAAAACGGCAGTTCACCCAAATCACCACGTTGCTATATAAACTTCAGTGTCAGCGTTTGTGCAACATCACATTATAGAACACCTGATATATAGCGTAACACTTCGATTAAAGGTTGTGTATAAGATTTTTTTCAGAGCAGATTTGCCAGTCAGCAATGCAAAGTAATAGGGCGTCTTTGTTGGTTAGGTTATAAACAACAGTGTAGCCGTTTATTTCAAGTGCATTGCTCTCGAGAACATGCATAAAAGCTGTTATTGTAGAGTGTGCCAGCGTAACCAGATATCCTCAGTATCTTTCACTAAGAATGTCCTTTACTTTTACAATCTAAACACAGTGGAATATACATAAATTTTGTCCACTATACAGTTTCCATTAGTTAAGATCCCTCCAAAATAAAGGAGGAAAGCATACTTATGACCCAGGTCACGACCCAATGGCGCCGAGAGACCCCATTTGTAAGTCGAACAACCTTCCAAAGGCGCTATAGCAGAACCTCTTGATGAGCGTCACATCGCCTCAGGGAATGAGAAAACAACAGCCTGCTGCTGCCATCCTAATATTACGCGCCCTTTGTAGTACACTGCCACCGTAATCGCTATAGCCATGAAGACTTGAACGAAGCTAACTTGCAATGTGCTTATCAGCGCATGGAGATAGCTTAACCCAATGATGTTATTTGACTGTTATGAGGGTAAATATTGGTTATCAGTGATAGCGGTGATCTCACTTTTTAATATTCTTTGTCTACTTTCCTAGTTATTTTATTCATACTGTTTTTTGCCGTAGTCGAGAATTCATTTACTACTGAAGCAAAAACTTGTATTTAAAAAGGGAAAAAAGATTTTTTTAAAATAGAAACTGGCTAATTGTGTTGACACGTATGCTAATCACTATACCTCCACGACTAAAAAACCACCGAAAACCGCACCACAGTAGTTATCAAGAAGCTAGGTAGTAACGAAGTCTTCTTCAAGAAAGCTGCATACACGTCGCGATGATGTAAGAAAAAAGCTTGTGTGAATTCTGAAACTTTATGCGTTTGAATTTTTCATGACATTAGCACTGTCTAGCAAGCTAGAAGCCAGCATGAGCTGTAAAACTGTAGGCCGTTACGATAAGCTAATTATAAATTTTAGGGATTAAAACGGCCTCCCCTTCACAACGCGTTCTATGCATTTATGGCTTTTATGTTACGTGCTTTGTTGTGTGTTTAGTAAAAGTGAGATTTCACCAACAAGTGAATGACTTTTCACTTACATGAACACACACACAAAAACAACACAAGGAATTCCAGTTATTGGGAAAGCCAACCCATAAAACCATTCAGAAAAATATTCTGTCAAATCCTTAATGTTGTGTGCTTTACATCTTAGAACGAGCGTTTCGCAAAAAATATTTGGGAATCTGCAAATGAGAAGTTTATTATTAGTGAAAACACTTTCTTGTCTTTCTAGTACGTGCGCTAAACACATTTTTTGTGTGCATTTAATTTGCGCTCACAATTTTTAGTCTATGCAAAAATACTTATAATTAAGGAAGCTATGGCATGTCCTGGGTCTTTCTTACAAGTTTCGCCAGCATATTTATATAAAAACTTTTTGTTCGTACTGAGATCCGTTTCTATTTAATTTTAAAAGGTAAGAGGGACTTCGGTGTTTCAAGGAAACGTAACTATTGTGCGACTGTTTATTTATTTAGAGCGGAAGTTATAAACGTTTATGAGTTATACTGCTTAGCTATAGATGCATGTTGTTCACCTTGAGACGAATTGTTCGCTTATATATGCAACAATGTTGCGGTTTACATTATACACTTCCCGCAAAACCATAGACGGCAATAGTGGTACTGTGCAGAAAATAGATTGTTCACTGGGATAAGACCACTTAAGGCGAAATATTTAAAGATCTTTTTATGAGTCGTGTGAGCTGCCGATGATGCATTGTAGTAAACAGTGTGTGCGAGCTGCTCGAGCACTTTTTCGATTCACCTATTCTAGAGTCATGATAGATAAAGGCTGACTTCGTTCACATAATTTTTGTGGTGTTGGAATTTTTGTGGTGTGACTGTGGTAAGTGTGAGAATTTCTTGAGTGGCAGGTAAAGTATTGTTTAAATAATAAAAACGTGGAAGAAAGTTTTTAGAACACCAACCGACTTACGGGCGACGTCCTCATTCAGTTGTCACTATGCGAACATAGCGCACTATTCTAATGGCTATAGCGGACAGAACCAACCACAGTAGGACCTCCCCACACTGTAGGAGTGGAAGCGATTAGCGCGTCTTTCTTCGTATAGACCGTTCATGCTTGCCTTGTTACCACCGCAATACTAAAGCCCCACTATGAGTACTGCTACGCAGGACTGGTGTAGAGCAAGCTTCTGACCTTTCTTCACGCCCTAGCTATTGCACTGCAGCTCACAGTAATGCTGCTAGATAGAAGCGGACGAGATGGACGCCCACTTCGCGCTCTAAAGTCAATATGTTTACCGATGCCAGCACAGCTTCTTGTTTCTTCAGTGCCAGTAAGATGCGCCTGATTTATGGCCATCACAGCCGTGTACTGGCCACAGCCCTTCACGAAATATACTTCGGAGTTGACAGAGAAATTCAGGCGAGTAAGCATAGCATGATTTACCGACAAAGCGCAGGACGCCTTAGAGGACTGAGAGGTGAAACTGTACAGCCACTGCAAATTAAAAAGATTGAAAAAGTGGGCGCTAACACCGAAGATTTGCCTAGTGTCCAAGAAAGCGTCGGAACTAGAGTCGCTGAGCACATACATCTCCTTAGGTAGCAAACACACATGTGACACGAAACGACATTTATGGAGGTATGAGGAGAGCATGCGAGTACATGGCGACATTCACCGCATATTCCATTCACATTCACGCCACTTACAACGCAGTTCATTCGAAACTATTCATGACTCGAAACCACTTCTATTATCCTCTTCAAGGAACACAAACATGTATACAGGTAAGCGTAATATTGCTTCGAGGTGGAAAGATTGATCCCGTCTCAAGGCAAGCTAGCGACGCACCGGACGACATAGAAAGGAAATGGCTACCGCTGCCCAATGTTACGCGCGAGCAACGAACCTTTGTTTTCTTTTGAAATATTTTTTGTTCATCTAGGTACAGCAAGCTGCTCAGGAGGAAGCCCACAGTCACCTCTGTAGAAAAAACAGTGACCCTAATGAACGCTTAAATACCGCGTTTTATAGTTGCCCAATACAGGTTCAATATTAAAGTCGTTTTTGGAAGTGCCGACTGCCCCACACATGTGACCAGTTTGCTCAAGAAGTGCCAATCTTTTGTGTAGTGGGTCTGAATACTTTTTGTGAAGGTTGTTCACTTGACATTTTTGAAATCAAAATAAATGCTATTTATTCAGAAATATCCCGAGTTCTTGTATACACTGAGCAGTGAGTGGTGCCGGAATCGTGGGGCGTGGGTGAAGATCCCCGATGCCTTCTTTCATGAGAACTAAACTTTTACTGCTGTTTCGGGTAATAATGCATCTGTGGCTTACGCCTCAAACACTCTCGTATCTTTTATGTGAGCAGTCTTTCAATGAAATACATTTCCACAGCAAAAGAAACCACTTTCTTTGACTGTGCAAACTGCACAGTTTATAATCTGTTTTTGACTTGTGGTAGCAATTGTGTTGGTCAGTGTAGAATATGACACAAATATAGGCTCTGGGAGCGTCGTTGCATCTTTCAAGAGATGAGAAAGAGAGCGTTCGTTGCGGACTCTGTTTTGCATGGTTATGCTTGGGTGTGGTACAGTTCACAATGAGTGTTCAGTTGTAAGCAGACATAAAAATCAGTTAACCCATGAAATGACTGAGGTCGAGATATTTGATAGATACGAGATGCATAATTTTATAACCATCAATTTGTCTTTCAATCAAAAAACTATGTTTCTGTCGTCATGGCAGTAATTTTGGGCAGATTTTGCGCACGTGACGTGTGAAGGGTTCTCGTCTGTAGATGTGTTTAGGTGTTTCCAAATAAAATACTTTCGTCAGCCAGCGCTCGGGTTTCTCACGCTTCTGTTTTTTTCTTCTCATGAGCTTTCAGCCGGTATCAGGTCAAATACGTGTTTCTTAATAACGTAACTGCTAAATCGGTACCACGGGTAACAGACCATACGCGATGTTTAGATATATGCTATGCTACTGAATCGTGCGTGCTGCAGTGGAGCGTGAAGTTACATTAGACCTTCACTTCAACGCCTAATGAGATCTTGGGTATTCTGTAAGCAAAAAAGCATCATTGGCCCCAACACGATAGGTTTTTAAGGGCAAAGATTCTTGTAGCATCACCCAATCGGTTGTCCTTCGGTCCTGCTTAGCCATTACATCAACAGAGTGAATTATAATGTGAGAGGCAAAGCTTCCATTCGTACGATGCATGCTGTATTTTAGCATGAGTGGGTGAACGGACGGATGGATGGACAGACAGACAGACAGAGAGACAGACAGAGAGACAGACAGACAGACAGTCAGTCAGTCAGTCAGTCAGTCAGTCAGACAGACAGACAGACAGACAGACAGACAGTCAGTCAGTTAGACAGACAGACAGACAGACAGAAATCAGACAGACAGACAGACAGACAGACAGACAGACGCAAGAACGGACCGACAGACAGACGTTCGCACGGATGAACGCACGGAGGGATGCACAGATGGATGCATGACTAGACACATGGACGAACAGACGGGCGAAGGCACAGAGGCTTCGTCCCCCTCATCGTCGTTTGCTCCGTGAATATGCTGTAATTTTTTAGTTGGCTGTAAGCAACCGGGTAATTTACATAGTTACGCAGTAATACTTGACATCGATATAACTCGATATATTTTAACGCGTACAATGCCACATTACTCTGCAGAGCTCGCCCTGCAGCTACTCACTTAGTTAAACACAGCAGGAACCCAACAATCACCACGGCCGAGCAGTGGGAGGCTTCGCTGCTCAGCAAGTGCCCGGAGGACCAGCAGTGGGCTGTCTGGCTGGCCGAAGACGCCGCCAGGATTCAAGGCCTGGCTGCCGCCTGAGGAAGGGGGTTACAGAGGGGCCCATCTCCCGGCACCTCGCCACCTTGGACCCCAGCAGGGACACTTCAATTAAATTTCTTCTCTCTCTCTCTCTGCAAAGCTCAGTGTGTTCTGCAGCTGTGTTATGTCAAGAAGCGAGTGAGTAGCGCCATTCCGAATAAATGAATGAGTAGAATTTATTCAAAATCAGGCAGTTTTACCGGGCAAGGTGGGGGAAGAAAGGATTATCCCCTGTCCCTTCCCACTCTCCGTTGATTATGATGGCGATGCCTCAGGTGACCACTTGAAGTCCTTGCACCCGGGCGGCATCTTCAGCTTGCTGGAGGGCCCAAATCTGGTCGACCAGCTTGTCGCTGGTGAGTGCCACCGCCCAGCGGCAGCGCAGCGGACGCCGCCGATCGGCATCAGTGACCGCAGCTGCGGCGAAGACCGGGCCCTGCTCTCACGTGGTGGTGGCAGCAGCAATTTGCCTCGGAGTTCGTCCCTGCCTAACATGCGTCGCGAAGGGAGCGGCGGCAGTGAAGTTATCTTTTTCAGCACACTCCCAAAGCATGTGCTGCAGTGTGGCCCTTTCCCCACACGCTTTACACGCGTCCGTCGGTGGAAATGTTTTGTTTTCTTTGTTGTAAGCCACGTTCGCATTGCTCATGTTTGTCTTCCCAAACCATCCTATATGCCGACATGTTTGGCGGATGAAGGCCGTGTTTCGTCGAGGCTAGCAGTGACGGAAAGTTGCCATAAATATTCAGACACTCGTGCTAGTATTGAATCTTTCATGCAACGTCAATAACACCGTGCATGAAAATGTAACAACACCACACCGTTCCAGAAATAGTAAAACGAAGTAATGGTCAAAGTTCAGAAAAGTGAATTGGGATAAATTTCTGCATTTGAGCCCCCCATGAAAGGTTGCTGATCGAATAAAAGAAATAGATCGGGTAACGGGTACTTTCTATGATAGCCCTATGCGAATATAAAAAAAAGATAATGCGAAAAGCTGCACAGTGATATAAACTATGAATAGAAGCAGCATTTATTCGGATGTGTACAACACCAGTCGCTGTGTTGTTAAGGACAACAAGAACCAACTGAGACAGCCTATTAATCGCAGTGAATGATAGATAGCCATTTCGCGCCGTGGTACAAGCACTTCTGAAGTATTCAGGCATAGAGTGGCCTCAACCACTTGCGAACAAAGCACACTGCTTGCGTGGCACATCATAACCACACTTCAATGTGTAAATGGCATATCTGCTTCAGCGTTTCAAAAACTTCCATAGGTTAGCTGTAAATGTGTATTCGCACAAACTTTGACACCTGATTATTGGCAAGCTCCCTGAGCAACAATTATATCAAAGGGGAACTTCGACAATTGTTTTTATATTAGCCCACTTCAATGAAACTTCAATATGTGTTCTATTCAATGCCGAAGTATATATGTGCCAAATTTTACAGCCGTAGGTCATTTATTTCTTTTTTGAAGGAATTTCATAAATTGGTAGCCCATATTAGAAAGACACTTGCATAGGCGGGCCAATCTGTGTATGTGACATAAGTGCTTACTGTTTTGAGAAATCCCACCTCTCCCAGCAGCGCGCGCTTTC
Organism: Rhipicephalus microplus; assembly: GCF_043290135.1. Lineage (NCBI taxonomy): Eukaryota > Metazoa > Arthropoda > Arachnida > Ixodida > Ixodidae > Rhipicephalus > Rhipicephalus microplus. The sequence goes on from NC_134701.1 coordinate 115,957,446, forward strand.
TTCTACGAGCTGAGGACGACACATGCACAATGCGGATTTAACAGCTGCATACCGTGTTAGTGGTTGTTGACATCGTGTCTTACACTAAGCAACGCCTCCTAAAAAATTATCGCTGGGACGTTAGCCGCGAGCGCGCTACCCTACCCTCTGATTTCACCCTCCTCCTTCAGTACGGAGGCGAGCGTCTCCGACGCCCACGCCTGCGAAGACAGCAGTGCTCTCACAGTTGCCTCCGAACAGCCGTTATGTCAGGTGACAGAGAGGTATGGTTATGTCAGGTGACTGAGCGGTACGGAGGCGAGTGATCTCACATGGCGGCCGGTCGTAACACAAGGTAGGAGGCATGGCCTCCTAGATTGCGTGCTGGCAGGAAGCTCCCAATTGAAAAGAGAGCGACGCTCAAGGCATAGATTTTCTAGAAGGCGTTGCACTAAGCATGGACATTATTTAGCAACTAAGAGGTTGATTCGGCGTACGTCAGATGCTTCACCTTTCGGGTAGGCCCCAATGAAAGGGCGATGACTCTGCCCTCAGATACTAGATGCATTCATTAACGCTAAGCTTGTCACCGGTAAATTTAGATGAGCTGGCAAAGCTTTATTCCGTGTAGGATGACACCACCAACTTGCTGTTATCGTGAGAGAAGAAGCTCCTGTGCTATGTCTACACCCTGTCTAGCCATGGTGGCGTGTAGGGACGTCAATATATAACTATACTGGAGAAGCTGCCTGTGGCATTGTCTTTTTCACTCATTGCTTTTCACTTAGTTAAAGTGATTGAACACTTTCTTAGAGAAATGAACCACACTAGCCACTAGAGGAGTGTTAGTGCTATTTCAAAACGGTGCTACATCAATATGGTAAAAAATCAGCCGGGCTTTTTCTTTAGGTAATTTATTATTATCCTGTCAAGGTACGCATAAAAAACATTGACGTCTAGAAGAGCGCCTTACGTTTAAAACACGCCCATATAAATGTATTCACATGACAGACAAAATCGCGATTCCCCCTGACGGATCGCGCACTACGTCACCATGCGTCAACCGCTTCTCCATACGCGCTTCGGTCCACGTGGCCAGAATCTTGAAACAGTGCAAGCCAAAATCACAGTTGCTCTTCTTGGGAGCAACGCTGAAATCCTCGCTTGTAGCATGAATTCTCCCCTGTCGTGTTAAGGGTGGTTGCAGAGGGATCCGAATCACGTCACGTGTCATGTGACTGATCTGTCTTCGAAAATGTCCATAGTGTGAATACAGCTAACGTGAAGAATTTCGTGGGTGCACTGTTTTCATGGTGCCCTAGGCTTGTTGCCGTCTCTTTTGTTTGTGCCCTCATATTCTATGAAAAATGTTCCGTGTGGATTAAAAAAAAGAGTGTATTTTAGGCTTAACTTTTATTTATGAGTAGTGTTGGTGACATCAACTATTAACGTACAGGCAACTAGAACGTGAATTCACAGTTCTTGTGTAACTAAACACACCACATTTTCCAGTGGATTGACTCTAACTAAGCATCTCGCTGTCGCAAATTTACAGTTCCTATAAAAAATTAACTGAGAATGCACGGGGCTGCTGATGGCTACCGTTACAGAAGTAGGGTCTGTGCAAGTGATGCGCAGATGGCGAAAAAACAGTAATGGCACGTATAAGGTAGTAACCGTTAGAACCTTTAAGCGTCGGATAGCGTAGATAATGAAAATGTCACAAAAAGTTATTAACTGCTCAAGGAACTTAGTGACAGCTCCGGTTACTGCTTGCTTGTTCTTACAAGCTTTTGCCTAAATTTCTCAAGAGTCTAACCCAAAATTAGTATGGGTAGGTAAGATGGTTTGGTGAATATGAGTCGCTGATAAAGACATTAATTATGTCTCAATCCCAGCACTTACATCATCAAACCCTTTCCCCTAGACGAGTGGCACAGGCCCACGGGCGGGTATGCGCTACAGGTTATTGTTCATATCTACTCAGAAAGGGCTTGAGAAGACATGGATAATTTTAACAGGTGAGCGTAAGAAAAGCTCAGATTGGCTGCGCTGACCTGACTTATGCAAAAAACAAGTGTCAGGATTTAAGCAGAAATTGAAGTGCACCAGTGGGCATGGCAAACATATTTTACCACAGAGCTACGTCAGTTCTGAGTACTACTCTTCGAGAAGAGTCTATTGTTCCTGAAGCATTGATTGTGGTTGCCCTGCTGGCTGTACAATTTTTTAAACATTACATATTTACTCCTATGGTACCACCGTCACGTCTAGTTAATGTCAATTGTAGTTGAGCGTCACCAACTGAAGATTTAAGTAGTCATGTCGAGAACTGCCACCTCGCGAGCACCAGAGTTTAAAATCAGCTTACCACATCACGTGTCGCTAATATATGTGTAGTCATTGGCATCGTTACGCCCCGGTAAACAACAGGTTATATGAAACCTAACCCGCTGTTTAACGTGCGTATTTGCGTGCATTTGTACGTATATTTAGTGGCAATCATTGTTTTTCACTGCATACAAAATAACACAATCCCCTTCGAGCTGCATGATTCGCATAACGTCGATTCCCAAGGTACACGGGAACTGCCTATTCTTTATAAATATGCATGTTTCAATTGTGTTCGTCATACACACAATTTTTGGAAGACTATTTCGGTATATCCCAAGTGAAGGAGATGGTCAGGGAAGTCTAATGTCGCAGGTGGTTTGATAGATAGATAGATAGATAGATAGATAGATAGATAGATAGATAGATAGATAGATAAGTAGATAAATAAATAGATAGATAGATAGATAGATAGATAGATAGATAGATAGATAGATAGATAGATAGATAGATAGATAGATAGATAGATAGATAGATAGATAGATCAAAACACGTTACTTGGAAATTGGTTGTTTGTATCTTGATCGAAGTTTTTTTGTGGGTGGGAATAAATGGGCATGACTTTTATGCTAATTTAGAGACAATAATATTTCTACACTGTTCGACTTGTCAACTTTCTTGCATTTTGTTGTTCTAAGATTTTTCGGTGCAATGCTTAAGTGTGGCTCGAATGATTTCGCAAGCTACACAGTGACGATGGGTGAAAAAATCATCGCTGCTGAGTCAAGGCCGTTGCGCGCTCATTTGTTGTCACGTGTAAAACCTTCTGACAGCCGGTTGGCAATGTTAGTGCAATCAACTTTAAATAACGTAATGCTTCACACTTCACTAAATACGTAAAATGAAGTTATAGAAAGGTAGCACAAACCTAACTTGAGTGTGTCGATGATATAACAAATTTATGTTAAAGAAACATAGAAATATCGCCATGAACATAGCCAATTAAGATGTATTTAAACAATATAAATGGTTATAATGAACACTTATTTCGTAGCTTAGAGCAAATTCAAAAGTGCGCGTGAATTTGAAGAATATAAACTAATTTCTAGTAATTACACTTCCTTTACAAATGGAACCATTTTATATATCTGTAAAGATATTTTAGCGGGACACACTTGCGCAACCATTTCATACTTAAGGACAGTCAAAAATGCGTGAAAAAGAGCAGGTTGAGGGGCGAATAAGCATAAGCACATAACCATGATGTTTTGTTGGTTTCATCTGCTTAGCAATGTTTTCTGGCGCAATTACAACCATTTTTGTCTGTACCAAAATTCGCAAAAACAAACATACTTCTGTACCTTACTCCGTATAGTCCACGCCGACAGCAGGCTTTTGGTTGACCTAAAATAAGCTTGTTTATGCAAGTACTTGAAATAATAATAGTAAAAAATGCACAAAATTCGTAATCTTTAAGTGCTAAATCTCAATATCGTATTGCTGCAAGCAACAAAGAGGAAATTGCCGGCTTTCGTTCAGATATTACTATCGTCAGCAACCGGTGTGCTGCTATTTTGGCCTCATCGCAAGCATCCAACATTGCGAGCAATCGGACCAGCATCTTTAAACTTAGCTGCATAACTCCCAAGCGTCTAACCTGCAACTGCGACACGTATGAAAAAGTGATATCATCATGAAGATGCTCAGCGCTTAGAATACATTCCAGGACAAAAATAACAGCCCCGAGTATAAGGCATAACAAACATTAAATAGTGGGGAAAATGAGAAAAATACTAACTCGTACCTTCGCAAGAAGCATAAAAAATGTTGGCGTCTACGACCTTCATTGTTTCCGGCCGAACTTTCGGGGTCGGAAAGAAGAAACAATCGATCATTGCTTCGGCCTCGCTGTTGGTACGACGAGAACACGATATGGTCTTGGATAGCTAGCTTAATGAGGCTCGAACGTCGCCCTTAAGCACCGAGACAGATGTACGAACTGAAGCACGCGCCTCAGCTGACATCCGATCTCGATTTATTCTGACCCTGTTTTGTGCACTCGCCCAGTGTAGGTGGAGAGCAATAGCTCGTTTAAGATACATCTTCCATTCCAGACAATAGCGACGATGTAGATGGTTTCATTAGGCCTATACGTCATTTCTCCTGGTACTCTACACGTACATTACGTTTTTTTCTTTTCGAAGTACGAGGCCGTCGTGGGTCTGTCAAATAAATAAAATAAACCTAGTGAAAATTTTACCACGTTCTCAAACTGTGCAGCTGAATTTTATGTCTGTTAGAACATCCTTCTCTTTTCTTCTCATCCTGCATATGCACATGTAATTAATAAATGGCAAAAGTGAGGGCTCTGCTATTATTTTACAGCTTTGATCATTAGAACGAGTGTAATAATATTATACTTTGATTCGACACCATTTCAAAATTTCTGAATTTTCGAGGTATTCGGAATGAATGGTCCTAAATCGGTATGTCAATGCAGCATAATGCGGTATGGCATCAAACCACCTTACGGGGATTGATCCGCATGGTCATGATATCACACTGCAAGGTTGAATAAAACAATTACTTCCGCCACAGCTGATTTTCTTGCAGTTTGCAAATGCTCTACTTGAGAGTATAGTGGTTAATGTGTTTGGCACAATTCAAAACCTTGCACACACTTGTGCAAGTTGCCCGACTGATGCTGTGTGTGCGCCGCAGGCGAAATCACTTTGCTGTTTTGCTTTCGGCTGCTTCTGTTAAATTGTTGTTACCTACAGTTTGATTACTATAAAACTAATAATTTGAACCCATCAGACTGATGTGTTGTTATTTATACGTTGTTAATTATTTTTCCGTGTAGTATACGACAAACCACTCTGCCATTAAAAGCGACAACTCTCATGAGGCTCAAGACCATTTTGGGCGCCATAGGTAAATTCTGATATCAATGTCAATTATCTCCAACATAAGAAAATAAAGAAATGGCTTACGACCCCGGACCTCTGCGCGCCATGCCAGTAAGCAACCACAGTACCACACTTGCACTTGGAACTTCACTGCAAGATGCCAAGCAGCCATCTGTCGGAGAATTAATCACTTAACGAAGTCCTTTGGTCATGTAGCTATGTCAAGCTGAAGTTTATAGAGCACGAAACAATACGAACAAAGAAGGAAGTGACACACAGGTCGCCACTTGCAACAATTGTTATTTTGAAAACAGAAACGCACATGGCAACATCGCTTTTCAGCCGTAATCAACACAAGTACTTTTCCACTTCAACTACTTTCGCATACATATACTAACTCATAAACAAACATTGTTGCAAGTTAGCGCCAGTGTACGTCACGTATTTCATTCATGTTTCTTTGAAGGCCGCTGTAAGAAGAGTGAGTCGGAACAGTGACACGCTGAACACTAAAGCTATGTGCAACCGTTTCGGGAAATGACGGCGTATTGGGATAGCTTTTGAGGTATTGCAATGTGGAAATGAACACGTCTACTTAGGACAGGTAGTAACCACTAAGGCAAACTATGAGAGCGAGCAAGGAGAATAATGTTGGAGCGGAACTAATTCCGAAAAGATTCTGAAATCATGAATGGCATTGATTGATATGTGGTGTGTAACGTTGATTGATGATAGAATTGTGAGGTTTAACGTCCCAAAACCATCATTTGATTATGAGAGACGCCGTAGTAGATGGTTCCAAAAAGTTTGACCACTTGGGGTTCTTTACCGTGCAACCAGATCGCAACACATGGGCCTACAGTATTTTCGCCGCTATAGAAAATGCAGCCGTTGCAACCGTGAATCGATCACGCGACCTGTGCGTCAGCAGTCGAGTACCTCGCCTCTATACAATCGCGGTGGGGTGGTGCTTAACGTTGCAAAACCACCATGTGATTTTGAGAGACGCTGTGGTGGAGGCCTCAGGAAGTTTTGACCACCTGGGTTTCTTTAACGTGCACTCAAATCTGAGCTCACCGGCCTAGAGCATTTAAATCACGAATGGTAGTCGACCACTATCCCTAAAAAGGAAAGTATATAACAGCTGCATTTTGCCAGTGCTTACCTTTGCAGCAACCACCCTGAAATTACAAAGTGCGTTAAAGCTAAACTGGAGATGGCACAGCAAACAATAGAAAGGAAAGTGACTAGGGTGACCACAGGAGATGGAATAGATCAGAATAGGTCAGGGACCATACTGGTGTTTATGATCGTTGAAATTAAAATAATTTGGCACCTGCCGGGCACTATGACTGAAGGCAGAATAACCGCTCATCGTTCATGGTAGCTGACTCCATTACAAAACAGGACAAATGCGTGAAAGGGATACAGGCAGTTTGATGGGGAGATGAGATTAGGACGTAAGTTAGCACAACTTGGAAGCAGCAAGCACATCACGGGGTTGATATACGGAATATGGGGAGGGCCTTTGATTGCTGTGGGCGTAGTCAGGCTGGTGACGAAGATGATGACGAAGCTTTGGTGGAACGAGGGAAATAAATGCTTACAAGTCATTAGAAAGGTTCAGCCGTAATTCCTAATCGTGATCAGCAACAACAACTAAGTGCACACAATATCTTACTGGAGTGCCGCTGGTGCCACAGTTTTTCGAATAATGATGACTAAGAGCGAAATGAAAGCTTATTCAGTGCACAAAAGTTAAGATTTGTGACGCAGTAATAGCTCGCAAATGTACCAGTAATAGTTGGCAAGGAAGAACATTATCATACGTCATAACTTGGTGGGAGAGTAAACTAACAATACCGTGTCACACAATAAAAATTATGTAATTAGTGGGCAATATAAAGCTTTCAATGCTTTGCAGAGGGCACATCCACTGTTTCTCATTGTAATCAGCCAATTCATTCACAAAGCACACGAAATTCTTCTGAGATGTGTAGTGGGTGACTTGCTTTTCCACAGAAATAATAATAATTGAGAAGTGGATACTTTCCTACATCATAAAATTGTTTGGTCATCCATGGTGTTGTGGGTTTCATGCAAGTGCACTTGTAGTACTTGCCCCAAGAGCGTCTCACAAAGGCTCTAAAATCACAGCATATCCACGGATTGAATAATGAGTGAGGGAAAATGTCCATCTGTCCGTCTGTGCGTGCGTCATGTCATGAGTCCATCAGTTCGGTCATGCTTCCGTCTGTCCGTGTGGCCGTGCCTCTGTCTGTGTGTCCATGCATCCGTGCGTCCGTGCGGACGAACGAACAGAGGCACGAATGCATGAACGAACGAAATCACAGACAGACTGGCAGATGCATGAACGGGTGCGTGAACGGACGGAAGCAAGAACAAATTGATGGACACAAGTACGATTGCACCGACAAACGGACGGACGGAAGCACAGACGGACTGACGAATAGATGCGTCGATGAACAGAAGCATGGACACAAATATGGATGGAGGAGCGAACGAATGCATGGATGGACCGACAGAAGCACGAATGGACAGAAGCGTGGACACACAGACGAATGAACAGAAGCAAGGACGCACGCATACATGTACGAAACCAGGGACGGATGTTCGCACGAACGTACGGACGGACGAACGGGAGCATACACGTACATACAGATGGAAGGACACACGGACGGACGGAAAGAAGCAAGGACGCATGGATGCACGGATGGAAGCATGAATGAATGGCCACACGAAATCAGAGACGGATGATTGGGTGGGCGACTGGACGGACGCGTGAACGATTGGACAGACGAATGGGCAGACGAGCACTTCGCCCCACTCAACATCAATCACTCCATTCATTTGCTGCGAAAACCACTAACGCCATCTAGTAGAAATATTTTCAAGATACTAGAGTTACTCTATATGCTACCTTTAAGTAGCATATTTGCGCCAAGATATGCCCTCATAGGTTCAAATGCCTTGCGGGAAAGCCACTCACCACCCGCGTAGGAGCAGCGCTCGCGCTTCTGAGTACCGGCATTACTTTTTTTTTTGCCTTTTGATTATTCAGGAAGGTACCAGAGAAACTCGGTTGCTAAATTCTCGCCAACAAGCTTTGATAATATGCTTACGCTCTTGATATATAATATTGACACACAGTGCATCGGCTCGTTTAAACAGCGAGAAATATTTTATAATTGCCCGCACATTAGCTTCGTTTTCTCTTCCGCTGTTTTAACTCATTTGCAGATATCAAAATATTTCTGCACTCTTGATCGCGATTGAGCCAGTTAGTGATATAATTTTTTCATTGCGTTGGGCTGGTTCGTTAACTGTGTGAGAAAGCCAGCTGTATTCATTTTTCTACTGAGTCGTGTTGGATAGCGATCGAGAGTGGCCGTGCAACGCCCGTGTTATTCAGGGCTCTCGTATTACATTCGCGGCTCAACGACAGCTGATATGAATGGTTGCTCAACAGCCCTGACGCGTCCAACATTCCTTTCGCTTAGGGTTTAACAGCTGCATTAATCTAATGCGCTAGCTACAACACCTTGCCGATTAAAATAATTACAGGTTAACTTTTCTCTGTTTTAGCCTTTTAACAGTCAGACCAACTTGAACGTATGCGGCCGACATATGGTGACCAACTCTGCACGTATAACCTAATCATTTCATCTCTGGGTAATGCAAATAGAGCAAGTTTTGCAGTGCCGTGTGTAGATAAAAAGAAGCCAAGCATTTACTCCTTCCTCGCTGAACACTAATATTTTTCTAGCAACAAACACTGCGCAACATGCAATTAAAGTAATTATACAAACACAAAGCATAGCTGGTGCCTTGTACTCAAAACTTTCATGCACATGGACTAGAAAAATGATACCTTCATAGGGTTTTTATAGCACTTGTGTCATAATAAATCAGTGAACACCAGTAAACATACAAACATTGCACTGCACCTTTGTAGCACTATAAAAACATGTCATGAGAAGTTTATTGCACTTGTCACAACCTGAAAGAATGAATGAATGAATGAAGTGTGACGACACCGACGCTTTAGTTCAGTTCAGCAACAAAATGAAGTGTGTGTTACGATCAATAGGCTCCTGCTCACGTGACAGAAGAGAGAAAACAGGATGTTCTGGCATTGCAAAGACAGCTGTAATGTTGAATAGAATACGTCGAACGCGAAGCGCACACAAAGGCGGTGGTAAAAGCTAGCGTGGGCATAGCTTCGATTGAATTTGAGATGTGCACTTTCAGCCAAAGCGCGATGTCCTACAATAGAACTATAAGGCTGCGCGTTGAGAGCTTTCTCGGTAAGCTGCTATGTAGGGCATTTTTCTCACTGGGAAATAAAACTTACAATAAAGTTCCGTACATCAACTGAGGGAATATAATGGAGAGGTTACTGGAATCTTCGTGTTGGATGCCTAAAGGTGTCATTGTAATACCTTGGAAACTTGGAGTTGTGCTTAAGCATTGTATTGAGTTTTTTATACAGCTGCCATGTATACTCAGCCCCTCAATAGAACAGCAATTGCAATTAGCTCGAAAGATGGCAACATTCTATCATTATAAAAAAATAGAAATAATACTCACCCGTGGGTATGTGCAACTGTCTAACGAGAAGTGTTTGACGACGTACGCGACTGGATTGTGACATTATTCATGTCTTGACAAGCGCGTCGTATTCGTCAAACCATCTTACCCTCTCATGCTAATTTCGGTTCACGGCAAGAAAATGGGATGACCACGAGAGCACCCAAACGTAAGTGGCTAGATAGATAGATAGATAGATAGATAGATAGATATATAGATAGATAGATAGATAGATAGATAGACAGACAGACAGACAGACAGACAGATAGATAGATAGATAGATAGATAGATAGATAGATAGATAGATAGATAGATAGATAGATAGATAGATAGATAGATAGATAGATAGATAGATAGATAGATAGATAGATAGATAGATAGATAGATAGATAGATAGATAGATAGATAGATAGGTATGTGGGGTTTAACGTCCCAAAACAACCATATGATTATGAAAGATGTTGTATTGGAGGGCTCCAGTAAATTTCCCCGCAGGGGCGCCTGCGCAAGTAGGCGTTTGGTGTGAAGCGACACCACGGACCCGAGCTAACGGGGGAGTTTTCACTCTCTCCCACGCCTAGCCGTGCGTGGCCTTGCCGTGTCCGGGGAAAAGGGGATCCTGGGGGTTGAGCCGACGCTGGGTGATTGGACCTTTAAGGCCCCCCGGCAGAGGCAACACACCCCTTTGGCCCCGGCTTCACGTAGACGGCACCCCTGGGCTGACCCACCCAGGGGAAATCGGCAGTCACCTTTTCCTATCTCTCTCCCCTACAACTTCGTCTTTATCTCTCTCTTTTTTAGTCTGTCTTGTCTACTTCTCTCTTCTGCTTACTTCCAATTTTCCTGGTGGCAAGGGTTAACCTTGTGTAATTCTCAACCTTTAGTAGTTATATTTGGTTATAGTGGCAATGTACGGCTGGCGTCTGCAGCCTTATGCTATTAAGTGCTTCAGTGTCCCCTGGTTGGACTCCATGTTGGGTGGTCGCCATTGCTGCCGAAAAAAAAGTACACTACTATGGGAACACCTGCATTTCCCCGTCTCCTAGATCGTCTTCCAATTAAGAGGGTACGCACCAATTAAATATCAATTTTCAGCCAACCCAGACAATGCTTTCCGAAATTCCATGTTGTGCACAGCGAAAATCCAACAAAACATGCCGGAGCCATATCTCCATTTCTTGTTGCGAAATCTCTGACTGAGGTCTTTGGCCCACGATACAAGGTTACAAAGATGGCTAGTGGAGACCTTCTCCTTGAGCTGCCTGAAAAACATCACTATAAAAAATTTGGCGGTCTCGTAGCATTTGGTGATATCCCAGTATCTGTTTCACCTCATAGATCAATGAATAACACACGCGGAGTCGTTTCAGAAGCAGACATTCTTGAAATGTCTGAACAGGAACTGCTTGAAGGGTGGAAAGAGCAAAATGTCACGGATGTGAAACGAATCGTCATCAGACGCGACAACAAAGAAATACCTACCAAACATTTAATACTCACTTGCGCATCTAGCACACTGCCTTCGACTATAGACACAGGCTACATCAAACTCTCTGTCCGTCCCTACATTCCCGAACCAAGGCAATGTTATAAATGTCAACGATTTGGTCATGGCTTGCAGAACTGCCGGGGTCAGGAAACTTGTGCAAGATGTGGTAGCCACGGCCACCCATGTGATAACTGTGTTACTACGCCTCACTGTGTGAATTGTAGCGGGGAACACGCCGCATATTCACGTTCGTGTCCTAACTGGAAGAAATGAAAAAAATAATCACTCTTAATGTCAAAGAAAATATCACATTCAATGAAGCAAGACGAAGAGTGTCGCCATTTTACGGCACAACATATGCTGATGCGGCGCGTCAGGGGGAATGCCGCACCAGCCCGCGCCACCCCTTCGGCCAGCGCAGAGCGACCCATCGGCTGTGTCGCCTGCCCCCAAGGCGGCAGTAATTCAGTCTACTCCGCCTCCAAGCAAATTGAGGCCGGAGACACCAGGGTCCTCTGGTCTCAAGGCTTCACCTCACCAGGTGAGGCCTAAAATCCAAACCACCAGCTCGCATGTGCGGGCATCCAGTGCCTCTGAGTAGGTAATGAATACAACGGTACCCTTGCTACCGAGAGAGCAGCGCGCCTCCTTGGAGCGCGCCAAGAAAAGCAAAAAACCAATTAAGGGCCATTTTACCAATTAACGAGCTCACTCCAACACAGGATACCCTTTGTACACACAGCAGCATCTCTCTTGTTTAAATATGCAGACAGAAATATTACAGTGGAACATCCGAGGCCTTCTTCTAAACCTCGATGACTTACACGAACTCCTCCATGAACACAATCGAAGAGTGCTGTGTGTACAAGAGACACACTTAAAACGAACAAACACAAACTTTTTACGTAACTACGTAATCTTCCGAAAGGATAGAGATGATGCCATGTCACCATCCAGTGGTGTAGCGGTTATAGTTAGTCAAGGTATAGCATGCACACAATTACCCCTTAAAACTTCCCTCGAGGCGGTGGCTGTCCAAGCAGTTATTCTAAACGAACTCGTCACTGTCTGCTCTTTGTACATACCTCCGCACCACCGTCTTGAAAAACTTTTATTCCAGTCTTTAATAGACAAGCTACCTGAACCTTATCAGGTACTTGGGGACCTGAACGCACATAATGGTCTGTGGGGTGACTCTCGCTGTGATGCACGAGGTCGTCTCGATGAACAATTCCTCATTTCATCAGGTGCTTGTCTGTTGAATAGGAAAGAGGCAACATACTATAACCTTGCCAACAAAACTTACTCTTCCATGGACCTCAGTATCGCATCTCCTTCACTTGTACCATTACTTCAGTGGAAATTCATAAATAATCCATACGGAAGTGACCATTTTCTTTTAGTTTTGAGTACACCAATAATATATGAATATCCTCCACATGTTCCCGAATGGCTGGTAAACAAAGCCGACTGGGAACAATTTCAAAAGCTTACTCACTTAAATTGGACTGACATATGCGGATTAGGCATAGATGAAGCTGTGCAGTACTTCACGGCTTTTCTTACTGACGCAGCAGCCAAGTGCATTCCACAAACATCCGGACTTCCCGGCAAACTACACGTCCCATGGTGGAACACTGAGTGTCAGATTGCGCGAAAAAAAAAACACAATAGGACATGGAGGTTGCTGCGGAACTCGCCGACAGCGGAAAACCTTGAGAGCTTTAAGAAAATCCCTTCTCTCAGATCAGGTGCTGCTTAGCAAGAAAGTTTTGTCGGCGGGATCTTTCCTCATGGCAGCGTTGCGTGTGTATGGATTCCTTCGACAGAAATTTCTGTAGTTTGCTATGCTCTGAAGTCACAGCTTTTAAAAGAAAGCACTGCTGGATATGGTGCACAATTCTGGTAGGTGAATATGTGGAAAATTGCGTGTTTTATAAGGCAGCCATACACATACCACAGCTAATGTTGCCACTGTGACATGAATTTTAAGCTTTCAAACAGAAAAAAAACTTGCTAAAACATAAAACACCACACTGCTGTTCCACGCTGAGCCACCAGCGGGGCTGTTTTGCCAACCACTGCTTTCATGTGCGCCGGTGACGTCATGCTATGACGTACTCTGGTAGAGGTCGATTGACATACTATGTGGAACCTATAAAAATGTGAGACATTGAGTTTCTACTAAGTGTGACACACTTGTGAACCGCTGTGTGTAACCGTGTGGTGTAAATAAAGATTCTTTAGTTTTCGGACAATGCCTGGTGATTTAAACTTTATTTTAATGCAGCGCTATACTTGGGTCACTTAGCCACTTTGCTTTTACGAGAAGTGCTGCCACAAACTTTGAACTTAAGTTACAGCATTTTTGAGGAAGTTGACATGGTTGTTCGGAAACAAAACTTTCAGAAAGCGAGCGTTCGAATGACTGGATGGGGCGCAAGTATTCAACAATACCAAAGGATGAACAAGACTCGTAATCTGCATTGTGGAATTGTTATAGCTCAGTGGTGGCCAATTAGCTCACTAATTAGTGAATAACCATTCACAACACTCAGTTTCAATTGCCTCTAGTGCGGGTATGTTTATCAAATAATTATCAACATTGCTGGGTAGGTATTTTAAAAAGGGATGAAGTGCTCGCTATACTCATTCGCGACACTCTATTTGAATGATTCATGCTGCATAAAAAACATCACTGTGTACCGTTTTATCTGTCTGTCTTGGCTTACTACTAATAACCATTGGGAATTAACAGACGATATTGTCAAAGACACTATATGGGGCCTATTGCAAGTAATTGCAATATAGCTGCAAGAAAATTATTTGTATTACAGTGACTAGTAATTGCTTCCCTTGTACTTTCCTTGGCATCATTCTTAGTTTTAATTAGTAATGTGTCTTAAAAACGAGCTCTTAAAGTTGAAATTTTTTACTAATTACAGTTGACGCCTATAAATACTGAAATGCAAATATCTCATATAACAACAAACACGGTTACATTCAGATGGTAATGAAGACATGAATCGAAAGCGAATTGTTCAACCTTTGGCCTTTATGGAATATTTATATACATGGGATGCAACAGAAACACTTCTTTACATCCCGCATATTTTCCCGTCTAGCAATAAAAAATGTCGCTTGACAACAAAAAAAACAGGACCACGCGGAGCACTGGTGTTTTCGCCACCTGTGTCTTCCTTCGTCACCCGTTCGAAATAAACAACACTTGAGTACCAACTAACTCACGAGCATATGCCTCTGCAGGATTTCTTTTAGAGGTGAAAGTTTCATAAGCGGGCCACACCCGCCTAAGTCAAGGTAGACTGTACTACAAAAGAAGAGGGCTCGGAACGAGGTTGAAAAAATTGAGCCCAAACTGACTGCAGTAGCTTAGGGCGCTGTTATCGGTACCCTGCACGAAATGAACGAGTCGATATCTTCTTTCTGCACAACACTAGTGTGCGCAACGAAACGAGCTTACCTGTAAACTTGCACAAGCAGGCTCTGTCTCCTTCATGGTAACTTGTCTCGACTGCGAATATGTCGATGATGCGTAGAACGCATAGACCGCGTAAGAGTCAACACCTGCTGCGATCGATTCGATCAATGGGACAACGAGGGCGGCATATCTTTAGTGTCTCTGTATGGTCGTTTGATTTCTATCACTCCTCCTTTCTTTCAATCTCAAATGCGAGGAAAGAGAGAAAGCGGTTTGAGGTGGACCAAGAGAGAGCGCTATGCGAGCGCTACTGGTTCAGAAGCATTGAAAGAAATCGACTGGAATCTCAAGCATGGTAAGAAATCGGAAGTGGAATTCTTTCGATCAATTTGCGAAATCAGCTACTCTTGTTAACTTGGAGCCTTCGTCGACTCTTTGTCTCAAATGACGGCCAGCGTGTACGTGCAGTTACCATGGCCATGGCCAATGTAAAACTGGCATGGTGTGCGCTGAGAGTCTGCTGTCGTAGCTTTAAAATATCTCGTCCGAACTGCTTCAGACACTGTCACGTGGTCTCGAGCCTAATTGAAGCCCCCTTAGGTACACCGTCCAGTTTCGATACCTAGTAAACTTTTTCTACTGTTAATATGACAACAGTAGAATTTATGTATGAGGAAGGCCTAATCACGCTTTGGCACCTTAGGTAATGTGCCGTAGATCTTCGTCAGAATCGCATATCGGCCAAATTTTGTATGTTGCTCACTACCACACAGAAAAGAAAACTTTTGGGGAGAATACGATTAAGCACTTCCACTGATACGTTGATCTGCCATTGAGACTTGCATCTATCTGAGTAGGCTTTGTCGAGAGGACTTTGCATAATAAAAATGCAAATGTGAATTGCCACATTTTATCATGCAAGCTGCACCAATTATTTTTAAACGTATTTGTCTTCTCGCAAAGAGTGATGCTTTTTGGTACCTAATGTATCAGTTCAACTTTCTTTAGGTGTAGTCATCTGGAATCCCCACATAGCCACTAAATATACCGAACACGTGTAACACCTTCTTACTCTGGTTATTTTAAAAAAAGCATCTATCTGAGTGGGTGGCCCTTGTTTAGACAAGCAACTTTAGCTGGTTGTGTAGATTATAGGCACTTTATATTCACTATCTACTCAAATAGAATGCCATGCAATCAAAGCACGGGATGCTCAACCTATTATCAGCACTGAAGAATTCAAGTATTAAAAGAGAGACTGTTTCATACGAAAACACAGATATATCTTAAAAGACGAGAGAAAAACTTGAGTCAGACTCGTATGGCGTCGTTGCTTTCATTGAAAAATAAATGCGTGCAATAATAAAGAATTCACAGCGAAAGCGGCAGTTAATCTTTGTGCACCATTAATCAGCAGCGAAGCTTCATTTGTTGTAAGTAGCGCACTTTGCTGCAAATAGCGTGCGTCAGCGAGACCCGCAGTACTCGGTGGTAGTTACGTGATGTCAGGCTCACACCCTCTTTTCTCAGAGGACATGAAACGAGTGCCTCAAACGACCAACACTGCTGCAATGTAATGGCCTGGCGAAATGGTGGCTCTGACAGCGTTTTATGACCAAAGGCTGTGCCACAACAAATACGAGCAGCCCATATAACACTTTCGTGCTGCTTCAAGAAGTAACGGTGTTTGAGTGATGTGTCTTCAGGGTATGTCGGTCTACAGAAAAAAAAGTATCAGCCGGGCCACGCTTAATGGAACCAACACGCATGTTAGGGCAGTAGTGAATACTTGTGTTTATTGACATCATTCTTTTAAAGCTAAGTGAGGGATGGGAGGAGGGGTTTTCGTAGATAGTAAAGAAAGGCAGCTGTAGTTCAACTAAGATAAGTGCCTTGCTGAGCTTGATACGAGAAACAAAATAATTGATTTAGAAAAAAAGGGGCAAGCTCAAGTAGTCTTTGCGAAACCCGCCTGGTTTAAAGCCCTCCAGCATAGTTCTTTTTGTATAGTGAAGCCCCGTACCTACCACGGCACTTACATATTTCTTCATTCCACGCGCTTAGTGCATCGCCAGTGCTAGTATATACGACTGCTTGCTAGGTAGATGAAAACAAGAACCAATTACGCTATCATAGATGTTCAGAATGTAAAATTATTTAGTGTGTTTTCGTGGCATTTGTACGAAGCTCGCAGACATGACCTTTACAAAAATAGACCCATAAGTGAAACACACGGACCCGTAAATAGACTTCACAATGACAGACCGATAGTCTCACAGGTCGACACAGTTGCAGGGTCGTAGTGCACAGACACATCAGAAGAGTAAGTGATTGTGTAGACTTTTCTCTTTTTTAACGCGTCTCCAGGTGACGTTGAGTACGCACACCTTGAAAAGCCTCTCGTCTTAGAAACAACAAAATCGTCTATATTCTTCGATAAAAAATGCCACTAGAATATGATCTAACACGGTTGCGGCGTTGACCAGTGGCTTTTTGTGAGGCTCTTTCAACTTCATGAAATAGGCGTGTCTGAAAACACATCCGCTTGTGTCTGCTGTGTCCACTGCTTATGAAAGTTTTCCCTTTTTATGTTTTTCTGACGCTATGGAGGCCTTTGAGCTTCCTACCCTTACCTTAACAGCAACTGTAACGCAGTACATAAACAGCTATTTTATAGGCATGGCTTGTAGATTGAAGATGGTAGTCATACTTTACGGGAAAACATGTGAAAAATACAATGTACAAAGTGACCATGGAGGTTCAAACCATGCTCGTTTTCCGAGGGGGCCGATATGGGCGTTCTAATTGATACTTCTTCATGTGCTATCAGCGTCAAATGAAACCCAAACGATGGTAAGCCTTAGCGATAGTGTAGTGCGTACCATCCGGTTATCACAGTGTAGACACGCGCACATTCTGTTCGGCACCTCTGCGCATATATGCGTGCCCCTCCCTAGCGATAAGTGAACGGTGCGCACTGTACCATCGTGAAGGCTTGCTACTGTTCGGGTTTCGTTTAACGATGATTGCACGTATGAAAGGAGAGTACTTTACAGGCTCACTGCTTTGTTTGGCACGGCATTGATGAAAACCAGCAAATAATGAAGTCAAGGAACGTGAAGACGACGCTCGTGATACTCGTATAAGGCTCTTGTAGTGAATTTTATAAAGATGCAAATCATGTAAAGTTGAAGAAAAGTCAACTTGCCGCCGGTATGTACCACACATGCAACCCTCGCATTAAGTGCCCCCCCCCCCTGTTCCACCAACTGAGCTTCAGCTGTGGTTGTTCCGCTATTCCTTTTATCGGGTATTTAGATTAACCAGTGAGTGCAAGCCGGTGCCGCTGGCTGCCATGTCAACGAGCAAGAAACACTCTTTACCAGCTCCACATGAAATCATTTTATGAAGTCCCACCAATGTCCCTGACACTGGCGTCGTTAAAAGTCACAAAGTAAGAATTGACCCTGGTTAAGATTGACAAGAAAATCGCATGTGTCTGTCCGGAAATTGTCTGGGATGTCCCGTTTTCCTGAAATTGAAGCTTTGAAGCACAGCTGGCTGAGTGTCTTATTAATCAGCCCATGAATGTGAAAGTTGGTAAAATATTTATTCATCGATTTCAATAAGTTACAATACTATGACCAATTGCACAATCGGTTGTGAGTAACTTTTGTTTTTCAAGTGCAGCCTATGAAGTGTATATTTAAATGCATTATAGAGGGACAACAAAAGGCACTAACGAACAATTCAACAAAATCGCGTTTTAGAATATTGTTCACCCCACTGAACCCGTTCATCACGTAATTGTGTATATATGTAGGCCGTCCCTTATACATGGGAGGCTAGCGAATTCGTAGACCGGCTGGCTACCCTTAAAACGAATATTGTGAGATCAATAACGATGTTGTGAATAGGCCTGGAGCAAGAGACGTACGCAAACGAAGTACTGCGTTAGCGTCACTTCGCGGACATTTTTGCATCGTATGAGATGAAGACAACACATATTAACCTTGATTATTCTTGTCGAAAGATACCATCGCTCTACGCGTCTTTTAATTTGCTTAATTTCACAAGATAGTGGTCCCACTACACCGCAGAAATATTTTCAGATGTAGGCGACGTCACCCTTCGTCAAAACTTCTCACGAGCTCAAGTTGCAAGAAAGCAGCATAGACGCACTGAAGAAAACTAGAACAGCGTACAATATCATACATGTAATCAGCTAGACTGGCTGTTACAGAATTATATTTTTTGTATGGTCGGTGATACATCTAACGCCGACGTTAGGTCGGACGATATTTACACTATCGTGCAGCTCCAGCCAAATTTTAACAACGCGTCGCTTCGTAGACAAACCCGTACAATTTAAAGTGTGTGAAAATTGCCTCCTTTCGGGAACAATAGGCAACGATGATTGCTGCGTTTCGTCTTCAAGAGCTTTCACCAACTGGCCATTGGCCCAATCGTTTCATAGAGCTATCACACTGTAACGATTCCAAGGTGATTTTAATGGCCACGACTTTGAAGTATTTCTCTCAAAAGGTCAAGAAGAGAGCAAGATGCATTCTAGCTGAAGTTGCTTTCAGGGGCGCTCAAAGATACCCTTGGGTGACTTTTTTTGAGGAAGCAGGAACTTTTTCCCTTGTGTATATTTAACACATTCACTCTAGAATAGGCCGAGCTGTTCCCAGAAGAGCTAGAATGCGAGAACTTTTAATGACCATTCTGCACAATTGGGATGGCATGCTTTCGTTTAAATGAAATGAACGTTTGAGGCAGAAGTATTGAGAAATGTCCAACCAAAATATATTTTAGCAAAGCTAACACGGCTTCTTCCTCAGGAGTGAGAAGACCCGATATGTGCGGCGCTTACGCAGCGTTTCTTGCCGTGCGTGAGAGGAACATTAGAACTGAAAGCGGACGTCTTGCTCTAGAGGACCGATGGCCCTCTTGGTTCTTTTTTTTCTTGGGAAGACATAGCTTAGTGCAATCTACGTATTCTTTCAGCGGAAATACTGCAACTCTATTGCAGTATTCTACTGCAATTCACTTCTATTGTTCATGACTTTGCTAGCGTTCTTGATAAAACTGGTCAAGTTGATGTTATTTTTCTAGACTTCCAAAAAGCTTTTGATTTAGTTTCCCATGTTCATTTAATGCACAAGTTAAAAGTGATAGGTCTTCCAGCTTTTGTAACCAATTGGATCTCTTCCTACTTGTCGAACCGCTTCCAATATGTTTGCATCGATGATCATTCCTCTACTCGGCTTCCTGTTCTTTCGGGTATTCCACAAGGCAGCGTATTAGGCCAATTATTATTTCTAATTTATATTAACGATCTTGTATCCCTTATTAGTGATCCCGTGAAAATTTAATTATTTGCCGATGACTGTATTCTATACAACAAAATAACATGCCCTGAAGACCAACAAATGCAAAACACAAACCTTAATTATGTTCAGGCGTGGTGCGAGAAATGGGGAATGAAGCTCAATGCCGAAAAATCCGTTTTTATGAACATAACTAACAAAAAGAATAAGCTGTCCTTCCCTTACAATCTTCCGTCACAACCGTTAGAACAAGTATCAGAATATAAATATCTTGGCGTCACTATAACAAATAACTTGAGCTGGAACAAACACGTAACAAACACATGTGCAGCTTCATTCCGAAAACTTTGCTTCCTTAGACATAAGCTTAGAAAGGCCCCAACAAACGTGAAGCTACTCGCCTATACATCCATATTTAGACCGCGACTGGAATATGCCTGCACTGTCTGGGATCCTCACACAAAAAGTAATATTAATGCTCTTGAAATGATACAGCGTAAATCCGTTCGATTCATTTTTTCAAGCTATCGTCCCAGTGACTCGCTGACAAGATTAATGGAAGAGCATGGCATTCCAACACTTTAATCACGCCGTCAAATTCAAAGGTTAAAATTTCTATTCTTGCTTAAAAATAACAAACTTTCACTTAAACCCGAAGAATTCCTTCAGCCACTCACTTCCCGACAAACACGGCATAGACACCTCGAATCTCTGACTGCGTACAGCGCTCGAACTAATATTTTTACGTTTTCCTTTTTTCCGCGTACTATTACAGATTGGAATAAACTAACTGAATCGGCTGTGACCAATATTCACTCCTTTGAACATTTGGAATTCTGATTGCTTTGTTTTGCAACTTCGATGTACTCTTGTGTATGTGTACAATATATTTCCAACAGTGTACCACGTGTATTGCGAACTTTTGTAACTTTGATGCATTCCTGTATTTGTTCAAACTATTTTAATCAGTGTATCATGTGTATTGTGCCTAAATTTTGTTTTCTCGTGATGCCCCTCCTGCTTGGGCCCTTCAATGGGCTTGCAGTATGTCTTAAATAAATAAATAAATAAATAAATAAATAAATTAGGTAAAAGTTTAGATTGAGGATGTCATTTAAATTGTCATCAATACCGAAGCGTGTTTTCAGTTGGAATTTCCTTCTCTTAGCTACTATTCTTTTGTAGACTTGGCTGTAGCTGACATGAAGAGCTATCGTTTATGTTATTCATATATTTTGGCATTTCAAATTGTTGTCTTTGTAGCTGGATGGAATGAATACTACCAAGTAAGCATAGAAAAAAATTATACATCTTATAATAAAAAACATTGCTTCCTCTTCCTGTACTGTAGATAATTATTCATGTGAGTTAATCGTGTTATGACGTATGGTATGGTGAGATTGGTATGACGAGTATCATCTTAGGTTTGTTCATACCATTAAATTATACCAAGTCCTATCATATGGTGACATAGTATGACGAGTGTCGTGTCAGGTATGTTCATGCCAATAAATTATACCACGTGGTATCTTATAGTGGTAGTATTATGACGAGTGCCTTGTTAGGCAGGTACGTCTGTGCAATATTTAATCACACCGCGTCGTATGAAGTGTTGGTGTTATTATCACCAGTGTCATGTGGGATGTTGAATTCCTTAAATTTACCACGTCGTATGATATTGTGGTATTATTGTGAGAACTGTCTTGTTAGGCAGGTATATCCGTGCAATATTTAATCATGCTAGGTTGTATGACATGGAGATATTATGAATACTGTCGTGTAACGCCGGTATGCTAAAGTTGTTTGTTCATGCCACGTTCTAATATAGGGTTCCATTATTAGGACCAGTGTCGGATTAGGCAGGTAATATCATCGCGCTTAGTCATACCACGTCGTATCGCACTTCGATATTATTATGAGATATGTCAAACTATAAGTTATCTTAAGAAATATTAAAATTTTATCGCACAGGACTGTATATATTACGAGCATTAAGACGGAACTCCAGATACGCGCCTAATGTTGCATTATGTAACGATATTGCTTGCATGAAGTTTCAGTGGGAATCAGTTGGTTTTTTTTACTAGTACATCTGAAATAGTGTAAAGTGTTACTTAGTACTGTCATTGTATGCGCAGAAAGTGTGAGATATTTGCGATTCGAGTTGGTATATATTCATGTGCGTTTCCAAATGAACATGATTTGAAGCTTTAGTATTATAGCTGATCGGTCTTTGTATTCTGATTTTGTTTTCAATGCACCCCGAATTCAAAGTACTTCACACTCAGGACTCTAACAAACTTAGCCCACAAAATTCCCATCGTCTATTTTGAAATTGTGATGCTCATGGTAGTAAGTATTGTTAGAGCAAAGCAACACAGACAAAAAAGCGCCGAATGCAGGGTTACTGGAAGACTCAGTTACAAAGTAATAGTGAGGCTGACAAATAAAATCATAGAGGATACCACCTACAATTAAGACTAAAGGCTCTGTGCGATGAGTTTAGAAATAGTTAAAATCAAAGGGCTCTACAAAGTTTCGCAGAGCCACCAAAAGTCTTTGTCAGGGCTAGTAGTGTGTGTTGCATCACATTTGAAGAGGAAAGTACAGCGCTTACCATAGGATTCCGAGAAGCCTGAGGTTAGTAAGAATAAGAAAGAAAATGTATGAACCATATCCCAGCTAGGGAGATTAGTACACGTGCGCTATTCCCAAAAAAAACAGAGTCGATATGGCGGTATGTGTGATTCGTACGGTAGCGCTCAATATAAGTGGCAACATCATGTCTAGGCTCAGCATGGTGCCAACGCAGCAAATCGGCGCATACATAGAAAGAAATGTTGAATAGAACTCTCGGAGTTAGAGTTGAATCTTTGTCGGGATTTAGCCTCGGCGAACGTCCTAGTGATGACAAGGAATCCATGTTGCATCACGTTTGAACATAAAGTTAAAGTGATTACTTCAACATTTAGCGAAGCCTGAGATTAGTAAGAATATAAAACGAATCGTACGAAGCCTACGCTAGCTACAAATATTAGTATGCGTGAGCTTGTCCCTAAGAAAAAAGTCATAGCATATCCACGGAGTGAATGATGATAATTGGGATGAAGTGTGGTTCTGTCCGTCCGTCCATCTGGACGTGTGTCCGGGTGAAAGGACGGGCAGAGGCACGGCTGCACGGACTGACAGTCGCACGGACGGACGCACGAGTGAACAGACGGATAGAGAGAAGCACGGACCGACGAACAGATGCATGGACTCGCGGATGGCAGCACAGAAAGGTAGAGGCGCAGATGAACAGAAGCACAGATGCGTGAACGGATGGACAGACGGACGGGCAAAAGAATGCACGGAATGACAGACGGACGGACGCATAGACAGATGGACAGATGGAAAGACGGGTGCTTCACCTCACTCACCATGATTCCCTCCGTGACAATTTTGTGAAAGCCACTTACGCCATCTAGTTATATTATTCCCAAAGACATATACAAACAACGCCATTCATTCAGCAATGTCAGAAACTAGAGGTGGCTAGATAATACATACGGAGGAGGGAATGACCTACAGCCTAAGGAGCTTCGCCCGTAAAAAGAGGGCATATGGTGGTATGTGGGAAAGATACGTCAACACTCACTATGAGTAGCAACACGCTGTCTGGGTTTAACTAGTGCCAACACTGCAAATCAACACCTAAATACGAACTAATGATCAAATTCAGACGAATTGTGGATTAGGCTCTCACAGGTAGTGGTAATCTATTAACCAATTTAACCTTTTTCAAGATCATTGTTCAGGCTTGGTTTATTTTTAACTGCACTAGTATCTTTAAATTCATAGAGCGTGAGTCTGCCGCTCTGGAAAGCGAAAGCTCCATCGACTTTCGAGGCACGGACACAGGCCTAAAAAACTCTTTTCTCGTAAACATCAACATGATGCTGTGTATCGTTTGGCAGTAGAAAAATTGAGACATTTCAGGAAATGTCTGTCTACGGAATTATCAAAACTAGGAAATATCAGACACCAGACATTCTCGATATCCAGGAAAATTGTTCTCTATTAAAAAGTTGTAACTAAGTACACGCCTTTGTGTGTCACACTCGGATTTCGAGCTTGAGGTCTGTGCTGTGCCTTGTCCACCGGAATGCTGAATCTGCATTTAGATACATTTAGATGCATTAGAGACATTTAGAGACTTCACAAAAAAGGAAACCTCATCGAAAGAATATAACTTACATAATACGTAAAAACCTTATCCACATTCATTGTATACAAATAAATGAAGGAAGAAAAAATTTTTGAATAAAAATGGGCCAAATGTTTGCACTTGTGTTTCATAAATATGTAAACTGTGCTTAATATTTCTGTGCGCTTGTTCCTGATGAATTTGCCAATGACCCAGTAACCTCTTGATGGTGAGCTGTTGCAAAAGCTGAAGGAAACCTTACGTTTAGCTAGACTAAACAGAAGGTTTGAAAGTTGTTCACTTGTGAACTTTCATCTAAGTTTTTTCCGCTCTATGTGTGTTTAACTGTCCCACTGTTCCATACCTAACTTTTAACTCAATTAGGATTAAATTCGTACTGACATTTTTCCCTCATCTAAATCACTGAAATTTTTACTTTCGCGTTGTAGTTTTTAGTAAACGTGAAAGATACGCATATCATAAACATAACAAGGTTGATTTGTCTACCACATTGCAGCATGAAAGGTGCATGCTGTATTTGCGGCTGTAGATTGTGATTCTTTGAAGAAGCATCGCTTTCCTAAGTACAGCTCAAAGCGCTCCTCAGTGCACACAGCCCGTGAAACTTTCCCACACATACACACACAAAAGTAAGCTGCGACAAATGTCTGCCATTGTGTGAACCAAAGTGCGCTCACCTGTGGAAAAGGTTTATCGGCAAGAATTTGACAAAGCACTTTAAAACTGCACCTTATATGGACGCATGAATAAAAAAAAACATTGTTAATGATCTCACATGTTTACCATACCTCCAACGCTGGCACACCGACGAATTTGCCAGATTTTCTGTCTGGCCTTGCTTTCTGGGGTCGATGGGGAGCTCTCGCAAGTAGTAGCGGGAACGTAAATCCTTTCGAAGGCGTTCTTTTTCTTTTCTGCATGCCACCACTGTAAAAGTAAGCAGAGTATAGAACTGGCGTGTGGGTGTTTCACGCGCACTAGTAGAAACGCAGCTTTGTCAGTTGAGCACACAAATGGAGAAGAAAATAAAAATGAATACTAGGGTGAATAGAGACACGCAAAAAGAAGTAAGCAGAGACGACAGCCATACGGCATACTTCCACGGCTGCAACACGTTTAAGGCACAACTGCCAACATCGCAAGATACGAGCAAGTGGTTTTGGCGTGGCATGCAATTGTAAATTCCAATTCTGTCCCATGGAGTGAAAGTGTTCAGAAACGGTACAATGTATGAATTTTCTCCTGCTTTGTAGAAGCACTCACGGGAATCTACCAAGATCAATTATTGTCTCGTCGCTGAGATGGAGGATCGAAAACTATGCTTGCGTTCTTTTCCTGTACGAGGCTCTGCTGCGACAAGATAGAGGTGACACCTTTGGCGCTTATCAGTGCAAAAAAAAATGGATCAATATACTCTTCTTGCAATATACTTACGGATTTATTTAAGTTGAGAAGCGCGAAACCAACCACCTATACCAGACTTTGCACCTTCTTACATGTTTTGCAACCCACAATAGAATATTAAGGTTACGAATAACTTGATTAAAGGATGGTTTCACTTAGAACATTTAAAATGTTTCGACTTTATTGGGATTTACTGCGAGTTATTTAGCTGATGGACCGCATTTACAGTTTCTCGCAATTTCGAAGGAGTAGACAGTCATCACTGAAATTACACGAGTGGTAGTGACCATGAAGGCGCAAGCAGAAGCGAAGTGTGCCATATTAGCCTGCCTCAACGGTAACGTTCCCAATTATTACTACAATGATGTGCTGTAGACATCCGGAAATGTGTTTTGGCCACACTTGTTTATTGCACAGAAAAATAAGTTGGGAAGAGTATGGAGAGACCGTTGACACCTGTGCAGGTATCGTATTCGGTGCAGTGTGGGTGAACGTCATTTCTCTCTTTACGAGACAGCTAGGCATAACATGGCGACTTGAAACTTTAGAAGCTATGCATGAGAAGATGTGGTCTTGTGAGTAGCAGTCTTAGTTATGGAATGAGAGGACGAAATTGTGAAGCAGCGTCGCTACGCTAGAAAAAAAGGACACGTCATTGAGTTTTCTTTTTCCATTCCTGGTGAATGCGGGAACGATTGCTATGATTCCTTGGATAACACTGCTTGTGTGACACACAAAGAAATAAAGAGTTTGAGGTTTGTACACTCTTTGAGTTTAAGTGGTTAAGCTGATTTCAAATGAAATCAAAGTTTATTTTCCGTTCTTCTGTACAAAAAATGGCAGCATATCCACGGAGTGAATGATGAATAGTGGGGCGAAGCATCCGTCCATCCATTCGTTCTTGCTTCCGTCCATCCAAGCGTGCGTCTGTGTGGCAGCCCGTGCATCCAACCGACCGTCCGTGCGTGCGTCTGTTCGTGCGTCCGCACGTTCATCTGTGCGTCCGTCCCTGCTTTCTTCCATGCACCTGCTCCTGCTTCCGTCCATCCGTCCATTCATCCCTGCAGCCATCCATGTGTCCGTCCATGCATCTGTCTGGGTGTCTGTTCGTCCACCTATTCAACACACCAAGTACCACCATCTCGCATCTTTTCTTCATATATTACTCACATGAAGCACCGCCATTCAGCGGACATTTCAATGACTTAACGAGACAAGGCACACGCACACTTTCTTACGGCTTGCACTTCGTGTCTACTTCCGACTTTTAACCGCCTCGAGTTCATGGTATATACTAGTTCACTGTATTTATGGCACTGCGGGTCAACGCTCGCTAAACCTTTGTAAAACCTAAGAGGTTACGCCCAGCGAGTATAACGTAGCAACCTTTTCTTGCTTTCTGTGTGCTGTTGAACAATAAAAATTCGCAGCGTCTGCGTTAACTAAAGCCGAATTCTCCTGTCTCTCGTTCCCCCTTAGGAGCCATTGGCATGCTCATTGAGGACAATCTTTTATTGTTCAACAAGGCACAGAAGAAATCTCTCACCGGCTCCACCTTGGAGGTCAAAGTGTTATACTTGTTACACACTACTGCAACAGCTACGAGGGACGAACGGGTGTAGCTATAAGGAGCTTCACCCCTAAAATGAACGGTGAAAAAAAGCTGTGTTTTAAAAGAGCTTGACTTTAGTTCACAGCCCTTTGAATCATTTGGTCCTTGTACTTTGGTTCTGTTTTGTAGTCGTCACAAAATCGAAGCCATTTCACACTCAGGACTCTAACAAAGGTTTAGCCGAAAACAAACCCTCATCGCCTCTTCAGAAGTTTTCATGCTCATGGTGATAGATAACAATGGCGCAATGCAACACAGGCTGAAGAGCACCGAATGCGGACTCAGCTGCAAAGTAATCGATGATTTTATATGTGGGGTTCAATGTCCCAAAACCACCATATAATTATGAGCGACGCCGTAGTAAAGAGCTCGCGAAGTTTAGACCACCTGGGGTTCTTTAGCGTGCGCCCAAATCTGAGCACACGGGCCTATAGCATTTTGGCCTCCATCAAAAATGCAGCCATCGCAGCTGGGATTCAATCCCGTCACCTGCAGGTCAGCAGCCGAGTACCTTAGCCCCTGGACCACTGTGGTAGGGCAGTGAATAACAATTTATGAAGCCGAGGTGTCCAAGAGCATACTAGAAAGGCGCACGAGCGAAAGTGAGCTTGGAGTATAAGGCCGGCGTTAAACAACGTTGTGGGTAGGCGGTACAGAAAGATGGAGAACGCCAAGCAGTTCTTTGCTCAGAATAATCATGCATAGCGTAGTAGGGAAAGACTGAGTGTAGAAAGCTAGAGTGAATCTTTCTGCCGTGAAGATGAGGAGGAATAAAAGTAGGATGGGTGAAGCTAAGTCATGACATTTATTTCCGCGAAAATAGCGGAAAAAAGCGAGAATTCGGAGTATTCCTTTTAGGGTTGAGATGAGGCAAGAAGGTGCTGAAAGGGTGCACCACATGACCGTCATGTACAGCCTAGTATAGCAAGGAGTTAGATGAAGAAGTGGAGAGCGGTCAAGAGAAGTTAAAAGATCCAAGTTGCTAGTGTAGACAAGAATAGATACAAGCAAAAAAGAAAGAAGTAATCTTGCGTTCGAGAGGTGCTTGAGCTTACTGGCCTGCTCTGGTGTTTATATGTGTTTTAAGAGCTTAAAATCGGCTTTGAGTATTGTTTGTTTCGAAAACATTGTGACTCTTGACAACACGTCTTGTGTTGCCTCACAAATGCTTTTCGTCTTGTGTTGCCTCGCAAAATTGCCTCGCAAATGCTTTCCTCCAACTGCAAGGCGCACTTTTAACTACAATGGTGGTTCTTTGCGAAAAAAGAGTACTCTGGTCGTCTCGACTTCTATCTATCTATCTATCTATCTATCTATCTATCTATCTATCTATCTATCTATCTATCTATCTATCTATCTATCTATCTATCTATCTATCTGTGTGTGTGTGTGTGTGTGCGTGTGTGTGTGTGTGTGTGTGTGTGTGTTGTACGGAAGGAGCGGCGCAGCCCCACAGTGGTGGTCTAGTGGACAAGGTACACGGTTGCTGACCCGCAGGTCTCGGGATCGAATACCGGATGCGGTGGCTGCATTTTCGATGGAGGTGGAAGTTTTGTAGGCCCGTGTCCTCATATTTGGGTGCATGCACCCCAGGTGGCCGAAATTTTCGAAGCCCTCTTCTACGGCGTCTCTCATATGCATTTGGTGGTTTTTGGATGTTAAACACCCCACAAATATATATCAATCAATCAATCCATCAGGAGCGGCGCAAGAAATAACAGCTATTATTGTAGAGCGGGTATCATGCATCACAAAAGTAACGTTATTTAGACACCTACAGTTTTGTCAGAAACCTATGCAATGAGAAGAACCAGATTGGTTCACTGGCTACGTATAATCCTATTATTTTGCAGCCTCGTTGGGTATTTAACGTTTACGTACTACACATGAGAAAACGCCTATAATTTATGAATTGAAAATTGTTAATTATAAGAAAATATCTCAATAGCTCCTTGAGGGAAGCACATATTGTTCGCATGTATTTTAATTGAAAGGCAGACATACCTCACATGAAACACACGAGACATACTAAAACACACGAGATATACATTACACGAGACAGAAAAGGCAACTGATACCACAAATGGAGGTGAGTTTTTTGCGGTGCCAGTTTACACGTTGCGCGACTTAGAGTTTCCTAAATATACATTAGAACGAACTCTGGTGCTGGTGTATAACTGACCTGCAACGCGTAGCGCTGCAGCGAGCTTAGGAATTAGGGGGATGAGATATATTTGCCTAGTCTTTGTACTTCACGTTCCTTCGGGCTTCGTGCGTCTTGAAGGGGCTATGTCACAAAACAACAATCGGCAAATCTTCGGCAGTTACGCTTTATCACCTTAATATTTAGGCTCACCACTTCAAATCTTGTCTCGAAGTGAAAACGGTTTCTTCTTTCTTTTTTAACAAAACTATACACAGCAATAAACGAAGCCACAAGTGATTCGCCGCCCACAAGCACGAAGAATATATAAATCATTGTCATGCCTGTAATTTTCATGGTCGCTGAACTATCGCAGTGCCACTGTCCCCTCCAGTTTTTTTAGGAATCTCTATGAGTTGGGACGTCCGGTGTAGTGTGACATTTATTGCGTGAGCTGCCAAGACAGTTAGAACTGGAGCCTGCGTAATAAAATAAAGCACAATATTTTAATGAAGTGGTCACATCTGTTCCCGTTGTTAGTGAACATTTTCTACGCGAAACAATTCGGGGTCACTTATTGAGAAAGGAAAAAAAATAGGAGAGCACAGTCACTCTACCTGAGTTACAGAGCGATGCATCTCATTCATTTGAAAGAAAGCTAACGAAATTTGTTCAGCATAGTAATAGTAGGGAATACTACATATCAAGAGAGGTTGCTGTACCCTTCGTTGCTTTACATGAAAAGATAGCAATCAAGTACAGTTAGAATAATCCATTACATCCAAATTAAATATAAAGCACAATTTCACACCTTGAAAGAGATTTACTGCTTGAACTGTGTGAAGGAAGGCTTTTTAAGGCATGCAGGTCGTGTTCAAGAATCTTCACAGAAAAGCGACGACGAATATTCAGAGGTTACCATGTATTCATACTATGTAATTAACCTAATGTTAACAGCACGAAGTTAGTACGGCACATAAAAAAGCCACACCTCAGTTCCGCATTTTAGTATTATGAAGGATCTAGCCCAGCAGCTAGTTGTTTGAACACGTATAACCTTTTGTCAAACTAATTTGCGAAAACTTGAGGGTGTTCGTGAGAACCGCTTGCAAGCTTTCTCTAGCGCGTTGGAAAAACGACATGGGTGGCTAAGTGATCGATTTGAATAGTTTACACGGTACTTGTCAGTGACTAAGAAAATTCTTGAGGTTTGTGGATTTAATTTTTCCCGTAATAGAGTTGTTACACTGTGAGACATAAAGGCGTTTGCTATAGTCGTTGGCTTGATTTACTACAGAATAACAGGCGTGCAGAAACGGAAAATTCTAATGGATGTTATTTCGCGATATGGCAGTTGCGGATAGCATGCTCGATCGTGTAACAATAAATTTCGATTGGAAGCTGCACCCCGGCTGCACCACACTTACTAGGGTCACTATCAGAAAATCCTCTGCCCGTCGCATCGTGGGCTGCAGAACTAACCGGTCGCAGGCATTCGGACAAGATCAAGTGCGGGCAGAACAAGTTTTGAAGTTTTTTAGGAATTTTGGTGAATGTAAAGGGAGGCAATGAGTAAAGTTGATCAGAATGGTTTGCAGGACATTTCTCATCCACAAGGCTACGTCAAACAAACTCTATAAAGGTTTTGTGACTGACCTGCAGTACAAAAATTTAGGTGAAGAAGCTTTCAAAGACAGGCACTGGAATGCAGAAAATGAAGGAGGTAGCGGATCTGGTGAAGGAGCATGTGAAAGTTCCGCTTTAGTCACTTCACAGTGGCATTTGCAATCGGTGCTATGATTGAAGTATGCAATGGTACCTACAAAGAAACTTTTGCCCCGCCGCGGTGGTCTAGTGGCTAAGGTACTCAGCTGCTGTCCCACGTGTCGCGGGTTTAAATCCCGACTGTGGCAACTGCATTTCTGATGGAGGCGGAAATGTTTAGGCCCATGTGCTCAGATTTGGGTGCACCTTAAAGAACCCCTGGTGGGAGAAATTTCCAGAGCCCTCCACTACGGCTCTTCTCATAATCATGTGGTGGTTATGGGACGTTAAGCCCCACATATCAGTCAATCATTACATAGAAACTTTCATTTTGAAATAAGACATAAATAGCGTCAAGATAAGTCACTACTGCTCGCCTTTTGTAACTAGCGCAAGAACTTCTGGCAACACCTATAGGTTACCGAGTGTGGACCTAACACCAGAAAAATGCTGAAATTATTCTTTGTAGCATAATAGTCATCGGATGTGAAGAAGTCCTGGAAACGTCCAAAGCACCACCGCTTTCAAGGAATAAATGGCCGGCTCGGATGGTCGACAAAGGAATGGTAGTTGCATTCTTTACACGAGTGAATGATAGGGTGAACGACTCCAGAAACCACACGTCGCTTTTCGAGTCGATGAACGAAATTTCGTTATCCTCAGTACCGGTCTCTTTGTCTAAGGCTTAATTTCTTCGTTATTTTGTATACATTTCCTCTACTTTGTGTCAGAAATACTAAAAGAAGGTTGTCGTGAAGTTCTAATATAACAAGCAATCATGGGGAGCTTGATTGACTCACGCTCAATAAATAATGTCACCAATTTCTCCATATGACCACAAAAACAGTTCTACGGCGTAAAAGCTGCACCATCATAGTCGGCAATAAGCATTTTGCGTGTTTCAATATCTGGACGATTTTGTTCACTCAGAAAATCATTGAGGTTTTCAGCGTATCACATTTGATTATCGAATAATTCAAGCGCTGCTACTGCTGTTATCTTTAGGGCTTTCTGGTATTAACTTGTGTCGAACTCATCGCCTGAAGGCACAAGCTCTTGGGACTAAGTTCGTTAAGCTTCTTATTAAGCATCGGCAAACTTGCCCCATCACATCAACACTTGCTTTTATTTTTACAAGAAAGGATGACGCATGCACTGGCAGCGAGATGTTCTTGTTATTTGTCTGATTACCTTGCCAACTGACACAGAGTGATATAGCCTAGGGCTTAGCTGGGCTGCTGAAAATGAGATAAATAGGAATCACAAGCTTTTAGTTGTCTGTAGAACCATCACTGCTCACCCACCGGTTATACGTAGTAAAGCTTCTATAGTGATGTTCCATAACCTAATTTGGTAGAAACTGTCATTATAAACATCAGATCAGGTTTTAGGGGGTATATGCAAGCTGGTCTCAACCGGACAAGTCACAATCGCTATGATTGTAATACTTCCGTAGATTCCCCAATTTACCTGTTTCACTAACACTTGGAATAGCTCTAAATGCTTTGATAGCAGTGTCCACACTAACGCCAGTCGTTCACCTCTAGGCTAAGTAACGTTCTTCAACAAAACACATAAGATAGTCAGGTTATCAACGATTGCAAAGAAAAACGCTGCTCCACCTGGCACTCAAGTTTCAGCGAAAATTCAAGCACCGTAACGTACGCAAAAAACACTTACACTGAGTGTAGCAATATCAACCAATAGCACCGTTGTCGCCCCTCTTACACACACACACTCGGGTCACCAAGCAGCAAGCATTACGTGATTTTCTGAGCGGAATATTAATAAGTGCTCAAGTTCTATGCACTTTGCCCGTGTGTTTCCTCATGTACTTTTTGTTGTGCAGCCCTACCGAAGGAATGCATCACCAAGTTAGCAGAACTGCTGCTATATTAAGATCTACTCAAAAAAATTACTCTGCACTTCGCATTCTTTCAACACTGGCGCCATACTAGTGATATAGTTGTGTGACGTTCGTCACGCAGAATTGGGATTATATGTGAGAAATTTTCGCTTTACGAATGATGCTTGACCCCTTGTGGCCTTTGTCTCTCGAGACTGCAGCACAACACGGTGAGTATTTCCTACTGAAGCGCGGAAAGAGCCCTTTGGGATATTCGCTAGGCCTGGGCTTTCACATTAAAAGACACATCTGGGCTTGAGACCCAGGCTCACGTTACAGATAAGGCATGCGCCACCGTGGCTCGAAGTCTCTGTAGAGGGAATTCCTCCTTCTTAATAACGGGGAATGTAAGAGTGGAAAGCCACGAAAAAATTGTAGCAAGGCGTGAACTCTTGGAGTGGAGGTTTTTTCTGGCTGTCGTACTAAAATAATGCTACGATGTTATGGAAGAGAATGCTACGACTTTCAAGTGTATCTGAGAGTTTAGGTGACACGACAGTGTCGGATAGCTGTGCTGCCATCAACTGTGAGGGATCTTTTCGCTTTGGAACTGGAGAAATTCGCACAAATTTATAAAGAAAGGATTTGCCAAGCTCTACTCTCTATCAATTTCAGATCTATTAGAGGATAGGTGCCACACCATCATTGATCACAATGGTTGGTTTTAAGCTTATAAAGTGTAAGTTTTAGGCATGTAAATTGCAAGAGTTTTTTGTGTGCCGATACGTTTCGACATTAACCAATACGAGCTTTTCCAGCGGACCTATTCACTTCAGTTAACAAATGGCCAGTTTCCGTCATTGCATACCAGTCTGATTTCTTGCACGCTTACGAACACCTTTAGTGCTGAGTTTTATCGGGCGAATAACAAATTAGTACTGCATTTTTTTCGGAAAGCTGCAATAACGTAAAACCAGAGCAAAAAAAAACGCTAGGCATTTTGTATCAATTAAACTGGGCGTGCCCTTCAAATCTAAATGCTGCAAAACACAGGTAAATGCGGCATTGTTCCAAATGAAATATATGTACACAACTTAAAATATGTCATATGTTGAGCCACCATCTGATCAGACACGAGACAGGGAATGTAACAAGGTGAGTCACCATAATGCGGCCTCGACATTTCGCTGGACTTATGTAGCACTTTTACACGAAAACTAAAGTGATGAAACATTCTACTGTCCCCCACTGAAGTGCCCGGAAAATTTGGTTTGATTGGTATACACGAAATAGGGGGTGTAATATATAAATTTTAGTCCCCTACGCCATGTATAGGAAACAAATTGCGTGACAGAAGGCATTTACGGGGCGTGTACAAGATTGTATTAGCTCAAGGTGAACCTCTAGGTGTGTTATCAAAACTAATTCCTATTTTTCAGAAAACATAACAAAATTAGATGTGTCAACTTACGTCCATCATTGAAGAGCTCAGGGAGCAATCAGTAAGGAGCATGATATGGTAGCGACAGGGACAGATGCCTGCAGTGTGCGCACTGGCCTTGCTTACCCGTGTACATCAAGGAGACAGCATCCCGCTACGATAACGATTTACGCAAGCTGTGTCTACATCACGTGAAAACGTTGACAAAAAGTAAGCGATATGACAGCCTCACCCCTACCTTCTCGTATAACGAGATGATAAAATATTTATACTTGACATGGAGACAATATCCTCCACCACCCGGAAAACTAAGCACACCTCGAGTTTTACCACTTAGCCTTGTTCAAGTCGGGGCATTTTAACTCCGAGCCAGTGCACAAGTAATATATCGAAATACAGCTATTTAAGACTAGTTGTTTCTGCAATGATATAGCTATTTAACAACACACGCTCTGGCGGTGCCCCGCGTTACGCTGCGCTGAAGCCATCATGCCTCTCAAACGGGAGGATGCGATTAGCAGGTCGGAACTCGAACAATAGTTATGAGCAGTCCAACGGGCCTGCGACGCAGCAGAGAGACTTGATCTTTTTGTTCCGACGTGGAAATGGCCTGGAACTTGCTGATGAGCGTTTCGAAGGACAAAACAAAGTTCATGCCTTCAACGATTCACCCGCTTCGGACATTGATGTTACACTAGACAATCTACGGCTACTCGCATTGCAAATTGTATCACCTAAACGTACTTTGAATAGATTCGCTTGCACACTACCACTAGGGGATTTCCAGCAAGTTATGAGCTGTTTGAAATCTGTGAGCTATTTTACATTTGTCTCATTTGTTGGGCATCTGGAGTTACCGCAGTTAGAGCTGTTTCAGTTAACAGGGTAGTGCAACTTCGATTCTATCATCATCATCATCATCATCATCTTCATATTCATCATCATCATCATCATGATTATTATGATCAACACTCTAATAATGCCCACTCACAGTTCCGCCTGTCAACTCGTTCCTGTGCTTGCTGCTGCCATTTTATACCCGCAAAAACTTCCTTACCTTATCTGCCCACCTAACGGTCTGTCTCCCCCTTACCCGCTTGCCTTTTCTGTGAATCTAGTGGCTTAATCTTAATGACCAGCGGTTACACTGCCTACAAGCTACGTGTCCGTTTTATGTCCGTTTTTTTATTTCAACTATATCCTTAATCCCGCCTTTTCCTCTGACCCAATGGGCACTCTTCTAGTCTCCTAATGGCACCCCAATCAATCTCATTTCCATCGCCTTCTGCATTGTACTCAATTAAAATAAACCCTCTTTGTAGGCCTCCACGTTTCTGCCCCGTGCGTAAATACCGGCAAGACGCAGCTCTTATGTACATTCTTGCTGAGGAATAGTGGCAATGTACCAGTCATGATATCAGAATGCTTGCCGATTGTGCTCCATCCGAATTTCAGTCTTCTAGTTTCTCAATGTCATGGTACGGCTCCACGGTTACTGCCTGCCTAGGTAGACGTACTCTTCTACAAATTTAAGTAGACCGCTACCTGTGTCTTCCGTGGTGTAACATTACTTTTATTTTCTGCAGAATATTTTAAGACCTAGCTTTCTGCTCTGCTTGTCTAATTTTGTAATCATGAATTGCGATTCGTCCTCTGAGTTACTCAGCAACTCCATGTCATCGGCGAAGTGCAGGTTACTGAGGAACTTAACTATAATTCTTATCTTTTACTCTTCTCATTCTTGGCGAATGAGAATCTGCTGTAAGCACGTGGTAAACAGCACTATGAAAATTATGTCCCATTGTCTTACATCCTTTCTTTAACAATTCACAATGACTCTGTCACACAACGACGCTGTCACACAACGACGCTGTCACACAAGACAGCCACGGATTTCCAGACTTGTCAAGAGAGATTTAGGGTGCATCTTTACTAGGCAGTAATACATGTGGTGATGAGAAACAGTAAAATCTCATTCATTTATTAAGCAAACAACAAGAGTATTACATTGCCTTTGCCCTCCAATGCTGCATTTAAACTGGTTTTCATGGAATATTAGTGCACTGATTAGATCGGACGTTATGCTTTGAATGAAAGGAGGGCTATAGGAGAATACAATACTTTCTTGTGGCCGACAACGACGAAGTGTTTTTCTTCCAAACGCTGCTTATTTCGTCTGGGTTTTTCTTTGTTAATTTAAGCATTATCCAATGATCATCGCTCTCCTGCGGGCAGCAGTGGACCCAGACCCCAACGTACGCAATCCGGGCTTGACGTCGCCTTTGACGTCAACCTCAAGGAAGCGCAACAGTCGAGAGGGCGACAGCATCAGTGACAGCACTGAACTGTACATGGCGAGTAGTAAAGACAGCGACGACGACTTCATCCTTGCAGTGAAGCATAAAGCTAAAAGGAGAGTGGTCGGCGTGTCTTCGCCAGCTAGCGTCTCCACTGTGGAGGCTGCATGCAGTTCTAAACACCATACCATACTTTTTGTTCCTGTCGACCCTTCGATCAACCTGGAAAACATGAACAGGCAAGTGATATCAGCGTGTCTCGAGGCTATCGTGTCTAATGATATAAAGGATATTAGGCTCAACCCACGGAAGAATATCTTGGCCATATACGTTGATCACCCGGGTGCACTACATACCTTGCGAACAGTCTCAGAACTTGGAGGCATCAATCTCAGTGCCTATATTCCACAGGACAGTGATACGACGTCTGGCGTAATTTATGACGTTGACATTTCTATACCGAACGCAGGCCTTCCTGTGCTGATAAAGCCAGCTACTGAGGCAACGGACATATTGCAAGAATGCCAGCTTGGCAAATCCCATTGCAATAAGTTGACCTTCAGAGGTGATTGCATCCCATCACGTGTAAAGGTTGGTCACTTTCATCACGTTGTCCGACCTTACATCCCAAGGCCACTACAGTGCCACAGCTGTCTAAAAATGGGTTATGTTAGTGCTGTGTGTAGCGACAAGGAAGCATGCCCACGTTGCGCCGGACCCCACATAGCAGAGGCTGGCCAAGAAACTCTTCTAAAATGCAACAACTGCAATGGGAACCATGAGACCTCATCCAAAAACTGCCCAGTACTAAAGAAGGAGAGGAGCATTCTGAGACAAATGGTGAAAGACGGATCCTCACGAAAGGACGCGGTAATTGTTGTTCAACGACGGCGTTCCTGTCGATGACGGTGCTCGAAGAAAAGAAAAAGCAGTCCTGTGCTGAAAGTGCCTTCACTTACACCGCCACCGCCACCACCACCGCCGCCACGACCACAGTGACCTCCCCCGCCCCCGCCACCAGGTGGTGTATGTCCAGAGGTGCGCGAAGACACTGGGGCGCAGCAGAAAACATCTGGCTCTGACTGGCCCGCTTTACCGCGGGTACATGTGTCTGCGGAACCTCAGCATCGACCGTCAACAACGGATATGCCCCCAGCAGGCAGTCTATTCGTCCAAGAATTACAAGTTTTCTCTGTATTGAGGTCGTTCATGAGTGTTATTCGTACTCTATTGGCTACTGTACAGATCCCTGCCGCTAAATGCGCACTGCAAGTCTTGGACGCACTAGAATCAATTCTTGTCGGACTTCAGTAACAAGAGGGCGCACTGTACACCCCATCAGTCTTTTCGAGAAAAAGTCCAGCGTGCTTTCATAATTCAGTGCAACGCCAGAGGTCTACAGTCAAGAACACCTGAGTTTCGACAGTTCGTTTTCGAGAATAAGTTTCCCATCATCGTCATTTGTGAACCGCATTTTTCAAAAATACCTCAGTTATCAGGCTATGAATCGTTCGTTTCTTCATCGTACATTGAGCGAAGTCAAGTTGCTGTGTACATTCGTAAAGAACTCACTTATGTTCTCACAATGAACTCACAATGGAAAACACTACGTGTGCCTATATGTTAAAAAGAAGAAATTGTCGTTTATGATGATAGACGTATATATAGCGCCGTCACATCGACTGCATCAACAGATAATACCCGATATATTTGCAACGACTCCAGAACCTTGGATATATATGGGTGACTTCAATTCCCAACATCCATTGTGGGGAAGCATCAGGACAAATCGAAAAGGCACGAACTTAATTGATCTCGCATCAGAGCGTGGGCTTCAGGTGCTCAACGACGGCAGCCCTACTTATCTCCTAGGAATAACTTGTAGCAGTTGCCTGGACTTGACATTAGTGTCATATAGCGTTGTCACGAAAGTCCAATGGTTCACGGATATTTAAACGCATGGCACCGACCATATCCCCACGTACGTGACAGTCAGAGGTCTGGACAATTCTTCTTCCCTTGACACTCAAGACAATTGACTGGAAAGAGTATCAGATATAAGTGGAGAGCAAGTGCATGCACGAACCGCCGGAATCCATTGAAGAAGTGATTTGTTGTGCGATGGAGACTTCCACAAAGATATGTCCGAGAGAATCAAGACGTACCACAGTTGACCAAGAGTTGGAAAAACTCTGACCGGTCCGCCGACGTACCGAAAGACGATACAGACACACGAAATCTACCTATGACCTCAAAGAATCCAGACGCATTCAGAAGAAAATCCAGCGTCGAACGCACAAACTCCAGGAGCAACGATGGAAGAGTTTTTGTGACTGACTGGACCCTCGAAAGCCTTTGTCTCCCATATAGAGGACTCTTCGAGGTATCCACTCACATCCGCTCATGCGCTACATCAACGTCGCTAACAGCGTGATGTTTCTGGTGAATTTTGTGCAAAGATCGCTAGCGACATCTTCTTACTGATTGATCTATTGCCACACGACTTTTCAGTCGCACGAGATCAGCAAATGGAGGTTGCATTCACTATGGAAGAACTTCATGCGGCATTGAACACATGCAGATGCTCATCGTCTCCAGGTCCGGATGGAGTAACTTATACTGTCCTATGTCACCTAGGCCCGCAGGCCCAGTGCTGTCTCCTGCACATTTTCGATATGTCTTGGCATGATGAAATGTTGCCTGATGAGTGGAAGTGCAGTCGACTGGTGCTTTTGTTGAAGCCCGGAAAGT
This sequence comes from Rhipicephalus microplus, assembly GCF_043290135.1. Classification (NCBI taxonomy): domain Eukaryota; kingdom Metazoa; phylum Arthropoda; class Arachnida; order Ixodida; family Ixodidae; genus Rhipicephalus; species Rhipicephalus microplus. Next base: position 115,997,005 of record NC_134701.1, read on the forward strand.
CTCCATTCAATTTGGCACCATACCGGCCTATAGCACTAGCAAGCTGCGTCGGCAAGGTCATGGAGAGGATGCTGCTTACACGCATGGAATGGTATCTGGAACGTTATAACATCTATCTTAATGCTATGGCAAGCTTTCGATGAGGTCGGTCCTAAATTGATAGCGTCATTGACTTAGTGACCCCTGTTCAGCAACAGAAAGCTTAGATGCGGCTGTCGGTAGGCCTGTTCCTAGACGTGAAATGTGCCTATGACAACGTGACCCATGAGGCTGTTCTCAATGCTCTTGAAGCAGCTGAACTTGGAGGTCGTGTCTTTCAATGGGTAAGAAGCTATCTCATAAAGAGATCGATGTTCGTTCTAACTGAAGATTGGCCTATGAATAAGCACTTCAGAAGTCGTGGGGTGCCACAAGGCGGCGTTTTGAATCCGACTCTTTTCAACTTGGTTCTGGTGAGCCTCACAGAAACGCTACCAGAGACGGCTTATATATCTCTCTACGCTGATGATATCTGAATTTGGGCGTCCCACGTGACACGGCCTCAAGTGCGCGCAAGGTTGCAGAAAGCGGCAACGATACATCAGCATACGTCAGCCAGCAAGCGTTGACTATTGCCACAGATAAATGCGCAGCAGTGGCGTTTACACGCAAACCGATGTCTTTTTACCCATTGTCCATCGATGGCAAAGCAATCGCATTTAAGAGCCGTCAAAGATTTTTAGGTGTTATCGTAGATCGTGACCTAACCTGGAGCCCACATGTCGCATACCTGAAGAAAAAGCTCATTGGCATTCAGAATGTATTCAAGTTCGTCGGCGGAAAATCATGGGGCCAATCCGTGCACTCCATGTTGCAGCTTTATACAGCCCTCTTTCTCAGAATTCTCTGGTACAGTCTTCCTGTCCTGTCCAACACGTGCAAGACTAACATTCGTGCACTACAAAGCGTAAAAGCACAAGTACTTCGGACATGTCTTGGCCTTCCAAGATACTCATGGACAGTGGCAACTATTGTCATCGCGCAAGAACAGCCGGTCACAACGCATATCATTGTCGAGACTCTGAGAGCGCACGTTCGGCATATATAAAGGCTACCGTCACACCATTTAGCGTCTTTGACAGTGCGGAGGCCCCATAATTTGTTCTGCGGTATTGTGACAAAGCATCAAGACATATTACCATCTGGATTCAAACTTGCAACACATTCAGCAGCTGCGTTATGGAGTATTCGTCAACCTAACGTGCACTTATCAGTTTTTAGAATCATTAAGAAGGCACGCATGTCACCGCTAGTTCTTAGCTGTTGACTTTGCGACTGTTGGAGAAAAATACTTCGACCGCCTACAAGTTTACATCGATGGCTGCACTAATTCCTACAGCTCTACAGGAGCAGTGGTTGTTTCATTTGATAATGTGTTGTTTCGATACAAGTTCTCTCACACAACAGCGTCGATAGCAGCAGAGCTCGCAGCGCTTCAAGGTGCAGTAAAGAACATTCTTTGGCAGCAACCTAACCAAAGGGCCATCTTTTGCGACTCGAGGTCAGCCTTACAGACACTATGGTTTGCTATGCAGCACGGGTTACACGAACAATTTGTATATCAGATACGACACGACTAGCACGAAGCGCTCAAGGAAGGTCAAGATATTGTATTTCAGTGGCTGCCAAGTCATTTCGTATTTGTCGGCAATGACCGCGCGGATGAAGCTGCTCGATCGCCTTATGACCAAGACCTACGTATGCCCATACCACTCTTGAGAACGGACGCTGCAAGACGACTACAATCACTTGCTCCCCCTATAACTCTCCTACAATGAACTACACCAGGTTTCTCCAACATGAACCTGTATTGGATCAACCCAAACTTGCAACTTCGTTTTCCACACGAGCTCCCACGATGCGCTGACACTTTACTGTGTCGCATGAGGTTGGGCGTGGCATTTACAAATGCGTACTCTCGTCTCCTTGGAATGGCGAGCACTTCGGCATGCAACATTTGCGCCTTCGAGGAACCGCTCAAGCACATTCTATGTCATTGCTCAGCATACCAGTCTGAACGACGTATTATGAAAGCCAAGCTCCGTCAGCTGGATTCACGGCCGCTTACAGAAGAGAAGATCCTGGGACCTTGGCCGACGGTCTCCCATAAACGCAAAGCCACGAAAGCCCTCTTGCACTTCTCAAGGACCACCAGACTTCACAACCGCTTGTGAAAGAACAGTGTGACACCATGCTGTGTAGTCTCGAGCTGACTATTCATCCTTTTATTTCTTACTCCTCTTTTTTTCTCTCTTTCCTTTCTAATATTCTCCCTTTCTCTTACCCCAAGTGTAGGGGGGCCAACCGAGCCAAGCTTGGTTAACCTCCCTGCCTTTCCTCTCTATTTATCTCTCTGTCTCTCTCTATTCTTGTGCGAACACGTACACAAAGAGAACACTATTTCCGAAGATAATCTGTTACAGGGAAAGTATGGCCCTTTTTTCATGGTCAGCACTGAGATATTATGAGCGGTTTTCGCAAAACAGCGGTTCAGACTTTTCTTAGGTAATACTAACCATTGGTGACTATATATAGCTAATCTATGGCAAATGTTGCTTATCACTCAAAAAGTGCACTGAATGTTTTGATCTAGTGTATAGCCATAAGATTGACACAAACCTTTATGCTTTTTGCTTTTCTAACAGCAACATTCTTTTCAAACTTTCTTACTCCACGAATTGACTTGGTTTTTGAGACTCTAAAGAGGTGTCCTGGCCAGCCTCTTTTTTTTGTTTGCGCTTGTTAGCATAGGCAGCTGATAAATAGACGACGAAATGTTAAAGTTAAACAAAGGACAGCCTGGTGCATTTGGAAAGGCTTCCACTTTTTGAGCCTACTACTGTGATTAAATCCTCCGCTTCCTTCAAGTCTATATTTAGTGATTCCAATGTTTGAAGCCCTCACCCCAAGACAAATATTTTTAGTGACTAACTTTACACTTCCCATAGAAAGCGCACGTTTCGCTTAGCATCGGAAACCCAACAGACGATGAAGAGTCTTCGCAAACGCCTCAATCGTCAAAGAGCGGCTCTTGTTTGCACGCGCGCTTTGAAAAAGTTTGCACTGTTTCTTTTGCGAATCAGAAGGGCAGTGGCCCATGCAACACCTATGGTTTTTCTTCCTTCCCCATCAAATAAACTATTTTTAGCCGTAATTGGGAGCAGCCAAGTGACATCACTGCTTTTGAGCATTAAGGAATTGAACCAGAGAGAGTTCAAAAAGTTATTCTGTCTGTTACAGCACTTTCGTTTTGCTTTAGTCATCAGTGTGAAAGCCTGCGGAAATTTACCACTCTTGAAACAGCTGTGAGAATTTTCACACTTAAGCGCTTTTGTAATATAATAGCCGAATCGTGAAGCCTTTCCTCGAATTTGGGAATATGTTTGGGTAATTAGGCATTTTATTACTCTGTAGTAGTTTGTAAGCTAGGCAAACTTCGAAGGATGCCCACCTCTTTTTAGTAAAAAAAATAAATACATACATAGATATATAAGGTTTAACGACCCAAAACCACCTTATCATTATAAGCGATGTCGTGGTGGATGGCTCCGGAAATATCTACCACCTGGCATTCTTTAACGTGCGCCCAAATCAGAACACACGGGCCTACAGCGTTTTCACCTCCGTGGAAATTGCAGCCGCCGCAACCGGGATTTGACCCCGCGACCTGCGGGTTAGCAGACGAGTACCTTAGACTCTATATTTCTATGGCGGGGCAAAATGAAATATATAAAGAAATAGAGACACAAAAACATGGTTGGCTTGAAACAGTTGTGCTTTTGAGTGGCCAAATATTTCATTTCTTTAAATTGTGAAACTTGCATGTTTCATAAAGTTTTGTGTAACCTGGTCATAAAAACCCTGTTTTTACACGATGATACTTGATATATAATGTCGCCAAAGGTATTTATCATAATTAAGCAGACAAGCAACATTTGAAGGGTGTTTTTATTCGTTCATTTTGTAGTGCCACTCTTAACAATGAGCAGGCATTCTGTTAAGTGCTCATAATGTAATAATTGGGAAAGTTTGAGAAGGAGGACTGTTCTGTTAAAAACAGCGCATACTCGTGGCAGTACAAATTATTTTTAACATACTAGGATTTTACTCTGAGAAATAAATATATTCGCTTTTCCTTTCTACTTATTACCGTAGGCATCGAAGCATTCATGACTCGAATATGGTAATTCAAGCAACCTTTCCGAAAGCATGTCTTTATTTACCGCTGTAGATGGCTGAACACTGATGAGCTAAATTTGGTTGATGTAATTAAGCAAATGTATGAAAAGCAAGAAGTGCAAATACCCTATCGTTCCTACCGTGTGAGAAGTGTAAAAGTATAGTGAAATCATAGAAACGCAATTATATGAAGTAGTTTTTGGCAGCTATGCTAATAACAATTTCATAGGAAATGCTTATTTATGTAGGCAACACCCAAGGGACCTCAAACGATTTCTCTACAAAACAAGCGGTTTTACAAACACTTTTCACGGCCACAGCTGAGTCTCCGAAGCACAAGTAAAGCACCTGAATTCGAGCAGTTCAAAAATTGAGGTCGTTCCCAACCGTTCAATATATAAAGTGCACCACAATTCCAATAGAAAGCTTCCAGTGGGCTTCCGCATTTCGTACGCAACATACTTTAGCCAATACTGAGGTGCCCACAAGAAGGTAATAAAAACGTTTGTCACAAAGCACTGTCACTCAACCAGACTTTCCTGTCACTCCGCCATAGCTCATCTTTAGCGCAACATTTCTCAACAATTTTTACAATACACTGTGTAGCACAAGGACTACCGGATACATGTGCATGTACATGTATTTTGGAAGCCAGAACTGAGTGCTTCTGTGCTGTTGAAACCCTTAATTACTTAAAATCTGAATTCACAATAACACACTCGAAGAGGACAAGCACGGTTTGCTTAGATGACTCTATAGTCTTGCTCGAGGAGACCAAACCTGTAACAATTTTAAGATTCTCTAATCCATCGCTACTTATTCACCAGTTTGGCCAGTATGGGTTTTTTGTATACTGACACTAATTGTTAAAAATGTCGTGTGTCCTCGTCATCTGCAGGTAATGTAGGGTGAATATGCTGGAAATTCATTGCCTAAATATCAGGACTTTTTTCGCTGCAGCCCGCTTTCTGAATTGTGTTCGTGGGTATGTTTCCGTAAATATTCTCGCAATAAGCAAGCAGCTCAGACCACTGATATTTTACTGCTGCGAGCATGTTATGGCAAGTATTTGGTTTGTTTTACGTATTTCGTGTGACATTTCTAACTTTCTATCAAATATTCTTCTACATCTTTGGCACATAGAGACACGCACTTCATTGATGCAGCCTGCTCTGCCTTGTTTAGAGCATTCGACTTCGTGCGAGAGGGACATCTCACCAAGTTCTCAAATATTTTTTGCTCCTCCATTCAATAAAGCGAAGCCAAGCGGAGTTTTTTTATTGAATATCACAATTGCAAGGTAACAATTGAAAGTCAACCTCGTCACTTTTTTTTCCCACAGTAGTGAAGCTCAAAGGGTTCGTACATCAGCTGTCCTTTGACATTCGTGTAGGATAATTGACTGCAGGAATTATAACGCCCGTTTAGCATAAGAGTATACAGTCCATTAACTTGGACCTCCATTCCGCTTTCATCAACGTGAAACTTCGCTTCTCTGTTGGCTTTGGCTCTGAGTACTTTTCACGAAGGAATAGTTAAGAATAATTGGAATTACAGCGCGACATGCAAATTTTGTTGCACTGAAGAAAACATTGACCCCTCGCTAGGCTATTGCCCTTTTTTGAATCAGAAAAGCAAGTGCTTTGGAATGCAGACAACTACCTACTTTCCCTAACGATTGCACTACAAACCGTGTCCATCTCTCATAAGCCCACTATGCAGTGAAGACACTTGCATATTTTGAAGACTCATGCCTTTTACTTGTGGTAAAGTCACTCAGACAAACGTGACTTATCTGCGTCTTTTTCTTTCTTTTCACTTTCTAAACTTCTTATACCCTTTCCCTCTTATAACATAGTAATTGTGAAGCGTTTCACGTTAACGTCCCTGCCTTCAGCCTGTGTGTTTCCTTCCATTCTTCTCTTTCTGGTATATATTTGGTATTTCGTGGTATGAATGGCCTTTATGGTTGAAATGGTCTTTAGTTAGAACAGTTTCTTATGACTGCTGGCTTTCCATATACACTTTCAATCACAGATACAATAAGTACCCAGCTGTTCAGACCCTTTCTCGCTTTGATGCCTGTGCGTTTTTTGTATTGTTATCAATGCTTCCTTCATCCCCGATCCTTATCACTCACGCTGTCGAGTGTTCTTTCATACGAATCTTCGCTCTGCAGTTTTGATAAACAGCAAGTTCACTATGATACAATGCGCAAATATACGCGTACGAGAAATACCTATGGTATCAAATAGTTGCAGCCAGCATGGCATTGTGTTGACTGGTGGAACATGAGAGCGGCCTTTGTCCTGCATTGAGTGTAGCCAGGCTGATGATGATGATGTGGACGACATAAGAAAACATGAATTTCCATCAGTATGAACTTGCAATGACTAGAAATTGATGACTTTCAAGGCATACCTAACAGCCCCCCTACGACCAACAAAAAGGCATAGGCTGAGAGCAAGGACAACACCGATGAAATCAACTTCGCTCACCATAAAAGGATGAAAATCTGACCAGTCCTAAGGAGACAATGTCAACTAAGAGCTACTTGTGAATGACTTCACAAAAGCCACTAATATAACTAGTATCTTCTGATAAGCTGACATGGTTCTGGGAAACTTTCGATTATTTTAACTCATCTTGTATAGATATGTAGGAACATTTAAGGGCAACAACTTGATTTACATGGTGCTGCAAGTATGGTATGACTGACTGCTTGCAGGCATGTCAAACATATTTATAATTACGCCCTTAAAGAATGAAGAAGTGCAAACCAGTGATGTTAATTTGAAATATCAGAAGTTGCTTCATAGCGACAGCCTGCTATTTTGATAATTTGCGCAGTTATAATTCCTTTTTTGCTGAGATAGTTTCGCACCGCTTGTTCGGCTAATTATAAAACTCTCTCTTTCATACCATCAAGAGAAATTGTATTTTACAGTCTTCAAAAAGGAAACTTTCACTAACAAAGTTCTGTTTTAGTGAATTTTTATACTCAGAACAGAATAACAATACGCACGTGACACTACTGGCTTCATATTATGAAAAAGAGTTTTTTCTTATACTAGTCAGACCTAACCAAGCCATTCATGTTGGAGATATTTCAGTGGAAACAAAGAATTGAAATACTCATAGATAAGTCCGTTATCAAATACTGTCACACAAGTTTCTTGGTAACGTTAAGGTTGGAAAGGGGCCTGCAAGGAGATTCTTTTAATGACTATTTGTGGTTGGTACAAAATGAAATTTCCATAATGAAACGCTTACACGAGCTGGTTGAATTGAAGAATGCGTGACCCTCTATAATACACTCCATGAGAATGAAAAAACATCAGGCGGTCGAGCGCAGTGTGCTTATGTCTGTTACATTGTTTTACTCGTGTTCTGTTCTCTAACTCAGTTTTACAGAGGGCTTGAAAATGTTGTATATTCCAATTTGCATAAACCTTTCTTGGCACTCAACTTTATTGCAGACAAGGTAACAAATCGCAAGAGACGAAATACGTTTTTTCTTACTAAGCTTGTGTTGGATTAGCAAACCGTCAAGCACGCACATACGCAAATATAAGTTTACGATTCGCTTTTGCAAATGAAATGTTTTTGTAATTGTGAATTGAAAAAGAATGGTTGCATTGTACATATCAAGGTAAGAAGGATGACGGAGGAGATGGACTCTACAAGGCACTGCGCACAGGCAGTTGTATCGAATGTACTGGCATACATTCATACTACCTCACGCACATATACCCTGATATGCTAACATAAGCCATGTGGTACAACAACATGTAATGGTATTCATATTTTGTCACAGATGAACTGTCATTCATTTTGCATAGACGTTGATCATTTTTTTTTGAAGTTTATTCAGACAGTCATGGTCTGGGATGAAGGGGCTAAAGGCAGATGCAACTGCCTGACAAAGGCCCCCCTACCCATACAATGCTCAGGGGTGGAAAGCCGCGGTACATGCGCAAATACAGGTAACAAGAAAAGGCAAAAAAAAACTGGAAGTGTACTTTTGTCCTCTCTAATGCAGACCTATCATGAAATGCCTGACGTGACATTGCTAATACAATTTTTTTGTGTTGAACGTAAAGGAAGGCTCCACACATCTAGAGGACTTCATGTCTTTGAACGTGCCCCTGAAACCCAGTGCTTGACTGTCAAGCATTTTGGTTTGCATGAAAAACTCGGCTGCTGAGGCCGGAATTCACCCCCATGATCCCCCACTTGGCGTGTTATGTTTATTGTTATTTTTGTTATTTTGTAGACACATGCTCTTGTGACATACCTTCAGCCAATAAAGAAGAGTCTGAACATCAAATAGTATACGCATTTGACTTTGTGCCACAATTTTCATGTCATATACGCTGTTATCTACTTTATATAATTTAGTTCATAAAAACGCTTCAAAAAGACCGATAAATATGCCTTGATTCCATGACAGACACAAAATTATTGTAATTGTACTTCTTTTACAAGTACAGGGAACGAAACAAGTCGGTCATCCGACGTAACTGGGGGTATTAACGTCGAGCTATTTGTATAGAGTACTGTCCACTTGTGTAGACTTCAGTTAAAAGGAACACGCTAGTGTGTGGCCGGCGGCCCGCGGTGCGCTAACTTCAAACGAGATTTCAAAATTTGGTACATGCACATTGGGTCATTAGTGCGGTACGTGTCCGGCGTCATCTGCTACTTCTGTGAACATACACTCAGTGCACGTGATCGAGTGACGATACTTCGCACTTGTCACTCTCGTAGTGTAAATCAACTGATATCAACTCGGCCTTCCGCTTGTTTTTTAACCAATATTTCATGTACGCAAAGGAGAATTTAAAATGAGCGCTGTATTAGACTTCATTACCCTTATTCAGTATTAAAATTGAAATGATAAACACCAACTGTTGAGCGTGTTTTTGGTTCAGAGAAATCTTCAAATCTTTACGCCTTTGCATGCGTGTACTTGATGCAAAATACAAAAAATACAATCTGCCTTGCTGTCATGAATTTGTTTTGTTGAGTGCAGCCCAGTCGTTATATAGAGGTCAGTAATAACATTGTCTCAATGAAAGGAACTTAGCGGAATCATTAAGTAGTGGCGAGTGCAGACTACGGTACTGTCACGCTTTGCACTGCTAAATACAAATCAGAACATTACCAGAGCATCCTCTTATCTTTGGCTTACGCTTTAGCACCCCAAGTTTATATTGCTCTCATACCAGATCAATTCAATTTTCGATACGTTAGGCCTACTGCGTCTGTTCAAAACTAACTGAGCTACAGAACCTTCGTTTGTCTTGGTGTCGAATATTTATTGCTACAATATGTTTATGTAATTCAGCCTGATCAGCACTTTTCAATAAATATAGTGTCGGAAGTTTTTCCAACACTTTCGAAGTGAAACAAATCTATCAGTTATTGCTATCTACGTTGGGTTAAGTTACTGCAAGCAATTATGACTGTCGAGCCTGTTACTTTCTTCACGGTGTCACTCTCACCGCTCACAAAAAAGAGAAACGCTGAAACGTAGCCGAAGCAAAGCCAAGATATGAAGACGGCAGGTTATTACTGGAGATGCCGTTGGGCTAAAGCTGATCGCGACTTCAAAACCTGCTCCCCTCGACGCTATGGAAACTAATAACTTCACCACAGAGCAGATGTCACCTTCTGCACGCCTGCCGCGCAGTGTCACCTAATAATAAATGCATTCTTGTGGGCTTCTGGCATTCAACTTACATATTTTGATAGACATTCATTTTTGTTTTGTGTACGTCATCTATGTGCCCATCCGGCCAGTCATCGCCAAAGCGCATAATTACTCTGCACGACAAGTTGAAACTTCAGTTTCGTTATAAGCGACTACTCTATAAAGAATAAATCAAGAGTTAACAGAAAATTCACTGGGAAACTTGCGTAATTGCGTGATGAGTAGCTGCTTTCTTTCTACTCTCTCTCTTTTTGTCCAAGGAAAGTGGATGAGCTTTCGCTTTGGTTCTACACTGTAAGCAGAAACATCAAGGTCAAAATAAAAACAAAATACATGAATTTGAAAGCTATCTGTAGCATAGGCTCCTGTCTTTGCTGATGCGAAGACACGAGCTGGTCCGACATCACAATTTGACATAAAGTTTAAGTCAAAGTGTTCCAGTGCCTCAATTTTTATTGTGAGAATACTAAGAAGATCTTTTCGCAGAAAGTCCAACGTCAGCGTCGGTGTCAGCGTCTTTGGATGTAAGCCAAAAATCATCATCTTATGCGAGACCAAAAAATCGATAACACTGCAAATAAACAAAAATTGGCAGATCCAACGTGTAGTGGGAATCAACTATATGCGAAGCACAAATGAGATGGCAGATACGTCAATTTAAAATCAGCACAACGTTACGAGGCGGAGGTAAAGTATGCCGTACATGACTTCCATGTTAACACTACTATGTTTGGACGTGTAGTTTACCTTCGTCGTCTATTTGCGTCACGTGAAAGCAAATTTGCTATATATAGAGTTAGCAAAACGGCCGAGAGCACGCTATGAGCGTAGAACGTACTCATGTTTTACATGACACACATATCATGATTATCATGCTTGGACGTGTCTTTTACATTCGTCATCGAATCATGACACGTAATACCAAGTTTGGTATATGTGGAAGTACACTCTAAAAAAAGTTTGTAAAAAGCTTAACCACGAGCTGACTGTAAGTAGCAGTAGCTGTTACTAACCTTCATGAGCCAATACTAACCTTTCACGGCCGTTTTACTACCCACCTTAGCAAACTCTTTATAGTTGCAGTGGTTACTACGTTTTGCGCATTGTTAGTAACTTTTCTTCATGCACGTATTCAATGAAGTTCCTAAACAAACCTTAGAGGGTATTACTACGAGCATCTAACAAACTACTTGGTAGCACGCGGATTCATTCAACTTCGCTGAGGCAATATAGGTAGACTTACTACCTAATTTTACTACCTAAGTTTGGCTATATATACTACTGGAACCACATAGGAACTGTACATCTCACGTAGACTTTTGCATATGTGCTGCTCCCCTTTATGACATTAGGAGCGTAAATACTCAGTGATATATCGAAATGTTGTTGCTCGGAAGTTTGACTGATATAAAAGAGGTGATTCGTGAAGCAAAATGATCGCGTCAGGTAATGTTTTTTTTGTGCTAGCAACCGTTACTACCTACGTAAGTAACCATTATTAACGGCGTTAGTAATGGTGAATGTATTAGCAATTATTAAACTCCCAGTTACTAACTTCACTTACTCACTGGTTAGTAACATATGTGACAAGTACTTAGTTTACCAAGCTTAGTAAGTGCTCCAACCTTTTTTTAAAGCGTGTAGTGGAATGGCTGCAAGCACGCAATGAGCGTAGCGGCTAGTCATGTTTTACACGACACGCTTAAATTGATTATCCTATTTGAACGTGTTATTTAACTTCTTCGCCTATTCAGGTCACCTGATACTGAATTTGGCATATGTGAAGCTAGCATAACCTCGGTGACCGCAGCATGACTGAGGCACGTAGTGATGTTGTCACATGACACGCAGTTCATGATTATCATGTTTGCACCAGTCACTTACCTTCGTCATCCATTCACGTACTGTATTACCAAGTTTGGTATACGTGATGCTAGCGAAGCAGCCAGGAGCGCATCATGAGCGTGGCATGTAGTCATGTTGTTACATGATACGCATGTCATGATTTTTATGTTATGGTCTCTCACTTGTCTTCGCCATGCAACAGTGCCATACCATACGAGTTTTGCAACATGTCACGTGAAAGAAGCCACCGCAAGAGCTGAGAGACCATGAAACCACCGCAAGAGCAGAGAGAGCATGATTCTCAAGTTATGGCTAGTCGCTTATAATCTCCATACAGACATGTTATGCCATACTATTCGTGGTATTGATACTATTATACACACGACCAGGGTAGGTATATTTTTTAAGCGGCTAGATAGACAGTTATATAGATAGATAGGCTCAACGTCGCCGAAGTTTGGTGATAAATGCTTCCCATTCAATACATATTCTATAGAAAATCCTGAAGCACAGTGGGGACCAAACCAGGGTTGTTCAGTTCCGAGGGAGGGTAAAACCCCGGTCGATATTTTGGCAAGAGGATGTTCTACAGCACGGCCACGCTTGTGCTTGGAAAAACAGTAAAAAAAATTCCTCTGCTTAGAAATGCAGTGAAGGTCGCTTTCAAGCTTCACAAACCCAGGGGTCCTGTATATATCTTTAACAATGCAGCATGAAACATTGCAGTAAAAATACGTTGTACAAGCGTCCATTTCCAACAGGCGTCAGAGTATGTTATTGTCATAACGGCTCTGTGGTTGAAAGCCGGTACCCCACTACAAAAGGCGCTCACACTACTGCAACTATTACCTTAATGCCACGTATAGTAAGTGCATAACAAATTCGAAAACATTATTTGCATAAAGCGCTTCAAATACGCATCAGGAACTATATGTCGCTATGGCGTTCAACTCCTAAAGATGAAGCTTTAGGATTTCCTAATTTTTTTTTCAATTTCTTATCAGCCTGATTTAACAGTCCAGTTACAAACTCTCTCATTCTGTATGCTTTTTACGCTCCCCTTTCCTTTCTTCCCTACAGAGTGGCCAACAAAAGAGTTTTCATGATAACGCTTCTTGTTTTTATTAAATGCGAAGCATTTCTGAGCAAACTGCGGCGACTTTAAGCATATCTATGTATCTATCCCTTTAGCCGCTTACAACTTTTAGCTCTCCTGACCATTTTGATAATGGCATCAATACCGACATTTGTAGGTTATAACATGACTACATGACGAGCATGACTAGTCCTAACGAAAAAATCGTGACATGTATATCATGAGTGTCACGATTTGCATTTCCTGTTGTTACTGCTCTTGCAGTGGTTTAGTTCACACGACATATTGTAAAATTGGTATAATATGACATGACTGCATAGCACACATAAGTGACAGACTTTAACGTGCAAATTATGACATGCGCGTCACGTAAGAACAAGACCAAATACCACGCTCACGATGCACTCACGCCATTGTGCTAGCCTTGCATATACTAAATTTGATAATACGTAAAGTGAATTAAAACGAAAGTATTTGACACATCCAAACAAGATAACCAATATTTATTTATTTATTTATTATTTCTTCTATTTAGGTAAACCGCACTCAATAATCAATCATTTAATTATTTATTCAGTTATTTAAAATATCCTACAGGTCCAGTTGAGGTAGAGAGTAACGGGGGCAGTACAAAAAGTGAAATTTTTGACTCGTTTACAAAATACAAGTACAGGAAAATATTCAATGAACCAAATGACAGAGCAGTACAACATAAAGTATTTCGCGCTGCACTGGTTACAACCTATAATCCCAACACTAGTAAGATATAACATAGCAGGGTGTCACAAAACGAGCGCTCAAAAAGGGCGTCCCGCTAAATTCTCGTGACGAAGCGCCGGAAAGACGCCTCGAAGTCAACGATAAAAAAAAGAAAACAAGCATCCAAAGACCCCCCTCGGGCGCGCGTCTCTCTTCCCTCGGAAGCGTAGGTTCACCGACGAACCTCCTCACATCGGCGGCCGAGCAAGCCCTGGAAAGTTATCGATGGAAAGGGGCGTGGTGATGCAGAGTTGCGTCATCTGTCGCGTACGGCCCTCGAAACATCTCGCTCTTTCCCCAACCTCGGCAGCGCATCGCGCCGACGGAAACGATGAGAGTTTTCTGGAATCTAGCGCGAAGAGTATTTAACCGAGCAGCAGAGATGGGGGATCAGGAGAAGAAGGAAGTTTGCGCCAGTGTGCGTGGGGTTATTCCGCCGCGTCTGTCGGTGAAGGTGTTGTTCTTAGTAACAAAGCAGGAGAAGAAGAAAGTATGCGCCGAAGTGTGGAGGGTGTTCCGCCGTGTCGTCGGCGAAGATTTTGTCCTCAGTAACAAAGGAGGAGAAGAAGAGGATTTCCACCTGAGGGGTGAAGACTCGAGCTACAGGCAAGAGTGTGTGTGTCTACCGCCAGCGAGCGAAGACGCGTGGCAACAGCTGCACGTGGGAAGCCGACGTGGTACCGGCGAAAAAGTTTGGTGCTTGGAGGGCGGCCTATTGAAGACGCGAGGTTTCCTGGAAGAGAAACTTCGGGCGCAGCGGAACGACAACAACGCTGGACTTTGGGTGAGTGATTCTCGTAAGTGTATCATCCAGACTTTTGTTCCAAGGACTTTGGACTGAATAAGTTTTCGAACTCGTTAGTCATAAAGTGTCTTGGTTGTTCAATGCATGGGACTGTATTGTAGTGCGTATTGTTGTTTGTGTCCGTTGTTTCGAGTGTGGCTGATTGTACTGTGTAGTAATTTGTTTGATTGGTGACATATCGTATTCAGCTAGGGTCGTGTGTGCGTATCTGTGTATCGTTTTGATTTGGCATAATTGAGAATATAATTTTGTTTTGTTTATCAACTCTCGGCTCTGACTTGTTCTTTGCGTGACAGCTGGCGTCCGCTGGCGCACCAAATAGGACTACTTCTAAATTGTCCACGCTTTCGTGGTGCGGTTCGGGGGGCTCATACTTTGGCCCTTGGAATTAGCCCGGCGATCGCCTCCCTAATTAACGGGACCTGTTTGATTGATTGATTGATTGATTTATATGTGGAGTTTAACGTCCCAAAACCACCACATGATCATGAGAGACGCCGTAGTGGAGGGCTCCGGAAATTTCGACCACCTGGGGTTCTTTAACGTGCACCCAAATCTGAGCACACGGGCCTACAACATTTCCGCCTCCATCGAAAATGCAGCCGCTGCAGCCGCGATCCGAACCGAACCAACGGGACCTGTGACACAGGGAAAGAGTCACTGAGGGCATTATATATAAAGTATTGTTAGTGAAGCAAATTTCAGATTTTATACAAATAATTATTGGAGTATCACGAAAAAAAACAAGAAACAGTATGAAAAACAAAAAACCACACTGCAGTGTTTTAAAATTATGACCTATTATACAGAAAAGAAAGATTACTGTGACACTAAGAGTATGTAGCTATAACGTTCGACTTTTTGTGCTTCCCTAGACAGATAACGAGTCAACGCGTCACGGAAAGTATTTGTGTGAACTAAACTTGCTGTTTTCATTAGCAGGGAGTTGCAACATCAAAAGCCCGTGGAAGTGCTGAGATATCAAATTCACGTGCTCACCCGTAAAAGCGAGAAAAGCTAAAATGATTATGAAGCCCGTGTGACGTAGTGTCGTTTCAAGCATGCCAGTGTTCTAGATCAGTAATTGAATTTGTGAAAGAGTATCAGCAAGACTACGTTATGGCGAGTACTTAAATGTTGCAAAAAAAAGTTCAAGTTTGATTTGTGTGGTACCAGGCTGATACTTGTAATTGTTGTAAACTAAGTGGCCTGCCCTGTTTTGAACTCCTTCTTATATGTCGATCAGGTATTTCTGGTAAGGGGACCAAATAGGGGAGGCGTACTCGAGCTGAGGGCAAACCAGAGTGCACGAGGTATGCTAGCTTACCTATATTCGGGGCCACGCCGCGGTGGTTTAGTGGCTAAGGTACTCGGCTGCTGACCCGCAGGTCGCAGGATCAAATCCCGGCTGCGGCGGCTGCATTTCCGATAGAGGCGGAAATGTTGTAGGCCCGTGTGCTCAGATTTGGGTGCACGTTAAAGAACCCCAGGTGGGAAAATTTCCGGAGCCCTCCACTACGGCGTCTCTCATAATCATAAGGTGGTTTTGGGACGTTAAACCCCCCATATCTATCTATATTTGGAGGAGCATGTGTTATATTTCGACGCAGGTATCCCAAAGATTTGGAAGCTTTGGTTGGTACGGAGAGGTTGTGGTCAGTCCAAGAAAGATTGGAAATGAATGTAAATTCCAGGTACTTGCAAGAGTGTCTTTATTGATATGAGATGGATACAGTGAAGGTGTAGCTTTCCAGGTAATTGACATTACTTTGCCTTTGGACCTGTTTATTGCCATTAACCATGTGCAGCACCACATACTTATATGTTCTAGGTCATCCGGAAGAGCCAGATGATCTTCTCTCGGTTCTATTAGGTGACAGACTATGAAGTCGTTGGCAAATACTGGTACAGTAGAGGACATGTTATGTGGATGATCATTGATGAATGTGAGAAAAAGTTAAGGACCGAGGACGCTTCCCTTTGGTACACCAGACAATACTTAATTTGAGAAGGATGAAAACTTGTTTGCAATGGTGAAATGGTGACGATTAGAAAGAAAGCTCGGCAGCGATGATAAAGCGATAATAAGCTCGGGAGCGATGATTAAAGTGATAATGTCCTGTTTAAGAGCTCACAGTTTGCAAATAAGGCGGCAGTCTGCGACATGGTCGAACGCCTTGAAAACGTCAAGAAAAGAACAGCCATTTTGTAGGTGCTTGTTCAAGTTTGTGTGTAAGTATGTTGTTATTTCAAGCAACTGTGTTTCACAGGATAGACCCTTTCTAAAACCATGCTGATTATGAAAAAATAAGTTGTAAATTTCAAGCTATCTGCACATCTACGAGGCGATATTGTGTTCAAGTAACTTACAAGAAGTGCATGTGATGATATTCGCGTTAGGTAAAACATGAATACATGCTGCGCTCATAGCGTGCTCGTGGCTGTTTTGATAGCTCCACATAAAACAAATTTGGAATTTCATGACGTGACAGGACGACAAACGCAGACGACACGTCTAAACATAATAATCATGAAGTGTGAGTCGCGTAAAACAAGACAACACTCTACGCTCGTAGCTTGCCCGAAGCCCTTTCGCTAGGTTCACATATACCAAATTTGGTATTACGTGAACTGAATAGACGACGAAGGTAAATGCCACGTTCGTACTTTATAATCACGATATGCGTGTCTTGTAAAACACGACTACATTCTATGCTCATGGCGCGCCAACGGCCGTAACGCTTGCTCCATATATACCAAATATGTTATTATCTGACATTAATAGACAACGAAGGCAAATGACACGCACAAACACGATAATCATGACGTGTGTATAATGTAAAACATCACCACAAGCCACGCTCGTAGCTTGCTCGCAGCCATTTTGCTAGCCTCATATATAAAAGATATGGTATCGCGTGACGTGAATAGACGATAGCGATAAATGACTCTTTTCCGAAAATGATAATCATGTTTAGAAAGTCATGTACTCTATATATACATCCGCCTCGCAACGTTGTCGTGTTTTTAAAGTAACATATCAACCTTCCTCATTCGTGCTTCGGATATCGAATATAACTGTATGTGGGATCTGCGAATGTTTTTATGGTAATTTTTTTCTATCTAACAGCATTTCTCAGAACACAGCTGTATAAACGCTGCTCTACCAAGTTCAAATGCAGTTGGTGCGTTGGTGAGCCTTGAGCCTATGATGAGTTTATGTTTTTTTGTATATAATGAGTATTGTCACGGGGTCGTGACGTGGCCGAAGACAGGAGACTTCGTGTTAGGATTTAACTGTTTATTTGGGCGAACCTGTGCCCGGTAAACTGAAAGTCCAATTACAGCAGCAGTCTCGCACAGATAGCAGTCTCGGACTGATAGCGGCGAACGGAGCGTCGGCCTTCGATCAACAACTGACAAGCGGCGAAGCGCGTCGGCATTTATACCCTTGCCGTCGAATGTTCTAGCGCTATCGCTGGCGGCGGCGTGCGTTCCAGAACAATCTGTACCATTCGCACAGTGGGCGTGATCTTATCGAAATGATCTACTACAGTCCGGAACCCTCTAGAAAACTACAGGCGTGGTTTGCGCTGAGAATCGTGTGGTGTTTTGGGACGATAACAAAAACTTGGGAAATGGAACGTGGCATTGCCCCCCTCTGAAAAAGGCATCGTCTCGATGCTTTAACTAAAGATGAAGGTACAATAATAATGCAAGAAAGTACAATGAATAAATTACGATACAACAATAATACAAAAAAACACTGGTTCAGTTTGTTAACGCGCATGAAACGGCTTGAGGCGCGCGACATGGACGACTTCAGGTCGCGATCGGCGTCGTTGAGAGTTCGTAATGCCGTCGGGGACAACCTCGTAATCAAGTGGGCCGAGACGTCGAACCACCCTGTACGGTCCGAAGTACCGTCGCAGAAGCTTTTCACTTAGTCCACGTCGGCGTATCGGCGTCCACACCCAAACACGTTCACCGGGCTGGTATTCCACAAAGCGTCGTCGAAGGTTGTAGCGGTGGCTGTCGGTCGTCTGTTGATTCTTGATACGGAGCCGCGCAAGTTGTCGGGCTTCTTCGGCGCGATGAAGGTACTCGCTCACATCGATGTTTTCTTCGTCGGTGACGTTGGGTAACATGGCATCGAGCGTCGTTGCCGGGCTCCTTCCGTAGACCAATTTGTATGGAGATATCTGCGTCGTCTCCTGCACCGCCGTGTTGTATGCGAAGGTCACATACGGAAGAATGGCATCCCACGTCTTGTGTTCGACATCGACGTACATTGACAGCATGTCGGCGATCGTCTTGTTAAGCCGCTCGGTGAGGCCGTTGGTCTGTGGGTGGTACGCTGTCGTCCGGTGGTGGTTTGTTTGGCTGTATGCCAAGATCGCTTGAGTTAAGTCGGCAGTGAATGCCGTTCCTCTGTCGGTGATAAGGACCTCCGGGGCGCCGTGACGTAGGACGATATTTTCGACGAAGAACTTAGCTACCTCGGATGCACTGCCTTTTGGCAGGGCTTTTGTCTCGGCGTAGCGGGTGAGGTAGTCGGTAGCTACCACGATCCACTTTTTTCCGAAAGCCGACGTCGGGAACGGCCCCAGTAGGTCCATACCAATCTGCTGGAAAGGTTGGCAAGGTGGATCAATTGGCTGCAGAAGTCCCGCTGGCCTTGTCGGCGGTGTCTTGCGTCGCTGACAGTCCCGGCATGTCCTCACATAACGAGTGACGTCGGTGGTAAGACGCGGCCAGTAGTACCTTTCTTGTATCCTCGCGAGCGTGCGAGAAACACCGAGGTGCCCTGCCGTCGGATCGTCGTGAAGGGCTTGCAGAAGTTCTGGTCGCAGAGCTGAAGGCACCACAAGGAGATACTTAGCCCGAAGCGGTGAAAAATTTTTCTTTTGTAGAAGACCGTTTCGTAGAAAAAACGACGCAAGTGCGCGCTTGAATACCTTCGGGACTTCGGCGGTCCTGCCTTCGAGGTATTCTATTAGGGCCCTAAGTTCCGGGTCGGCCCGCTGTCGTTCAGCGAAGTCGTCGGTACTTATCGTTCCCAAGAAGTAGTCGTCATCCGGGTCGTCGGGTAGCGGTTGGTCGACAGGCGCACGAGAGAGACAGTCGGCGTCGGAGTGTTTTTTGCCGGACTTGTAAATGACAGTAATGTCATATTCTTGAAGTCTCAGGCTCCATCGTGCGAGGCGACCTGAAGGGTCCTTCAAAGTGGCTAGCCAACACAAGGCGTGGTGGTCGCTTACAACTTTGAAGGGCCTGCCGTAAAGGTATGGGCGAAATTTCGACGTAGCCCAGATGATGGCGAGGCACTCCTTTTCTGTTGTGGAATAATTTGCTTCTGCTTTGGATAGCGATCGGCTGGCGTAACTAATAACCCTTTCCAGTCCGTCGGCCCTCTGCACAAGAACGGCGCCAAGACCTACGCTGCTTGCGTCAGTATGTATTTCTGTCTCGGCGAATTCGTCGAAATGGGAAAGTAACGGAGGCGTCTGGAGGCGATGTTTAAGCTCCTGGAAAGCGTGTTCCTGTGGCGTTTCCCACTTGAACTCCACGTCGGCCTTCGTAAGGTTAGTGAGAGGATCGGCGATGCGGGCGAAGTTTTTCACGAACCGCCTATAATAGGCGCACAGGCCCAGAAATCGGCGCACGGCTTTCTTGTCAGTGGGCGGCGGGAATTCGGCGATGGCGGCTGTTTTCCGTGGATCAGGACGAACTCCAGACTTGCTGATAACGTGCCCCAGAAACAAGAGCTCTTCATACGCAAATCTGCACTTTTCTGGCTTCAGTGTAAGTCCGGAAGTCTTGATGGCTTGAAGTACAGCTTCAAGGCGCCGAAGATGCTCGTCGAAACTCGAGGAAAACACGACGACGTCGTCCAAGTACACAAGGCAAGTCTGCCACTTCAATCCTGCCAGTACTGTATCCATAACGCGTTGAAAAGTTGCAGGCGCTGAGCAAAGGCCGAAGGGCATCACTTTAAACTCGAAGAGGCCGTCCGGTGTTATAAACGCCGTCTTTTCTCGGTCTCTTTCGTCGACTTCGATTTGCCAATAGCCAGTCTTGAGGTCCATTGACGAAAAGTACTTGGCGTTATGGAGCCGATCAAGTGCGTCGTCTATTCGTGGGAGAGGATACACGTCCTTTCTTGTGATTTTGTTCAGGCGGCGATAATCGACGCAGAAACGTAGGGTCCCATCCTTTTTCTTCACTAACACCACGGGGGATGCCCATGGGCTCTTGGACGGCTGGATAATGTCATCCCGCAGCATTTCATCAACTTGTCTCTTCATGGCCTCACGTTCTCGCGTCGAAACCCTGTACGGACTCTGACGGAGTGGTCTGGCATTTTCTTCGGTTATGATGCGATGTTTCGTGATTGGGGTCTGCCGAATTTTCGATGACGACGAAAAGCAATCTTCGTATTGCAGAAGCAGGGCCTTGAGCTGCTCTTGCTTATCGTTCGGAAGTCTGGGATTGACGTCGAAAGCTATGGGAGGGGCTTGGTTCCTCTGAGCAGGTTCCGCAGAATCGGCGAGGGCGAAAGCACTGGTGGCTTCGACAATTTCTTCGATGTATGCGACCGTTGTTCCTTTGTTCACATGTTTATACTCATTGCTGAAATTTGTGAGCATAACTGTTGCTTTGCCTCCCCGCAACTCTGCAATTCCTCTTGCGACGCAAATATTTCGGGTGACCAACAGATGCTGATTGCCTTCAACGACGCCTTCGAAGTCAGGTGATTCAGGAGCGCCGACTGAAATAATGACGCTTGAGCGAGGCGGAATGGTGACTTGTTCTTCCAGCATATTCAAGGCATGGTGTCCAGACGGCGTGCGCGGTGGTAGTGCTTCTTCTGTGGATAACGTTATCGACTTTGTTTTTAGGTTGATGACAGCACCATGGAGGCATAAGAAGTCCATGCCAAGGATGACATCTCTCGAGCAACGCTGTAGGACTACGAAGTCTGTTGGATAAATACGGCCGTTAATGGTGACTCTGGCTGTGCAGATTCCTGCAGGCGTTACGAGATGACCTCCGGCTTTGCGGATTTCAGGGCCTTTCCAAGCTGTCCTAACTTTCCTTAACTTCGCGGCGAACGACCCACTGATGACAGAATAGTCGGCTCCAGTATCGACGAGAGCGGTCACACTGTGGCCGTCGATAAAAACGTCGAGGTCGCTAGTTCGCCGTCTCGCAATACAGTTAGGGCGTGGCGTCGGGTCACGGCTGCGTCGGCTTGTTCCGCTGCTTGCATGTTTCGTCGTCAGGCCACCTTCGGTAAGTGAGCTTTCGCCATCAGGGCTTTGCCTGGTTGGCCTTGTGTTCGGAAAGCTCCGTCGCGGCGTCGTCGTCGTCGGAGGATCTTCGGTAGTTCGTCGCACAGCAACCGCACCTCCACCGGTTGCTGCCCTTAGTTTCCCGGATACGGGCTAGGAGACCGGCCCCGCATTGGGCCAGAGTACTGTCGGTGGTGCGGTGACGTGCGGCGGCTGGGCGACGGCGAACGCGAAGGGCTTCGTGGTGTCCACCGAGATCCTGTCAGGTAGTCGGCGATGTCACGTGGTCGTTCTCCTGGCTGTGGGCGCGGTGCATTGACGGCGAAGCCACGCAATCCCATCTGTCGGTACTGGCAACGGCGGTATGTGTGTCCGGCCTCGCCGCAGTGGTAGCAGAGCGGGCGATGGTCAGGGGTGCGCCAGACGTCAGTCTTCCTCGGTGCACTGCGCTGGGCCGCTGGCGAACGGTATGACGTCGGTGGGGGTGGTGGCGGCGGTGGCGTCTGTCGACGGAAGTGCGACGGTTTGGCGTGGACGGGGAGGAGCGTTGTGGCGCAGTGCAGCGGCGTAGCTCATGGCTTCCGGCTCGGGCAGCGGTGCGTGGGGAATTTGAAGCGATTGCCGAACTTCTTCTCGCACAATGTCGGCGATCGAATCCACTTGAGGTTGCGCCGAAGGCAACAGTTTTCGCAGCTCTTCCCGCACGATCGCTCGGATCGTTTCACGCAGGTTGTCGGAGTCACTGGCTTGAGCAGCAGCGCATTCTGGAGTCAGGCGACGATTATATTGTCTGGTGCGCATGTCCAGGGTTTTTTCGATGGTGGTCGCCTCGGATACAAATTCTTGGACGGTGTTCGGTGGATTCCTCATTAGTCCCGCGAAGAGCTCCTGTTTGACTCCTCGCATGAGGAAACGAACTTTCTTCTCCTCAGGCATGTCTGGGTCAGCGTGACGAAATAGGCGGGTCATCTCCTCTGTAAAAATTCCAACCTTTTCGTTTGGTAGCTGTACCCGGGTCTCTAGTAGAGCAGCGGCCCTCTCTTTGCGAGCGACGCTCGTGAACGTTTGAAGGAATGCGCCGCAGAAAACATCCCACGTTCGGAGCGTGGACTCCCGATTTTCGAACCAGGTCCTTGCGGTGTCTTCCAAATAGAAGAACACACGACGCAGCTTTTCTTCATGGTCCCAGTGGTTGAGGGCGGCCACACGGTCGTATGTTTCCAGCCAGGACTCCGGGTCTTCGAACGATGACCCATGGAAAATTGGTGGTTCCCTGGGTTGATGCATGACCATCGTGGGCTGGGACGCTGCGGTTGTCATTGTCGCTGCAGTCGCGGTCATGGTCTTCGTCTTCCGCGCCTTGTCTGGTAGAAGCCCGTACTCCGGTGGTAGCCCTTGCTGTCGGCGGCTTGTTCGCTGCTCCTGGTTGGTGTCGGTGTCTTCTCCGCGACGTGGGCTGGGTTCACGGCTTGACGGGGGCGTCCGGTACATGAACGAAGCAGCACCTCCACCAGATGTCACGGGGTCGTGACGTGGCCGAAGACAGGAGACTTCGTGTTAGGATTTAACTGTTTATTTGGGCGAACCTGTGCCCGGTAAACTGAAAGTCTAATTACAGCAGCAGTCTCGCACAGATAGCAGTCTCGGACTGATAGCGGCGAACGGAGCGTCGGCCTTCGATCAACAACTGACAAGCGGCGAAGCGCGTCGGCATTTATACCCTTGCTGTCGAATGTTCTAGCGCTATCGCTGGCGGCGGCGTGCGTTCCAGAACAATCTGTACCATTCGCACAGTGGGCGTGATCTTATCGAAATGATCTACTACAGTCCGGAACCCTCTAGAAAACTACAGGCGCGGTTTGCGCTGAGAATCGTGTGGTGTTTTGGGACGATAACAAAAACTTGGGAAATGGAACGTGGCAGTATCATTGCTTTCAAACCAGTTGACCAAGGGCTGCAGTGCCACACTGCAGAAATGGGAAGTAGCAAGCCGCGAATTCTCCTATGGCTCCTCAAGGCCAATTCTTTATTACCCTACGCAAACTCTATTAGCTACACTGCTTTCCACTCATGAAAATTAATCGTATAAAACAAAAGGCAAGAAGGTTAACCAGTTCAGAAAAGCCAGTTCTCCACCCCACACATACGGACAGGAAAAGGAAGTTTTAGAGAGAGTGGAAAAAGTGAGAAGATAGACCTCCACATAACAGCAAATACACAAACATGCAATCAGTTACATGTACATAACACTCGCGTATGCGAGAAATCGCTGTTACAGCCACTTGTCTGTCAGTTTTTCTTAGAAACTACAGAAATTGTTTGGTCATCTTCAGCGGTGATGTTTTTCAGATGACATTGAAAATGGTTCCTACAGAGAGAGAGAGAGAGAAGAAATGTAGGATAGGTAGGAAGGCTAACTTGACTATGCGTCCATTTTGCTACCCTACACGTCGGGAGGGGGAGAGGGGATTAAAAAAAGAGAGAGAATAGATCCTACAGACATTCGTTTATTGTAGCGGTGCTGTACAACAGACCGCAGTGTTTTCCCTAATGTCTTATACCGGGCAGTGACAAAGAATGTGATGAAGCATATCCTCGCAACGAGAAGCATCGTAGAAAGTGTCGTCGGCCCTTACAATGCAAAAAGAATAATATTCAGAGAACGCCACGCCTAACTTATAAACGGTGAAGCCATGTGATATCGCTTCATTGGGCTGCAGTTGGCTCATAGACACTAATGGCCGAACTTAGAACAGGATTTCGAACAGGCTACTCAACAATCGACCACATTCATACAATCAATCAGGAAATAAAGAAATGCTCAGAATATGGCCAACAATCATACATAGCCTTCACAGATTACGAGGAGGTGCTTGATTGAGTAGAAATATCAGCAGCCATGCAGACAATGCGGAATAAGGGCCCCGATGAAGCATATATAAACATCCTTGAAAAAGTATACAGGAGATCAACTGATATCATAGGGCTTCTCAAAAAAGCCATAGACTACCAATCAAAAAGGGTGCGAGGCACGGTTATACAATCTCCCAATGCTATACACAGCGTGCTTACAGGAGGTTTTCAGAAGCCTAGAAAGACACAGTTTGGGGATAAGAGTTAATGAGGAGTACCGTAGTAACCTACGCAGAGCCAATGACAATGCATCGCTGAGTAACTTAGGGGACGAATTGCAACTCATGATAAGAAGTGAGACAATGAGAGCAGAAAGGTGGGTCTTAAAATTATTCCACAGAAAACAAAAGTAATGTACAACAACCTCGGCAGAGGGCAGTGCTTCGAGATAGGTGATAGTGCACTTGAAGTTGTAAAAGACTATGCCTACTTAGGGCAAGTTATAACCGCGGAGCCGAATCACGAGATTGAAGTAACTAGAAGAATAAGAATGGGGTGGAGCACATTTGGCAAACACTCCCAAATTATGACAGGTGGACTGCCAATATCTCTCAAGAGGAAGGTATATAACAGCTGTATCTAGCCGGTACTTAGCTACGAAGCAGAAACCTGGAGACTTACAAAAAGGATTCAGCCTAAAATGAGGACGACACAGCCAGCATTGGAAAGAAAACTGGTAGGTGTAACTTTAAGAGACAAGAAGAGAGCAGAGTGAATAAGGGAACAAACGGGGGTTAAGAATACCATAGTTGAAACTAGGAAGTGGAAATGGACATGGACCGGGCATGCAGCGCATAGACAGGATAACCACTGGTCTTTAAGGGTAAATACCTGGATTCCCAAAGAAGACAAGTGGGTTAGAGGAAGACATAAGGTTAGGTGGGCAGATGAGATTAAGAAGTTTGCGGGTATAAATTGGCAGCAGCGAGCACAGCACCGAGCTAAGTGGTGGAACATGAAGAGGCCTTTGTCCTGCAGTGGACGTAGTCATGCTGCTGCTGCTGATCATAGACAATATTGATGTTGATGATGAGCAGAACTCTAGTGGTGTTGACGGTTAGTCCGGTTGCTCAGGCTGCTTAGGGGAAACAATAGAAAGAGCGAGATTTCCTATGCCAGCCTTCGAAGGCTGCTGTCAGCGTCAGATCTAGCGAGTGGTGTGGTGTCTTTCTGTGTTCCTTCAAGAGCTCACCGAGTGATATCATTGGCGTGCTCATTTCCTACGATGTCCGCAAAGACTTGAAAGCGACCGAAACGTCTCGTGGTGTCCTTTCTCAAGGGCTGTCACTTGGTATTTTTTCTCAAGTGCTGCTGCACGACGTAGTACTGATAGCACAGATTGTACGGTTGCTTTCGATTCGCTGAAAATTCACCATTCTTGATGTGGCTGCCGAGTGACGAAACAAAGTGCAGTGCTCAGTGGTGCAATTATATACAAATTCCAAATCCGGACGGAGGCGGTCTGTCGGTGACGTCAAAAAATGGGCGGTCCGCAGCGGTTGCGAGGACGGAGGGAAGTGAACAGCCAATGAGCGAAATGAAGCCTCGCGTCATCATTTTGACGTGGACTTGGGGACCGTATAGCAAAGTAAAAAGTGTATGTAACGTGTTGAAAAATGTTTAACTACTATTAGTTATTATCAAATTGTGTTGGCACAAGTTTTCAAACGTTTATTAAGGAATACGGCACAATATAAACGTATTTTTCTTGTTATTGTTATGAAATAACGCTAAATTTAGCGGGACGGTACGTGGTGGCGCTAAATACAACCTCGTTTCAAGCAGTTACTGTTTTCATATCTCCTCCACTATACAAACCTAAACGGCGCAACTTTCGAAGTTGTTGGCTCAGTCGAGCGCAATCGTGGCGGAGGTCAACTGTACCAGTAGTAAACAGCAGCAGCGGCTCATCGGCGTTATCCGAGGCTCAGCGCGCGCTGGTGCTCGCCTTTATGGACGAACATCCCCAGCTCGTGGCGAATGCCATCGAGCTGCGGCACGGCGTCACTATCACCGACCGGTGGCAAGAGCTCAGCGACGCGCTGAACCATGAAGTGCCTGCGCAGGAATGGCAGGCTTGGTGGTGCAGGCCGGTGCACGAGGCCCGCCGTGACACCGCCGCCATCAGAGACGCACAAACGTGAGTGACCGTTGAATGGCACGGGCAATTTGTTCTGTGACATTAGTGTATATTTTCAGGGGCACTGTAGGGGGTTGGCTGCCTGGCTTCCGCGGCCGAGTTCTACAGTTGACTGGAATGACACGCTTCAGTGGCGTTTTTGGTCTCACCTATCAACAGGTAAGCACTCTGCCGCCGCAGTATCACGGGTTCCTGAGCGGTACCATGACAGAGTTTGATATCTGAAGGGGTGCCTTTAGCAGAACCTTGTTAAACGGAAATAAAGCACACGAGAAAGTAATCAAAAGTGGGTAGGTTTAACTAAAATATCAGCTTGCAGCCCTTGCAGTACAAGGGGTATTAATTTATTATAAAACACGCAATGACTGCGGGCAAGTGCATGCACTAAAATGGTAATACATGACATCAATGACCACTGAATAGCTGCAGAACATTTTCGCAGATGTTTAGTACTTAAGGTTGCAAAATAGCCAGAGTAACGAATACCCACTTTCTGAAAGATCGTGCTTACTACCCTTTCCAGCAGGCGAATCTTCCCACTGCTGCAGTGGAAATGGATGTGGAGGCCACTGAAGCGGCTGTAGATGGCAGTGACACAGTAACACGCAAGCATCTGAGAACTTAGTGCTTTATTGAGTGCAGGACTGGAACCTTGAGCAGGGCGACAAGGTGCTCAAGGTGAGTAGACCCTTTGTTTACATTTTACATAAGGGGCATAAGCATTCTCCATGTTCTATTATGATGACTGAAACCAACTTGGGTTGTAAACAAGAACTATGCATTGTATTGAGGGCATGGTATCGGGTATCTGCAATGATAAACTGCCGGGCAAAAGGTTGGTTAGCCCTGGGGCTCTTTCATGGTGAGAGATGCATTTGAGGACATTAATAAGAGCAGTTTCAACAAATGTTTGTAGGTCCGCACGAGGAGGGCATAGCTTGTACACAAAACTTCCCACTTTCAAAAGATGCCATCAGGCCAGTTGATCTTCAACTTAGGGGAAGTTGTTGTGTCCGTTGCAATTCTTGGCAGCAGGAGCAGCTTCCAGCCACGAGATGGTTAAGGGTTTACCGGCAGCTCACTTAAACATTTACACCATGACGATTCATCGCAGGTGCTGTGGGAGATGAAAAATCAACCACCCGCATCGCTTCTGCAGCACGGCGTGTGGCAGTGGCACAGGAGAAGGCGGCAGCGGTGCAGGAGGGCACTGGCCATGGCTGAGGGCTTTCTGCGAGAAAGGGATACGTAGTTTATTTTAATTTTTCGTCATGTGTTCAATGTTTTTTCTTGTCATCATTCATTATAGATTTGTCGGTTTCAATGTGTTTAGGTGCTGCTGTTCATGTTCAATTTTATACGCTTCGGGAGACATACACATAGTTTAGTTTGTTTTTCGCCATGTTTTCAACTTTTTATCATTCATAATTGGTTTAGTGTTTTTTATATGTTTACGTGTTGCTGTTCATGTTCTATTTTATTCGTTTTTTTTGCATTTAGTACATATTACTAGATTTAGGTTAGCATTTACTTTGTATAAGGAGTGCAGCATTTTTATCTTCGATATATGCATTTCTTAATGTATGTTCGAGCTGTTCTAGTGGCAGTGTTTTTTACCCACATTTCAAAGGTGTCTAGTCATTCACACGGAGACCACGAGTGTATAGTTGACATTTTCTGTTAATGTTTCTTTGATATTTGTATTGTCCCACTGTGTTTTCTAGCTCACTGTGATTTTTATTCAGCATTACCACATAGTGTAGTAATGTGATATCTTTTTGCATCACACTGTTTTGCAGTTCACTGTGATATTTTCATTTCAGCACAATGAGGCCAAGATGCAACAACTACATTCCGAATCTTGTTTGGGAGCGCTAAGCTAGTAAGTGGTCATCTCGCACAGTTTCACAAAGGAAAATGGTCATCACAGCAACATGCCAGCGATTGATTTCATCTAGTTTTCATTGTAAACGACTCTTTGCGGGAATAAATTTCGAACGTGGTATGGTTTGGGAGCCGCGAGATAACTGAGCGAATTATGCTGTATGTTATCAAAACAACACGCCTGTTGTTTGCCATCTTGATTTGCATGTTTTTTAGCATTGCAGCATGACTGCAGTCGTGAATTCAAATTAAATGTTATTTTAACATTCACACAATGTTTAGGACAATGAGCAAAAAAACAGCACAACTTGACAAGCACAATTGCTCGTCAAGCCTGGCGTGCACAATTGAATGCTTGTAGTCAGTCACTATGACAAGATATGGACTTATGTATCATGTGTTCATACAACATGTTACTAATAGAATCTCGATTTTTATGCGTTCTGGTGAAAAGAATTTTGAGACGTTGCTGCATTGTTCGCACAATTTTGTGATAGCAACATTCAGCACATAGTGCCGCTCATATATGCTTGCTCCAATCTAGTCTGTTGTGACTGTGATCGCTAATATGGAAAAGGGTGTTTCTGTTGCATATTTCATGTGCCATTTAAAGAAAATGCAGCATTTTGACATTGCCACCTTGCTTCATATTGAAGCACAAGTAAGTACTTTGTGTATTCAAATGTGGCAAACACAGCCCTTTCATGTCTAGATGCACTAGAATCAGTGTAAATAAATTATGTGTGGGATATGAAAACATGAAAACTCACCGTTCCCGTGTACTTCAAAAAAGGTCCAAGACAGCGCTGCTGCCGTCTCTGAGCAGCACGTTGCGTGGTGTGAGCATATGGCTCCCCCTTGGCTCTCCATCGTCATCCTCAGCTGGTGGCATGTCCACGACATACTCATCCAAGGTCCAGTCGCCTGCATGCAACGCAATGTTGTGGAGAGCAAAGCAAGCATAGATAATTTGCGCTGCCCGATCGGGGTTGTAGAGCATCGTTCGAAAGTGCTGCAAGCAGCGGAACTTGCTTTTCAACACGGCGATACACCTTTACACAACATTGTGCATGGATGCGTGCTCCTTGTTGTATCGGCCTTCGGAAGTGTTGCACGGTTGACTGCCAAGGACTGGAATTAGGAGCCATGGCTTGAGGGGATAGCCTGCGTCTCCTGCAATGTAAGCATAAAAGCTGAGTGCTCTGCCCAGATAGTACACATTAATACTTACCAAGCAGATAATCGCAAGGCTGTAGATGTGCAGCTAGGCGTGCACACAGTGGGTTGTGTTCCCACACCCAGGAGTCGTGGCACGAATCTGGGAATCATGGGTTTATGACAATTATGCGCAGCCACGCTTTGCACATCTGCGATGAGGAGCGATATAAAATAGTACTGCATTTATACTCGGAATAAATCCCTTTTTTCTACGCATATGCAGGAAACAATGCATACTAGTACAGTCATTGGTACAAGGAGCTTCACTTAGAAGGAAACACAGGGTGTAGCACACTGAGGAGGGGGGAGTGTGGGGGCAACGACCCCACCTCTGCTGTACACATGGCTACGGCTTCCACTGAATGATCGATAAGTGAAAAGCTGCGCGTTGCTCTTGGGAAAGAACACTCGTAAATACCAAAGCCAGCTCGTCCAATTGTGATTGTAAGCACTTTCGTGTTGGAAATACTTCCCTGTCGTGTATATACTTCTGCTACGTCTGCTGCCCATATTACCGATTACCTCTAAAATGCACAATTCAATTGCGTATGCATGCCAGTGCAAAAACGGCAACTGGCTCACGCACAAAACACTTGCCACTTATTATTACCGAGGCCTTGCGAGCCACCATCTAGCTCGCACCCAATTCCCTGCAGGTTCTTTTTCATTCGTTGCATTATTACTTTTTCCAGCTTTGGCGTCACAACTGAACAATTGCTCCGAAGGGCGAGTAATAAACGATCCTAACAGTACTTACGATCATGACGTTCAGGACATAATAGCCCCTTCTGGACATGAAGCTCGCCGTGTCGGCCAGTCTGAATCCCTCTGGCTTGCGAATGGTGACCAACGTGCCATCGGCACACGCCAGCACCCCTGGGATGCAACCGCGTAGCACAAACTCCACCTTTGCCTCATCCTTAGCAGCTGTTGTCAGTAGGAAGTCCGCCACCCTTTTTCTGGCAGCCACGGTAATGATCGCCTCCGTCACCTCGTGGATGGTGTTGCTCACCGCCGGCTGAGACATGCCGATGTGTTTCTCGCGACCAATGCTCAGCTGGAAGCTACCGGTGGCGAAAAATCGCAGCGCGCACAACACCTTTCTCTCTGTGGAAAGGCCACTGGCTCGCTGGCATCCGATGATAGGGTCAAGTTCGTCGCACAAGCTACGCACTGTTCGTTTGGACAGACGAAAACATTGCCGGAACTCTTTTTCGCTGAACTCTTCAAATGCATCTTTTACCTCGCGTCGTCGACTCTGCTAGGTTAAAGCAACCGCACAGGCAAGGCGAAGTACCGTGTCAGTGGGAAACGCTATGTTGTCTAAGTGCCCCGGTGCCGAAAAGTCGCGCATTTTTTCCATTTCAATCCAATCCAGGCCACCTTGCAGCCATTTCAATCCATCCGGTTGCTTTCGGACAGTCTCTCCGACCGTTCCATCACCTTTCTCCGAAAACCGAAAAAAAAAGAGTCACGTGACACCCCAACCACGTCACTCATAACGTCACAGCATTCGTCACAGCTTGTATGGGCCAATCGCGTGCGACTCAATGGAAGAGACCGCCTTTGTCCGGATTTGGAACTTTTACATAATTGCGCCACAGAGC
Source organism: Rhipicephalus microplus (assembly GCF_043290135.1). Lineage (NCBI taxonomy): Eukaryota > Metazoa > Arthropoda > Arachnida > Ixodida > Ixodidae > Rhipicephalus > Rhipicephalus microplus. The sequence goes on from NC_134701.1 coordinate 116,028,501, forward strand.
AACTGTTGCTTTAGCTGTCAATGTCATAGGACGATCATTCTTAAAGCTGTTGGTAATAGCTTTTGTAGGACGACTGCACCCGACGAACACTCACTGTGCTGCAAGGGAAACAGATACAGTTGCTTCGCACAGGGAACGACGACTTTCATATTCCTGGTGCGTTTATATGTACTGCAGGTCAAATTAGACACGGAGGAGCAATCGATCATTCAGATGCAGCAGTGAAGCCGAAGGGAGGTTTGTTGGTGTACCTAAAATTAGCTTTAGAAAACGATGCTAGGCCACTGTGTGAAAGCAGTGTGGCAAGGTGGTGATGAGAATCGTCGCACTGATAAGCAATAAAATTCGGTAAGAACCTCATATATTGGTATTAGGACTCCATGCAAACGCAAGGTCTGAAAAGTACTTTTCGCAGATGCTGCTGCAATACCGGAAGCTGGAAAGGCAGTTTGTTGCCCTGTGCAGGTGCAAACGTTTCTGTCGTAACAGCACCTGTTCGGTTTGTGTTAATGTCAAAGGTGTATTTTTGTGTACTTTTTATTCTCTATCTCATCTAACAATTCTATTTTTCTTCGCAACCTTTTAAAAACAGTCATGGTGGCTTATCTGTTTACTACTCTTCTTGGCAACAAATCGGTTATTTGCCTCAGATATTATCCGCTCTTGCTTTCAGCGTCTGCGCAGACTTCGCGGGACTGTCAAGGAGGGACACATATGGATGATCCCAAACGCATGCAGCGACTACATTTGCTGTAGCGCATTTGGCAGCTTCTAAAACAATTCTTTTTGTTAACAAGCATCGTGGTTACGTCTGTACTCATTTATACCTATGATTCTGCTGCAAGTGCTGCCAAATCGTTTTGTTGGTTCTATTAGTGCTATAAATATTTTGCAATGCCTACTACTGCTGAATATCAAAAACATTGCATTGGAAGCAGTTCTTATTAAAAGTAGCTCACGCTGATAAATGATTTGATGCTATGAATTACCGTGAACTTGCAAAATTTAAGACCTGGTGAGAGGGTGTTGCACTGCGAAATCGTTCAGCTCATGAACGAAGTGTCTGACGCAATCAAGCACAGAAAACAAGAGTCAGTAGCCTCGAACAAGGTGCTATGTCCGTAAATAGGCACAAAAAGAAAGAATGGCGGATTTCAAGCAGTTTTCCTGATTGATACAGCGGAAATGAAGAAAGACCCTGTATAGAAAAGTACAGACAGTGGAGCGATTCTGAAATTATTGGTAAGGCTATCGCTTGCTCTATCTTGCCCACTCATATTGACACAGCTCATCAAAACTGAGGTATCATCGACTTTCTATAAGAACTGTGAACACTCTGCACCAGCAGTCTGTGCCTTGCGTACCAAGGCTGCCTGAAAAAAGGTGGTCTCATGGTATGAAAGATTGCCACTACCAGTATGTTTATGGTATAACAAGCACGTACTCGCTGCAGTTCTACGAGACTTGTAATAAATGCTTAAGCATTAGAGGTGACAAATATATGTCATAGTTACCAGGAATGCCCAACCCGATGTTAGGTGCCGATCACTATCCAAAATTACATTTTAAAGTTTTAAAGTAAACATCTACGCCCCGTCCTCCCCCCCTCAGGCTTTCAATGTGTCCTTCCCGGAAAAATTGTTCAGAAAATACATGCCTTAGATTACTGGTGATCTTCTATCTCGCGCTTAGTGTTGAAAAAATGTTACCTATTAAAAGAGGGCTGCTAGGTGGCTGTTTTTGATTGATTATTCTTTCGATGTTTGCTTACCAATTCAGACTGAATGACAACTAAAAGCGAGACGTGCTGGGCTCTCTCCATTCCACTCAACTTCATACACATTCGCTAGGAGGCATATTATAGGACTTTCCAGTCGAGGTCACGTCTCCTCGTTGCGAACACCGCGCAGATGATGCGGGCACCAGATAGGCGCTAATTTACAGCTGCAAAAAGACGACGTGACAGGCAGTTCCGAAGTGCGCCAAAACTGGCTGATGTACACTGCAGCTCGACGACGCAATGACTCTTTCCCCGCAACCATGCTTTTCTTGCCTTCATCACCATAAAGTAAGGACAAGTTGATGGTTCTTATGGAGACAGGAGAATAAATACGTGCCATTTCTTCGCTGGCCTAGTTTTCCTACCCGTCACCCTTACTTCTCGTTTGGCTTCGTTAGATCACGCTCCTATCATGGAGAGTTGCACCTTACTTTGGTTCGATGGCGTGTAGTTTTAAGAGTTGTGCTTTTATTACTGCTAACTCCGTGACAGCTGTTGGTTATGTATAGCGAGTTGGTAATATTGCACTGAACACCACTGGATAAGTTGAACTGCCTTAGAGAAATTTCAACAACTTGATTATTATATTCGGCATCTTTTTGAGTTTAATTTTGTTTTTCATTTCCACTGCATCCATTTTACGTAGGATCCTCCGCACAGGTGACGCCAGAGTCTCAGATTAAAGGTCTGCCAGAAAAGTGGTATGAAAAATTTTATTAAAAACCTCTTCAGAGTTTCGACACACAGGTCTAACACTTTTTAATACGGCCGTCTTTTATCGATACAGCGTTTTGGAGAACTCTTCTAATGACTGAACGCTGCTCACAACACAAAAACGACAATGTTCTCTAGCTCCCTCTTTCAGACTTGTGAGCGGCCTGAACAGATCGGTGGTACCGTCCTTTATTACCTTTTTTTCTGTCGGAGGAAGCGGAACCAGTCTCAAGAAGTAGCAGCAGGGCTCTACGGTGGCTCATAAAATGTTCTGATGCTGTCGATTGGCAGCAAGATTACGAGACCAGTGTGGCTCGGTGCATTTTCATGACGTTTCCCTGAGGAAGGGGATCCTGACCCTTGCTGATCTTCAACTTGGTTTCTTCTTTGCCGAAACAGCACAAGCCACCTAAGACAACTTGATTGACTAATGGCATCGCTCACATACGCCCTCTGGATCATTTGAAGAGTCTGATGCACTGCTCTGCTGCGCTACGCTGCCTTAAATGATTTCATTGTTGGGATGACAAGGCATCTTGACTCTGGGATACATCTCGAGCTACTCAATCATGAAGGCTTCGAGACGATAAGCAACTGGTGATATATTCAATATATTTCTTTACGCCCACCCTACAAGTGCATAAATACCCCCTTCTTTAGCATGTTTTCTTGCGACCAACTCAGTCCTACTAATTTGCGAACAAATAACCTCAGTGTGATGTGTACCGCATGAGAGTTTTGACGATAATATTTTTAGGAATAAGGAGTGAGGAAGTGAACATCTTCTGGTCTCATTTTTCATGATAGGTACAATATTACTATGAAGTAGCACACGCCACGGTGGCATAGTATTTAAGACACTTGGCACCTGGCCCGCATGTCGTGGGATCGAACTCTGGTCACGGCGGCCACATTTTCGATGGTGGCAAAAATACTTGAGGCCAGTATGGTTAGGTTTTGGTCACGTCAAAGAACCCTAAGTGGTTGAAACTTCTGCAGGCCTCAACTACAGCGTCTCAGATAAGCGTATAATAGCTCTGGAACGTTAAATTCCAATTTAAAGTAAATCGAACACCATCATATGGCACTTCAAGGAAAGTATAGTGGTCGCTGTGGCTAGTAAACGCGGTGTAAACGGGAAGAAACCTGTACAAAATCATAAATTGCCATGGGTTGAGGCCAAACCTGTGAACTTCGAATACCACGTCGCATGCTTTAGCAAGTTAGCTACCATGGTGGATATCTTCTAGTCTAAGCTATTGGGTAACTAGTGTATTTATATTTTAACGTAGAAGCGTGAAACAGCGTGCAGGTGAGTGTGGAACTATCTTTTTATTTCTGTTTGCGTCATGCAGCACGTGATCTCATTAGGGGCTGGCAGATGATCAATAATCTGTTGCAAATGACTGAAAAGGTGAGCGAGTTGATAGTTCATATTCATTCAGCGAACCGAAAGCGTGGCAACACTCGAAAGACAGAGACAGAACAACGCAGCACGAGCTCTCACCAACAACTGGCGACACTAAGAATTCGTGACCAAATGTTAGTGAACGCTCTTGCCGTGTGATCCTTGCGCTGTCTTTTGAGTGTTCTCTCCTCCCAGTTCACTGTACAAATATGACCTTTATTCCTGCCCTACTAATCGACAGCATGAAGCCTGTCACAGCGAGATCCGCGCTAGTAATGAAGGAAGGCGGAAACTTCAAGTTCTTCTTTTGCTTTCGAAGACACAATATTAACAAGAGCTCACAGAAAACGCTTTGATGAAAACTGTAGCGGGCGTTATTGAAACTAAATGTAGTATTTTGTGCCTGCCCACGGCAAGTCATTTTTCGTCCACTTTTCTTCTTCACATTGAAATAAATTTACCACTCAATATTCCCTACATGAAACTATGGCAATCTCCCCGGTACTTTCATGGCATTTTCATGCTTTCAATGGCTGTAAGAAGGTCGCTAGTTTAGCCAACGTGAACGTTTCCTACATCCATAGTTGCAGGCGCCATCGATAATAATTCTAGAGCGTTTCTTTTAAAATGACCTCTTACGTAGTGGCCCTTAAAAAGTGAACATAAAGCGTATATTTTTCTGATATCTGTGAGATGAAATCCATGTGAAACTGGTTCTATTACCTCAAATTGCTAAACCGCTTTTCTCCTACAACTAATGCCTTGCAATAAAATAGGTCAGAAATGATAATTGTGTGACCCATAGCAATCTAGCGACTGAGGATTTAGATTTCGCAGCAATCAATAGGTTTTCAACTATGTCATGCCCAGCATCAGACATATTTACAATTGCTATAAATCACCATAAGTCTAAATAGCATGCCTCTTACGGTAATAGGAATAAAATACATGGAAAGATGAAAAAACTCAATAAAAAAATGTTCAGTTTCTTTTTGTTTTTTGGGGAGGTTGTTATACATCACAGTGTGTTCATTCGCTGCCTCACTCGGTACAGCTCACAGACGTCCTTCATTACATTTAGATAGCTAGCACAAACTTAGCTATCAGTACAGCCAAAATTATATCCTCTGTGCAACACTTTGCATGTTAAAAAGGTTGTGCAAAGTATCACCCGACTCTTGAGAAGAATGTTTTCCGCTATTAGTGTGCGCCATTCGCCAACGCCCAGAGAGCATGATCGGAAAAAACATCGCAGACTCAACAAACGTGCACGCTTTTTGGGTGTGCTCCAAGGCAATGTACGAAATTGCTCACACAATTTGCCAAGATTACTTACCACCAAGTACACACAAGTTGTTTTGAAAAAAATTTCTTCCAGCAGGCAATTCTGGAGATCATCTTAATTCTTGAACTTCTCAGCGGAAAAAACTTCCGACAACGAACACGAGAGACAAGGACGAGTACAGACCTTGAAATGATGCATTACTATTAAGACGCACATATATATATATTACAGAAAGAAGATAAGATCACTTGCTTAAGTACAAAAAAAATAAACACACAAAACCAAAAAGTGAAAAGAGACTGCAAGAAACCACGTGCTCACCTCGGACCCTCACGTGCTGAATTTAAATACGTCAAGTATTTTTCAGACGAACCTATTGATCGTCCGCTGATGCAAATGCCTAGAACAATTGCTGCAGCTTCGATTACAAGTCCTATGCGTTCATTAAGGAGCGACGCAAGAACCCTTGCTTGTTTGAACAGTAGCTGGCACCCGCATTCGGAACAATAAGCGGCAAAAAACCGTCCCGTTCTACACTTCTTGTTTTTTTTTGGGCAATGTTCTTGAAGACTTACAGTAAGTTACCTGCCTGACCGACCTACGTACTGTAGTCCACAAGATAGAGGTAAACCATAAACAATACCTGTTGCACACTAAATCAAATTTAGGGTGCTAAATCTTGCAGCTGCTCGCGGTGGTTGCTACAGGAATACTTTGGACAAATAACTGAGACACTTGATTCGGTGTGGAATAAACCACCAACACGCCCGCTCTTTAGCCTATTTTCTTGAGTTTATGCGCGATGACATGTAGATACGGTATCACCGCCCCCCTCTTGGAAGTTGCTTCTTTCAAAGCGACCCCATCATTACCTACTCTTGACTGTTTACGCAGCGTCTGAAAAACAGAAACTAGTAATGAACCGGGACAGCTCGCTGCCTCTAGACGAAGATTCTGCTGGTCGAAACATTGCTGCACTGAGTGGATGGAAGATTTCGTTAAAACGTTATGTATACATGCTTTTACAATTCCACGCTTTACCAGTTTCCTGTGAGAAGACGTGTACGGCAAAAAGGGTCTCTTTTCCCATGGCACTTATGTCCAACAAACTTGCCCAGCAAAAACTTGTTAATACTAAATTTAAACACGTCAGGAAACAATTTTTTGTCAGCTGAATAGTGAGGGATAGTGGTTCAAGGCAATCCTGGGGCACTTTCAAAACATGCTGAAAGTACTCACAAAAACATTGATATTGTAGTCAAACGAATTTGAGAAATCATCGACAAACTGGAAGCACTTATTAACTTCAATCGTGCCACCTGTTCATGAATCTTTCTATCAAAATGAGCTAGATACAAATCACCTAACAATGAGGTGATGCACGAGCCAGGACATGCGCCTGTTTTTTGAAAAAAGCTTCACCATTCCACTTCACAAACGTAAAGGCAAAGTAAAGTTTCAGCGCATCCAGGAAGACAGAAACAGAAACACCGCACTCGTTTTGGAATTCAACAGCATTAAGTTCAGAAATTGTCTTTTCAAAGACATCAACAAGTGTTTTTTGAGGAAGAGAACAATATAGATCCTTTATGCCAATCTGAACGCCTATTTGACGAGTGGGCAGGTGTTGACGAAGATAACCGACAGTCTGCAAAAATTGTTTAATAAGAAGGATGACTGATCGGCAAGAGCGTTGGATAACTGTGAAGCCAAGAGGCAACACACTTCTGCCATGTGACCCGTCAAGAGATTTTACAAGAAAGGGCATGTCAATTTTATGCGTCTTCGCAGAAAGAAACTCATTCAGCGCTAATATTGCTTGTTTGTTAACAAACAAGAAAGGTTCTTCGGCCGCTCATTGTTGCGGATCTGGGTGCCAGCCATTGTTCGAAAAGACAAGGGTTCTCGCGTCCCACCCTAACGAAGGCACAAGACTTGTAATCGATGCTGCAGGAAGTGCTCGAGGAAGCTGCATCAGTGAACCATCAATAGCTTTATGTGAAAAACCGTTGTTTTTCCCTAGCATACAGATATATACAAATTTTCGTCTTGATCGGAACTCCCTGAATGTGTGCGCATGTGGTTTTTTCAATTTATTTTATATCTCTCTATATATATTCTATTTCCGACCCTTTCCCCCACTCCCGTACCGGGTAGCAAACCAGTTCGTCTAGGTTAACCTCCCTGTCTCTTTCTTTTATTTATTTCTCTGTCTCTCTCTCTTGTCTTGCTCTCACATTGCATTATTTGAGCTTCCGTTTTACAGCTTTTAGGAATTTACGCCCTAAAAGAAGGCACCAGTTTGTCACTTAATGCTGTGTTCGGGATTGTTCAAAATGCTTGGTGTATCTGCTGCTAAATTCGGCATTTGTTTTTAAGCACATTCAAGACTAATTGCGGATTGGCGAATGGCTTCTTTCTTCCATGACCTAGAAAGAAAGATTGTGCATGGCTCATGCCCTCCAAAACACTTACGGGGTAAGCAACAACGTGATATACAGAATACGCAATGGTATGTATTTCACACACGTGCGTGATGTGTATTAAATCAGAGAATACTGCGGGGTTTGCTTTGTTAGCCAAGGGGGACACGCGCTAGAAATATTACTGCCTAAACCTATGAGAGTTCTGCCTCCGCTAAGCTGTTCGCGCTGTACACAAATGGGACAATAGATTCGTCATTCAGACTTCAACTACCATATACAGGCGCCAGCTTTCACTGGTGCCGCCTAACTCATCAGTCATGTATGTCGTGTAATTATGACTCTAATGTCCCGTGTTTGCGGACATTCTGCTGTTCTGATGACATTTGCGAGCATTAGTAGCTGTTGTACTCTTACTAAAAATGTGTGTACAACAATGCGCGCTCTTTTTTCCTCAGTCGCCTTTCAGATAGAATGTAACTGTTTTTTCAGTTGTTAAGTTGAACGCATAAAGCCCCCGTCTTCATGAGAGCACAAAGGCTGCCACGCCCGAGTCAGGGAATCGCTTCCGTAAACGAGTGCTGAGGATTATTGACTCTGCAATATGCTTGATGCATGTTAGCCAGTTGCCAACGTTACCTGTGTAGTATGTATAGTTTGTATATTTTGATGTGCAATATGTCTGACTTTTCTTATTTTTCGCGTTCTAATAATTTGTATAACAATCGCAGTCATGCAGCCAGAGATATCTTCAACGAGCTGTATCTACATCAGTTTCATGATTTCATGCCTGATGGATAAGATACGGTGCTTACGCGAAGCGAATAAAAAAAGCAAAGATACTAATTAAATCATTACCTAATATGGTATTTTTCATGTGGAATCAGAGCGCTGTAGGATTCTGCCACTTGGTGGATATAAACCTCTGCGTTGGTGGTTTGTTCAGCAACAACAACGAATTCAATTGGCGAGGTTCGACGCAAAAACGCAGGGTCCCATTCTTCTTCGCCAATATTATGGGTGACAACCACGGACACTTGGACGGCTGATTGATGTCGTCACGTAGCATTTCATCGACCTGTTTCTTCACTTCGTCGTATTCGCGCGTCGTAACATTGTACAGGACCTTCCGACCTGATCGTGCATTTTCTTCTGTACGATGCGATGTTTCGCGACTGAGGTTTGTCGAATTCTCGATGACAAGAAATTCTTGAATTGCAAGAGCAGGAACTTGAGCTGGCCTTGCACGCACGTCGAATTGCTCAGATTGACGTCGAGATCTGCTTCAGGACCTCAATTCGACAAAGCAACATCGGCAGCATCATAGAAGGCGAATGAATTGCTGGCGTCCACGAATTCCTTGATGCGGGTGGCCATCGTGCCAGCGTTGAAGAGCCTGTATTCTTGGCTGAAGTTTGTTAGCACTAACTTTGCTTTGCTATCTCGCAGCATGGTTTTCATCATGCAATCGAAATCGCATAGTTTAAAAGTAGGTTCTGATCGGCCACAATGACGCCTTCAAGTATTGCTGCCTTTACGGTGCCAATGTAAATGAGGGCGCTGTAAAAAGGCGGGATGACCTGCTGTTCTAATAAAAAAATACGTGGTCCTTCGGTGCTTTGTAGGAGAGTGCTTTTCCTGAGGTTAGTGCTACAGATTTACAGCTCAGGCGCCATATCGATGCTGGAAGTTCATCCCAAGAATCACTTTCTTGGAGCACTGTTGTATATTAAGAAAGTTCGCTGGATACGTGCAGTTGTTGATTGTGAATGGCTGTGAAAATACAAACCAGCGTTATCATATAGCCTCCAGCAGTGCGGATTTTATGTTCATACCAAGCTATACTTAATTTTTTCTGCTTGATGGTGAACGCCCCACTCATGACTGAATAGCCAGCACCAGTGTTGATGAGAGCGGTGACGTTGTGACTGTTGATGAGAACGTCGAGGTTACTTTTTCTTTGTCTCGAGTTGCGAGTGGGTCGTGGCGTCAGATCACGGCTACGTTAGTTTGCTCCGCTGCTTCCACATTGCGTCATCAGGTCTTCTTCTGGCCACGAAGCTTCACCATCGGAGCTGCGCGTGGGCTGCGATAGGTTGTTGAAATTTCATCGTGTTTTCGTCATCGGTGGTGCAGGATCTTCAGTAGTTTGTCGTACAGCAACCACACCTCTAACGGTTGTGGCCCTTAGTTTTCCGAGAAAGGGCCCCGAGATTGGACCCCTTCAGGGCCGGCGTTCTGGCTGCGGTGCGGTGAGTCATAGCGGCCTGGCAAAGTACATAGAAAAGGTAGTCGAGGTGTCTTTTGCGTTCCCGCGATGTATTCAGCGATGTCTTGTGGCCTCTCACCGCGGTGGGGAGGCGGTCCGTTGGAGGCGAATTCACGCATGCCCGTCTCGCCGTACTAGCAGCGACAGTAGGTGGGGTTAGCAGGCTGCTTTCCTGGAGTGGCAGCAGAGTGGCTGGTTGTAAAGGACATGCCAAACATTCATTTTCCTTGGCGCGCTGTGCTGTCTAGTAGGCGAACGGTATGGCTGTAGTGGTCGTGGTGACTCCAGCGAAGTATGACGATGGTAGAGTGATTGTGTGGTCTCGTGGCATTATCGCTGAAAGGCGAGAAACGGCGGACTGCAGCAGCGTAGATCATAGCTTCCATCTGTTGCTGTGGTGCATCAGAAACTCCGAGCGACCGCTCAACTTCTTCGCGGACCATGTCGACCGTCAAATCCACTTCGGGCTTTAAGAAAGGCAACAGCTTCCGTAGCTCATCCCGCACAGCCATTCGAATTGTTTTACGTATGTCATTGGAGCCGAGTATAAATAGCTTCACTGTCTCAAATCGATCGGCGATCGTACTGGTGGGTGGGCATTTCGAGTGTCTTCTCATTCCTCCTAGCCTTCGAGACAAACTTTAACTGCTTTGGATGGGTTTCGCACCAGCCCAGCGACGAGGTCTTGCTTGACTGCCCGTAAAAGGTAACCAACCTTCTTCACCTTGGTCACTGATAAAAACTGAATAGAACGAAGATTCGGAATAAAGGAGAGGTCAACGGGTGGGCTTAGCAATAGGAACAACAGCTCGTTCTTTTCTCTACCAGGTTTGGCGCCGTGAGACCCACGAGAAGGCTGACATCCTGCACCGAAGATGGACCGCCTACGACGCAGCAGAAAACTCGTTCAAGCAGCCGCTACAAGTCTCATCGCGTGTGCTACCGAAGCTTTGCAAGCGAACAATTCTTCTCCTGTCGATGTGCAAGTCATATTGGATGACCTTCAAGACAAAGACACGACATTTGTAGATTTCAGCAAAACGATTTCTGACCTCATAATCGGCGACGCCGAGTATGACAAGGACTTGACGGCAGCTCTCGAATATCACGATAACATCTGCAACATTATAAGCCATGTCCGCTACCTTCTTCACTCAGTTTCAAGGCCCCCTGACAGCAATGCACATGTGGTCACTAACACAATCGAGCCCCAAGGAGTCTCTTCTCAAGGAAGTTCCAGGTCGCCGTTGCGAGCTCCCTAACGAAGTTACAGGTACCCGTTTTCTTTGGGGAACGTCGCTAGTGGCATGACTGCTGGAAATATTTTGAGGCTGTGATCCCTAACAATCGCAAGTTTTCGGACATTGAGAAGTTCGCTTATTTGAGGTCTTATGTAATCGGACCTTCAAAACGTGCGATCGACGATCTTCGACTGGAACAAGCTAACTACGCTGTAGTTGTCATGGTGCCCCGAGAGAGGTTTGGCTGCCGTACAACCCTCGTAGACGAGCACATCGACAGCTTGTTTGCCACCTCCGACACTTCAAAATGCGCGAAATTTGCGAAGAAATACGCTTTCGCACCAGCTGCCTAGATATTCTCGACGTTCAAGCGTCAGAATGTGCGGTGATATTTTAAGGTGCGCTCATGAGTTGGCTACTCGAAGACATTGCTGTTCCGTACCGGAAACGCATGAAAAAAGCCGAGTTCAATGACGAGGCCACTCCAAGGTCACGCCAAGAAGGCGTGCGCGACGTGATGAATATTCTTCGGATTAAGAGCAGAGGAGAAACGCCCATTCGAGGCGCCGATGAAAACTCATCGCCGCGGCAGACCAATAAGGTGATCTTCACTTTCACCGCTGGTACCATAAGCGCTAGCGCGGACCGGAGGTTCTGCAACAAACGCGCATGCCTGCTGCTTATCATGTGGCCACCGCGAACACACCGTAAAGTACTGTCAGACTACCATGACAGCCGATGTGAGCCAGATGAAGCTTACAGAGTTGCTGGTGCACGGACACTGTACGACTGCTGCTTCAAGTGTGCCGGAAAGAGACACATCGCACGACAGTGCCGCAATGCAGCGTAGATTACGTGCAAGCACTGCGCAAGCTATCATCTTACTGCACTTTGCGACATATACATACTATACAATCAAGTGAATGCTGACAACACTGACACCACGAAAACCAACAACGTGCCGGTGATCACCAGTGCTGCCTCGAGAAGTTTTACGTCTCAATAACCAGCAGTTCTTGCTGAAACGGCTACAATATGGGCGTCGAGAAGGGATAATGTCAAGCTGGTTCGTATACTGCTTGACACTGGCAGCCAAAGAACATTTATGCGCCATGCCTTGCACACGAGACTAGGTCTACCTTCCGTCGGCCCAGAAAACTTCTCCCTGCTAACGTTTGGCAGTTTCAAATGTTCCCGCTACTACCGACACCAAACCGTGCAACTCAACCCACAGAGTCGCTTAGATCCACAAGAAATCACGATGGATGATCTAGAGCTGCCAAAAGTATGTAAGTTGAACACGGCAGTAATCGAGCAAGATCTTCTGATGCAGCCGCTCGACCACAAGATGCTTGTGACTGATAAACCGCAACTCAGAGATCGACCAATTTAAATCATCAGCGTCATCATCAGATTGGACAACTATTGGCACACAGGGACTGGGAGAATCGAACGCCTCAGTAAGGACCTATGCGCCGTTGAGATGATTTTTGGTTAGCTAGTGCAAGACATATATCAAGTAGACACTGCTAACAGCTTGCATTACGAGAAAAGCACATGCGTTCTATTTCTTTCGTGTGGGCTTCACAGCCAAGCCACATCATGCATGGTTGACCCAACAGAGATGTAGCGATTCGGTGCGAGAGGTATCATCGACCCTCCGGAAGGCACCGGTGTATTGACCCGCAAATCACTGAGGTGTACCAGTCCCTCGTTGTCGCAGAATCGTTCTCAATGACCTTTGAAGATTTCGTCCATTCTCTCAAGAGATGTTGTTATAGGCGACCAGGAAGGAGACATCAGCCTGACCCACCACCATGGGGATGCCTTCTCCGCATCCCTGTGAGCCTCTACGCTCCATTTTGACCAGTACACTATACTGTAACGCCTCGTCGGAGGATCCGTCTCTAACAAGCGTAAATGCTTCAGAGTAGAACGTTGCAGAGATGTATTGGTTAAAGTTCGTCGAACACACGACATTCGCAAGCGTAGTTGTGGCCTTGGAACGAAACTACGAGATCCGAAGTTATTTAGAATAATGACATCAATTTGATTTCACGACCGTCACCTACGGCTTCATATAGGAGGCAGACAAGAACAGTTTGACGACATTGAGGAGAAGCGGCATGTAGTCTTGTTTCTGGGTAATCACCGGTTCACCCAGTTTTTAGTTGAAGCAGTACTTGAACGCCTGCTGTATGGTGCAATGAAGCTCAGCCTGCTGGCGGAAGTCGAAACGTCAGTCAAAGGTCGTCCGCTCAAGAGCTCAAACGTCAAATCAATAGGCACCCCGATACTGCCCACTTGTTAGTCAACAGTCACCCACAAAACGTAAATGTCTTGTTCCCTGTGTCGCCGCTTGCGACCTTCGAAAACAAGAAGGCATAACGCACATCAACTGCGGAACCGGTTGAAGCGGCGAAAGAAGGAATACCTTTGGTTTCTGCATGCTAGCTATACAGAAGGCCTACGCCGTCTGCTAGCGCAAAGCCGAACGACCTTGTCCTGGTAGATTTAAATACGCTGTCTACCACGTGCGCGACAAGTCGTGTGATTAGTGCGTTTTTCAGAAACGCCTGTACTGCTCGTTTCTTCTTGATACTACTGAGGGAATGTCGGTAAGTGCGAAGTCCTGCACAGTGACTCTACGTCCTGGAAGCGCACTCAATCAACGAACGCGGCCGCGGGAGTGTGATATAAAAATAGCAGCATATCCGTGGAGTGAATAATGGAGAGCGGGGCGAACCATTCGTCCGTCCGTTCGTTCTTGCTTCCGTCCAACCTGGCGTCCGTCTGTGTGACCGTCCGTGCGTCCATTCGCCTGTCCGTGTGTGCGTCTGTTCGTGCATCCGCACGTCCATCTGTGCGTCCATCCTTGCGTTCGTTCATGCATCCGCCCCTGCGTCCATCCATGCGTCCGTCCGTCGGTGCAGCCATCCGTGATTCCGTCCATGCATCTGTCTGTGTGTCCGTTCGTCTATCTATTCAACACTGCAAGTACCACCATCTCGCATCTTTTCATCATATATTCCGCATATGCACCGCCATCCAGCGGACATTCCAAGGACTAAACTAGAGGTGGCACACGCACACTTTTTTACGGCTTGCGCTTCGTGTCTACTTTCCCCCTTTAACCACCTCGAGTTCATAGTATATACTAGTTCACTGTAGTCATGGCACTGCAGTCCAATGTTCGCTAAACCTTTCTAAAACCAAGGAGGTTATGCCCAGCGAGTATTACGTAGCAACCCCTTGTTGTCAGATAGTGCTCAATGTACATGCCAATGGCTGCTAGGGGGAATGAGAGACAGGGGAATTCGGCTTTTAGTTAACGCGCACGCTGTAAATTTTTTAATGTTCAACAAGGCAAAGAAGAAATCTCTTACGAGCACCACTTTGGAAGTCAAAATGTAAGTCTGGTCGCACACTACGACTACTACTACGACTACGAGAAACGAACGGGTGCCGCTATAGGGAGCTTCGCCCCTAAAACTGAATAGGACGGTGCGGCGTAGTGAGCGTATGACACGTGCTTAGAACAGAGCCGCTAGAGAAGAAAAATAAGTGGCGTTTCATCAATAAACCATTAGCAAGAGCACGTAAGTCTCTGTGCCCTCTAGAATCACTTCAGCGTCGGTGTGGCGGAACACATGGATAATCTCTTTCGCAAGATTGTGGTGCTTTCGTTTGGAAGCCACGCTCATGTTTTCAGCAAAGCAGCGGCTCTTTCTTTTCGCACGACACTTGCAAACACGTCAAAAAAGCTGGTCCAGAAGGTGTCCCACGGCGTCATGGGGAACATTCTGTTCTTGAACCAGGTCTTTGTTGCGTCCTCCAGATAAAAGTAGACGCGACGTAGCTTTTCAACTTAGTCCCTCTGGTTGAAGGCACACACTCAATCATGCTTCTCTAGCCAGGTTTCGGGGCCCTCAAATAATGATCTGCGGAAGGTCGGAGGCTCCCTTGGCTGCTGCATTTCAATCAGTGTGGGCGTTGGCACACGGGAGTCAAGTTGTTGTAGTATTGGTCGTGCTTTTCAGTTTCCGAGTCTGATATGGTAGCGCACCATACTCTGCATGTAGCCCTTGCTGCCTGCGGCTAGCTCACTGATTGAGGTCAGCGTCGACGTCTCCTTCACGGTGTGGACATGGTTCACAACTGGAGATGGGTGTTTGGTACATGGGCCGGAAAGCACCTCCATCAGAAGTCACGAGATCCTTACGGGGATGAAAGAAGTGGACTGTATGTTCAAATGAAACTGTTTTACTGGCTGAACTTTTAGCCGGTAAACGTAATGTCAAATTAAAGCAAGATACTGGCACTGATAGCAGTGAACGGACGTCGGCTGAGTATTACTGAAAGGGAAACAAGGCAAAACGAAACGATGAAAAAATGTGCCTTTATCCTTAACCCTAGTTTGTTCCCTGGACTATTTTGCACGCTTGTTGTTTTTTAAAGGTTATAACCATCATTTGCTTCCCATCAATGGCTGCGCCATCTCAATTTAGGACGAACTCTCCCTGTAGTTCTCCACGCTTTTGCTCTCAAGGTAAGTACCGACGAGATGCATCGGTTATATACCTTCCTCTTTAGGGTTATTTCGGGATGGCTGTGCTTCTTTCTCTTAAGGTCAGACCAACAAGGCCAAAGCTCCTGAGAGGCTGCCACGAGCAGCACGGGACAAAGCAGTCAACTCCTGGCCGCCGAGAAGTCCCAGGATATCGCCGAGAGGCTACAGCTCCTGGCGCCATTCTCAGTGGAGCATCTTTGCTGAGCGGGTGGGCCTCCGGTCCCGTCAAGTTTCTGCCCTCTTTAGACTAAAATATTGTTCTGACTCACTGCATGGCTTTAACTTCGTGTTACACCTATGCGCTTGCGCCAAGACTAATTGCAGCTGGCCAAACTGAAGACACAGCGCGCGTTTCGATTCCTTTTGGCCAGAAAGTGGTGTTCAATAACTCCCACAAGTCGCGAGTAGGTAACCACAGCCCAAGTTAAGCGTCCAATCAGTGACAGTCTTCATGCTATCACATCGCTTTCTTTGGTTACGTTTTCACCGTAAGCTACGACAAGTACTACAAGCATTTATGACTACAAGGATTTGTTTATTCATATGAGAGGGACCTTAGTCGTCAGAGTGCACATATATCACTAATCATCAATGCGAATCCATTCGAGTTAGGCGGTACAATAGCAATCAAAATCAATAGAGATTTCGCAAGGTCTTTAATAGTTATGTAGAGTAAATAATCAAATACTTCTGTAAGAAGAGATATAGGCAAATTCTTTAATTATGAAAAAGGAGGTACTAAGATCACTGAAGTGAGAGTGGAGGAGGGGGAAGGGGGAAAGGCGCACACATTGACTCACGCGCACCAAGCTGCTGCTAATTCCTAAATACGCTAATGTGACAAGCTGATGAGGGTTCCCGAGAGTGTCTTTTTGAACTGCTTCCAAATCACGATGTAGCAAAAGTGTGTTGTTACTGCGATAATTGTGTAGAGCAGGACAGTGTAGAATGAGGTGATCCATGTTGGCCAAGCATTATGAGTAGCATAAGGTACATATGCAGGGGATGAAGGTGTCCGGCCCCCTCTTCTGGTGCGCAAGAGTCTGCATTTATGAATGATGTAGGGGTAGTGTCTGAGTTTGCAAGTACTTTATTAATGAATATTTTCTGGAATCGGACGATGATGAAGTTCTGGAAGATACGAGGAGGGGTGACGCCTTTGAGCCGCTCCCGGTCACTGTACTTGAGGAAGCACCGAAGGCGTGCCATTTTAAAATGAGTGCTGGGTGACGTATTAGCGTAGGGGTGGCCACCGAGCTCAGGAGATGCACGCAGGAGATGTCAGAGATGATAAAGTGCATCTCCTGTATTTTTTAGTAGCAAGATTGCGTCTCACCTTTTTACCTCCCCCTGAATCTCCATGTGATCCCGTGTCTAGGCGACTCTAGTGTAAATGGCGTTCTTCTGTTTGTGCAGCAAAATTTTACCAATAGGTATAGCTGTGACATCTTCTGTATTTGGATTTTTTATGTCTCCTAATGCCTCAAAAAAGTCTGTGTAAATAGTTGACAGTGCTAAGTTATTCTGTAGGGCAGTCCATATGGCCAAAATTTCTGCGTGTGTAGGCGTCATGTAGTGCATTCTGCATGTGTACCGCTTGGCCTCAGCTGTCCAGGATTTTTATTGTGCTCCGCCAAATTAATAAGACATGCGCCTCATTGCTTTTGGTAGCTTTCGCCATTTTATTACCTTGGTGGTCCTGAGATGGCCCGTATTACATCTGCGTATGAGAATTCTGAGACCTTTACTATGCCTGTGCGTTGGCGTGGTTACATGAGCTCCTAGTGTCAGTGTTATCACCTGCTCAGGTGGGAAGGCACTACATCTACAACTGACGCAGAGAGATTGAGGTTTCTATGGCGTCAAAGTCAGCCCTAATGATAGAACAGCAACTTGAACTTCATTAGCGATATACTGAATATTCCCCACATAGTCCTGCGCATCTATCCAAATGGTTATGTCATGCGCATATATGTTATAGCGGGCGCATTGGTTCGATTCCAGTTCTTGGGCTCCCATATACATAGCAACAATAAAGAGTAGAGGACCCAAAATAGAGCCCCGAGGAATGCCTCGATCGAAGTAGTACGTAGTACGGGTTTTATCCGCATCGGTTCGAAGTCGTATTGGTATCGCTTCAATATATATAGCGATCCACTCAAACGTTCATTCGCTAGGATCTACTTTTGCTATATTTCAGAGTATGTGGTCCGGCATGACGTTATCAAAGTATTTCTGTACGCCAACAGCCAAAATATATTCGGGAGGTGCACATTATCAGTTCTCGTTTACGACCCTTAAAAACAACCACATGCTGTTGTGCGATGCAATATTGGACCTGAAGCTGACTTAAGAAAGGTGTAAAGCTGTGGTTTGATGTTCGATATAGTTTGTTATCGTCGTAAGATCAACCATTCAATCAGTTTACATACGGTCGGTGTAAGCGATATGGGGCGGCAATTGGCTATAATCGTAGGGTCCCGTCCTGGTTTTGGTAAAGGATATATGATCGACAGACGCAGTTGTACAGAAACTACTATCTGAATTCACTGCTTGTTGATGACCTCTTGGAGGGTGGTTTCGGCTTCTTCGGCAAATTGTGTAGCATTTTCTTAGTGATTTTGTTATGGCGCGGTGCAGAACTACATCTGCCATGCTTTAATGCTGCATGAAGTTCTCCCAACGTGAGAAGAGCATCTAGGTCTGCGTTTGTGAATTCGATTATTGGCGTTCCGAGTAGAGAAGGTGCCGTAAATCTGGCACTAAAATTGTTCATTAATTTCATCTTCGTGCTTGTCGTTGTCATGTAGGAATGCCAGTTTCTCGAGTGGTAAGGATGCTTTGCTTTTGTCAAGCATTTTGCGAACAATTCCTTTAGGCTGCTTCATGATTTTATTTTTCCGAGTAGCTCACCATGTTGTTTAATAGAATTTAAGGTTTCTCTTATGCGATGGAGAGTCTGGTCGCGTCCGCCCTTGCTCTTGTACTGTTGTGTGAGCTTGTTGGCTTTTCTCTCTACAGCTACTATGCATGGGCCAGCGGCTTCATCACCTTCCTCTTCGAACGTTTTTTCTGTGGCAGTGCTAAGGTTTTTGCGCAAGAGTTGCGCAAATACTTCAACAGTATCGAATTTTGGTTCTAAACCAGCCTGAAACTGGGACCAGTATATACACCGGATACGTGCTTGCTGCTCGCGAATGTTCCTAATGGTAGAAAACATACTGGAGTAATGATCACTGACCATGTGGTAGAGTGAGTCTTTCAACTCTTCCCTGCTTTAGGTGTGGCGATCGTTAAGTCCGAAGTGGTATCAATCTCCTTTGCATGCAGCCTAGCTCTGGTGGGAACCGCAATGTGGTTGCAAATATGTAGCGGTAGTGATTACAGTTGTTGAGCAAGAAGGCATCTTCTAGAATCGAAAGCAGCGGATCACCGGAAATCACTTTTGGCATTGCAGTCTTCACAGATTGTGATGTGAGGGCCCTTGGCTTCGTGTAAAAGCTGCTGTATTCACACGTATTCATGTTGTTAAGTGGTGCAGCGGCTAGGGCGTAGCAGACCGAAGAGATCACATGTGCCTGCTGACTAGTTTTTCCTGGCAGAGTGAGCTTTACCGCCAAAATCTCCGTGTACTAATTGCTCGCTTGTGTGCTTTTCATAAGTATTGCAGTGCATTACCTGCTAACTAATACTGTGGCCTGCCCCTTCGGCAAAGGGGCAGTATCAGAGGGCGTTTTGGCAGAATGAGTGACCATTGGGTAGGTGAATGTCGGATAGTTTTGCAGCGAGATTGGACCCCTTGTTTATTGAAGCAGAATGATGACAAGTTTATATTGGCCAACTTGATGCTTTGATGCTTGAACACTCTGAAAGATACTCCTGCAGTTTCATTGTATGCGTGTAATATTAGAAATTGTCATGATAGTGACCACCCACTTCAGAGCCCCCCTTGCTGCGATGGTGGGCGCGTGGTTAGTTCCTCTTGTATTCATCTGCAGTCACTTTATATGTGGGATTTCTCGTTCGTTTTCTTAATGATCTTGCATATTTAATTATTCTTGTCACACCATGGCTCGCTTGATTGCTTTCAAGTGGGAGTTCAGTTTCTCGAGGAGAAGCATGGTGGTGGCTAGTTCTGGGTCCGTCATCACGGGTGATGCTTGTTGGATGGTGTGAGGAGCCTTGTGATGCTCATGTTGCTTTTCGATGCGTGGTTGCGTCGAAGCGTTAGATGACTAGGGGTGCGCTACAGTGGGTGGTCACCATTTCTTGGGGAGTGGTGGTTCATCTGTGTTTTTGGGCTTTTACTGTCGGTGAGCTCAGCGCTGACGAATTTCTTGCGAGGTCTGAATCCAAGATGGAATTTGTTGTTCCATTGCATAAAGTGTCTGTTGTATGCATTTTTCCATTTCTTGCTGGAACTTGGTCCAGGCACCTGTCGACGCTGCATGTGTTTGTTTCAAACGCTCAAGTCTCTCCTCAACCTTACTGACGTTTTTCGCCGCAGTTGACGCCGTCACCTGCGACCATGTCGGCAACGAAGTGTCTGGTTTTTTAGCGATGGTTGCAGGCTGCTCTTCTTGTTTTGATTTTGTCGCAGCACTATTCTTGGGCAGTGGTAAACTTATAGCTTTAAATGCTCTAGTGGGGCACTTGGGGTCCAGAAAAATTTAGCCTGCTGCTTGACCGGCCACGCAGAACGGTGTCCTCTCGCACTGGCTATCCTGCTCTCGCGTGCGGCCACAGTGACAACATATGGCTGGCGATGGGCAGAACTTGGCTTTGGGGCCCAGTCCATGGCACAGAAAATACGTTAGAGCCATGGGCCTGGGCTCATACACTGGGCAATTTCGAAGTCAAATGATAGTCGTCACAGAGGACGTGAGGTAACGAAGCTGATCAGAAGCCTCTGAGTTTCGCCCATTATCCACAATCCCATAATGTTTGCGGATTCACAACGAATGTAATTGGCAACATATTTCTCATTGTGCTCAACTCGTATCGTCACGACGCCCTTGATTGTGGCCTCAGCAGGATAGGTTGCGTCCATTATAATAACAGGAATTCTACGCGCCTCAGCTGCCGATCCCAGCATCCACTTCTTATGCTATTAATGGTTCAAGTGATGCTTATCCCAAATCGACAATCTTATTGCATTAGCTTTAACTATATAATAAAATGCAGAATGTTCGCCGCTAGTGCAAGCAGTCTGTCCTATAAGGTGAGCAATCGCTGACTTTGGGATCTCTTGTAAACTCTAATGCAAAAGATTGTTGAAAGGGTGTGGGGTTTGTCTTTTGGGGGACTAATGAGGCTGCCACAACCATTAATCCTTTAAGCACTAACAGCACCGGCTCTAACAGTTACTCCTCACAGACGAGCTCAAGGGACTAACATTTGGTCTCCACATTTACACCTTAATGAGTAAACGTTAGCCCCACAATTCACTTAAAAGGATTAACATGTAATCCTCACATTTGCATCTTATAAGGCCTCTGTTATTCCCCACATTTACACTTTATCGTGCAACCGTTAGTCCTCACAGTTTCACCTCGCTGGATGAACGGTTGATCCACTCAAATACTGCAATCGGATGAACTTTTTATCCCCAATTCAAACATTATTTTTTGTTTATTTTTTCCCAGGATAAATACTTTTTTTCGCCTGTTTTTCTGCGCAGTGAGCAACAAGTTGCGCAGAAAAGAACACGCGAAAAAGTAGTAAGCCAGCTATGTGTAATTGGTTTTGCAGTCACGGCAACAACGATATACAAAAGTGAGACATAGAAATCTTTTATTTTTCTACATACACGTCAAGTTTCTCCATTCTATTAAGTGAATTCTTAGTGAAGAGTGCAAGTCCAGTCTCGTTGTCACATCTTTTTCACTCCTTGTTGACCTCCTCCGACGGAAGCGATAAATGACAGGCATTGCAGACGCCAGTGCACGCAGCCTTCTGCCTGTTGTGTTCTCATGGCTGTACGTTCAATAAGATAGTGAAGATAGTTAGACACAGGTGACAGAAGATGAAGATGCAGGCATATGACAAATATGTGCAAGTTAATAAAAAACATGCGTGTAGAATGACACACAAATAACTTAGGTTCACATATTGCAGAATTGTTCTGAAGCTACTCTGACGAAAGACGTGGATGACAGGCATAGCAGACACCAGCGCACACAGCCTTCAGCACGGTGTAGCCACGACTGCACAATAAGTATGTAAAATAGTGAGTCACACGTGACAGAGGTTGGTTACTATTGAGCATGAGAAACCCGTGCAAGATGCAATAAAAACATATGTGAGATGTCACATGCTGATAAATTCACCGTGATGTCACACATCGTCCGACTCATTTCGATCCTCGTAGCGCAACAGCTTAAGATCGGCGGCTGCAGCCACAACTCCGCGCACCACCTTGCCACCAAGTCGGCGAGTCCTGAGCGAGCGACATCATTCAGCTCGAGCAAGCGAATGCGAGACCAAACACGGCACTGGACGCGGAGTGTCGGCCGCCAGCGAACTTCGAACACGAGGGCGAGCATACGCTTAGCCACCGCCACGAACAGCACCGAGCTGGTTTGGAGCTAGCACCGAAGAAATCGACGGTAATGTGGCCCTTTTCCACAAACTCGAGCGAGTGCAGCGCGCAAACGCGAGTCTGCCGCCGCGGCCAACGGACGGCGCACCGAGCTGCTTGTGACCGATTAACGGGAAAGCCAACTGTAATGGCAACCAATTTTCACTGAGTTCTAACGCTAGCGAAAGCCCCGCCAGCCCGTGCTGGTGCACTTACGGCGCACGAAATAGTACAACCAAGCTCGTCACGAGAACCCGCAACGTGTTTTCGACGATTCCCAACACAGCGACGAGGTCTCAGCCCAATATCGTTAGCCGGTAGCTCATCTCGGCGGCGAAGACAGGCGAGCTCTCGATGAGCGAGCGTACGAGAGGCCGACGGCCATGTCGGCTAATTTCTGGAATGAATTCTATCTGGATAATTTCTGGAATGAATTCTATCTGGATAATTTCTGGAACATGGAATTCTATCTGCTAGGAAAGTATATAATCTTAAACTGATGCAACACATCCACAAACATAAACTACAGGATTCCTTTCCACGCACTGTATCAACAACATATGGCTTCAGAAATTCTACCCGCAAAACTAAGAAAACACGCACGAACTATGGCAAGCAGGCGATTGATTATAAGATCATACAATTGCTAAACCTTCACGAATCGAATATAGACTTTACTCTGAAAACTAAACAATTTAAATGTCATCATAAATCCTTTCTTCTTTTGACTAAAGACATAGTAGATCCATAGGCTTTTATATTTAGGAATACTTGTATACTGAGTTGATTTTTTTTCTTACTGTGAACAATGATACTTAAACAGAATCGTTTGATACCAAAATTGTTTCCTGTTTATGTAAAACATATTCTGAATGTATATCATGTAGAAATAAGCTATGTAACTAAATAAGATATGTATAATGTCACTTATTTGTATATGTATGTTACTGATGTGTGAATATGTGTAATATGGCACTGATGCAGACTGTATCAGGAGGTCAAGACCTCGTCAGGCTATTTAGCCTTTAGTCTTTGCCTCCCGCAGGGAAGTTTTTGTATTTTCCTGCAAATAAACTTTCAAACTTTGAAACTTTGAATTTCCAGGTGGTCGCGAAGCACAGGCGAACTGCAGATGCCGAAGCGGACCTTCGCGGTGCATTTCGTGCGTGCAATATACAACATGACTGATCCCAATGCCGGCAAGCGCGATCCATATCGCCACACGCGACAAGTAGAGTAGAATAAAAAATGTTAATCTACTTGCGAAAGAATCCAGCGCTGATTTCTGCCCTGTGTCGGACTGAAGTATATATCCAATAGGCCTGCTGTCTTCTCGGCCACCATCTTGGCCTTCCAAACTGTTGCTGTGGTGTGTTAGTCGTGGCTATCTTGAAGCCAGAGATATACAGCGCGGCGTGGTGACGTGTCAAGACTTTCTCCAGACTTCATGGATGTAGCGAAACGCAAAAGCTGCAGCCCACGTTGATCCAAGCGTACACACAAGCACCACTTCGTAATTCCTAGATTTTTGAATCAAGGCGGCCGTGTTCGAGCACTCCGAGTGTGACGCCACGTGAACCGTCACCAGCAAAATACGGGGAAAGACTGAGACAGGAGAAGAGGAGGACGGCTAGTGACATTGACAACGCTATTCGCACTGCCTGCATTCCCTGGGTGGTTCATCCCTTTTGAGCGTGTTTGGGGACAAAGTGGTTTGCACGTGGTGCGCTTACCTCTGTGGTTCTTCCTCAATGGTATATTCGTTTATCGTGCGTGCCTATCGGGCTCCATTACTCCTTTTTCAGGTAGTTTTGCCTTATAGTGTAAAGACATTTGGTTAGGCAGCCGGACGAGCGCGATTGAGGCCTACTCACCCACTCCGACCGCAGCTCGCCTTTGACTCTTCACGTCGTGTATCTGCGGCAGTTGACCGTTCCCCACTTCGATGGCTGGCTGTCCTCGTGATCCATGCTGTCTTCGGGACTTGTTGTAGTGAGTTACGTCAGTGTCGAGGGCGTTGAACTGACCAACGCTGCCACAGCATCTGCTACAAGTAGCGGTCGTGTTCAAGGCCTCGTTGTATTGGCGTTCCAATGTTCCGTTGTGATTTCATACAAGAGGCTACGACTGATGCCGTGTGTTGGTGCAGTCGCTGAAGTGGGTCCAATGATGCAGAAGCGTTCACTGAGTCTACGCTTGCAGTGCGTTAAGTCGCGGACGCAACCACCACCCAGCGCGGCCATACTGCAGCCGAGCCAACGCGTTAGGCCAAACACATCGGAACGGCGCGAATTCCCGTCGGTGAAGAAATCATTATCCGGTGATTGCCTAAGAATACCCACAGTCCACTTACTGCAGTAGTGTTCACGCTCTTTTTTGCCCAAAATCCGAAGGAATACGTTGAAAAATTTATATAAACGCCAAAGCTACAGAGAGTCCATGTGAAGCACGTCTGAAATGGTCGCACGCTCACAGCGTCTCTCTGTGAGAAGGCGCTTTACTTTTGTGTTTTACTCATTCATATGTTAAGGGGATCAACCACGCGTAGCTTTTTGTATGTCTCTTTCTACGCCATCCTCCTGGCCGAATCTCACTAACCGCTGTGTTGGGTGGCAAACTGGATGCTAAATGTGGTTATCATCTCCGTCTTCGCCTCTCTTACTGTCTCTTTAGAGCTACGAAGACTGAACGAAAGAAAAAAGCGTATCTAAATGCCTTGCGGTAAGAAATTGGGATTGCTCTATCGCTTAAACATGCATGACTACTCGCTGTATCCACAGAAATACCAGGCAAGCGCCCCATCAGCTTTGTACGTCTGTAACATGGCTAGCCTCACACTGCTACAATATGATAGCAGGCGACCGAGTTAATTGAAGCCAGCTTGAAGCACATTTGGCCATTTTAGGGGTGAAGCTTCTTATAGCGGCACCCGTTAGTCCCTCGTAGCCGCTGTAGTAGTGTGTAACAAGTATAACATTTTGACCTCCAAGGTGGTGCCCGTGAAAGATTTCTTCTATGCGTTGTTGAACAATAAAAGATAGCGCTTAGTGTACATGCCAATGGCTGCTAAAGGGGAGCGAGGGACAGGAGAATGGGGCTTTTAGTTAACGCGCACGCTGCGAATTTTTCATTGTTCAACCACGCACAAAAGACAACAAAGGGTTTCTTTCTACGTTATACTCGCTGGGCGTAACCTCCTAGGTTTTAGAACGATTGAGCAAGCGTTGGGCCGCAGTGCCGTGAATACAGTGAACTAGTATATACAATGAACTCGGGGTGGTTAAAGGTGGGAAGTAGATACGAACCGCAAGTCGTAAGAAAGTATGCGTGTGCCTCCTCTCGTTAAGTCATTTGAATGTCCGCTGGATGGCGGTGCTTCATGTGAGTAATATATAAAGAAAAGATGCGAAATGGTGGTACTTGGAGTGCTGACTAGATGGACAAACGGATACACAGACAGATGCATTTACGGACAAACAAATGGCTGCATGGACGGATGGATGCATGGACGGACGCAGGAGCGGATGCATAAACGAAAGCAGGGACGGACGCACAGATTAACGAGTGGACGCACGATCAGACGCACGACCGGTCGGGAGGATGGACGCATGAGCGGCCACACAGACGCACGCATGGATGGACGGAAGCAAGAACGAATGAACGGACGGATGCTTCGCCCCCCTATCCATCATTCACTCCGTGGATATGCTGCCATTTCTTTTTTTTTTGTAAATTGGGCGAATGCCTCTACATTGCATGTATGCTGGTCATACATGCAATGTATGACCAGCATACATGCAATGTAGCTACGGACAACACACTTACACTGTAAACAGTTATAGGCCGAGATGGGAGTAAATGACCTTGACCTCTAGCGCACGCCCCAATATGAGTATTATTAACACCGTCCGGAGGGAGTAAAAAATTTACTCCCCATCAGCAGGGGTTTTTCGCATGGTGCCAGGGGGGTTTTTATTTACATCCATCGGGGAACTTCTTCAGGTCAGTATGGGAGTAATTTTTTTGCCTCAACCGAGAAAAAAAAAATTACGTCAGCAGCCGTACCTTGCGCTGAAACTCTAATTGCATTACCTTCAAATGCACGTAACATTGATTACAGTACACAAACATGTTCACAACGTTCACGTAAAATTGCAACACTTACACTCACCACAGCTTGCCTTTTTGTTCTTTTTTTCTTTCTTTATTGCCTGTTTACATACAACATTCACAAACATATATACATCAAACAAAGTAGAAACATGAAACAAAAAAAGAGGTAAAAAGCATCATATTTAACAGGCTTTTTAGAATTGCTTCATCTGTAGAAGGCTTTCTACTTGATGAAGCCATTCGGGCACCTCTTGTTGAACCTTTTGTGCTTCCACGAACGAACAGACAAATTGAAAGAAATATTGCCTAACCGGACGTGCATTAACACCAGCATGGCGCACCGCCATTCTAGATTGCCATATACCGTGCAGGCCCAGTAACATTACTAGGTCGAAAGGTATTCCTTCTTCATTTGATACTGGTAAAAATCTGATGCCATAGGCATCGAGAGCTAGGCAGATTCTTTTTCAATGTCCTTTGGAGAACATCCCAGAAAAAGACTGCATCCCAGCAGTCGAGGAAAACATGTTCAATTGTTTCCGGCTTTTTGCAGAGAAGGCAATCAACACCCCAAGGAACAAATAAGCCTTTTTCTTGCATCCATGTTTTCACGGGAAAGGTCCCAGTGTGCAACTTGAAAAAGGATTTCGCTCCAGGTGTTGCCTCTATTTTTTTACACGGCTTAAGACATTTTGGCCTTGGCCTACACGGTATAATGCTCTATATAGGGGAACAGGAAGAACTGTTTCTACTAAATCTTTGTATAACTTTTTACGCGAAACCGTACTGAGATATTCCAATGAAAAACGCGTTTTTAGAAACAGACATGAATCAACAACTTCTTTTAAGAAACCTCTAATACTTACCTTCATGTGAACAGATGCTACCACAAAGTTTGGCAACCGTCTCTCAAGCCTAAGCTGTATAACAGTACGTATGAATGGGTCTCGATTATTTCGGAAAAACATAAACCGATTAACTAACTGACGAAGGTACAAATGACACAGACCAAGTCCTCCAGAGCGAACCCGTCTGAATAAGTTCTACTTGTTCGTTCCCAAGAAGAACCCCACAAAAAAACAGCAAATATTCGATGAAGCTTCTGTAGATTCACACGTGAACAATTCATTACCTGAAGAACATACCAGAGCTTACTGACTAAAAATACGTTACAAAATGTCGCTCTGGCGGAAATTGATAGCTGGAAACCATTGAGTTGTTCAGCTTTTTCTCGTAGCTCCATGGCCTGACGCCGCCAGTACGGATCACTGTCACAATAATATTCTAATGGCACACCTAGGTATTGTACCGGAGTAGTAGTCCGTGAAATACCAGCCACAAATTGTGGAGTCACAGGCCGTTCGCCGTGCCAGTAACCCAGGCACTTGCTCCAGTTTACCAAACTACCACTTGCATTACAATAAAGGTTCAATTTTTATGGTTTCAGCGATACTATCATAATCTCTACAAAACACAGCTATATCATCTGCGTATGCTAGTACCCGCACTTTAGCTTCTTGTAGTTTGTACACCACTATGTTATTGCTTTTCATGACTTTTTGGCAAAATGACTCTATATAAATTGAAAATAGGAGGGAAGACAAAGGGCAGCCTTGTTGTGCAGAACGTCTGACATTAATTCGTTTCCCAAGAACTTTGTTGATGATTAGCCGAGTTTTACATCCAGTATATGCCATTCGAACTGTATCTCGAATTACTTTGCCAACAATGACATTGTCTAACAAAAAAAAAAAAGAATTTCGTGCGGTACTCGGTCAAATGCTTTTTCTAAATCTATCTGGATCATCGTGATGTGATCATTTGTGGCATCGAAGCACTCCATACACTTCGTGCCTTGTGAATGTTTGTGAATATAGGGCGCCTTTTAATCCCACATGTCTGGTGGTCGCCTACAATGTTATTATTAACTGTCTGCAGTCTCCTTGCTAGCACTTTCATCAAAATCTTGTAGTCGATATTTGAGAGACTGATTGGCCTGTACGATTTCACTTCACGTAATTTAACTGCCTCCTCAGTTTTTGGAATTAAAATAGTATGAGATAGCAGAAAAGAAGCTGGCAGAGTCTTTATGTCTAAGGCTTCGTTAAAAACCGCTGCCAGGATCGGTGCTAGTTCGTGTTTGAATTCCTTATAAAATGCGGCTGTTAAGCCATCAGGTCCTGGGGACTTTCCCGAATGGAGGGCAATGATTGCTTTTGTCACTTCCGGTTCAGAAATAGGACATTCTAGGCTGTCTTTCCTGCAGTCCTCAACCTTTGGCATTAATTTTAAAAATTCATTCTTGAATTCATCTACATTTACTTTACATTTATCAAATAATGTGGTGTAGTACTCGTTGAAAGCATCCTCTATATATCTTTGTTCACTTGTAACGTTACCCATGTATTCAATCAGATGTATAACATTCCGCTGAGCGTTTTGGTTTTTGAGACCAAGCATTCTTTTGGTCGGTTTCTCTCCTACGGTCATTTTCTCTGCCCTTGCCCTTATTTGTGCGCCACGATACTTCTCCTCATCAATTTGTTCCAATTTGCACTTTACTGACCTTATATCATTTGTGAATAAGCCTGGCGTTTTGCTGTCCTCTGCTAGCAGTTCTTTGAGATTTAAATGTAGGGTTCTTTCTTCTTCACTGTTTCCGTGTTTTATTACACATGAGCGTTCTATAGCTATCAACTTTATATTCTGTTTAAATTGTTCCCACTTCACTGCGTATTTTTGGTCTCCACTATCTACGTTTACCAACGCCTCTCGAACACTGTCCATAAAATTTTCATCTTCCAAGAGATTAGAATTCAGCTTCCACGTGTCCCAGTTAAATACTGGTCTACGTCTATTTCTTTTACCTATTACAAATGATACTAAGCAATGATCACTAAATGAAATAGGGAGGACATTGTACTCACTGATAATCGGAATTAAATCCAGTGATACGTAGGCCCTATCTAGGCGCGCATGACTGGAGCCTTGGAAATGCGTATACAGTGTTGGTCCTTTACCAATACACTCTGCAACATCCTCAAGGTCTAAGTCAGAAATTAGATTCGTTAACGCGACTGTGCTTGAGTCGTTGAAATTGGATGTACTTGTTTTATCATCGGCACTGATAACACAATTAAAATCTCCCATAAGGATGACTATGCGATCGCATTCACAATAAGTACGAATTTTGTCGAATGTTACACACCGTTCATCAACTTTAAACGGTGCATATAAACAAATCATTCGCCAATCAAGAGAAAAGAAGGTCAAATCACATACAAAAACCTCCCGGATGAGTCAGACGTGACGTTTTGAACACTGGCACCTAAACTCTTCCACACAAAGATCACACACCCTGCCGACCTACCAACTGCATGACTGACGCTGGCGGTGTAGCGTCCGGTGAAACGTTGCAGTAGGCTCTCGGTGGCGTCCACGCTCTCCACTTTGGTTTCCTGAACTGCAATAATGTCCAGGTCTTGGTCCACGGCTAGTCTGTAGAGCTGAGTCTGTTTCTTTCTGGAAGCCAGTCCTCGTACATTGAGCAACGCTGCTTTCACGAACCCGCTCAGCGACGTGATCGGTGAGCGGGTCCAAGCTGAGAGCCCTGCACGTTCACTTATTCGGCTCTCGTCATCCAGGGTGGATCCATGTTGTTCACCTTTAGTTTGAGCGGCCATCGTCGCGTTTGAGCGACGACGACCGTTGTCGGGCAGCGTTTCGTTTCTTGCCTCCACTGACCACCTTCCACTGCACTTCCGACTATACTTGCGTTTCGTCTACTTGAGCACCGTCGTCTGAATTGCGACGGCGTTTTGCAGACGCCAATTCTAATTCCATGCTTAAAGTATCCATATCACTAGGCAAATCCTCATTTTCGTGTGTTTTGTTCGCCAAAGAGTGCTGTGAAGCCGAGTTTAGAGGAGTCGAAGCAGCGTTGGCCTGGGACGCCGGCGTTTCAGGGCGCGTTGCTTGCAGCTGTGACGCGGCGTGCATTGCAGGCGCAGGACGCGTCTCTTCGCTAGTCGTTGGGGCCGCTTGACTTCCCATCTTCCGTTCGGCGTTCGTGTCCGGGGCAGAAGAAACTTGCTTGCTTTTCTTCAGCACCGGCGTGTCGTCCGATGTCGTCTGCTTCTGTGGTGTCGCAGGCAAAGACGCTTGTTCAGATTCCTCCTCATCCATGAGAAGTTCACTATGTTGAGTCTCTGGTCGTCGCCCTGCAGCTCGTGCGTATGAATGGTTACACTCGTCCTGCTCATGACCGAAAGAGTGGCATTCGCTGCACCTTGGGACCTTACAATCGCGTCGCATATGCCCCGTACTTCGGCACCGCAAGCACAAAGGCGGTCTTTCCGGCAACACGACCAGTGCCGTACTGCTGCCAATACGCACATGATGGGGCAGTTGATCCACAGAAACGCCATCTCGTAGTTGCATGCGTATTACACGAGTGGTCGATTCAACTCCTTCAAAATCCTCGACTCTCCATCGGTCATCGGTCACCTTGACGTCGCCGTATTCATAGAAGGCACGTCGAATAGCGTCTTTTGTAACATCGAACGCTAGCCAGTGCAACTTCCTTTTAACCTCTTGCCACGTCGGGTCAATGACGAGACATGCCCGGTCTTTAACTGTAAGAACGCCTGCATCTGTCAGCGCTTTCTTTGCTTCCACGGTCTTCATGTTCAATAGCCACACGTGCGACATCTGATATGCTCCGATGCCACTTACTTGCTGTATGACGCGTAAATCTTTGAGAGGTTTCCTGAAGTCGTACGGTCGGCCGCTGACGTCGCAGTGTAGAGCTACTGCTCGACGCATCGCTTCACCTTATGGCAACGAAGGCAGAATAATCCTGTAGTCCTTTGGAACGAGGGGAGACTCTGTACCGCCGCCGGCGTCGGCCGCTGTTGCTGCTCGGGATGAGCTTTGCATCCTGCGTCTGCACCAACCGGCGTCCAGAAGCAGAATGGTCACCACAGCTTTCCACCCGCGCTCCACACCTACGATTCAGTCACCGGGTATATATATATAGGCACCACAATCTGACCTCCCTTGTAGCCCTAGAGGGACCGATATTTTGCTGTTAATTAAAATATAAACACGCATGGCGTAGGAAATGTTGCGGTGACTTGATGTAAACACTTCAAAACACATGCCTTTTATCTTAAACCTGCCTAATATTCAAAATTTCTTAACTATAGCCAAAAAGTTTCATCAGTTGGCGCTCCGTTGTACGAGCTAAATATACATTAGCAGTACTATTTGTGGATCCGTAAAATGCACTGAATCACACAAAAAGCCTGCGCGGCCTTGAATGAACACATTAACGAGGCACATTCAGCAGCTCCAGCGATGAACCGAGGTAGACCGCCGCTACCGCGTCCGACGACTAGGCCTCACTCACGAGTACGGCTCGGTGATTCGATTAATGATAGCTGGCGATCACTAAATGCTTGCTGATGTGCCGTTTACGTCTCGTCATTTTTCCTATGCACAGAAATAGGTGTCCGCTATCCACGCAGTTTAAGCTACGGAGCAATAGACTTAAAATAACGAAACGGTTCGCAGTCACTCTTCCCGTTGCTCTCACGCATTGCATGGGCATGCATGTATGCCGTACGCTGTTTCTGTGTTTTTCCGCCTCCTTCAGCGCTCGCCTTCGAGTTAGTCATTTGACAGCTGTGGCCGCATTGCGAAGAAGTCCGTTATTCATCTCAGTAGCCTTTATTTTTTCTCAAACACATTCATTGCCTCACCGGTAGTCAGTGCTAGCTAGTCCGTAGAGCTCGCCACGGCGGCCGGTGCGCAGTGCGAGCTCAATACGATGCCGGCTTGATACCGACGGCATGACGAGGCCATCTTACCGCTTAGATGTTGCAGCCGGTGAAATACCGGTGACACTCCTAGAACTCACCATCGGCGGAGACGGGGTGAGTGCGTCACCGGCGCAACTCTCACACCAGTTGCCAGCCAGCCTGCCGTGGTCGAGCGAAGCCTATTTCGAACCGCTTCGAAGTTTTACGGTGCAATCGCTGACGATCGTACTCCGCCTCGTTCGGCACTCGCCTTGTAGTTAGTCATTTGACAGCGGTGGTCGTAAGGCGCAGAAGTCTGTTATTCATCCCAGCATCCTTTATTTTTGTGAAACACATTCTTTGCCTCGCCGGTGGTCGGTGCTAGCTCGTAGCGTTTGCCACAGTGGCCGGCACTCAGGGCGAGCTCCATACAATGCCGGCTTGATACCGACGGCATAGCTAGGCCTTCCTACCGCTTAGGTGTTTTAGCCGGTGAAATACCGGTGACACTCTGAGAACTCACCATCGGCGGAGACGGGGTGAACGCGTCAGCGGCGCAACTCTCACACTAGTTGCCGGCCAGCCTGCAATGGTCGGGCGAAGCCACTTAGAACCGCTTCGAAGTTTTTCCCGGCGAAACTCCAGGAGCAGCCGCTGACGATCGTAACAGCTGACATTTACTATCATTATTGTAATCTTCAGAGTTTTTTGTTACTCGGCCTTTTGAAGCGTGGCATTCACGGCGTTTTGTTGAGGAATTGGACCGATGTGGAGCGTGGTTTAACGGCGTGAAATATATTGAAATGTTCACAGTAAATACCAACCGGTCGTTGCAATCTTCGCTGCACTTATAATTTCGTTGCCTGTTGACAGATGCTCACACGGTTAGCCACACAAAGCACTTGTGTTTCACAATAACGTGCAAACATATGCCCGTACACACACACACACACACACACACACACACACACACACACACACGCAAGCCCCACTGCGGGGGTCTAGTAGCTAAGATATTCGGCTGCTGACCCGCAGGTTGCGGGCTCAAATCCCGGAGGTAGCGGCTGCGGTTCCGATAGAGGCAGAAATGTTGTAGGCCCTTGTGCTCATATTTGGGTGCACGTTAAAGAACCCCAGGAGGTCGAACTTTCCGGAGCCCTCCACTACGGTGTCTCTCATAATCATAAGGTGGTTTTGGGACGTTAAACCCCACCTATCAATCAATCAACACAAACACACACACGCACGCACACAAACGCGCACGCGCAAGCGCGACCCAATCTTCGTACAGTTTTCCATCTAATAACAACACTTTTTAACAACTTCCTGCAAATAATGTACAGTGATATAGTCGCAAGGTCTTCTATTAAGAACTTTGCGTAGGCGTGACACTTGTAGTTGTAAATGGTCACATTGTGTCATCGTACTTGCGTTAGTTATCTGGAAATTGTTTGACTTGTTTTTATAGAGGCCTCTCTCGGTCAATCGCAACAATCATCGCCTTATGGTCGGTGAAATGGCAACTGCAGTACTTCACTTCTTTAATGGTGTCGGTCGTGCGCTTAAAAAGCTAAATATATGCAAGTGTTGTGATTCATTGAAATGGCATTTTCCTTAAGGGGCAGAAAGAGTCTCACAATGATTTACAGATGGCAGCACATTATCTAGCGTTTTCTGTTCGCTCCTTCAACGCCTCTGAAAAGTTTGATATGTTTTTCGCTAGGTGGGCATCTTTGTCCATTTTAGAGTTGTTTGAAAGTTCCCGTGTGTATTTAGCGGTGATGGCTGCACTATCTCGGCCTTTTTTTTTTGGTGTATTTTGATAGCCTCTCAAAAGCACCTACAAATAACCGAATGGGCTTGTTTTCGCCGGGACACCTGTCGAACGAAATGCGTTAAGGAGACACCTTCCACAACATGACATTTATGTAGTGTTTTTTCCCGAACAAGCTGGAATAAACATCGTGCCTTTGTGGGAGGATCCTGTTTGCCACACGAATGGCCCGGGTTTAATCCTCGATGGGACCGAAAACTTCATTCTTTATTTTATTTGCTTCTTCTCACTTTTTCGCTCTCGGACAATTTTTCTCTCACGACCAATCGTGCCGCCGCGGAAGGTGGAAATTCTGGAACATGAGCTTTCTAGCACTATCGCGTTATTAATACAAAACTGGTGTAGTCTTGACACGAGGAGGAACAGGTGTTGCTATAGGCAACAATAAACGTAATCTGGTCACTCTTTCAAATTAAAACATAACAGCATGTTTCAGCGTCAAACCCCAGTCGAATTTAAGTGGGCAGACAGGACTAGACTCTTAAAACGTGCAATGAATTTGTTGGAGCTTTTGAGTGCACATTATTGATTACAGATTTCTGTACACTTTTTGTGGCGTCTCAAATGGATATCAATAGCGTATGTGCCGGTCTGAAATGACGTTGTTCGGGTGCACGTGCGTTCGATAATAAAGAAATTGAAAGAACCTTGCAATCAATTACGTAGGCCGTCAGTACCCATCCACTGAATTGAGGTCCTGCGATGTCAACTGCTAGACTCGCCACCAGGGATAATAGTCAGAATTTGTAATTCACGCAATCGCTCGGAAATTATAGTCTAATGTAACACCAGAAGCATTAGTAGCAAGACTTTATTTTAGTGCCCAATGTATTCAGTGCTTGTTTATCCGTAGGCTTACACAAATATCTTGTGCTACTTCATGTAAATTATTTGGCCACTCTGTATAGTTTAATTTGGTCGGATTACTTCAAATTTACCGATTAGAAAACACCATGTGTACAAATTGAGAGTCAGCCTAATGTACGCTGCCCACACATCTCACCCCCTAAAACCGTACATCAGTGTCGAAAAAACGACTACACCATAAATTATGACAGCCTAAATTTTCATGTATGGAAAACTACGGTAACGACATCATTGAAATGTTGATGAACGAGTCTTTTTTTATATCGTGACTTCAACATCAATTTAGCTTGCACGGAGTATTTCTCGCTAGTCTAGAGAGTATGTGAGAATAGGAATTAAGTTTGAGATATTGAAATTTATATTAAAATTTATTCCTAAAAACAGCCTCGACATCCGCGGTACTTTTTATGGTTCCTCTAAATGAAGGCCCTGTGAATGAATCTCGCTAGATTACATCCAAGAAAAATGCAGCTGTTTATTATCTATAACGAGAGCAGCAGCCGTTCACCGACATTCTTCCTGCTCTTGTATTGATCAACCGGACTTGAACATCTGCAGTGAATGTTTCTCCAGGTATTGCGGCCCTTTACTTCCAGCGGCCACGTTATCTGCGCGAACTTTATTGCCATGTGCCCACCTAACTTTCAGCCTTACCCTCACGTGCTGTTATTCTCATGTAATAAGGTATGTTCGTCCTTATGACTAGCGGTTCTCTTTTCTTCTAAATAAATGTCCTGCGCCTGCTCCTTTAATCTGCTTTATTTCAATCTATTTGTCTTGAGAGCGCATTAATTTACCTGAAAGCCATGTTTACCGTGTAGTTCAAAATGTGTGGTCTTTCAGAATTGAACAGCCTGATGGCATGGCTGCTCATGAAGCTCTTTACAGAGGCTGTTGAGGAAACGACGAAAGTTTAACGAAGCACCTACAGTAAATTTCGGCCATTTGCACTAGCACATGTACTGGCTCGTGCGCACACCTGTATGCTTCCCTCTGTAGAACATCACTGCCTGATTAGGCGAGCTATAATGAGAATAACATTACTGTGGCGAATATTACGGTAGTGCACCCTGGTTTCCTACGCAACTTACATTTAGGTTATTCCATCATTGGCGTTTATTTTGTGTGTGACTCTGTTTGCTGTGATTCATAATAGTTCAGTTCTAACTAATATGTTAGAGCGATATAATTTGAATGCGTAGGAAGAGTCTGCGTTAGTATCTAAAGGCCGACGCCACGTTTGAAGAACAAAAAAAAACTGGCTGTATAAAATACACCATGTTCTCTTCGCCTGTTTATTTACATATATTATTAAGCATAGTTTAGAACAATGTAGTGAAAATCAAAACTCAGTGCCAGAACTTCAGTCTGAAAATGAAATAATGAAAAATAATGATAGAAAAATAGTGAAAAATAATGAAAAATAATGGTTGAAAAAATAATGAAAAATTTTGGTTCCTGCAATTGAGGGAGTAAAACAGCTATAATAAATATGACCTAACAGCCTCTTGTGGTACATACAAAAACTGATCCATGTTGGTGCATGCTGTAGTTTTCTTCGGCAATAATGCCGAGGTGTAGTAACCTACGCACTTTCAAGGGGCACAGCTGGTGACAACGCTTGTTTCCTTCGCACCGTTCTTGTAATGAGGTGTGTAGGTGCATATCGATCAGGTTTTCTCATGTTTTCTCAACCAAAGAAGTGGCAGAGTGCCACGCGTGGAGTCCTTCTTAAACGACCCTCCACGAAGTAACAGGTGCGCCACTCTAGTTTCACACCCAATGGCAACCAAGATTGTTATTTGCGTTCAAATAAGGACGTGAAAATAGCGTTGAAGAGCATAAGGGAAGAGCAGGTTGTGCTCTTCGGCCGACAAGAACATGCGCCATGTGCCATCATTACCAACACTTCAATGCAAATGTGACGCAGGGAATTATTTTGTCTTTCTACCCCAACCTACGTAAAACGCTTACGACAAAAGGAAAGTTTCGTTATTTTGCGATCTCTTGTGTTGCTAGGTGGTGAAAAAATTAAAGGGAAAACAAGCTTCGGGAAAAGGCCCAGTAAGAAAACATAAAACGTGATGCGATCAGGACATTTAGACTACAAGCTTCAGGCATAATCTTCCCCTCCTACTTCCATGTGGCAAACCACGCGCCTCAAGAACAGGCTAACACTGCAAACTAAAGCTATTCAATACGATGAGTTTGCCTGTTTTTCTTGTACAGACCCTTAGTTCAGAGGGTGCGGCAACGCAGCAATGTCAAGTTGAAATCACCAAGAGTACGTAATGATGCTTACATTTGTATAGCTTTGGCACGGTTTCAGCTGCGGCAATTGTTATATTACATCGCTGCAATGCAAAATTTGCAGTTTCCGTTTCGTAAGTTGACCTGCTTTTGTTTTATTGTAATCAATGGATTTTGGCGCAATATTTAAAGCGAGCGTTTCTATAGAAACAGGAAAGGACATCTTTTTTGCTGGTAGAGTGGTATATTCACATGTGCAGAACTGGCGATGATGCATTAGGAAGTGCATTACACGTCCCTATTTCTGGCGCCCCAATCCGACGCACGTTACCTGTTCTCCCCCTAGCATTTCTAACCGTATTGCACCTGGTATTATTTTCATACAGTACTTCAGCGCAGCAATTGTGGCAAGCTAACTCTCCTGTTGGAAGTAAGAAAAAAACAATGCCTATCTTAAGGAGAGGGCAATAAGACTTCAAACATGGGATATTTCTAAAGAAACTTGGGAAATATCCGATGATGAAGTGTCTGATGTGCGTTCTGAAGACATCCACAGAAATGTGAGTGTATCGGGTAGTCACCAGCAGTTGCAATTGTTGCCTCTGTTGACGTAAATCTGTGCAGGCCAAGGCACACTCCCAGTGCTTGGGCTTGTACTGCCTGTGGAACACGAACATTGGTCTTGCAGGTATTGCGAAGCACGGTCAGGCTATATCTAATGAAATCGAGAAACAGGGCTGTGTAGGGTTTCATATTTGCGTCAACTGACATCCCCCCCCCCCGTCTTTTCTGCCAGAAACTTGAACAATCGAAAAATAGCGGTCAGGCACTTCTCCATATAGGCCACATGCGGACTCCGACAGAGGTCGCTATCAATAATAATGCCCAAAAACCGGTGGATTCTGGCGTAAGAAATCGGCCGCCCGCAGATTAAGATGACATAAGGGGTCATTGCTTTGTGAGTGAAGACCACCAGAGCGCATTTTTCGATGATATGCTGAGCCCTTGTTTAACAAGTCGTTGTTAATCATAGTTGCTGCAATCATAGTCATAGAGCAGCAATCATAGTTGCTGCTCTTTGAAGCTGTGAACGTATCTGAGGACGCGTGACTGCCACAGATGTCGTCTGCGTACATTGTGATTTTAAAGGTACTTGGCAAGTAGTCAGCAAGGCCAATTAGTGCAAGATTTAATAGCGTCGGGCTAAGAACTCCGCTTGAAGAACACCCCTGAAAGTATACCATTGCGTAGTTGGGCCGTCTTCTGTGAGCACAAAGAATGACCTTGCAGCCAGGTAACTCAAAATCCACAAAAAAAAAAACTCGACCACCAAGGCTAACTATCGCAAGAGCACCCAAAATGGATTCATGTACATTATCATATGCGCCTTTCTCATCCAGAAACAAAGCCGTAGATAGTCGCTTACGGGATCTTTCGTGCTGAACCTAAAAAAATAGAACAACGACATTATCAATGTGACAGCGGTCGTGTCGGAAACCAGCCACGAAATTCGGATAAATCTTCTAGTACTCAAGATACCACTCCACGCGGCCTAGTATCATCCATTCTATTATCGTCCCTACGCGGCTGGCCAGTGCTATTGGGCGGCATGAGGTGAGTTCGAGTGGGGATTTGCCCTGCTTCAAGATGGGTAACAAGCGGCTTACTTTTCAGTCGTCAGGAATATTGAAATCCTGCCACGAGATGTTGTAAAGGCTCAACAGTTCTTTCCTTGCACCTTCCCCAAGGTTTCACAAGGCTCGGCACGGAATACTATCTGGGCCCGGAGAAGTTGAAAGCCTGCAGAGAGCTAGTGCTGCCTCGAGCTCCTCCATCGTAAAAGGGAGGTTCATGTGGTAGTCCCGGGAACGGGGGACGTCAACTCTCACTGTAGAATCCGGACGAGCGGCTTGGTTGGCGATCTGCGCACAGAAATCTTCTGCGACATCGATGTCTTGCCTCCCTTGAAATAGCGCGACCGCTTTGAATGGAAAACGCTGTTCCGTATGGTGACACAGACCTTGCATTGTTTTCCAAATATGTGAGAGTGGCTTGCGAGGGTCTAGTAACTGGCAGGATAGGCAAGTGACAAGCAAGAGGAGTTCTTTACCTGAAATAAAATTAGCAACACGAGAATCAAAACGTACAGTCAACTAAAGAGAGCTAATAAAGAATGATGCCAACCACTCTGTATTAGGAATCTACGAATCATTAACATAAATGTGCGTAGCATCCTAAATAAAAACCGCAGAACGTGACTCTGTACTTTTATGTCACTTCCATCACATAGTCATGATTACAGAAACTTGTTTGCACGATGCCATTGATGATGCAGACATTTTTCCAGCATGGCCCCACCGCGGTGGTCTAGTGGCTAAGGTACTCGGCTGCTGACCCGCAGGTCGCGGGTTCGATTTCCGGCTGCAGCAGCTGCATTTTCGATAGAGGCGGAAATGTTGTAGGCCCGTGTCTTCTCAGATTTGGGTGCACGTTAAAGAAACCCAGGTGGTCAAAATTTCCGGAGCCCTCCACTACGGCGTCTCTCATAATCAAATGGTGGTTTTGGGATGTTAAACCCCACAAATCAATCAATCAATTTTCCAGCATCGTATAATGTATTCTGTCGTGATAGGCCGCCACGAGGAGGGGGAGTGGCTGTTCTGGTGAAAAATATCATATCTGCCTTCTTAACCCGCCAAATCAATAATCATGAAAGCGTCACATTAAACGTGTCATGTGGGGAGCGATCTTTATGCTTTTTTGCTGCGTATCGTGCACCCGACTTACCTTCTGTATTTTTGCGTCAGCTATATGAACACGTGGCTTCATTTATTATAGGAAAATATATTTTGGCTAGGAACTTTTCTACCTGGTGTTGACTGGAAACAGCCGTTTTTTAACTATGAGTTGAACTGACATGTCACATACCTGACTAATATAATGCTTACGGCTGACATCCACCAAGCAGTTGATCAGCCTACCCGCATACAAGGCAACTGCGCTTCGACGCTGGACCTTATTTTTATCAGCCGTTGAATTAAAGATTATTCTGTGTCTGTGCAGCCTGGTCTATCCGATCATGAAATTTCGTTGCTGTTGTTTTCTCTTAGGGCGTGCAAAACTCAGCCCCTTGTTTCAATAATGATCAAAGACTTTTCACGGGCAAAAGACGAAAGTGTCCTTGACATTCTTGACTTGCACATCGGTAGCTTTTAAGGCACAGATGCTACTGATCTTTGGGAACAGTTTAAACGATTGTGCAAATACTGCCGTAACAAATTTGTTCCAAACAAAATTTTAAAAACACACCGTAAAAACCCTTCGATCACAAGACGTATATTACAGCTAAAAATTTTAAAAACTTAAACTACCATGCGCCAGCAAGAGTACAGTACCGGATAGTCGAAAAATCCTAAACCAAGCTATTAGTAGCTCAAAGCAGCACTACTTTAATCGCATGCTGCCTTGTTTCATTTCTGGTTCACCACAGAAATTCTGGCAATTTCTTTCGAAAAGTAAGAAGTCGATTGACTGCATGGTACAGGATGACGTTATCATCGTTGACAAACAAGACATTGCGGAAAAGTTCAATGCCTATTTTACGGTGTCTTTTCCAATCCTACGGAATCCTTACACCAGTATCATGTCGGTTGTGCCGTAACGAATCTTGTATCTCTATCCGGTGTTATATCAATGTTACTAAACATCAAAGCAAAAGCATCGCCTGGCCCTGACAACATACCTTATATATTCCTTCACCAATATGCTGAGATGCTCACTTTATATCTAGTAGTTATATTTAGGAAATCATTGACGACAGCTATCATTCCTGATGACTGGAGGACGGCAAGAATCGTATCAGTGCTAAAAAAGGTGATCCCGCATTGCTAACGAATTATAGACCGATATCTTTAACAGCGTCTTGCTGTAAGCTCCTTGAACATAATATTGCCACTTATATTAAGAAATTTCTCAATGATAACAGTGTACTTTCTCCATTTCAGCATGATTTTAGGAAATGTATTTCCACAGTAACTCAACTAAGCACAGTCATTCATAATTTTGCCTCTATTCTAGATAAATCAGGCCAGGTAGGCGTAATATCTTTAGAATTTAGAAAGGCTTTGAATCTTGTTCGCTACACAAAACTAATTTTAAAGTTAGAAACCATAGGACTACCGGAGTTCATTGTTGCTTGGGTTTCCGCCTAACTTTCAAACCGCACACAGTTTGTCAGTATTGACATTTATTTTCACGACATTTGCCTGTTAACTCAGGAGTCTCACAGGGAAGCGTACTAGGCCCGCTTTCGTTTCTCATATACATCAACGACATTGTCCAGGTGAATAATGAACCAGTTCAGAATAGGCTTTTCACAGATCATTTCTTGCTATTTATTGAAATAAAAGTCCGGATGATCAAGCCTTGCTGAATACTAGCCTACAAAACATACATGTGTGGTGTCAAGGGTGGGAAATGCAACTTAACGCTGACAGAATGGTTTTTTTGAATATGAGTTGAAAGAAAAACATTTTACTTTTTCCGTATAGTCTTCCTTCAGAACAGCTAACGCAGGTCCCTCACTACGAATACCTTGTTGTTGAAATAACCAGTACACTAAGCTGGAACACACATATTTCGAACACTTGCACATCCGCCTTCCGTACTCTATGCTTTTTGCGACATGAGATAAAACACACACCACCTGTTGTCAAACTACTTGCATATTTATTCATTATAAGACGCAAGTTAGAATATGCATCCTTTGTCTGGGACCCTCACACGAAATCAATGTGGAAGCATTGGAGATAATCTAACAAAAATTAGTTAGAAATATTTATTCGAAATACCGCCAACCAAACTCTCCAACTCAACTAATGAATCTCTATGGCATAAAATCATTGCAATTGCGAAGAAATATTGACAGAATAAGATTTATCTTTCACTTGAAGACTCGTCAATTGCTACTCCCTCCTGACCCATACGTGACATCACTGGCATCACGACCTACAAGGCATCGACATGAACAATCACAAACCCCGTACAGCACAAAAACTAACCTATTCAAGTTCTCATTTTTCCCGTGCACAATTAACGAGTGGAACTCGCTGCCAATGTCAGCAGTGCAAAATATAAAAATATTT
The DNA here is from genome assembly GCF_043290135.1 of Rhipicephalus microplus. Lineage (NCBI taxonomy): Eukaryota > Metazoa > Arthropoda > Arachnida > Ixodida > Ixodidae > Rhipicephalus > Rhipicephalus microplus. The sequence continues at coordinate 116,070,780 of NC_134701.1, forward strand.
GAAAGCCTTCAAGATTGATGTTAATTTGTTTTAGATATATTCCTTTTTTGTGTGAATATTGCTTTTTTTTCTTTGCTTGTCCTTACACTTTTTGAGATAATCCAAGTGTTATTACTTTTGTGCTTTGCTGTACTAAATAGACACGGCCTTTTTTTGTTTTCAATGCACTGTATGTAAATGTGTCTGTGTATCGCCTTTTCGAGTACACTTTTGACGCTCCTGCTAGGGCCCCAGTCGGGCCTGCCATATTCTGTAAATAAACAAAATAAATAAATAAGAACGTTGTTCATCGTTCCGATGCTAATCTATCCATGCGACGCCAAATCATCTTTTGCATTGTCCTGGCTGCCCTAAGAGCGTGAATTGATTTTGTACGCCGATACCGATGCTCAGCCCGGCATCGGTGTGCTCGGATTCGCTCCAACTCTTTGTCAAAGCCGTTTTGTGTGGAAGAGATCGCCAGCGTACTAGTGGTATTTTGCATTGTGCTCTTTATTGTTTCCTCTATCGAAGATCGTAGGCCATCGCTGGAAGCATATTTCATGGCAAACTTGAAGTTCTTCTATTGGACTGCTCGAATGGTCGTCCGTTGACCACAATCAGACAAGCCTTTGATGTTAAGGTAGATTGGAATGTAATCCCTTCCTCGTGTCTCAACATCTGGAAACCACTTGAGGTATCTCGCGAGGGAGTTGGAGACAAAAGCAAGGTCGAGACAGCAGCCGTATGTCACCCCTCGAAGAAAAGTGGGGCTACCGTCGTTCAGGAGAGTAAGGCCATAGTTGTAGGCGATGTTTGCTAACCAGCGTCCTCTTGCATTTGTCCGCGTACTTCCCCATACGTGATGGTGCGCATCGAAATCACCTATGATGACCCATGGTGCAGGACACAATCTCAAAATATCCGCTAATCTCCTGGAATAGAGATTATTCAACGGCGATATATAAACGCCTATGTGAGTAAACATGAGTTTGTTCTTTTTCACAGTGGTGCAGATTTACTGATTGTCATCGTGAGGCGCAATCGGTTGCACAACATACGTCAGTTAATCACGAACAAAGACGATGATTTTGCGGCACGCACCGTTTGTTGAAGACATGAGAGCTCCGTACCCAGGAAGTATTATTGCTTTCGACAAATTGGGTTCACAAATGACGATGAGTGGAAACACGTTAGTATACACAAGCTGATGAAAATCTGAAAGGCATTATGTTAGTCCTCTGGCATTGGATGACGGATACAGCATTGACTTCTTTACAGAATGATGAGGTGTGAGTAGGCATCTTTATAGTTGAGAGATTCAAGCACTAGGCTCAGGGCGTCCAGTACTCTAAGTGCGCTTCGAGCAGATGCTGTCTTTACGTCGACTAGTATTGCTCGGATGGCTTCTATGAGGGAACGCAGCACCGAGATCACTTGACGATCTGTTTTCGGCAAATCTTCCATGGCTAAAGACGGCTCTGGTGTGGCCGCAGCCTGCTGAGGTTCCTTCGCAGAAGAGCGGGTCCGGAGAGTGGCCATTTCTCCAGAGAAGGAGGCTTCTCCCTTCTTTCATAGAAGTGGTGGGTCCTTTCGCGGCACTACTGGGTGGAACTGTTAAAGAGTAGGAACTAGAATTTCGGGAATGTGCCTTCGTTGAAGGCTTTCGATCATGCCGACGTCGACACCGATGCCGGTCTACTTCGGCTGCCTCCCTGTGCGTCGAGTTGTCTCGGGCCATTTGTCGGAGAACCGTGCGCTCTCTTTGGATTCGAAGAGAGTCTTTTAACGAGGCAGCGTAAGGACCGCTGCAGTTGGCGCACTTAATAATAATATTAATAATAATAATAATAATAATAATAATAATAATAATAATAATAATAATAATACCTTTTATTTCTTCAAATAAAACAGTACATGTGACTAGGCCTGCCAAAGCCAATTGCTGGCTTGAGTGGCAGAGCCTGCCTGACAGACAGCAAAACAAACCGAACGCGTTACAAAGTTGTATTTCATGGCCTAAGAGGGATGGTAGGACAAAAAACAACGTGCATATAAGATTAGAAACAACAGGGCATACAAGCAATAGTTACAAGCATTATACAATAGTTAAAGCAATTGAAAGTGAAAAGGTGTAAAGGAAAAAAATAAGAATTAGAGCAAATGCTTCTTAAGCAAAGTAACACACTGGATAATTGTGCAGCATCATGCTTGCGAATGAGTGTATATGAAATAACACAGGACATGCATTACAGTTGTAGACAGATGTGCCGTAGCAGTTTCTTTATTTGTATTTTGTTTTCGTGCGAAAAACGCTGGGGGTAAGTACATTGAAATAGGTTGATACAAAATGGGCTTGTATTCTAGTTCCATACTTTGTTGAACACTGCGGCCTCCAGTAACGTACTTTGGGCCTTAAAGAACGAGAAGTAACATACGAAACCAGGAATTCTTTGGACCAGAAATGTTTTAAAACAACCGTTTGAATTACCAGATCACTGAAGCTTGGCATAAACAGCGTTTTGAAAATGTCTTTCTCAGAATTAATGTTCAGGTAAGATATATTTTTTTAAAATCGAACGCAATATTCTGTTTATTCTATTGTGCCAACAGACAGCAAAGTGTCCGTAAATGGTTATTTCGTAACGCAGTATACTGTAACCTAAACCGTGTGCTATCATCTTACGTACTGAAATCGGCATGTTGTATCTTATGTTATATAACAGACATGACACAGCGCGAAGTCTTTTGCAAACGTAGGCGAGATGACTATTCCAGGAAAGGCCGCTGTCAATGTATAAGCCAAGGTACTTCACAACAGATGAAAACTGTATTGAACTACAAGAGCAGAATGAACAGTCAGAACAATGCAAAATGAAAGGATAGTCAAGGGTTACTTTCTTCAATGGATTGTGGAGGCAGATTAGATTAGTTTTAGATACACTTATATCATAAAGGTTATCTCAAAACCAATCCATGGCTTTAGTGGCAGCTGACTGAAGAAGAGCAATCGCCTCATAGAAGTTGTTTGCAGTCGTCACGATCACAGTGTCGTCGCCGTAATGATATAGAGAAACCGGTGTCACGCTGTGAAGGTCATTTACAAAAATATTGAATAGCAGCGGACTAAGAATTGATCCCTGTGGAACGCCGGTTGTGATTATTTGGAACGCACTGTGAGATTGTTCAACGGACACATGTTGACGCCTGCCTAGGAGGAAATTTGCCAACAAAGACCAGAAAGCACCCCTAAACACTAACTAAAAAAGTTTATCCAATAACAAGGTATAATGGACACTATCGAAAGCCTTGCTGCAGTCAAGAAAGAGCGCACAGGCAACTTTTTTGTTATCGAACGCCTCATTCAACTGATCAGAGAAGTCTTCCGATAGCGTCCGAGTGCTTTTCCCCTGTCGAAAACCATACTGCTAGGGCGATAAGATGTTGTGGCTATCGAGAAAGCTTGTCAACGTTAACAACAAATGTTTTTCTAGTATTTGTGTTATAGAAGGCACAATTGATATCGGACGATAATTTTCAAGTTTATCACGCGCAACGCATTTGTGTAGAGGTATAACTATTGATGTTTTCAAGTTTATGTGAATTTCTCCACTAAAAATAATGCAATTTATTAGTGCTAGCAAAACTTCATGGTTGCATTGAAAGGTACGGTGCAAGTCAGTTACAGAAACACCATCAATACGAGCAGATGTTTTACACTTCAAACTGAAAATGATAGATCGTAAGTCCTCATGTGATATTGAAGGTAGATAAGACGATTTGTTAACACTGTGACGTAAAGTGCACGGGCCTACTTGGGAATTTGTGTTTTTATTTTTCGAGAGAAGAAGTCGTTAAAATCTTCAGCAACCTCCTGTGCGTTATTGGCTTGACTCGAAAAAAGGTTATTCAAAATATTGACGCGAGTGTTTGCGCCTCTAAAGGTGTTAATTAACGCCCAGGTTTTTTTTGCTGCTGTTACTGGCATCCTTAATTTGGCTCGGAAATGGGTTCGTTTAGCCGAGCGAATCATAGCAGTAACCTTGTTTCTGCTTTGCTTAACTTTGGCTCGCAAGTCTGAACAGTTAGGATAACGCTTACATTGTGTCCAAAGCAAGTCCTTTTCTTTTATTGCAGCGAGTAAAGGTGTTGACATCCATGTATTATTGAATTTACGTTGTTTAACTGGTATCGTTCGCGTCGCACGTTTTTTAAACTTATGAACGCTTCTACAAATTTATCGTAGAGATCACTAGGAGACGTTATTGACAAAAAAGAATTCCAGCCATAATGAGCTACTAGATTATCAATTTTTTTAATCTAGCACCAAAATTAGTTTTTTTGTATCGTTTGGCATCGTCGTCATATGTGGACAGCTGACTGAGCCGCAAACAAAGTACTGATCAGCTCTCTTCGTCTGTACTATTGCGGTTTTTGTGAGCAGGTTCTGCGCACGCACGAAAACGTGGTCAATGCACGACACGACGAGCTTGCCAGCCAAAAATTCCTCTCGAGTCGCTTGATTTATTCGGCACTGTAAGCCCCAATCAGGAAGGCTGTCTAGATAATCAGCAGCGAGGCCTACAGTGGGACGCAAAAGGTCAATGTTGACGTCTCCTATGATGCACACATCAGAGTAGTCGCCCGACAGGCGTCTTGGGCATGAGGTTCAGCGCAACGGAGACACAGTCGTGAGTTGGGGCACACGCCCATGACGTGTCCTAGGCAGAAGCACTGATGACATTAAAATGGCTTTTAGATGAATGGTTCAATCGAATGTGGGAAATGTCCAACTTTACCCTGAGATGGTATGCAATCTCTCTTGAAAAACACCTTTATGCAGCGTGTATTTCCAAGGCACCGCACTTGGGTAACGACAGTTCCCTCGTTTGCAGGCTTGATGAGGGTAGGCAAGTCAACATTAGGAATGGCAATGTCGATGTCATAAATTACACCGGCAATTCATTGATCATCTATCGGGATAAAGGGGCGCATTAAATGCCACCTAGCTCAGCCATTTGCTGCGGTTGTCCTAGCGCACTCACATCGTGCACGCCTATGGCGAGAATGTTCTTCCTTGGGTTTACTCTTACGCCCTTAATTTGATCTGGCACCACACATTTCAGAGCAACGGAAAGGACTTGCCTGTTGAGAAGTCGTGGGTTGCTTGAAGGATCTTCCGGCATGAAGATGATGACGTGCAGCCAGCGCGCAGGCCTTGACTGTTCAGTCGTTCTACGCGCAGGAGCCGATGCTGATGTATTCGCAGTCCTTCTCTTCGTCCTCTTACCCCGCACAGGTATAAAGCTGTCATCGCGTGTGCCGTCTTCCAACATAGAATACAAATCAGTGTGTTCAGCATCACTGTGATAGCCAGCTCGCTTCCTTTTAGTTGACGGGTGCGAGGACCTCTGACCAGGCGGGCCTCTGGCATGCTCTGTGGCCGCTTCTCTGGCTTCATAAATGTCAAATATGGTATTACCTGACGTAAATGGATGACGAAGGTATGTGACTAGTGCAAACATGTCAATATTGAGATGCCTGTAATGTAAGAGCATGACTACATGCCACAGTCAAGGCGCCATTACATTTCGATGGGACCTGGTGTGCACGCACGCCAGCGATGCCACGCCAGGCGCAGCTCCTGCCATATACTCGCAGGTGCGCGCCGCGCTGCGTTAATCTGACGCATACGCGTTTCAGCGCTTGCGGCGTCCCTTTACGACGAAAAGAGGCAGACGCAGTGCTGTCTGAGTAACGCATCGGCGCAATATGCAGCATAGCACATTTCGTGCCGGTTGCTGTGGGGCCCCGCCGCCGGACACCGGTCGCGTCGGTCACGCCTGGTGTCAGACAATGGTGTGCTCAATTTTTGGAAACATAGCGTTGCTCTGCCCAGCGTGCGCGTGCGTCAACGTTAGGTTGGTGTACATTGGGGCCTTCAGGATGCGCTCGCAGCCGTTTAGATAGATAGATAGATAGATAGATAGATAGATAGATAGATAGATAGATAGATAGATAGATAGATAGATAGATAGATAGATAGATAGATAGATAGATAGATACGCTCCAAGTCGCCGAAGTTCGCTAAGAAATGCTTCGCATTTAAGATCTTCAACTCTTCAAACTATGTCTGTGCGTGCAACGTTGATACATTTATTTATCGTCATTTCATGACACATCGCTGAATAAAAAGTAGCGACACGGTCACCTTGCCTACTCATGCTTCGCAAAACCTAGATTCCCAGGTACGTGGGATCTGCCGAATTGTTTTTTACGTTTGTTCTTGCCTCTTTGTGTGGAGCGCTGCGCTTTTTATCTCTTCATACTTCAGTGACATTGCGCGGAAATGATGCGTTTATCAGCATTTATTGCGCTTATTGCAATAAGCGCTCTGTGATGCGAAGACTGGCATAGGTTCTGACGTTTTTTGATAACATGAAGTATCATTAGCGCTGATACTTCTTGTGGTGAATACGTACCAACTACCCGCAATATTACCTTCAACACACAGGCTGCGTTTGGGCATAACGAATGAATGTATTGTGAGCTTGAGTAGACCACATATATCTCTTCTATGTAGATCTCTCCCGAAGAAGGCCTTAAGAATCATAATGAAGCGCTTAGGAGGATCATTATACGTATTTGCACCATTCTTTCTCCAAGCCTTGATAAACCTCCGTTTGTTTTAGTGATGGCCACAATTGTCCGACAATGTTTTTATTTTGTTAATTAGAGGTTCCTAACGCACTTCTTGTCTTTATTGTTGACACCAAACTTCTTTCTTTTTGCGTATAATAGTCTTGAAGAACACATCACTGATTCTGATTGAGGAAGTGTACTCTTTGTAATAATACCACTCTCACCGTTTCAACTATCCCTAATCTTCACTGACCGGGCCTTCAAAAGAGAAATGGTCGTAAGATATGTAAAACATTTGCTTGGAGGCAGGTGTCCATGCGGGAGTACAATAGTTTTTGAGTATGAGTGTAGTTACGGCTTTCCCAAATAGTACTGCATTGAGGTTCCATGTTTTTTTTTTTCGTATGTATAGCACAAATTTTCTTTCTCCGCAGAGTACGCGGACGGACAATCCATCGTTCTTTCTCGTCCCGGTCGGGGCTCAAGGCACCCGCTTGCTGAATATTCAGGGAACCTTTCAGTTACAGGCCAATGGCTGTTTTTTCTACTTTTAGGGGCGAGGCTCCTTATAGTGGCACCCGTCCGTTCCTCGTAGCCGTTGTAGTAGTGTGTAACAGGTATAACATTTTGACCTCCAAGGTAGTGCCGGTGAGAAATTTGTTCTGCGCGTTATTGAACAATAAAAGATAGTGCTCAATGTATATGCCATTGGCTGCTAAGGAGGAATAAGAGACAGGAGAATTCGGCTTTTAGTTAGCGCGCCCGCTGCGAATTGTTCATTGTTCAATAACGCACAGAATACAAGAAAAGGTTGCTACGTTATACTCGCTGGGCGTAACCTCCCAGATTTTAGAAAGGTTTAGCGAGCGTTGGGTCGAAGTGCCATGAATACAGTGAACTGGTATATTCTATAAACTCGAGGTGGTTAAACGCGGTAAGTAAACACGAAGCGCAAGCCGTAAGAAAGTGTGCGTGTGCCTTTTTCTCGTCCAGTCCTTGGAATGTCGATGCGATGGCGGTGCTTCTATATGGGGAATATATGACGAAATAAAAAGATGCGAGATGGTGGTACTTGGAGTGTTGAATAGATGGACGAACGGAGACACAGACAGATGCATGAATGGCGCACGGATGGCTGCACGGACGGATGAACGCATGGACGGACGCAGGAGTGGATGCGTGAACGAAAGCAGGGACGGACGCACAGATGAACGGGCGGACGCACGAACAAACGCACGCACGGACGCTCGGATGGACGCACGGGTGGCCCCACAGACGCACGCATGGATGGACAGAAGCAAGAACGAATGGACGGACGCATGCTTCGCTCCACTATCCATCATTCACTCCGTGTATAAGCTGCCATTTTTTGCTTTTGTTTAGACTGATTCTTACTTCGTTTAACAAAAGTTTTCAGATTTGCTGTATTCTTTAAAGCGTGGGTTTATGTATCCAAATAACCGGCCATGAATACCTTATTTATGTGTAAATGTATTTCACTGAAAAGGATGGCAGTAGTAGTGGGTAATTGCAGGTCTATATCACATGTGCTCTGTATTGTATAGAAATACCAGCTATCTAGTGTTATTCTCAATGCTTGCCGCTCCTATGAAGGCAAATGAAAAGAACTCCGATGACGTAGCTGGTGTTACGTCAAATGTCTGCTTCCTGATGTTATCAACTTCCACGGAACAAGAAATGATGACGTTATCAAGAGCACTTTTGCAGCAAAAGCAGTATACGGCTAGAAGAAATAAGAAACCATTCGTCGATGTCACGAGTGGTGTTCATTGGCTGTTTTATCAGTTACCTTTTTTTCAGTGTCGTACCCAAGCGCGAAAACAATTGGCGGCACTGCAAGTGACGTCGTTCATCCCATCACTGCCGCTGAACCAAGCACGTGCATATCAGTTTCTATTAAAAGCTTCTACATTGGTAAGGCACGGATCCTACGAACTCCAAACCAGCGGACAATTTTATAATAGCGCCGGTGATGGAAACATAAGCGAGCTCACATTACTCACGCAGATGGTGCATGCAGTACAGGTGCAAAAACAGGTCCGAAAGGCGAGTGCCCGCAGCAACGGTGTAGCGATGATCCTGCAGCGTTCCAAGCTCCACAAAATCGTGAGTCGGAACGCTAGCGCCAGTCAAAGGCGGATCGTGCAAACCACGTCGCTGAGTTAGCTGGTAGTTTCACGAGCTTACACCAGTGGTGCGGCGTATGAGCAGCCGAAGAAGCAGCGTATGAGGCACAACAGCGTCAACGTGGTGACTGTGTTGGCACGTTTGCCCGGGTTTCTCCTGCGGCAATTTTGCTTTCGCTGCTTGACTATTCATACGGAATGCTTCGGCGGTGATAATAATACACTTATGCCTAACTTTTATAATAAAAAATGTTCAGATTTATTCTGCAAAATTCATTGCAGTCCACATTGTGCCACAAGAATGAAAACTTTTATTGGCTTAAATATAACTTGACTGCAATTAAAAGGTGTAGGATGCTGTTTTTTAACATAGGCCCAAAAGCATAAAATAATCGTTCAATTGTCTTTTTTTTTGTTCACTGAAATGCGTGTCCATTACTTTTGCAATCAGCGCAAGTAGAAATGTCGGTATTATTACTTCCATTATTTATTCTTGGAGATACGGCTTCACTTCTACGATGCAAAGGAACCAAGTACACAAGCCTGCACCAATGTGCTCAGAACGTCAGCATTTTCATGATTTCATTTATTTCTCGTGGCCACGATCGAGCTAGTTTAGCTTGCCAAATCGAAATGGGTGCACTAAACAGTGCATATACCATTCCCTTCAGAAACGCCCTCAACGACTACAATAATTTTCTAGCATCAGGGAATTGGATCAGCGAGCGTCGATTAGTGCCCGTGCGACAGAAAAGCGTTGCCGCGGAAAATCGTATCTAGATTGACGGTTGATAATGGCTAGAAATCTTTGAAGTGATTAAAGGTGTCTTTCAAATAAATGCTACTTGCGTTTTTCAGTACGCCGGTGTAAGTGTTGCCTCCCTAAACTACCAGATTTCATCTATTCGTGGTGATAACTACTGGCTACCTTTCATAAATTTTTAATTGGCTAATAATTATCAAAATAAGAACTTAAACCCAGCCATTTTTCTCGACCACTGATTTCTACAACCTCAAAGGTAATAGTTATGATTTCTTTATTGCTGTTAAAAATATTCTTTGTACTCACTGTGAGATGCATATTTTCACAGTAAGCATAAGGCTTCATGTAGCACGCAGATACCATCTCTCTGTAACATTTTTTTTTATTTTAGAAACTTTACTTGCAAACCACACACACACACACACATATATATATATATATTTATATAAATATACATATATATATATACATATATACATATATATATATGCATATATATATATATATATATATATATATATATATATATATATATATAAATATATATATATATATATATATATATATATATATATATATATATATATATATATATATATATATATATAAATAATATCTCTCGCACATAGAAAAAATTGCTCCTGAAAAAAAATTGCGGGATGGTGGTGGCACAAGCTTTTATCGGCAAGCGTTCCCGCTGCCGCAACACCAGTCTTTTCCTGAAAATTTTTGCCATGGTGCTTGATGTCTTCTTTGAAGTTATCTATCTATCTCTCTATTCATCTCTCTATCAATCCGTCTATATATATACGGCAGAATATTTTTCAATTCGACAAGCACGACAATTACCTTTCAGCTAACTTTTTAAATAGGGACTCAAGAAAAAAAATCAATGCAAGACATGTAGCTGTTACCCTGAAACAACAAAATTTTCAAGTTATGGTAACATAACAACGCTCATTAATTTTTCCGTGGATTGTTTAAAGTGCGCGAAACTTCAAAAATACCACAAGATTACCGCCTGACGCGCGGCGTTTTGAGCGGCGTCAATTTTAAGTTGAACGAATTAGCGAAGGCTTCTCAAGCACGGTGGTCGCTTGAACAGGCTATCGGGGACTACGATGGACATTAAGTGATGGTTCAATGGTACCATTGAAAAACGGGAGGGGGGGGAGGGGGGCGACTGAAAAAAAAAAGAAGCCAAGAAACTTTGACAAAAAAGCGGCTGCCACGTGCATCGCGATACGAGACCGGAAGCAGCAATCGGTGTGGCGCAGACGTTTTTTTTTTCTGTAGATCAGTTGTTAAGACACCCGTCACTAAGACTGAAGTTTCGCATGAAAATTCCACGTATGTTTGATACTGATATTATGTGAACGCTGCGGAAGGTAGGTGACTGTGTCCTTCTTTTTTATTCAGCGAGAGGTCGCGAAGTGGCGTCAACGATATGAACAATTTTGTGCACAGACATAGGTTAAACAGCCACAAAGGTTTTGTATAACCAGTTGTTTATATTTATGTAACGATGCTAACAGCAATATGGATATTACCAACACAAAAAGCGTTAAGCTGATATGAAGCGCTGGTGCTCGCGAGATTGGTACCTTTGGACACTGCTGCGTATATCACTTTCAGCGGATGGCGCCAAACAGGAACTTTGAGTTAACCTGGCGTTAAGGCTATATCAAATGAAATAATATGTGGTATTTAAAAAATTGCCTAGCGACCACTGCCACACAGTTGAATTTTGACGAACACTTGTGTCTATTTGTAAAGTAACTCTAATACCTGCCGTGGCGTTGTGTTAGAATAGGTAATTGCCACGCAGAATGAAACACTAACATTTCGTAATTATATTCAAGAGCTCAACGCTGCCAATTTCAGCTTTTCTTAACGCTTCCTCGTTCAAACTACCCATGTCTGTTCTCGCCGTTCCTTGGTAGATACTGTCATCCACCTGTGGCTGATGCCTAAACACCTTTGGCGCATTGGCGCCCACGGGTATGTGCCACACTTCTGGAAGAAATGGTTTGACGGCGTACGCGACAGTATTTGACGTTATTCATGACATGACCAGTTAGTCATATTTGCCACACTATTTTACCCCCCTGCATACTGTCTTTTCCTTAGCCCGAGTCAAGGAGTTGATCACAAGAGCACTCAAGCGTAGGTGGATAGATAGATAGATAGATAGATAGATAGATAGATAGATAGATAGATAGATAGATAGATAGATAGATAGATAGATAGATAGATTTTAGAAGTACTTACAAAACGCAAGAAAACTTTGCACTTAAACATGCTGTAAAGAATTCGCATTCAGGGTGTGGGTGCTAGCGCCGACTGTTCGACAAGTGGACAAGTGCTTTTTCAGTGGTGGGGCACAAGAGGTCGACTGACATCAATGGCTGAGAAGTACTGCTTCAAGTAATTCCACATTTAATGTGTGTCTGTGGAGCTGCGTTCACGGGTATATGTGCGTGGGAGTTTACCTGTGTGCTAGTTTGTCAACAAAAACTTGTTGCTAGTATATGATTTTGTTTTGCTATTACTAAAATTGTTTGATTGCGTGTTATTTAACAGCAATGTATAACCTATGATTTGCATGTCATTTGGTAATACCGGCTTTTTTGTGTTTTCTATCAATATGAATCAGTGTAAACAAATATTCGTTGTCTTATGCCTTCCCTGCTATAATTTCTAATGAGATTGGCAATATTGTTGAATAAATAAATAAATAAATAAATAGCCACATCATACCACTTAAGAAAACATTGGGCTAGTTGTCCATTCCAACACACAAGCGTCGTCACCACGCCGAGTAAAAACGGAACACGTACGCATATGGAAGGGTCGGCGCTTGTGTGTATAGCGTGCCGTGTTTCTTTCACGCTGCCAAAATGCATCCATACAAACTATTTTTGCAATGTTCATGATGAAAAACAAAATATTGATCACAAAAAGGTGTCGTATTGTGTAAATACGGATTGTGTTATCGTTCAACGTACAAGTAGTATAGCGAACGGTAAAAGTGTGCATTCTGCCCAGAAAGATTGTTTGCTGAAGCACACTTTTAAAGCCACCAATAAAACAGGGTACTTTGAATATTGGTACTATTTAGTGGAACGGCTGTTGTAACTCCACTCCCAGCTCTGGTAACTACAAGCTGTATTTTCTATGGATACACAAGCTGGGCCACAGTGATATTCAGTTTTGCGCAGATATAACCATGTCTTTTCCAGTGTATATTTCTTTGCTATCCATGGATGTTAGCATTGACTGTTGAGTAGGTACAAACTATATGCCTTCTGAAATATACCCAGCTCCACAGTGTGATGGCTACATATTTATCATGGTGCCTATTCCAGTGAAGCTGCCAGAAAAAAAAATCACCGGTGAGTGAACTTCTACTTAATAAGTCATACAATTATTTTATATGAACATGGCGTTTCTGCGTCGATTACCGGCACCTAAATCGAATTACAAAAAAGGACATATATTCTTTGCCTCGTATTGATGACGCTCTCAATTGTCTCCAAAGCGCACGCTACTTTTCATTCATCGACCTTTGCTCTGGTTATTGGCAGATTGCCGTGGACGAGAAAGACTAAGAAAAGACCGTCATCGTCACTTCAGATGGCCTGTACCAATTCAAGGTTATGCCTTTCGGTATATGCAACGTGCCAGCCACGTTCGAACGTATGATGGACTCTCTGCTACGCGGGCTCAAATGGTCAACATGCCTGTGTTACATAAACGACATCCTCGTATTTTCACCTGCATTTGAGACCCCCCTGGAGCGTCTGTCGGCCAATCTCGAGGTCTTCCGCAATGCTGGCCTCCACTTGAACTCCTCCAAGTGTTACTTCGGCGGCCGAGATTTTGCAGTGTTGGACCACTTTCTCGATGCATCTGGTGTGCGTTCGGACCCTGAAAAAATTCTTGCCATCATGTGTTTACCACTACTCCGATTTGCCAAAAATGTCCGGAGCTTTGTGGGACTCCGTTGCTACTTCAGGCGGTTCGTGAAAGACTTCGCAGCAATCGCCCAAACACTTACCAATATTCTGAAGAAAGGCGTTCCATTTTCATGGGGGTTCACTCAAGCTGCAGCATTCTCTCGCCTCATCCCACTTTTGATGATGCCCCCTATCCTAGTTCACTTTCACCCATCCGCCCAAACTGAGGTCCGAACGGATGCCAGTGGTCACAGTATCGGAGCTGTTCTCGCCACACGCGAACAGGGCCACGACCGCGTTATCGCCTATGCTAGCCACCTCCTTACACCTGCAGAGGGCAACTATTCGATCATGCAGCCCAAATGCCCTGCTCTTGCCTGGGTAGTCTCGAAGTTGCGTCGATATTTATATCGCACCCACTTTTCGGTCGTCACGGACCACCACGTGCTCCTCTTGCTTTCATCCTTGAGAGATCCCACAGGTCGACTTGGTCGCTGGGCCCTGTGACTACAAGAACGTACTTTATCTGTGACATTCAAGTATGGACGCCTGCATGAGGACGCTGATTGCCTTTCTGAAAGGCAATCAGGACGCTGATTGCCTTTCTCGCTCTTCAGTTGGCGAACCAGCCAGCGTACCAGACAACGACGTCTGCATGTGCCCCATTTCCCAACTTATCCACATAGCCGACGAGCAACGCCGTGATGCAGCCTTACGGGTCATCATCGAGTGCCTGGACTCTTCTCCATCTACCGACCCCATCGTGCGTTCGTACTCCAAAATGGTACATTATAACGGCATAACTTCCATCCAGACGGCCCAGCTCTGCTGGTTGCTATGCCTAAACACCTCCGCTAGGCTGTACTCCATGAACTTCACGACGTTCTTACTGCCACTAACCTCGGCGTGTCCCACACATATGACCGGATCCATAGTCACTTCTATTGGCCAGGTCTCGCACACTCCGTCAGAATATACATTGCGGTGTGTGAGTAATGTCAGCGCTGTAAAATACCGTCGACGCTTCCGGCTAGGCACCTTCAACCACTCGAAATTCCTTCTGAACCTTTCTTTTGTGCCAGCTTGGACTTACCTCACCTTTTTCACTTGTCTTCTGCTGGCAATAGTGGGAATGGCTGCAGCCACTGACTACGAAACATGCTAGGCCATCACACGTGCCCTTTCAACAAGCTGCGCCAAAGACGTCACCGATTTTCTTCTACACGACTTGATCTTGCAACACGGTGCTCCACGTCAGCTGCTTACGGACCGAGGCCGCCTATTTCTGTCTAGAGTAATAGCGGACATCCTACGCTCATGTGCAACGCACCACAGGCTCACTACGTCATAACATTCGCAAACAAATGACCTCGCGGGGCGTCTGAACCAAACCCTAACCGACATGCTTTCAAAGTACGTGTCCTAAGACCACTCTGACTGAGACCTCGCTCTACCATACGTGACATATGCGTACAATTATTCACGCCATGACACAGCTGCTTACTCCCCAATTTTCCTGTTGTTCGACCGCAAACCCACATTCCCCCTCGATACAGTCATTCCGTTGATGGCAGCTCCGCCCACAGAATATGCCCTGTACGCCATCAGCCGCACCGCCCACGCCTAGCAGGATTAAAGAAAAATTGCTGCTGTGGAAGTTCCCGCAATGCCTTGCCAGCAGAACTGAAGCCATCTTTTGCCACTGCCAACATGGCGGAAACATGCTGTTTTCTTATAGTGCCCACTTAAATATCAAGTGGTTTTGATATGTTACGCAGATGCTACACTACTTCTATATTAAAGTATAGTTGTTCCCGACAAAATAACACACAGGAACGGCTATGGATGAATGAATCGTCAAAGAAGTTTACTTCATTGAGAGGCTCACTATGGAAATCTAGTAACTGTAGGACGCACTTGGACCACTGTGTGACCAGAAAAATTTCCCACATTAAAGTCATTGGGCGTGCGACGGAAACGCTTCATTGACTTGTAACATCTGGATACCCAGTGATCAATTAGATTTTCGTGCTCATTTGTAAGATGTATACGCTTTCTTACTTGTTTTCGATGTTTCGTTTGTGTATATTTAGGGCTAAGTAGTGCACATGCTTTGTTGCTTTACAATTCTAATTTTGGCACACACCCAGCCTGCTCAGTAAAGGCAGTATCAGCATCAGCATTTGGAGCGACCTGACATGCCTATCAGGAGCCATTGCTCTAAACAGTTGTGATTGCGCCCCCACCACCCCTCAATCATCTAAACGAGAAAAGATGTAGCATTTCAAGAAGTCAGTACAGTACGTGCAGCCGTAAAAAAAGAGGAGGTTCCTGGTGCAATCTAGGTGATAAGTGCGGCACAAACGCACATCTGCCTAAGGGCAGTTAAACTTTCGTGTACCAGCGAAACGGCTTTCGCATTTTATCTGTAAGCATTCAAACAGACGGAACTTGCCAGTTTAAAAGCTCTGAATTATTATCTATTTGTTTTGTGGTACCGTTCATGGTCAGAGTAGTGCATCTGCAAAAATTGGCAGTCGCCTGATCAAAGTGTGCTTATTTGATGTTTTATAATTATATGCATTAAGGAAACATTGATCGACAGAGTGTGGCACGCAACGTGTAGATAAACATGTACCTTATGCGCAGGGGTATTGAGCCAGTGCACCTTTTAAGAGGTAGAACCTCTAATGAATCGACGTCTCTGCTGCACATGTTTAGAGTAGATTTGTCAACTAGCATACTTAGGTCGAGCAAATGAGTGTGTAAGACCGACTATCTTCAACAAGTAAAGAAAGACGTGTACAATGACGCAATGATCACACCTTCTATGCTATCCCCGCGGAGAAACAGGCCTGTTCACGTGTGTAAACGCCATTTTATTCATGGAATCTTCCACGACGTGTAACGTACTACAGAACGTTGAACACCCAACCTTCTGCAGCCACAATCTGGTTGCAATAAAGCGGTAATTATTCGAAATACACAGCCACAATGGATGATGCAGCTTTTAATGGGGTGGTACCTTTAACTTTTCTCACGTACCAGCTCAAGTGATACGAAATTCACGATTGACATATGATGTCCTTTGACTTGTAATCCTCAAAACACGGCCATGTAAATACCTGCAACAAAGGGAAGGAGTGTACGATTGTTCAGTGAGCGCGTTTTCTAAAGAATAGGTTGTTTGGTATTATGCCTCTATAAAAATCCAGGGCAACTAACACCACATGCAAGTATGTCAAGGCATAATATGCAGCATGCTAACTAAAATTGTGTTATTGTGTTCATTTTTTTGTTTGCATTGGTAGGCAGCCAGAGTGTCTTAACGCAATTGGTATGTCTGCATGCGTCATGTGAAACACCAACTGTAGCAAAAATAACTGATAATGTCTTGTTTCTAAAAAAACTACTTCTTCAAGGAAATGTTTCCTAATAGCTTTGAGGGTTCTGTCATATTTTTCTACTTATTCAGTGAACCTCCTCCGTCACGATCGTCCAAATTCCATAATTTATGCCAGTAAATATATATACTTTCTTTTTCATTCATGTGGTAATAAGTTCACAAAATCATTGCATAGATGGATTGAAATGACACACAGAGCAAAGCCTGACAGTTTGACTTTGCCAGCACCTGCACCTAAAACAAAACTACTTTTCTTTGTTTCTCATTTTCCAGAAATAGGTACTGGTACTTGGTTAATTTTTCTTGTTGAAAGTTGATGATTGTTAACAGCTGTCGTGCGGGAAAAATTAGACGGCTCATTGGTTTGTTAGCGGCCCGCCAAAAGGAATGAAATTCTGCTCAACAAAATTTTCGCATCCATGTAGGAAGATACTCGAGCGTCAGTACTACGAGGTAAATGTTTAGTTCGTTGCTTTGTACTTTTAACGAGCCACCACCAAATTATAGTTAATTTATTACCCGGGACCAAAGTGTGTTTTTTTTCGTCGATATCAGAGGGGGAAAAAGCGAACAAAAGGCAAGTAGTTGCCTTAAAGAGTATTCAATAAGAAACAAACTTACAATTAAAAATACCACATTAGTTTTCTCAGGAGGGTTTGGATGTAAAAGAGAATATCGTATATATACTTCTGCCACGAAAGCGACGTTAAAAAGCACTAACAGACTCACTCATCAGAACAGGACTCCATCTTTTCGCGCTGATGCAAGGTTCTGCAATACCAAAGATTCTCTGAAGGGGTGCATAAAAACTAGAAGAATGTTCAACTCAATCTCTTATCAAACACGTATAGAATCATCTTTGAGATATTTTATATCATGTTTTGAAAAATAACAAGCGATAGTAAATCGCAAACTAATCACCTCACAATGCTTGGCTGACGAAGTTGAAAGAAATAAAGTGCCCGTGCGATTCCGCCAAAATGGCAAAAAAAGAGGTGAAGAAGAGGTGTGAGAACATATCTTAATTGCAGTCATTTAATATTTCAATGAAACGCAAACGTTCAATAACGACAACATTAGCACAAAAAGACTGACCAAGCTTGATCTGCAAGAAGTTTCGGAGCAATAGAGCCCTCAGGTCTGTTTGAATTCAATGCATGGAGGGTAAGGACTGAGCTTAGGAGGACTGTCTTAGGGCCCGTGTAGTGAACTGAAGTGCTTCTTCTAGAACAACTGGAAACATCGTATTTTTGTCACAGAGTCTATTTTCGCAAAGTGATACAGCTGGTGGCTTCATTATATTTTTTTAAATAAACTTAGTGAGTGCGACAACAAGGTCATATTTATGTGGCACATACCTTGAGCCAAAGGGAAAGTTTCTTTATTGATGTTTACCGTAACGAGTAGAATAAAAATATATATTCACTGTTTTCACATTTTTGTCTCATTAGGTCCATCCTATAGGAAATGGAAATTAACTCTGTTATCGAGTTTTTTTCCCCTGTTCTGCTATCATTTAGTTTTGTAGCACATTATTTGGCTTTAATTGTGTTATTTGTGTAGCAGTAAGAACCAAAGAACTTGTGGAAAAGTGCTGCCGAAGTAACGATAAACTGGAAAAGCGTAATGACCTCTTTTTAAAGAAACCCATTGCAAAAATGTCCACAAGGAAACTACTACCTGACTACATGCGAACTAAGACTCTTCGTTTGCGACGTCCAGATATAAATTCGGTGTTTTCATTCCGCTATTCTGTATACATAACTTACTGTCCCACACACAGCACAAGAAGTAAGGTGTCTTCTCACGGCACGCCTATAATAGAAACGGCCTTTATGGCGTGGTAAAGGCATTTGATTAATTTCTGCAACTGCTCAACCAAAAAGCGCGGAATATAACCTAAATGAAATATTTATTAAGCAGCAATTTCAAAAGTACCAAATCGTTAGAGCAGAAAGTATATTCTGCCACTGACGAGCATCGCAAGAGAAGTTCGTTTAGCGGCGTTCCCATGAGGTTGGCCATTAGATGGCTTGCTCCATACGCTTGTGATGCTGACACTGAGGTGAATGGTGTGCAGTGCATTAAGTAGTCATTGACGCTACGGAGAAACATGCGTCGTTTTCGTATTTTTTACTTCATTTTGCGCTAGATAAGGTGACGCTGAGAAGACAGAAGGACGTCAATCTTTAAGAGGAAATTTAGTTTATAGGCGGCTCCAGTCTATTTCGGGGCTTTACTTTCAGTTCTTGCAATGACTACTGACACAACTTCGGTGCTCTGTCTTCCTAACGCACTCTGTCTGTTTCGCAAGTTCATTTTTAACAATCACAAAAATAAATTAAGATGGTCACCACAGCAAATTTTTTCAACTACAATAATATAGGTACTGGT
This sequence comes from Rhipicephalus microplus, assembly GCF_043290135.1. Classification (NCBI taxonomy): domain Eukaryota; kingdom Metazoa; phylum Arthropoda; class Arachnida; order Ixodida; family Ixodidae; genus Rhipicephalus; species Rhipicephalus microplus. Next base: position 116,090,070 of record NC_134701.1, read on the forward strand.
TGAGTGCATTTTCTGATAATGCTGACGAAGGAGTGAGCGCTTGATAGCTTCTGTTTGCCTGCCTTCAACAAAAAAATAACCGCATTAATAAATAGCTTATTGTTCATCGTGGTACTGTGATTAAGTCGGTTTATATCTGTTTGTAAATATGTGTGTTCCGTGAACAATTCGTTCAAAATGTAAAGAAAATTTGCCTTGTTTGTGCACAACAGTGCTTTCTACAACATGAAATTAAAAACGAGTTTAAGGAACTCTTCAAAACACTCACTATTTGCTGACCCAATGCCAATGTAGTTATAATATTAGTCAAACTTATCTGCGACATCTACCCCTCTGTGAACATATCTCGAATCACTAGCGCTAGGTTTAGAAGCATTGTGACATCGACATTGGGAAGTGAATCACTTCAGTAGTAGATGTTTGTGTACTGAAAATGGTAGTCATTACTGTTTAGTGTACCTGCTGACTGCTTCGATTGGTTCTTACTGCCTGCATGGCTATGTCTAAGCGCAGATATTTTACTATAAATGTTGGCAATCTTTGTTTTAACTTGTTTCTTTAATTTTGACAATAGACTGACATATTAACAGGAAATGCGAACCATAATTAGCACGTATTTCCACATCAAAACAGAAACAAATTGCATGAAACAAATAGCTTATGCAATATGTGTGCAAATCTAAAGCTTTTTTGATGCTAAAGGAAGTCCATATCAAACAGTGCATATCATGTTTCGAGCCCCCAGCGAAACATTTTCGATGCACGAAAAAAGCGAACTCAGAGAAACCTTTATACCAAAACGGAAGTGAATGCCGTGTTTGCCCGATCGATTTCTGGCAGCTGAGTATTCTGCACCCGCATCGCCTGACATGTCTGCGCGTCTCGCTTCCCATCGCCGTCTTCATTTCCGTATCTTACATATCGTTCCTGTTTGCTTAGGACAATGAGTATATTTTCGCACGTTTATTTAGTGTTGAATGGGCGTCCTCTTATATGTTTGCTTTCGAAGGTGTCTTCCATTAGGCACGTAGTATAGGGAGACTATGCAAGCATATTCGATGTAGTTCAACAGTGTGTCTATAGTCAATGATGCACAGACAAAGGAAGGTTCGATTATTTTCTATGACACGGTGTTTCCAATAAGCTGTCCACCCTGGAGCATTGCAAGAATTCGTTTCATTCGACACCGTACGTATACACACCACATACACAAATAAGAGTTCCCGAAGGCGCATTCCCAGAACAAATATCATTCACTTTCAGCACCCATTTCCTTCCTCTGGTTACACCAAGCAGTTCCCCTCGAAGCGAGATGGCTCCTTTGAAACCTTTTGTGCTCGCGCTGACTCACAGAATTGGAACGAAGTTTCATGTGGAAGCCAATCAGTCATTCAGTCAGTCAGTCAGTCAGTCAGTCAGTCAGTCAGTCAGTCAGTCAGTCAGTCAGTCAGTCGGTCGGTCGGTCGGTCGGTCGGTCGGTCGGTCGGTCGGTCGGTCGGTCGGTCGGTCGGTCGGTCGGTCGGTCGGTCGGTCGGTCGGTCGGTCGGTCGGTCGGTCGGTCGGTCAGTCAAAGAAATTTATTTGGTCCCTAGAATACGAGAATACCCCCGTGAGGGGGTTCTGTGTGGGGGTCCCACAACGATGGCACCGGGAGGTTCAAGCTATCGGCGACTTCACGGGCTCTCTGGACTGTCATTAGCTGCTGGTTCTTTGCGCAGCTGGTGATGAGCTGAGTCCAGTCTTCCTCCGTAAGATGAGACCCCAAAACCCCGCGCAGGTCATGGCGCTGCCCTAGCATGTGTTGAAGAGCGCACCGCAGATGACCACAGAGAGAACAGCACGGGCCTTTTTCATCTGTAAATTTCGACCAAATAAACGATGATGGATATGTAATCGTTTGTAACATTAGCAGGGGGATCTCCTACGGTCTCTTTAGGTGTGAATATGGAAGCGAAAACTTCCGACGCCCTAGCTGATAGTGCATACAGACCTTGTTAAAAGTGCGCCTCAAGCCATTTCATGCGTGAACCCGAGGACTCTACTTTGTTGTTTTTGATGGACTTCATTGCTTGTACCTACTGTTTATCGTCTTTATTACTGCACCTTCATTATTTGTTAAAGCATCGGGACGATGCTTTTTTTATAGGGGGACAATGCCACGTTCCTTTCCTTCAGTTTTTTTATCACCCCATTACAATACGTTCAGCCCAAACCACACCAACAATGTTCGAAAACCTCCAGGGGTGTAGTAGATCGTTTTCTTAAGACTTTGCCCACTTCGTGAACATTTCAGATTATTCTAGAACGCACGTCGCCGCTAGCGATAACGCTAGAACATTCGATGGCAAGTTTAGAAATGGCTCACGCGCTTCGCTGCTTGTCAGTTTATCGACCGCCTACGCTGAATTCGTCGCTGTCAGTGCAGGTTTGCTACCGTAGCTCACCTTTTTGTTTACTGGGTACAGGTTCGCCCAAATAAGCAGTTGAATCTTCAACGTACTGTCAGCTCCTTCGTCGACGTCACAACCCTGTGACAATATAAGCTACTACAACTCAATGGCAAATCTGCTGTTTTTGTGTTTTTATCATTGTACGTGCATGAATTCAGGTGCCACAAAAATATTTCATGCTGAGGTGTCTTGCCGTTTCTGTGGTATCCAGTTTTGTCGCGCAGATTGCTCAAGGTTCGTTAAGCACAAACGTCTACTCCTTCACACGAAGACTTCTCAGCTTCCTTACACAGTGGTGATTGGAATGATTCTGAAAGGTCGCAGATAATGCAAATGCCGTACACAACGATGCCCTCTCTGACGCATAACTTGTAAACGAGCTTTAGCAAAGCGGTACAGTAAGTGTTCATCCTTTGAAAAATTGCAGCTGTCTGCGAGAAAATGCACGACCAGACATATTGGAATCAGTAATGCGAGGTTGCTTGCTGCGTAATAGATCTGGTGTTAAAAAATTGGCAGATTCCATAAACAGTGCGAATCGATGATATGCGAAGCACGAATGAGAAAGGTTGATATGCTACTATAAAATCAGCGCAATTGTACGAGGTGGAGATAGATGATGCCGTATACACCTTCCGTGCCATGATTAGCATGTTTGGATGTCGTTTACCTTCGTCATCTATTCACGTCACGTGATACCAAATTTAGTATATGCGGAGCTAGTGAAACGACCGCGAGCACGCTATGAGTGCGGTATCTTGTCACGTTTTTACATGACACGCGTGTCAGGATTATCATGCTTGCACCAGTCATATTCGCCATTCATTGACAACACGTAACGCCAAATTCGGCTTCTGTGGACCTAGCAAAACGGCCGCGAGCACATCATGAAGGGCCCAATATACTTCAATGTAGAGTTGACACAAGCTTACGCTGGGCACAGCGACGCTACGTTAGCAAAACGGTAGCACTCTGTACTCTGACGTGAAGCGTGACCGGCGCGACCAGCATCCGTCGGCGCGGTCCGACGGCAACCGGCGCGAAATGTGACATGCTGCATTTCGTGCCCATGGGTTACCCAGACAACACTGCATCTTCATCTTTTCGTGACGGAGGGATGCCAGACGCGCCGAAACGTGCATGCGTCAAAGCAACGCAGCGAAACGCACGCCTGCGAGTATATCGCATGACCGGCGCCCGGCGTGGTAATGCCGGCGTGACGCAACGAAATGAACGCCGCTGAGCGCGCGCACCGCGTCAGTTCGGGATGTATTGACGCCTTGACTGTGGCATGTAGTCATGTCTTTACATGACACGCATATCATGATTATCATGTTTGCACCAGTCAAATACCTTCGTCATCCATTTACGTCCCAAAATACCAAACTTGGTATATGTGAAGCTAGCGAAATGGCCCTGAGCGCATCATCAGCATCACATGTAGTCTTGTTCTCACATGACACGCATCTCATAATTATAATGTTTGCTCCAGTCACATACCTTCGTCATCTATTGGCGTCACGTAATACCAAATTCGGCATATGTGAAGCTATCAAAACGGCCGTGAGCGCATCATGAGTGTGACTTGTAGTCATGTTGTTACACGACACGTATCTCATGTTTATCATGTTTGTGCCGGTATCATATCTTCGTCAACCCTTCACGACCCCGTATTACCAATTTAGGTATAAGTGAAGCTAGCAAAACGGCCGCCATCACATCATGAGCGTGGCATGTAGTCACGTTACATGACACACATCACGTGTCTACCATGCTTGCGCTAGGCACATAACTTCGTCATCCATTCACGTACCGTAATACCAAATTTGGTATAAGTGACGCTAGCAAAACGTCCCGAGTGCATCATGGGCGTGGCATGTTGTCATGTTATGACATGACACGCATGTCATTATTTTTATGTTAGGATCTGTCGCTTATGTTCGCCAAGCAATCATGTTATATACCATACCAGTTTTGCAACATGTAATGCGAAGGACACCACCGCAGGAGCTGCAGGATCATTAAATGTAAATCATGACTTTCATGACATGTATATCATGATTTTTATGTTATGACTAGTAAAATGTGTTCTTAATACAGTAATGTTATGTCATACCAAGTTTGGTATCGGTACCATTATCGAAACGGCCAGGAGAGCTAAAAGTCGTAGGCGGCTAGATAGATAGATAGATAGATAGATAGATAGATAGATAGATAGATAGATAGATAGATAGATAGATAGATAGATACGTTCAACGTCGCCGAAGTTCGCTAAGAAAAGTTTCGCATTTAATAACTACACGTGGCTACAGCCGCCATGCAAATTCCACGGATTCATTCAACCTTGGAAATAAAAGTTTATCCAATCCAAAAAATAAAAGTTTATTCAATCCAATCCAATCCAATTCGACCTTGGAGGCACGGCTTCATTTTTTTTAGTAGCTGCTCTTTTGCACTGAGAAAAAAAGAGCGGAAATCAGGGACGGGAGATGTAGGAAAATGTCCGAGTTTCGTTATAGGCCGATCAATGACACTTTGCAGCGTAGAATCTGTTATTAGGCTGTGCTGCGTGAAATTTTGCCAAGTGGGTCCTTGAGTAAACGTGCAGGCATCGGCAAATAGACGTTGCCCGCTCAAACCCATCTGGCTGAGATTTGTCCTACCTGCAAAAGCCTTCATGATGCCTTGTTGTAAAAATCAGATGTGTGTAGTACAAACGCCTTAGCGGTACGCGTTAAACTTCGCCATTTTTACATATTTGTTATCAATTTTATTGTTCTTGAAGTATCTAAGACAAGCTTTTGAAAGAAAGGGGTATCAGAAAGTTGAAGACTTACGCGAATTCTCTTATGAGCAACCATGCGTGAGTCTAATCGCAGCTCTCAATTCTAGAAAAAACATTTAGGACCTTTTCTACACGACGAATATGGCAGGGTGCATCTACTCAATGTTCATCTCCTAATAAATTCAGCTTTTTCAGGCGCTATTTAGTCGTTATATGGCCTTCGCACCATCAAAAAATGCATCTCACTACCCTGCTCGTAATAAATTCAGTTTTCTGAACAGCGCCGGATACAATGTACCAATGTGCATGACTTTTACGAAGAAAGCTTTGACAGTATAAACTAGAATTCGCTTGTACAACAAGGCGTCTGCAACGGAAGTTGAAATAGATTAGGGTGTACCGTACGAATAAATAACTTTCCGAGAGTGCAAAATTGCTTGAACCAGGAATCTGTCCGTATATCCAAACAAATTTTGAATAGAAAAGTGATAATAGTGCTGTACAATACTCAAGCAGTATTTTTGCCAGCACCAGCACATCACAACCTATTTTCATGAAAGTGTCTTTCGATGGCTCCTATTCTTTAGTACGAAGTACTCGATATCATTCAACACCTTTCGAAAGAACACGCTCTAATTTTACCGTTCAGTTTATACACGGTTTCAAGGTTTCTAGCGTTTTACCCCAAAAAACGTCCGGTCATTTCATTTGCAGCTCCTCCCGTTGAAAGTGAAAGCACGTTTTACGTATCTTTTCGATAGTACGGAAAGTCTCTATTTCATTTCTCACATAAAATAAACGTGCGTAAAGTAGAAGAGAATATTTTACAATTTTTATGTAGCTCAAAAGAACAATATTATAATATATTTTGCCAAATAAGGGAAGGAAACTATAAGAAATCTTCGGGCTGTTTTCGAAAGTTCTTGTTGTGCACCGCTGTATTTCAGGCTAATCGGTGGACGAAAGCGGATGTCATCAAGAATTTCTGTTCGTAAACAGTGAAAGGGTTTACCTGAGCATCTTATGGCTCTCCTATAGTTGAGTGCGTATAGTGCTCTAACGTGTCCTCAATTAATTAGATGCTATGCAGCTCTTTGAGTAGCTTGCGTAAAACTATCCGTCCATGTCTCCATGCCAACGCGCCGCACGTAGCTCCCCTCGCTGTAGGTATTGGGGCGGAACCAATTATGTCACGTCTTCTCTCGCTGTGCGTGGGGACGTCACTGTCTTCCTCACCTGCCAGGCGCTTGCCGTGTCACCTGTCTTTCGCTTCACCTTCTTCACCACTCACAACGTTCGAGTGGGCATCGAGTGACCACCTTTTCTCCTCTTTTATCTGCAATGAAGAGGGCACCGGAAAGTGAAGCTCCTTCGCCCGCTGATACATGCACAGAATCAAATTGGCCTAACTATGCCATCGCTGGCGTTGCGAGGGTTAGCCGAGCCGAACGCTTCGCGAATGGTGACGGTGCGCCTGCAACACCAAATAGGCCCTAGCCAGGGAAGCTGAACGCTAGCGCCGGCAGTGGAAGATCTACAACACAGCAGGCATGCAAGGGAAGCAAGCCGATCCCATTCGAGAATGGAGACGAGGCATGGCTAACACCGATGAAACACGAGTCAAGAAAGCCGAACGGAAGCGTCTTAAACGCGTCGGCAACATTGACGAGACGTGAGCCAAAAAAGTTGAGCGGAAGCGCCGACATTGAAAGGCCGACGCTGCCGAATCCTCGACCTCGTCATCGTCGGTAACAACTCGATGTGCCAAGCACCCACCGTCGAAGCATCCTGCGCAACGCAACGCTTCAGCTTGGCATCCCATCACGGTTTCCTTTGGGGAGATGTTATCTTTTCTAAGGAGTATCATTTACTGTTCTGCTTAAATGTCATTGGTGGTCACTGTATGTGAGAAGAAATTAGTCTAAACACAAGTGGTTCTAGTTATTCATATCTAGCTATAAACATGGGTATTGGACGCAAAGCTGCTTATGACGAAGTTTAATGTAGTGGTGTGTGTCTTGACCACCCATACTGCACGTGCGCAACGGCTGGGCCAAACATTCCAAATCACTCTCATGTTTTAGAGCATTGCAGCCCGCGTAAGTGTCTGTGTAAGAGGCTTTGGCTTTTTCCCGTCATATTCTATCAGGAAACCCGTGATGGCATTGGGGAACGATGTTCTGCAGACGCGCGGTGAACCCACGTGCTCTCGGGTGATGTGGCGATGAATCCGCATGCTATGGCCACAGACTCCACCGTGTGAAGCGACCTGAAGGGTCCTTCAACTTAGCTAGCCAACAGAGGGCATGGTGGTAGCTCACAACTTTAAGAAGTCTGCCATAGAGATAAGGGCGAAATTTTGAAGGTAGCTCAAATGATAGCAAGGCAATCCTTTTCTGTTGTGAAATAGTTGACTTCCGCCTTCGATAGCGACGCACTCGCAAAACTGATGACCCTTTTAAGTCCGTCAATCTTCTGCGTCAGGATGGCTCCGAGCACCACACTGCTTGCGTTGGTGTGGATTTTCATGTCGTTGATTTTGTCGAAATGAGCAACTATTGGCGGTGTCTGCAGGCGTCGGTTTAGTTCTTAAAATGCTTCCTCCTGCGGAGTTTCCCACTGGAAATCGATGTCGGTCTTTATCAGGCTAGTGATTGGCTCAGTGAAGCAGGCCAAATTTCTGACAGAAAGCCTATGATAGGCACAGAGGCCGCGAAAACGAGGCAGGACATTCTTGTCAGCGGTTGACGAAAATTCAGCTATGGATGTTTTGTTCACCTGGTCGGGGAGCACTTCGGATTTGTTTATCACGTATCCCAGGAACAAGAGTTGCTCGTATGCAAAGCAGCACTTTTCCGGCTTCAGACTGAATCCGTAGGTTCTCATCGCTTGAAGCACAGCTTCAAGACGTTGTAGATGGTTGTCGAAGTTTGACGAAAACACGACGACCTCGTCCAAGTACAAGACGCAAGACTGACACTTCAATTCAGCGAGAACAGTGTCCATATGCCACGCTGGAACGCCGCAGGTGCCGAGCAAAGACCAAAGGGCAAGACCTCAAGCTCAAAGAGGCCGTCTGGTGTTATGAACGCAGTCATTTCTCAGTCTCGCTCATCTACTTTGATCTTTTATAGCCTGTCTTGAGGTCCATAGATCAGAAGTATTTGGCGTCGTGAGTCGACGAAGGGCGTCGTCTATTCGGGGAGAGGGTATACATCCTTCTTCGTTATCTTGTTGAGTCAACAATAGTCAACGCAGAAGCGCCGTGTTTCACCCTTTTTCTTCACAAACACCAACGGTGACGCCCATAGGCTCTTTGAAGGCTGAATGATGTCGTCGCGGAGCATTTCGCCGAGTTGTTTATTTATGACGTCACGTTATCGCACCGAAACTCTGTACAGACTCTGAGGAAGCGGCCTGACATTTAATTATAATAAATTCGATGTTTCGCGAAAGTGGTCTGCCGAATTTTCCATGACGACGAAAAGCCGTTCTTGTATTCCAGGACAAGGTTTTTGAGCTGCTCTGGTTTATGCATCGGAAGGCTCGGATTAACGTCGAAAGCTGGTTGAAGGGTATCAGTCGTCGGAGTAGATTCGGTGAAACCGGTGAGGGTGAAAGCGTTGCTGGCTTCCTGTATTTCTTCGATGTAAGCAACTGTCGTGCCTTAACTCACGTGCTTGTACTCGTTGCTGAAGTTCGTGATCACTTTTGCCTTCCCTCCTCTCCGCACGGCTATTCCTCTGGTAATGCAACTTTTGCGGTTGATCAACAGGTGCTGGTTGCCTTCAACGACGCCTTGCATGTCGCCCCGCTGTGATGGTCTAGTGACTTATGTACTCGGCTGCTGACCCGCTGGTTGCGGGATTTAATCTCAACTGTGGTGGCTGCATTCCCGATGGAGGCGGAAATGTTGTAGACCCGTGTACTCAGATTTGGGTCCACGTTAAAGAACCCCAGGTGGTCGAAATTTCCGGAGCCCTCCACTACAGCGTCTCTCATATTCATATGGTGGTTTTGGGACGTTATAACCCACCTATCAATCGACGCCTGGCATGTTTGGTGATTCTTGAGTACCGACTAAATAATGCTGATGCTGGACCGAGGAGGAATGGTGCCATGGTCTTCCAGCACATTCAAGGCGCAACTTGCTGAGACGTGTGCGGTGGCAGTGTTTTAACTGTGGATAGTGTTATAGACTTAGTTCTGAGGTCGAAGACGGCACCATGGAGGCTTAAAAAGTACATAACATGGGTGACATCTCTCGAGCAATGCTGTAGTACGACGAAGTTTGCAGGGTAAATCTTGCTGTTAGTGCTGACTCTGGCTGCACAGACTCCCGACGGCGTAACTAGGTGACCTCCAGCAGTACGAATTTCGGGGCCTGCCCAGGCTGTCCTAACTTTCTTCAATTTTGCGGCGAACGTCCCACTGATGACGGAAAAGTCGGCTCCAGAGCTCTGACGCTGTGGCCATCGATGAGGACGTCGAGGTCACTAGTTGATCGTCTTGCGTTGCAGTTGGGCTGCGGCGTCGGATCGCGGGTACGACGATTGACGCTTTGACGCTACGCGGTCATGTGTTCTGCTCGGCGCTAAGTATCGACGTCGGTGCAGCGTTCGGGAACCAGCATAATCTTGAGGCTTCGTCGCGTCGTCGTCGTCGTTGGTGGTGGCGGAAAAGAAGGATCTTCGGCAGTTCGTCGTACAACAACCGCACCTCTATCAGTTGCTGTCCTTAGTTCCCCTGATACGGGCTATGTGACCGGCCCCGGTTTTGGCCGCTCTACTACTGATCATGTGGTGACATGTGGAGGCCGGGTGAGAGTGAACGAGATGATCCCCGGGTTGCCCTCTCCGCTCCATCGAGATAGTCAGCGATGTCACGTGGTCTTTCATCCCACGGTGGACGCGGCGCGTCGATGGCGAAACCAGGTAGTCCCCTATCGCGGTGCTGGCAGCGGCGGTACGTGTGACCAGCCTCACTGCAGTGATAGCACAGTGGGCGGTGATGAGAGGGCATGCCGGACGTTAGTCTTCCTTGAGGCTGTAGTGCTGGTCTGCTGGTGGGCAGTATGGCGTCGGCAGTAGTGGCGGTGGTGCCTGGCGGAAGAACTGCGACGGGGCAGTGCCCTGACGAGGGCGTGGAGGAGCGTTGCAGCGCACTACAGTGGTGTAGCTGATTGCTTCCGGGTGAGGCTGCGGTGTTTCTGAGATTCCAAGAGGCTGCCTAATTTGTTCGCGGACAATGCCGGCGTTTTAATGAGCTTGAGGCTGCGTCAAAGGCAACCGCTTCTGCAGCTCCTCCGGCACGATCGCTCGAATCGTCTCGCGCACGTCGTCTGTACTGAAGGAATCAGCGTAAATGAATGAGGCGCAGTGGTTTTACTGAATAGTGCGCATCTCAAGCGCCTTTTTCATAGTCGTGGCCTTGGTAACAATTCCCTGACAGTCTCGAGCGAGTTCCGGAAAAGTCCCGCAAATAGCTCTTGCTTGATCCCCCACATGAGAAACGGGAGCTTTCTTTCCTCAGCAGTAGTGGAGTCGGCATGTCGAAAGAGCCGGGTCATCTCTGACGAAGATGGTTACGCTTTCAATAGAGAGTTGCACCCTTATCTCCATAAATGTGGTGGGCCTTTCCTTGCGAACGACGTACGTGAATGTGCTTAGAAACGTCATCCGAAGGAGTTGCCAGGTTCGTAGCGTGGATTCGTGGTTTTTGAACTACCTCTTTGCAGCATCTTCTAAATAGAAGTAGACGCGGTGTAATTTTTCTTCGGGGTCTCAGCTGTTCAAGGGGGCGACTGGGTCGTATATTGTGATCCAGCTTTCCGGGTCCTCGCCTGATGATTCATGGAACGTTGGAGAACGACTGCAGTGCGCTGCACGAATGCGGTCATCGTCGCTGCTGTTTATTGTGGGATCTGGGGCTGCCTGGCTATTTAAAGAAGGGGTTTGTACTTTTCTTGCACTCACCTCCGCGTGTGGCTTGTTCGCTGCTCAGGGTTGGCTTCAGTGTCTTCGTTGCCGCTTGGGCTGGGTTCGCGGCTTGAAGTGGGCGTCCGGAACATCAGAGAAGTAGCACTTCCACCAGATGTCACGGGTCGTGCCTTTATTGATCAAGCAGACAGTACGTTGAAGAGTAAACTGTTTATTTTGGTGAACCTGTGCTCGGTAAACGAAAAGTCAGATCACAGTAGGAAAATTGCACTGATAGCGATGAATGCAGCGTTGGCCATCGATAAACTGACAACCGGCGAAGCGCTTAAGCATTTGGAACCTAAGTTTGACTTAAAGTTTCTCTGATTCGTTTCATTTGTGTGTACCCTTGTAGCATACCGCACTGTTCCTGCTGTGTAGTTCAGCTACAAATTGTCTGGTTTGCCAAACTAAACAGAGGCTATCCTTTGCGAACCTAGCAGTTGGCTTCGTTATTGGTCAGTTATACGACCATTTGTTATCAAGGCGTGATGTAAGTTTCGTTACACTTACAAAATATGAGGAAGTGCTGAAAGAGCAGTGAAACTGTGTTACTCTTCCCAGAGTTCTAAAACTTCGTTGGAGAGTAGGGCAGAGTTGGCCACGGAACTTACTCTTTCCTTGAAGGTAGAGTAAAAGAAACTGCGAACGCTCTGCTACTCAGGTGGAGTTCCCAATCTATGCAATTCTAGTGCCAATATGTCATGACTTGGGTTTGCCACTCCGTCCTGGGTGATGCAGTACAATATAGAGACTGCATATCATTACCGATGCCACAAAGCAGAATAACTATTTCGTAATCATACGCTTCTGAGCGTTGACACCCCAAATATAAGTTTAATAAGTCAAGTTATTAGAATAACGTTTAGTGATAACAAAAGCAGTGTTTTATGACCATTAACGTCACGTTTCCGAAGCGCCAATTGAAACACCTTTAAATCTAAAAGGGCGTCAACTTCTAACGCGTCACCAAAAGTTAGTTTATGACCCAAGCAAAATACTTGTATAGAGTAAGGTAGAGGCTTGACACATATAGTGAAAAAGAAGTGAGCTAACACAACATTTATGAGCGGGGTTCAAACTCACCACCTACGTATAACCAGGTGGGTACTCTGTCAGTACACCACGTCGCACTATGATCCCCGCGTGGTAAAGAAAAACTGCTAAAAATAAAAACGTCGTTCCACTTCGTGGATCAGATTTTGAAAACATACGCAATTTTTGTTTGTAAATCAACCATGGGTTTTCCTAATACGAGAACTACTCGCGTCCATGCATGATATGCTGGTAACATCAAGAAGCCAAGTTTTTTTTGGACTGAACAACATAGAAAAGAAAACATACAAACATTTCCGAGAGCCTGCGGCAGATATCCAGCTTAACTGCCGAGTGCAATAGCCATCTCTCGCTTTTTCTGCTGGTTGACGTGGGCAGAAGTTATATATTGACTGTCTTCTGGGTAAGCGCGCACTATAGTTATTTAAACAAAATGTATTTCTTTGCTCAAGCCACGACATGATGTAGTGCAGCAGCTCTGTCAGAGTGTACTGATTTGCATTTGTGAACTGTAAACTGAAACTACATAGTTTATTGCGAAAAATTCAGCAGATCTCACGTACCACGGGAATCTACGTTATTCGAAGCATGTGGAGGGAAGGTGACCATGTGGCAATTTTTTAGGGGCGAAGCTCCTTTTAGCAGCACCCGTTCGTCCCCCGTAGTATGTAACAAGTATAACATTTTGACCTCCAAGGTGGTGCCGGTGAGAGACTTCTTCTGTGCGTTGTTGAACAATAAAAAATGGTGCTCAATGTACATGTCAATGGCTGCTAATGGGGAATGAGAGACAGGAGCATTCGGCATTTAGTTAACGCACAGGCTGCGATCACCATTAGCAGCCATTGGTGTGTACATTGAGCACTATTTGACAAGAAAGGGTTGCTACGTTATACTCGCTGGGTGCAACTTCCTTAGCTTTAGAAAGGTTTAGCGAGCGTTGAGCCGCAGTGCCATGAATACAATGAACTTGTATATACCATGAATGAACTCGAGGTGGTTAAAAATGGGAAGTAGACACGAAGCGCAAGCCGTAAGAAGGTAAAAGCCGAGTTTTCCGCCTCTCATTTCCAATTAGCAGCCATTGGCATGTACATTGAGCACTATCTGACTGAAAAAGTTCGCTACGTCATACTCGCTGGGCGTAACCTCCTTGGTTTTCGAAAGGTTTAGCGAGCGTTTGGCCGCAGAGCCATGATTACAGTGAACTAGTATATACCATGAACTCGAGGTGGTTAAAGGTGGGAAGCGGACCCGAAGCGCAAGCCGTAAGAAAGTGTGCGTGTGCCACCTCTAGTTTAGTCCTTGGAATGTCCGCTGGCTGGCGGTGCTTCTATAAGGGGAATATATGATGAAAAGATGCGAGATGGTGGTACTTAGAGTGTTGAATAGGTGGACTAACGGACACATAGACAGATGCATGGATGGACGCATGAACGGACGCAGGGGCGGCTGCATGGACGAACGCTGGAATGGACGCACGAACAGACGCAAGCACGGACGGGCTGATGGACGCATGGACGGTCACACTGATGGACGCATGGACGGATGGAAGCAAGAACGAATGGACGGATGGATGCTTCGCCCCACTATCCATCATTCACTCCGTGCATATGCTGCCATTTTTTTCTCGTCGCACTCCACAGAAAGCGTTGGTAATACTATTAAGAGGTTTATTAATTCACTTTATATTGACTGCGCATGGGGAAGTCGTGTCCATATACGCCGGAAACGTAGTGAAGGCAGGAAACGTAGTGAAGGAAACGTAGTGTGGCCGGAAATATTTGACGACGTACGTGACGGGATTGTGACATTATTCATGCCTTTACCAGCGCGTCATATTTGTCAAGCCATCTTACCTTCCAACGCTAATTTTGGTTCACACCAAGCTAAGGTGATGACCACGAGAGCACCCAAACGTAAGCAGCTAGATAGATAGATAGATAGATAGATAGATAGATAGATAGATAGATAGATAGATAGATAGATAGACAGACAGATAGATAGATAGATAGATAGATAGATAGATAGATAGATAGATAGATAGATAGATAGATAGATAGATAGATAGATAGATGCGCTCAGAGTCGATGAAGTTCACTAAGAAATGCTTCGCATTTAAAAACCAAATTGCTTATTGTGTTACTTCATCAGAGCTGTTGCGACCGGCCTTTCCAGGCACCAGAGATCCGGGACCAAAATATCGAAGAAGGAGGAGGATGACCTTGACAGAGGGTTTATTTACATTCAGTACATGGCGAACTCTCCGCAAATGAGCCGGGTTGCCTATTTTAAAGGGTAAGTTTTCTCTAGATCCCAAGATCAGGGTACGCTGCAGATTGCACTGTCCTATCACGTGTCGCACACAACTCGAGAGGGTGACGTCCACACCAGCCCAGGTAAAACGTCCACTACTGAGGCGTCGTCACTGCGCTACAATGTGGCACCAACGTGGCTCTTTCTTGCCGTGTGTGTGCCTCTGCGCGAGGAGTCCGAAGCTACCGACAGCACACATCAAAATGTCCCCAGCGCTCAAGCTCCAAAGGGTCCCCTAAACTGCGCGCTCCATTAGCTAGGCGATTTGCGGCTGCCGAAGCTCCTCGCTGGTCCGCCCAGGCGTCGGTCACAACAGCTCGTCCGCCGGCGGGAGACTCGACTTGATAGTGACTAGCAATACAAGCTGCGCTAAGCGTCGTTGTTTGGTGGCGTCCTCCAGGCTACTGCCGATGACGCCCAGCCAGGAACTCTCCTGCTTGTTCCTCGTTGCTTTCGTTCTGGGAAATGGATTCATACACACTACTACAGGCACGGGAAAATGCCCCGCCCAAACTGAGGCGCACAGAGTCCGAAAAAGTGTCAAAGACAACTTTTAATAAACCATATAGCCAAGCGCAAAACAGATATCGGAATGTTTCTCTGGGATTTCGTTGAACCTCGCAGTCTCTATTTTAGAATAATCGTCCAACTAAACTCCTTTCTAGAAAATTAACTGTCAGATGATGCGCTCTGCATGGCTTACCTGTGTTCCAGCGATCGTATTACACTGCAACCTACCAGGCCTCATACTCATAAAATAAAGTCTTTTGCGTCTCGCTATTTTTTAGTCCCAAAATTTTGTGCCGCCAAAGCTAGTCGTCAACTTTCTTTGAGCAGACAAAAAAATAACTGTCGTGCTGCACCTGCATTGAGGCCGTCCACATTACACTTCTGCAATCGCAAGTTATACTGTTCCTGTGTGTATACACAGGAACAGGAACTAATAACTTTTTCTCGCGGTTACCACTCTTCTAAAACATCACATAAACTAACTAACTGGTTTTCGTTACGTCCACATCGAACACATGCGAACATAACAATATTTAACAAAAAAGCTTCGCATGAACCCCGAAAAAAGTCGCAAGAAGTATTCTTGCTTTTCCGCACTCACTCGTAATGGCAATTTGACGTCACTCTTGTTTACCTAATAGTGTCTTGCCTAACGCGCCCTCATACGCGTCTTGTTATGCAAGCGCACAACGGTTACAGGGAAATCAAAGCAAACACTTAGGAAATAAAGGAAATCTAAGATTAGTTACTTAAACACTATCTAGCAGCAGAGATATTTGCAAAACATATTCCAAAACACAAAACCAACTTGAATCGTCCAATTAGAACTTCAAAGCGAAATACAAAAAAGTGGGGCACTCTAAACGCCTTTGCGAAATCCGGCGCCTTGTGCGCTCTTCCACCGCTAAATGCATACTTATTATGATTTGTTACACACACGCACACGCATGCACACACACGCATGCACACAGTAGATTGTACCAGCGCGTGCGTGCGAATGGTACATACAGGTTTTTGATTTAAAGCAAGAGTCGCATGATCTCCAAGACACATGCTGTGCGCTCGCCATCTTGGAGGCCACAAAGAGTCTCACAATGCCTCACAGATAGAGGATCATTACCTAGCGTTTGCTGTTTGCTTGATTAACGCCGCTGAAAAGGCATGATATGTTTTCCGCTAGATGGACATATCTGTTCATATTGTATCTGTGTAAAAGTTTCAATGTGTTTTTAGTGGTGATGGCTGCACTATCTCGGCCTTCTCCGACGTAGTTTAAAGCCTCCCAAATGCGCTACAAATCGCCGAATGGGCTTGTTTTCGTCGTAACACCTGTCGAACAAAATACCTTAAAGGGTCCCTGAAACACTTTTTCAAGTAACCAGGGAATTAATTCAATAGAAGAGCTTATTACCTCATGAATTCCACGCAAAAGAAATGTTAGAAATCATTCCAGCGCGAGTGGAGTACGAGGGTTTGTCGCATGCTGTAATTGCATTATCTTTTCTCTTGTCACGATGAAAGCACTGGAAGCTAAGCAGGGAAATGTGGCAGAGGCAAAGCGACTATGTTACCCACGCTTTGTGATCGTAAGTACCTTTTTTTTTAATGCGCGGTTTCTTCAGTGTGATTGCGCGCGTACCCGTGGGCAAGTATCGGCCTCCCACAGTGATCTCTGTAACTTGCTTTTTCGCTCACAACCGATGGGACCAACGCTGACGGCGGGATTTCTGCGACGCGAGCTCTCTAACACTATCGCGTTAAAAACAAATTCGCCAGAGAACATCTACGCAACTTTTTCAGCTCACTCAATTTTGAGAAGAACGC
Source organism: Rhipicephalus microplus (assembly GCF_043290135.1). Classification (NCBI taxonomy): domain Eukaryota; kingdom Metazoa; phylum Arthropoda; class Arachnida; order Ixodida; family Ixodidae; genus Rhipicephalus; species Rhipicephalus microplus. The sequence continues at coordinate 116,106,989 of NC_134701.1, forward strand.
GCGGTGGTAGCGTCATGAGGGTCTTTCTTGGTGAACGGGAGATGCGACAATGGCAAAATTTATTTGCTTCTCCTCGGAACCACACCAAGCTCCTCGCTGGCGACCTGTGTTCGCGCCTTAGCTCAGCTAATTTTTTGGGCCACGACCTTGCATTCCTGCATCTAATCAAACATGCTCTGGATAGAACGAAAGAAGGCTGACTGTCTTTTTTGCCTTTTGCATATTTACCTAATGTGCGTTTATTCTGTTTTTGTCCAGTGACTAAGACGCATGCGAAACAACTTCGGCGTTCATGACAAAGACCTCTTTCTACTTACTAGACTTAAACGTTTACTGCCTTTCTTCAAGCGGGTGCTCTTTGCAGCCCTCCTGGCTCTACGATGCCGCTTCTGTCTACGCCTCATCTTGAGCTGCTTTTCTGAGCCTGCCATTCGCGCTTCTCACTCTCCAGCACTCACGGTGGTTTTGTTAGCCGTCTGGACGGCGCGGTCTAAATGATTGTCGTACAAATCGTCTTTTCCCTCACTCTCCAGACTGGGGAAGGGGGGAGGCAGCCTAGCTCATCTCGTAACACTGGAGCTGTTTTCTTCCAAAGAACCTAGCTCACATTACAGAAAACTGCTTACAACTGCACTGTACTCACAAATCTTTACTATCGCTTAATCTCCTGTATGAAATTCGGGTCGAAATCATGTTGGACACCGCATGCAGGATCCACCGTTGCGGTATTCTCAGGTGCAGCCCACATGGCTGGAAGCAGTCCTCAACTACTCTACCCTGCACTGCTTTCTGATATTCTGCTGACATTAGGCTGGTGTTCTTGCCAAGCGGATCGAAATCTCTTTTGACTGCGCAGGCAAGACCCAACATCAGGACACCCCAACTTTTTTGTCTGTGCCAGGCGGTCTACAATCATCTTAGCTGTTTCACTATGGAATGCTCCTGGCACAGCACCTCGTTGCTTTCACCCTCGCTTTCAGCGACTTGCCTTCTGAGCACAACCTCTTTCGCAGCTGTCAACCTCGCTTCATTCTTGAACCTGCTGCTACCTACAGATGTGCTTGTCTTCACTACGGCATTGAATTGCACCGCACTCAACTGCTCTTCACACTTCTCATGCACGAGGTCTACAAATTGGCCACCCTACTCTTTTGAATCTAACCTATGGTCTAGTCTTTTGATCTCCTCGTTTAATGCTTGCATCATCTTCCTGTGTTTTATGCACCCTCTGTAATACTTCTCTCTGTTTTCTTTTCATATCTTTTTTGTCTCTTTCTCTGTTTCTTTTCCAATAAAGACATATTCCCGAAGTGCTCAATATTCACCTTGTTTCTTTTGTTTTCGAGAATCGCTTCATGGAGTTGAGATTCAGGCATGTCACCGTAAAACTCTAGGTCAAGATCTCAACAGAAGTTTAGCAGGTTATCTATTGCCAATATCATCAGGCTCATGGCGACTACTATGCTTTGGCTCAGCTATGATAACACATAAACTTACCAGTTTCAAATCTGGGTATTGAGAAATTGAAGCCTGGCAAATCCTACAACAGCAACCAAAAGATTAACGACACAACCAGTCTCACATGGCTACTTTACATTTCTACCTGTCTCCTGTTTCTCCTTTACTCTTCTGCTTTTTCGAGCGTCCCAACTTCTCTCGCAACGTACGCTTAAAACTTCCGAAAAACTTACACGTGTTCATACTGAATTATCTAAGCTGTCCTCCTTATTCTACTTGCTCATATAATCATTGAGTGCTGCTCTGAGCTAAAACAACTACAGTGGCTTGGAAGTTGTTGATTGATTGATATGTGGGACGTAATGTCCCAAAACGACCATATGATTATGAGAGACGCCGTACTAGAGGGCTCCGAGCATTTCGGCCACCTGGGGTTCTTTTACGTGCACCCAAATCTGAGCATACGGGCCTAAGTCTCCGCCTCCACCTGAAATGCAGCCGCCGCAGCCGGCATTCGATCCTGTGACCTGCGAGTCGGCAGCCGAGTACCTTAGCCACTAGACCACCGCAGTGGGGCGGCTTGTAGGTTGTTCGTTAAAGCTATTTTTTAATGGGTCTCAGCTAAAAGACTTGATATATTTTATGCACAAAACCAGACACTCACCCTATAGCGTGAGGTCATGCTACGCTGCGTTGGTCTCGCCACATAAAAGGGCTAGGGCTTTCAGCTGACCTCCGGTCCATGTCGCTCTCCGTCGTTGAGTTTTTCTCAAAGTGGCCATTCAGTTGTTGCGACCGGTTTTTGCAGGCACCGGAGGTCCAGGATGAAGATGTCGAGGCAGGTTGAAGGCGAACTTACCAGAGGCTTTATTTACATGCTGTACATAGTGAGCTCTTGTACATGGCAAGCTCTTCCCGAATGAGCCGGGTGGCTCATTTTAAAGGGTATGTTCTCCCGATATTTGTACATTGGAGAATGCGTGCAGATGGCAATGTCCAATCATGTGTCAATCACAACTTGAGAGGGTGACTTTTACATCAATCCAGGTGAAATGTCCACTGTTGATGTTTGGTCTCTGCACTGCAGTGTCGCATCAACGTGGCTATTTCTTGCCGTGTGCGTGCCCCTGTGCGAGGGGCCTCTAGCTTACGAGAGCATACATCAAAAGGGCCACTGCAACCAAGCTCAAAAGGGTTCATAGACCTGTTTGCTCAATTTGTGGGGCGATTTGTGGCTGGCGCCACTGTCTCAGCCAAACAAGCTGTTTCTTCCGTGTAAACATTTGTCATCGTGTCTTAGAACGGCTACGGCATCGGGTGACACGATGCCTCACCTTTTGGCTAGAAAAGACAATACATGGCGGACATAGGCAAGCAGCAATTCGGTGACTTGAATGAGGACCAAAAGAACACCGCTCGCTGGTGAGCCCAGGCGCCGGTCACAACACCGCGCACCGAACAACAAGCCTGTGTTTTCGCGTATGAAGCAGCGAACTGCCAAGAAGCACGTCCGTTGGCTTTCAGAAGCGACTCGACAACGCTGAGCCGCAGGCTGAAAGCGTGTCACATAGATGCTCATCGCTCCTTGAGCAGTCACCGTACGCTGATAACAATGTTTTATTCAAGTTAATCAATGGCAAAGCTCTACTGTAAAGCAATTCTTACTCCTCATTGTCACATACAATTAAACCCGAAGTTGTCCATCATGTGCACGACGGACTAGGCTGGTAATTTAGACCTACATTTGCTGGGAGTGGTACTCGTACGGGTCGCTTTAGTTCGTCTGATTTCAGTGCAGGCGGCTCGCGAAGGTTGAAGTCTGAGCATTCCGCAAGCCTCTCATGGTTGCGTGAAAGAGACTAGGTAAGCGAAATTATAAGGATTGCCAGAGATCCGTTTGAGTTGCAGTTCTGCCAACCGGCATTGTTTTTCTGGCGTACTAATACACACCGTGACATGACAAGTCGGATCGGACGCCGGATCGTAACGTTCGTAGATTAGTTTCTCGACCAGCATTGGTGAAAGATGGTATCAGCTGTGTTTCTCAGTACCTAACTTGGACATAAGCTTGGACATGTGAGTACGCTTGGACATCAGTAACTGCACCGCATTGCTCCGAAATCACAGCCGATAATGAAATAAGTATTGAAAGGGGTTTTGCATATGATGTAGGTTTATATTAAAAATCGACGTGCCTACAGAACATCTAACGATCACCAGATTCTTACACATGCTCGGTGTATGCTTTCTTTTCGAATTCGCGTAATAAAGATGTGCCCCACCTGAACTAAATGGGAGCCGGGCATCATACAGACGAATAATAGCTGGTGTATGTACGGTTCCCTGTAACGAGGAAGGTGCATGTTCAGTCATCAGGTGGTGCAATGGCCTGCAAATTATGCAACGCTAGATCCGCCAAATACGTACAACATCCTTAACCTCTACGTTCAGTCACGACTGCTCGATCGAGCGGCAGTGGTTAAGTTTTAGTGTGTTTTGTATGATCATAATGTGTGTGCTGATTTCCACTCTGTATATTTGACGTAATATTTACAAGTGATTTCTGCGGCATGTTTGCTTTTAAATTGCAAAAACTGCTCGACTTTTTTTTCAAATGTTAGTCCTAGCAGCGGGAGTGATTCTACTCTTGGCGGGAGTTCATGCACTCTAGCCAGACAAGATTGTAAAACCCGCGAGAGAGTAGCGCAACTCCTGCAGAGGGTGTTTGAACTCTATTTCCGAAGTGTGAATGTACTTTGGCTAAGTAGTTTGATCACTCTCGTTCAGCATAGTGCCGGCACTCTGTTGGAAGTGTATGCCTTTTCCATGCTACAAAAGTTTGCAGCAGTCATAAAAAAAGAGTGAAACAACGGACAATCCTTTACTCCCGTGAAGAGAATTGCCAGCACTTTCTTGGGGCTGTGCGTGTACATTATGAGTAACTCATTACATGGGCCGGTACTTAACTCCGGCAATGACGAAAGCGCGAGGCGTCTGCGTTTGCCATGGTGTGAGTGAAGAACTCGAGTAACTTTACAAGAGATTCCAGCGTGGCTCATTGGTTTCTACAACTCAGTAATTGAAGACACGAATAGCTTGACACGCCTGGTTATCTGCTACCATGGCTAAACACATACGCCCCTACCATCGTTCTGCGCCTATCACTGATTCTCACAGAACAGCAGTTAAAGCATTCTTGATTATATTTACTTTTGCCACTCGTTGTACCTTGAGTTTAGGCAGCTCGGCAGCGTTGGCAAACATCTTAAACTACGAAAGGTAGTTAAATACGGGTTAACATTTGTGCTTTTATTTTTAGCACGTAAACAAACAATTTTCTACGGTAAACACATATGAATGAATTTGGTAGGGTAAGTGCATACGATGTCTCCTGGCCTTAATATATTGATACTTGTATGGAACTGTCGCTCCGGCACAGCTGAAATGGCACCCAAAAGGAGAAAGACGACAAAGCGGTTGTTGTGGCTTGGACTCTCGAGCTTCACCTGTTAGCCTGCATGACTGTGCGCTCTTTAAGCTTTTAGCAAAAATCGCTGTCGGTGAATAAATCTTCCCCGTAACAATAGTCGCGTAGCGCAATACAAAAAAACAAGAAAACATTTGTTTGACAGACCAGCATGGTAGAGCTTCGATGTGTTACAGAAGATAGGATATTGGCTCTACGCGACAGATTTAAAACATTGGTAATGTTGTAGCTTGTTGCTTGTTTATTTCCAGTGTTAAGCAGTAAGGTGTGCTTTATTATGCTTCCAACAGGCAGTTCGTGCCTGTTGGAACCTTGTTACTTTTATTGACGATGAGCAGACATGGTACTCATGAAAACACAAAGCTATTTTGAATAGAGCGACGGTCAATAAAGTAAATTTCCTTAATCAACAACTTCTGCCAAGAACACTTACCTTATTTTGTACTTCACGTATATGGGCAGTATCACGGCTGCACGAGCACGCACGTGGGCCCCCGAAGACGTTTCTCTTGTTGCCAAAGCAAACACACAAAGAAGCTTAAAAGTTGCATCTCTGCGATGGTATTTCCGCTATCGAAAGGGCTGCAATAAACGCCTTGGCAACTGACTTTCACGGATCCTTTAGAAAATGAGAATTGAGTTCTAAGCGAGGTATGACAATTCCAGGAATCTATTTATTATTTAGTGGTAATACTCGTAATACTTGAACTGTACGGTATTTTTTACCGCTAGCGGACACTAATGCCAAGTACGCAGTAGGCCATATACACTTACTACTAAACTGCTGTCTGTCTGCCACTTGTACTCGGCATACCCATAAGTAAACGTAAAAAAATGCACAGCCTCGTACATTTTCTACATTTCCCTCCTTAATATTCCACAGTAAAGCGTTGTTTGATGTGTAGCTATAAGTTCTGCACTTGATATCTTTACTCCATTTCTGTTTTTTCACTTAGCCATTAGTTGTGCGGCCACGAGCACCCAGCTCTTGTCGAGGGTAGAGCCAGCGCCAAGCCCGCATAGGTGGCATTCAGGCCGAAGAACTCATCCTCTAAATTGGCTAAAAAACACTGCATGCATTGCAGCGCTACCGTGTTCCGAAGCATTCACTAGGATGCAGTGCTTTTCACCGTCGTAGCAGTTCCATTCCAGCTGTAAATGCATGTGAAAATAGGCGATGGGAAATGCACCACAACAATAAATTGCAATGATCTTTCGTGCCACGCCCCAAAAGCCTCAACATTCTTACGTAGAGGTGTCGTGGCGTAATGCTTTAGTAATATATTGCTGTGTTGGGACTCATCACGATCGCTGAAATCTAAGGAAGCTTGCGTGCGCCGAACTTGCCACTGCCAACAGGCGACTACAACGCTGAAACGTGCTCCATAACTGCTTCGTGTGACAGAAAAAGCTATATATGCTTCGTGGCAACGGAAGCACGATCATAAACAGGGTGTATAACGCAAACGATGCAGTCGTAAAATGAGCGTTGGAGATGCGCGCCGGAGAAGCCGAACGACCGAGAGGTGCGGGCTGGTGAACGTCGCTCGAGGGGGCGCCAATCGATAACGACTAATGGAGAGTTGCGATAACGTCATGCAATTCTGGCGTACTTCAAAAGGGCTATTCATGCTATAACAATAGAGGATAAGGTTCTGGTTCACATCGCTTTATGCTCTGCACGACTCACTGTCAAAGAACGCAGACCTTCCTCGCCTTCAATTTCATAGACGATAAGGTTTTGAAAATAAACTCTCGGTAAGGTGGCTTTAAATAGGCGCGCCTGATTTGTGCAAGTTTCTTTTTTTATAGTAATATTTTGTCAAAAACCACTTTATTGCCTACACGAAAGCACAGGCCGACTGCATTTGCCACAGATGTCTGCAAGCTCATATTCTTAAGCTTCTTTTCATCCAAACTGTAGGCCTATATAACCATAGGCCAATATCTGTTTTACCTATATTTTCGAAAACCAAGAAAAGCAATAAACTGCAGGCCTACTCATTTGTTTCAGCAAGATAACACTATTGTGAAAAATAAACGTGGTTTCAAAAAGAAAAATAAATTCACGGAAATTGAAATACTTAAGAATAAAGGTAATTAGTTGACAATATTAAAATTGTTCACGGTAGGGATTTTTCTCTACTTTAAAAAATGCATTTGATTCCTTTAAGCATAAAATTTTACCTACGGTGTTAAAGATATCATTCTGGATACTGTGCAGTACGCCAAAATTGGCATGGCGAAATCTGAACTCAGTAAAATTAATGCGGCATGCTACAAGGGTAAATCATTGGCCCACTCCTGCTTATTATGTACTTAAAGATATAATAAACACACCCCTAATAGCTGACAATATTTTGTATGCCGGTGACACGAATCTATTCTTTTCTGAAGCAGACATGGATGACCTTAAGTTGAAAGCAAATCTATGAATGCAAAACCTATCGACGTGGCTCAGGGCCAAAAGGCTAAATCTAAATGCTAAAACTAGCAACATTCATTGATTTAGACCTTGTAACAAAACATACAATAATAAAAATTATATTATGTTTCAGCAACAGCCTATATGACGCATTACGTCTCTTAAACTTCTCGAAGATTTTTTTCACGAATATTTAGATTCGTTTGTGCATATAAATTACTAAAACATCTCTCGAGCAGAAAACATACTATGCAGGTTCCGCCACTTATTACCACTATGGTAAAAAATACAGATTTATTACGCAACTATATATTATCCCCTTCACTTATTGCCTTCTGATAAAGAGAACGACGACAAAAACTATCCTCAGGAAATTATATCTATTACAAAAACAAGTTGTGTGTTATATTTAGCTACCACCTTTTTTTCGCACACAGCCCCTTTTTCTGAAAAACATAGACTGCTAGCCATTATTGATACGCTTTATAAAATTAGCAATGATCATAAATCGTGAAGTTAACCAATGTAACGCAGAATATTAACCACACGTTGAATGAAGCGCCGAGATGTTAGTCAGCAACGCTGCCTAAACGCACCTAACGTCCTCTTTTTTATCACGTGATAACGTTGCTTGTAACATTCAGGACGATATGGCAATGTCCAGGATCACACTTTCAACATCCCGGCAATGTTTCCGCAACATAGCAGCAACGTATAGTCAATATACGAGCAACGTGATGTCAACTTACCAGCAACGTGATGGAAGCATACCAGTAACATGACGTCAACATTGCTGTGCCACGTGTTGACTTGCATGCGACGTGCGTAGAAAATATATATTACTGTGTGTGCGTTATTATTAAAAGGCACGTTGACTTTATACGGGAGCCACCCCGAAGCTTCTGGCTAAGAAAAAAACTTTGATATAGGGTGAAAAAATGCATTAATAATGTCCCCGCACAAAAACTGTTTCCTAACAGCTCTTTATCAACGCACTCGTACATGCATAAACAAGTGGTGTTGGAACAGCCAAGCTACAAAAATGTCAAAACCCACTTGTGCATGTCAGTAAAACCGAAAACACATTTTTCAAATCCCAAAGCATCTAACGTATGTTATATACATACTGCATTTTTAGTGCATTGAAAAATGTAGTTTTGCACTGATTGATTTGTGGGGTTTAACGTCCCAAAACCACCAAATGTAGTTTTCTACTGTGTAAGCAATGACTACAATGAGTGAATATGTGTTGAGGGTGCAGCATTTTTTATGTGCAGAATTACAGCAACCACGAGGACAGGCAGTCACTCAGCTTAGGCAGGAAAGAACAAGCCGAGGTGCCTCAATGCCACATGACAGAAAAAAACGTCATTTATTTTCAAAGAATACTTACTTCTTATCTATTTGTCCTTGTCACAGAGCAAGACATGAATGGGAGTGTTACAAAACACATTTTAAGCATTCAGTAATAAATATGAACAAGGCACAATGCAAGTTTATTTCATACTATGTCAACTGCTCGGTCGTAAAAAACAAATACAGGTTTAAAATGAAAACACAGTTTGTTTATACATTCTTAGCAAAAGTTTGACGAAAAAAGCTTTTATTTATAGTATTTACAATATCAGTGAGAAAGTGAATAGGCAAGAAAGAACACATTGGCGAAACAGCTATGTGGTAAATACAGGAGGACACGAAAGTCATAGACAGCCATTGCCTTATCGGTAATTTTTCAACAGTGATGCATGATTTTATACAATGATGGTTGCCACTGCTGTTGACTGTCTATGTCATGATTTCATGAACAAAGACAATATAGCAGCATTGAAAAACTCGCACATCCCACATAGGTGCAGCTTGTTTCGACGGAGCCTAAATTGTTCAAAACAAGAACTTGTTTTTACCAAAACAGAAAAACCTGCCAATATCTGTGTTTCAAAACATGTGGCACATCAAAAAGAAAGAAGCTTATCAGTTTGAAAGCAACTAAACTTCATGGTTACTGCCCGGCACGCATTCAGTGAAAAGCGGCTCATTAAATGTGGCCGATTGATTACATAAACAAATACGCCTTTGAAAGTTAATGTAACCGACACCCGGTCAGAAAAAGTGAAACGTGATCAGTGGAGCAACTGCTCAGTGTAATTCGCGCAAAACAGTGACCTCCCAGCCACAGCCAAGCGAGAAATAGTGATCACAAAACGAATACACAAGGCATGCAACTATTTTCTGCTAAGTTAATTACCAAGTTGTTGTCCTTTTGTCTATCGAATGATTGGATGACACAATTATTCTTGTTCATTCAGTCCAGACTTTAATAATTAGTATATGGAGGTAAGCTCAAGTTATTTTTAGATTGTTATGCACTGCTCTGCATAACAGGCTAGTATTTTTCATTTATTGATTTCTTGCGTTGTGTGTGCTACTATATTTAGCATTTGAACTTTTTTTAAATTTGCAGTGAATGCTGCTTCCAAGTTGATATTTTGTAGCGCGTGGTTATGCGCATCTTCAGAAAGTGACAAAGTACTCTCACTTGTTTGCGGAAGTCGTTCGAAGGTATTCAGAACGAGTAATATGACTGAGTACCCTATTTCTAACAGAAACATAACACCATAAATGTCAACTACGGATACACATACAATCATACTTGTGGGCAGAGGAACAGCAGCAGGCACAGGGAACGCAATCTTTTAGAGTAGAATGAGAAATGTACACCAACCTGAATCCCCACCAGAGAAGCAACTAACAGCCATACCGCCCCAACTGTTCACATGCCCAGTGGAGTTCACATATGCAAACTGAGCAGCATTTTACAGTTGCCCGTCTTTGCTCGAGACTTTGCCAACGTGGTTCGATTTGAAAGAACAAGCTCGCCAGGTAAGGGTATGTCCAAGAGTGGTACAATGTCGACGATGTCGGCAAACAGCAATTGCAGTGTGATGGCTGTGACGACCGTGGAACAAGCCATGATGCGAGGCAATCAGTTGGCAAGGAGGGCCGGCATTATTGACATGGTATCCTAGGTCCAGTAACAACAATTTGTATTGTGTTCACCAGTCAAGCACATTCCACAATGCAAAGAGCCACACAATTATTCTAAAAGTGTAATAATTTCTTTCTGTACGTGAAGACTTGATTTCCATGACCCCAAGGTTCTACTGACTGCAATGTTAACAGGTGATGCAAATTACAAGTAGTTTCATAAATTTCATTCACTTATAAGGGGCTTCAAAGCTTGCCAAATCTTTAAAAGCAGCACGAATTAAAAGGCTTAGATTTTGTCAAATCTGTATTCAAAGATAATAATGCAAAAACTACCAGTTGCTCTTTTAGCTTCAACTGCAAGAAAAGACCTTTAATGGCCCTAGACAGTGCACTAGTAGGTATCAGTGCACATTGAAAAATCAAGCACACATTTGTATCAGTTCCTACTGTGCCTTTACACCATGACAAGATACAAGCTTTTCATCGCATCCTCACCCGAGCTCAAGATAATGGCACAATCTTACGGTTGGCTTTGTGGTAACGTACGAGTAGCCATTTTGTTTGTTTTGTCCCTGCCTTCATCAACACTACCCATACTGGTGCACGGGGCAAGGCGCCGATTGCTTCATCAGGCTCGTGGGCTGAGGGAGATCGCTGTGCATTGCTTCACAGACCGGCGCCGCCGCTTGATGACGTCGTTGAGTTGATTGCATCAGGCGAGTTCAAGCGCTGGCCTTGACACATTTTGCCTTTGCAGGGGCATTGACGTTCAGTGTGGACTTCCAGGCGTAACAGCACCCCTGCCGCCAGACAATGCGCCGGAAAGACGAGCTGCTTCCACTTGGCTAAGATGTCGGGCGCGCTCGTTCGCCAGGCCCCTCCACGTTTGCCTTCAGGGCCATGGGAAGAATGTAGCTCTAGGCTCAGTTCCGCGAACACATCCATTTCTTGAGGACGGATCTCAGCTCCACTGGCTTGTCGCTACACCTTGTCGGCTAGCTTCACTTGTCTCGTCTGGCGATTTTCGGTCTCAGCACTTGTCGATTGTTCTGCAACTTGTCAAGAACGGTTCGACAACAGACAACACACGACACAAGCAAGTTCTCTCGGTCACTCGACAGAGCACCAGCCAAGGTATAGTACAACATATACCTAGCTACGTGTTTATTGGAATTCCGTTCCCTCTACGTCAAGAGGCACATGTGGGACACAAGACTCTCAAAATGAGAACAAAATTTATTTTACACGAACAACAACGTAATGAAATAGACTACAACATAAAGTGGGCCTCTTGAGATCACCCTGGACGAGAGCGCTCAGCTAAGGCCATGATGAGGACAAAATTTTGCCCCTGATCGCCAGCGAGAAACCGAAATGTGGAGAAGGTACTAACTAAAACGCACGGCTCAATGCGTCCGCATTAGCATTTAGCTTTCCTTTTTTAGCGAAAGTCAAACTTGTGCTGTTGGAGTATCATGCTCCGCCTCAATGACCGGCCACTTTTTGGCGACGAATCCTATGCGGTACCGATAGCTGCTCATATTCGTGACGTTGCACATCTCAGTAACTACAATATGGAAGTCCTGATTTCTCATAAAAAGAAACCATTCTTTCTTGGTCCCCAACTTTACGCTTTCTATTAGCGCTTTAATCGAGAGTTAATCACGCTGCTCTCGAAGGAGCGTTTCTGCATCAACCCATGACAGCTCACTCACACTTTCCGCTACAGGCGAGAGCGTTGCACCCCTCTCGCTCTGACTCAATGGCGCCATGTCGTCTCCTGCACCTACGGAGACCACGCAAGTCACTTCGGCGACGGGCCACTCGAGTGACTGCTCAAATGACTCACATGGAGAGTTTTCTGTTTGAGGTTCCGTCAACTTGCCACCAAGGTTACACAGATCAGCAGCTTTTGCACTTGATGCTTCACCATAATAAACAAGATCAAGTTCCTGCGAAAGCTTCCGCGCTTGTGATAGCGTGAAGGCCATGTACGCTAAGTTCGAGAAGAACGATTTACCCTGCTCTTTGAGAAGCTGCTATGAGTTATTAGACGAAAGATAAGGAAAATGAACGGGAAGCGCGGCAGACACAGCCGCTTCGGTAAGAAGCGCACTGAACGGGCCTTCAATGACAAACGTAGCGGTTGGTAAGCATGCACTCTGCTCCTCGGCGGCTTGTCTGATCCACGCGCATTCTCCTGTAAAGTCATCCGGAGACGCCAACGAAGAATAGACAACGTCCATGGTTGCCGCTGAGTCTCGAAATGCTCGACACGTTTTCCCAGTCACACAATTTTTCTTGGAGATACGGCTCTAACAACCGCATGTTTTTTCTGATTCTCGGATTGTTGCGAAAGCAAACTTTTGCTTACAGTTTATCGCGATGTGCCCTTCCTTTTTGTAGTTGTAGCAGATAAGTGGCTTCCGTTATTCAAACGCCTGTGTGATGATGATGATGTTTGATGTTTTGTGGCGCAAGGGCCAATTCACGGCCAAAGAGCGCCAGTTCATCTTACTAAAGATATGGATAATGATTGTGATAAGCGGCTGTATAAGGGCCATAAAATTCCTCGTAGTAAGGCGGGTAAAAACACACGAGTAATGAAATCATGACCATGCCGTGAAAGGTGTGTGTGGTGTGAATAGATGACGAAAGTTGGTGATAATAAAAAACGATGGTGGATATGTATGGCATTAGCACAAGTGCCTCACTCATTCATACCGTTGCGTCCAAGAGCCGTGAGACAAGTGCTTTCTTGCGTAGCCACCGCAGCGAAAACCTCCCTGGACAGGTCCTGCTACGGAATGCCTGGGTATATGTTATGAAAACTATGAATTTCTTTTTAAAATGCTAACAATAATTTATGACTAAAAAGCGGTTCCCTATCGACGAACATTGCAGGGTGTAAAGGTATATGTTGTCGGTAGGGTAATGAAAAATGTTGTTTTCTTGCTGTTTCTAGCTGTTTGCACTGTATTAATATGTGAAGGACTGTTAATGATTCACCACATCTGTCACATAATTGTGGATCGCCACTGAACAAAAGATATGTGTGTGTCGAGTATGTGTGACAGATTTGTGGGATTTAACGTCCCAAAACCACCATATAATTATGAGAGACGCCGTAGTCGAGGGCTCCGGAAATTTTGACCACCTGGGGTTCTTTAACGTGCACCCAAAACTGAGTACACGGGCCTACAACATTTCCGCCTCCATCGGAAATGCAGCCGCCGCAGCCAGGGTTTGAACCCGCGACCTGCGGGTCAGCAGCCGAGTACCTTAGCCACTAGACCACCGCGGCGGGGCATGTGTCGTGTATGTGTGTCCTATCCTGAGCCTCGTTAGTATTACCTCTGTATGACGTGAGTTTGATACTGGTGGCCAATGGCCAACGTGTGGCTTAATGATGTGTAGTTTGTTTTGTGTGTGTCTATCCCACTTGCTCTGCCAGTAGTCACTGAGGTTTCGTTTGAGAGACGGCTTAAGATCAAGGGCCGGGATTGATATGGGTGTAGGGGCAGTGCTTTTGTGGACGGATGCAGCAAGCTGATCCGCCCTCACGTTGCCCTGGATCTCACAGTGCCCTGGCACCCAGCACACTACAACATGTTGTTTGAGTGTGTAGAGTGTGCATAAAACGGAGTAAAGTTAGACAAGGACTGGTTTTTTTTTGTTTTTTAAGAGTGTGCAGAGCCGTTACCACACTGAGGGAGACCATATAAATTACTGCTTTTTGTATTTGTAATTACTTGATGTGCTTAGCCGCCAGAAGGATCGCATAATCTTCCGCTGTGAAGATACTTGTGCCTGGATGTAGAGGGCCGCATCCGAAAAGGATGGGCCGACAGCAGCGTAGGACACAGAGGAATTAGACTTGGAGGCTTCTGTAAAGAACTCAAGACGTGTGTATTTGTGTTGAAGTTCCAGGAAGAATGTTCGGATATGGGAAATAGGCGCATGTTTTGTAACTTCTAGGAAAGACACATCGCAGTTTATAGTCTGCCACTGCCACAGTGGCGGGTATGCTACAGGAGCCATTAGACTGTGTTCGAGTGACACTCCAGTTTCCTCAGCTAGACCCTTCAGGCGAACTGAGAAGGGCTGCCTCATCGAAGGCCTGTTTTGAAACAGAGTGAAGCTCGACAAATTATTAATAGTAAAGTATAAGGGGTGCTTTTTGTCTGCTTTAACCTTAAGGAAATAAACAAAGGACATGTAAGTTCTGTGCAGGTGAAGCGACCACTCATTTGACTCAACGTAAAGGCTTTCTACGGGGCTGGTGCGAAAAGCACCCGTAGAAGGGTGGATGCCCAATGGTGCACGGGATCCAGCCTCTTCAAAGCACTTTAAGTCGCAGACTGATAAACAACGGCCCCATAATCTAAGCGGGTGCGAATGAGGCTTCTATACAGGTTCATGAGATATTGCCTGTCACTACCTTACGTAGTACGTGCCAACACTTTTATAACATTCATGGCTTTTAAACATTTTGTTTTTAAATACTTGATGTGTGGTACGAAGGTCAACTTGTTGTCCAAGATTAAGCCTAAGAATTTATGTTACGCACTGACAGACAAACGTTGACCGTTCAGTTCAATATCAGGTTCTGAGTGCACGCCTCTCTTTCGGGAGAACAAGACACACGTGCTTTTTTCTGGGTTCAGCCGGAATCCGTTTTCCTCTGCCCATTTGGAGATCTTGTTTAAACCTAACTGAAACTGCCGATCACACATTCCTAGGGTTGCATGACTTAAAGCCAAGCTGGACGTCATCGACATATGTAGAATAGAACATGTTGCGGGGGAAGGACATGTGCAAGGAATTCATTTTGATAAAAAAAGTGTACAACTAAGTACACCACCTTGCGGTACTCCCGTTTATTGCACAAATGTTTACGAGAGAATACTGCCCACACGGACACGGAATTTCCGATTGGACAAGTAACTCTAGATTATGGAAAGCATTCTACCATGCACACCCAGGTGAGACAAGTCTCTTAATATGCCAAATTACCGTGTTGTGTCGTAAGCCTTCTCGATATGGAGAAACACTGAGAGGAAGTATTGCTTGTGGACGAAAGCGTCTCGGATCTGTGCCTTGATACGCACCAGATGGTCGGTAGTGGATCTACCCTCTCGAAACCCACACTGGAACTGGTCAAGCAGATTGTGTGTTTCAAGGAAATGTAAAAGTCGGCGGTTTATCATTTTTTTAAAAAGTTCACAAAGGCAGCTTAGTGCGATGGGCATGTAACTTGAAACTGAGGAAGGGTCCTTGCCCTGTTTCAAAATAGGGATAACAATAGCCACTTTCCAGCAAGCAGGGTTGGTGCCAGAAAGCCAGATAGCATTGTATAGAGAGACTAAAGTTTTTCGCGTTTCGAGCGGCAGGTTTTTCAACATTTCCTACGTGACACGGTCGTAGCCTGGGGCAGAAATACTGCAAGAGTTTAGTGATGTTTGTAGCTCAGCTAAGTTGAAAGGTTTGTTGTATGCCTCGTGATTTGTACACTTGTATTCTAGTTTCTGCTTTTCTATCCTTGCTTTATATCTTTGGAAATCTTCAGTATAGTGTGACGAGCTAGACACTTGCTCGTAAAGTGCACCAAGGAAGTTCGTCTGATCTTCCAGGCTGTCACCCTGTGTGTTTACGAGTGGGAGTGGGTGTACTTGTCTTCCTACTACCCTACGAACCATGTTCCAGACTTTAGCCTCTTGTGTATATGAATTTATCCCTGATAAAAACTTGTGCCAGCTTTCACTTCTGGCCTGCCTACGCGTTCTCCTGCCTCGAGATTTTATTTTCTTAAAGCTCTCAAGCTTTTCCGCTGTCGGCGAGTTCCGAAGCAACCTCCATGCCCTGTTCTATTCCTTTCGCGCATTCTGACACTCGGTGTTCCACCACGGGACGTGTCGTTTGCCGGGCAGTCCAGATGTTTGTGGAATGCACTTAGCTGCTGCGTCAGTAAGAAAAGCCGTGAAGTACTGCACAGCTTCATCTATGCCTAATCCGCATATGTCAGTCCAACTTAAGTGAGTAATCTTTGGAAATTGTTCCCAGTCGGCTTTTTTTACCAGCCATTTGGGAACATGTGGAGGACATTATTATAATATTGTTGTACTCAAAACTAAAGGAAAATGGTCACTTCCGTATGGATTATTTGTGGTACCGGGGTCCCCAAGCAGCGTGTTGGGAGTATCCAGGCAGAGTAAGCTTCACCACTGGGGCGACGCGTCACAGCCCCTCGAAGCCCGCCTGTACCCTCTTTAGCTACCGGTGGGTAGCTGGTCGGCACTGGGGATCAAACCCCGAACCTCCCATAGCTGAAGCGGACGCGTACGTGCAATGCCACAGCTACGGTATGGATTATTTATGACTTTCCACTGGAGTAATGGTACAAGTGAAGGAGATGCGATACTGAGGTCTATGGAAGAGTAAGTTTTGTTGGCAGGGTTACAGTATGTTGCCTCTTTCCTATTCAACAGACAAGCACCTGATGAAATGAGGAATTGTTCGATGAGACGACCTCGTGCATCACAGCGAGAGTCACCCCACAGACCATTATGTGCGTTCAGGTCCCCAAGGACCAGATAAGGTTCAGGTAGTTCGTCTATTAAAGACTGGAATTGAAGTTTTTCAAGACGGTGGTGCGGAGGTATGTACAAAGAGCAGACAGTGATAAGTTTGTTTAGAATAACTGCTCGGACAGCCACCACCTCGAGGGAAGTTTGAAGGGGTAATTGTGTACATGCTAAACATTGACTAACTATAACCGCTACACCGCTGGATTGTGGCATGGCATCATCTCCATCCTTTCGGAAGATTACGTAGTTACGTAAAAAGTTTGTGTTTGTTGGTTTTAAGTGTGTCTCTTGTACACAAAGCACTCTAGGATTGTGTTCATGGAGGAGTTCCTGTAAGTCATCGAGGTTTCGAAGAAGGCCTCGGATGTTCCACTGTAATATTTCTGTCTGCATATTAAAAGAGATGCTGCTGTGTGTACAGAGAGTATCCTGTGTTAGAGTGAGCTTGTTAATTCAGGTGGCAGGACGGTCGTCCGGCCCCGTTATTGGTTTTTTTATTTTTCTTGGCAGGCTCCAAGGAGGCACGCCACTCTTTCGGTACCAAGGGTACCGTTGTATCCATTGCCTTCTGAGATGCACTGGATGCCCGCACATGCGAGCTGGTGGTTTGGATTTTAAGGCTCGCCTGGTGAGGTGAGGGCTTGAGACCAGAGCGCAATGGAGTCCCCGGCCTCAATTTGCTTGGAGGTGGAGTAGACTGAACTACTGCCGCCTTGGGGGCAGGCGCCACAGCCGATGGTTTGCTCTGCGCTGGCCGAAGGGCTGGCGAGGGCTGGTGCGGCGTTGCCCCCTGACGCGCCGCATCAGCATATCTTGTGCCGTAAAATGGGGGCACTCTTCGTCTTGCTTCTTGGAATGTGATATTTTCTTTGACTTTAAGAGTGATTATTTCTTTTTCTTTCTTCCAGTTAGGACACGAACGTGTTCCCCATCACAATTCACGCAGTGAGGCGTAGTAACACAGTTATCAGATAGGTGGCCGTGGCTACCACATCTTGCACAAGTTTCCTGACCCCGGCAGTTTGGCGAGCCATGACCAAATCGTTGATATTTATAACACCGTCTTGGATTGGGAATGTAGGAACGGACAGAGAGTTTGATGTAGCCTGTGTCTATAGATGAAGGCAGTGTGCTAGATGCGAAAGTGAGTATTTATAGTTTGGTAGGTATTTCTTTGTTGTCGCGTCTGATGACGATTCGTTTCACATCCGTGACATTTTGCTCTTTCCACCCTTCAAGCAGTTCCTGTTCAGACATTTCAAGAAGGTCTGCTTCTGAAACAACTCCACGTGTGGTGTTCATTGATCTATGAGGTGAAACAGATACTGGGATATTACCAAATGCTACGAGACTGGCGAGTTTTTCATAGTGATGTTTTTCAGGCATTTCAAAGAGAAGGTCTCCGTTAGCCATCTTTGTAACCTTGTATCCTGGGCCAAAAACATCAGTCAAAGATTTCGCAACAAGAAATGGAGATATGGCTCTGGCTCGTTTTGTTGGAGTTTCGCTGTGCAGAACATGAGAGTTTGGAAAGCATTGTTTTGGTTGGCTGAAAATTGGTATTTTATCGGTGCGTCCCCTCTTAAGCGGAAGACGATCTAGGAGACGGGGAAATGCAGGTGTTCCCATAGTAGTGTACTTTTTTTTCGCCAGCAATGGCGACCACCCACCGTGGAGTCCAACCAGGGGACGCTGAAGCACTTATTAGCAGAAGGCTGCAGACGCCAGCCGTACACTGCCACTAAAAATAAATATAACTACTCAAGGTTGAGTAATTACATAAGGTTAACCCTTGCCACCAGAAAAATTGGAAGTAAACAGAAAAGAGAAGTAGACAGGAGAGACTAAAAAAGAGAGAGATAAAGACGAAGTTGAAGGGGAGAGAGATAGGAAAAGGTGACTGCCGATTTCCCCTGGGTGGGTCAGCCCAGAGGTGCCGTCTACGTGAAGCTGGGGTCAAAGGGGTGTGTTCCCTCTTCCGGGGGGCCTTAAAGGCCCAATCACCCAGCGTCGGCTGAACCCCCAGGATCCCCTTTTCCCCGGACACGGCTCAGCCACGCACGGCTAGGCGTGGGAGGGAGCCAAAACTCCCCCATTAGCTCGGGTCCGTGGTGTCGCTACACACCAAACGCCTACTTGCGCAGGCGCCCCTGCGGGGAAACGCGTGTGTAGTATCAGTGCGTTGTATAGGAGCCTCACTTTATTTCTCCGCTTCCGTTCGCACATCCCCTACAGTGTTCTTCGTAACAGACGGGTCCTTCTTGAAATTACAGTGCGGAGCGGGTTTCCGTTCTTCAGGATTTTTGAAAAGCCCTCTTTACTTTCATCTTTTTCAACTGCACTTCCCTGTTATGCAACTTTCTGCGAGTAAAATACTCCTCAGCTAACTCTGCCACCTTGTTTAGCTGTACTTTACTATATTTGTCCTGCAGCCAAAGCTTGACATCCTCCTCGATGCACTGGTAGAATTGCTTCAATGTAATGCACTCTACCACTTTATCGCAATCGTCATAAACACCTTCCCTATTGAGCCATTCAATTAAATCGGCTTTAAGACGAAACGCGAAGTCAACATGTGACTCATTCTGCTTTTTAACATACCAGAACCTTTGCCTGAAAGCCTCGGGTGACAACTTATAATGTCTCAAGAGCACTTCCTTAACCTCGTCATAGCTCTCAAACGCTTCCCTTGACAAGCACGTTATCACGCCGGACTTTTCGCCGGGAAGAAGAGCTAACACGTTGTGCGCCCAAAGGGACCACTCCAAAGCATTTCGCTCACAGACGTGTTCAAATTTGACGAGATACTTCGCCATGTCCTCGCCTACTACGAACGGTGGGAGTTGGTCCCTAATTTTATAACCGCGGACTTGAACTGTCATAGAACCTACGCTAGGCGCCTGCGAACACTGTAGGATTGCCAATTCTATTCGATTCAACTCGAGGCCTCCTGTCTCTCGGCCTCCTGACGGCGTTCTCTCCTTTCAACTTCTTCACGTTCGCGAAGTTCTCGCCTTTCAGCTCCTTCGCAATCGCGAATTTCTCGTCTTTCAGCCTCCTCGCAGCGTGATTCGATATCCGCGTAGGCCTCATCAACTTCCTGAGTGGTCACTCCTGCATCCCTTATGATCTCAACGATCGTTTGCTTTCGTTTCGCACGGCCCAAAGTAAGGCCTTGTTCCTCACAACTTTCAATGAGTTCCTTCACTTTAAGGTTCTTTATTGTTCACACTAGCCTCTTGCTGTTTGTCCCTGTTAAGAATTTACTTGCCGTACCCACTATAAGTCTACTAGCAAGACGCGCAAGCAAATTTTAACACTGCCGTGTTTACACCCTTCGCATTAACTTTGGTTTTAAAGCGCTTCAATTTTGCTTGAAACGATCAAAGCTCACTCTAATGCTTCACACAGCCCTTCTATAAACTTCTATATCCTATGCTAGAGTAGTCTGGTGAACTGAGGAGAAAACATCGGGCACTCACCGCATCGATGTCGCTGACGCCGACCGATCCCGCAGCTGCCAACCACTGTTACCAAAGCGAGACGCCAACACGGTCCCGAAGACGCCACTGCTCCGAACTCCGCCGACACGGTCACCAGCCGTTTGGTAGCGTAGGTTTCTCAGCTCGCAACTGCTTCTGCGCAGAGCTGATAGACGAGCGGACCAGACGACGGCGAGTTAAGGCAAGGTTTATGTACAGCATCGAAATGTAGGCGCTGCAAATTCGGCACTGGAACGACAGTTAAGGGACCCGAAGAGCCAATATGTCTTCTTTCGCACGCTGTTACGAAGTGCACCGCCGACGAGGTTACGATGAGCGCCACAAAACTCGCCGCTGCCAAGGCCCCTGGCCACGCTAACGGCGAAGGGGCTCGAAATGACAAGAGGCTTCTCTGACACATAGCTCTAATACCGGCGCCGCTGGCTTACGCCGCTGGGCTTTTTCAAGGCACCGTGTGGATCTTTTGAGTCACCAAACGTCCAACCAGAAGCGCCACTGGCCGTTATTTCAGAATCTTGTAATGGGGACCCGCCGCGGCGCATGGTTGCACCCAAGGACGAGGGATGTTGCCACGCATTGCATAAGACTCGCCAGACTGGAAGGTGCCGATTGCTTCATCGGGCTCGTGGGCTGAGGGAGCTCGCTGTGCATTGCGTGACAGACCGGCGCCGCCGCTTGATGACGTCGTTGAGTTGATTGCGTCAGGCAGGCTCGAGTGCTGGCCTTGACACAGATTGCCTTTGCAGTGAAAGTTCAGTGTGGACTCGCAGGCGTAACACTATTGAAAATATATCTATGACAATCTTCAGAAAAACAATTGGTCCTAAAACAGACCCTTGTGTACACGCGTAGTGGTCTTGAAGTACAGTTTTAAATTTTTACAACCTGTTAACTCATTGATAAATAAGCTCCTATTGATTTTCAAACTTCTTCGCTCATGCCCAATCTTTCAAGCTTAAAAAGGAGCTCACGGTGGAGCATCTTATCGAAAGCCTTCCTAAAATGCACACAAACTACATCAGTCTGCATGTGGGCATCGACGTTTTTATAGAAATCGTGGAGCGTTTCTGCCAATTTTGTGACTGTTGGAAGACCGTGCCGAAACCCCTGTTGGTCAGAACAATGTAACTGGTTAGACCCAAGAAAACTGAGAACGTATTTTACAATTACGTGTTATAGAACTTTACAGCAAACGGATGTCAAGGAAACGGGTTGGTAATTGTTTACTAATGCACGGTTACCATTTTTGAAATTTGGTGTTACAATAGCATTGCGCCAGTCTTGTGGGAGTGATCGCGTCTTAACCGATGTTTTTTTTTAATTCCACAAGGCTTCTTTCATCTTGATTTTTATAGCAGCCACCACCGTCGCTCTATCTTGCCTTTTTCTGAATCCTTTTATGAATTTGCTGTTTCATGTGGATAATGCTGCGCGGCTGCGCGTTATCCAAGGATTTCGTTTACGCGTTTTCTTAATGCGAGTAGGAACATAGCGATCAACGCAAGTCACGACATTGCTATCAAATCTCTGCCACAAGTGTTTTACAGTTTTGAAGCCAGACGCTCGCTCGACGTCATACAGCTCTTTTTCTAAAAATCTAAGATGGAAGTGTCATCAGCTATTTTAAAGTCTTTTAGTTTTACCGGAAGAAATGGTCTTCCTAAACGGCCTGCACTTGTCTTGACCACCAAGAACAACAGCTTGTGATCGGATATGCCATTGAAGTGTCTAGAACGTAGTCTGTTATATTTTGTGACAAGAAAGCAAGGTCTAATAATGACTTCGACAAACTTGTAACCCTAGTTGGCTCACGCACAATTTGTTCCAGGCCATGGCAGAAATTATTTTTCTACAAGTCTTTCAGAACTTATTGTTTCAGTCTCACCAGGCATAATATGGTGCCAGTCAATACGCATAACAATTTATGTGGCAAGTTGAAGTCTCCGGCCATTGTCAAGCTCCTGTTTTTGTTAACATTATCACTCAAAAAGTATCTAGAAAGTGAGGCATAGACGCAGGGGGTCTATATACTGAGCCAAAAGTGTACACTATAGCGTTGAAAGTAATCTTACACCGCACAGTTGCACAAACATGGCATTCCATCATGGCAGCTGGTATGGAACTTTTAACAATGATAGCAGCACCACTGCCTCGCGTGTCTCTGTCCCGTCTGAAAAGCTTATACCCTGGAGGAACTATGCAGTCGCTACGTATTTCATCACGCAACCACGTTTCTGTCAGTAATACAACATGGGGACTATGTGCCATGCACATATATTGCTTGAGTGAGTCTGGTTGAGTTAGTTGTACTGGCCTACTGTCATCGGCCATTTATTTGAATGAAATAATTGGTACTAAATGTCATCTGTAATTCAACCGTAATCACTCAATAACTATCATTTTTTATGGAAAACGTTTCCAGTGCGAAGAATGAACAACGCGCCGAATAAGTGAAGAACCGAACCGGTGATCTCCGATTAACGCGTTCAATGCTGTACAAACTCAGCTACGGGGGCCTTGAGTCCCTCGTCCACTTTATGAGGTATATGCAGTTTAAATACAATTTAGCAATGTCACTGGGACCGGAAAATTAGTCCATTATCTCGTGAATTTTATACAAACAAAAACGGAGTTACTTTTCTTTACAAATCAAATGTTGTAGTGGAGACTCTCATATAGATCTTACCACGTTACTTTATTTTACATAAAGTGTCACTACGCAGATTAGCCATATAGTGGAACTGACCCAGTACCTGGAGAGAAATTCGAAGTAAGTCTTTCCACACCGTTCCGGCTTTTAGTTTTATGAAAAAAACAAATACGAGTAGGGCTTCGCAGCATCTCCAGTACCTCTTCAACGCTGGCAGCATGTTACCAATCATTTTAGACAGCTTAAGCTTGGCAGAACCTCTTTTCTATAATTCTTTTTTTATCCGGAATGCTTCACTTAGGCGTATTTTGCGGCAATGTTTGAATATTTCAAGTTCATAAAACCACTAAGCCCATGAACAGCTCTGGGGAGTATCTGGTTTTGTTCCTCAAATCAGAAAATTCATAAACTCATTTATCGTGAAATTGCCTTTCAGCTCCATGTGCGTTAAACCCAGAGTGTTACTCAGCGCTGCTAATAACCTTATCGGAAGTGTGGAGCATTTTTGTCTGCTTCCTGGCGTCACGTGTGAGGTGATCTGACTACGATATGGCAAATGATTAATACTGAACCGCATGCTACCTGAAAATATCAAGTCTGCCAGAACGATAGTCTCGCTACAAATAAAGTAAATAAGGCGAAGCTATGGTTTGTTTTCTGTGCTAGACACATTTTTATTGACAACTGGGGCAAATGAGTTTCGTTTGCACGTTAAAGTACCCCAGGTGGTCTAAATTTCCGGAGCCCTCCACTACGGCGTCTCTCATAATCATATGGTGGTTTTGAGACGTTAAACCCCACATATCATCATCAATTGAGTTTAGTTGTCGCGATAAACCAGTCAGTAGCCATTAAAAGAGTTAAATTGAAATTCGCAATTTTTCGTTCAGCCTCTTTTTGAGGCAGCTAGCTGGAATAGTTTGAATACTGAAGTGTGAGGTTTTTTTGGAGTGAGCTTGAGAAAGAAAGAGAACAAAAGACCGGGCATACACAAAATAGCTGAGAGAAATACGGCAAATTTTCTTGTTATGATCAGCAAATATTAGCACCAAAATGTTCGCCTACTTTCGATAAGAATTGCATCTGTCCTCTAACGTGAGTGCCGACGTCAGGTCATATCATAGGACACTCATTGGGCGGCAGTGTAGTCAATGTGCCTTGTAGGCCCACGATCGATCCCGTAGCAAAGGGAAGGGGGTTTCAGTGTTTTCCTCCCAAATGGTTGGTTCCTTAAACCAGCATGCTGTTCTCAAATAAGTGTGCACCTCGAATAGCAGTGTTTTGTATAACGTCGGTCCCAAAATGAGTAAAATCTGCAACAGTGCTTTCACAAAATTTTTTCCGGTGGTTACTCGATTGGTTTACGCTTTCGCTTCGGTGGCAAAGCAGCTGTCAGGTTCAACAAGCTTAAGAAATGTTATAGACGGATAGTATAAAAACTCAGCAAACAAAAGGTATTTCAGAGAAATTGGAACTCAGAGAGTTAACGTAGAACTACAGGCAATGTTTCTTTTTATTACAGAGCCTAACCAGTTTCTTAAATGCATTGCTAGGGTAGCCTTCATTTGTATGGCAGTATTTCTTGACAAACGATTTCGCCGAGGACACAGCTTTCCTTAGAACGCTCTCGCGAATCTTTTAACGACGCGGTTCTGTTCACCGCATATAGTCATATGGATACGGAAGTGCGCACATGCTAACTATGGCGCTAAACAGACAACCTTCAAAAAAGGAAACGATTAGCACTGTCGGGATGCAGACGTGTGGAGCCGTATTACACCGTGCCAGCGTGAGTGTTATGAGGCGTCCTAAACACAAGGCATGTACTCCCGTAATATCTAATGAATGTCGCATTACAATGCCGTACCTTGACAGACCGTTTCTTGGCAGCTTTCTTTCCTTAATCACACAGGATATGGTGAAGGTTTGTTGCGCCATAGAGTGTTGGAAATGATGAATACAGATACTAGGTACCCATCACCTCCACCCCAAGGCTGCCTTATACAAGAGTTTGGGTCATTCTACATAGGTTAATCTAATGGTGTTTGGCAGCTACCTAACCCAACGGTCTTACAGCGATCGAATACCAAGAGACATTCTGCAAGTTCTTATACATCAGTGCACAATATACGATTCCTCTTCCTCAAAGAAATGGTTTTCATTCGTGTTATACTGGTATGGCGAAATAACCAAGTATGTTTTGTTCATTTGTTGACTGCATAAACGTAATTGGTCTGCATAACATACAGTGAGTAATTCAGTAACTACCCTGCCACAAAAACCAGTGGCACTGGCCAGCGCCATACCTGATTACTTGACCAGTGTCCAGTGTGGTGCTGACACTGGAACAGTGCCACGCTGCACGAGGCACGCTGACACTGCACACTGGGACACCCATTATCGGCCGAAAGCAGGCTTTTAAATTGTGTTCAAAATTTGTGGTCATGCGCACATCGTAATTAAGGCTGAAACACGCACGCAGTGAAAAAAAAGATATAAAAACGGGAAAAAAACTGACTGAGCCGGAGTCGAGCCTATAACCTTAACACATCACATATTCTCAGCCACACACGCTGCCGACTCCTTTAAACACGAGAATGAGTTTATTTTACTTCATCTTAAAATTAATTCAGGTATCCTATACTTTGAATTTCTCGTTTACATAAGCAGTGTTTTGTCTCTTCGTGCTCGCGCCAAACTTGCGATTGTTAGCTCATTCCTTGCGGGTTGCCTTGGAATCCATCTGGCACGTTTTGCCGCAAAGCTTGTTAGCGTAGCTGCAGATGTGTTACGGCAACCGTAGATACTCGCTATGTTGTTAGTCATACCTATGTATAATACAGCGTTCATCTGAACTGCTCACTGAACACTCCACGATAGTTTGGAAGTATTTTCTGTCCTGCTTGTTTACGTTTCACGAACGACAGCCGCAGCAGCTCACTCTACCCGAAACGACCACTAAGCTTTGGGCCCTACTCGTTGTGCCACGGTTGCTGTGAATATCGTAGATATTCAGTTAGAAAGAGTCTAATAATCGTTACAATGTACTTTTGACCATAACTGACCCATGAATGATGATATTTTCACCTTCAATTACAGCAATCAGAAGCTAAAAACACCAAGATCGGGCATTGCAGTTGATAACTGCTGCCGGGGACATGCGGCTTTCTACGGTACGAGCCGCAACGACTCACTGCTAAAGAAGGTTGGTATTGATTATGAGGTTGATATTACTGTCATTTTGCGTTGCGAATGCTCAGTTCTATTGCTGTCCTTTATGAAATACATTGACCAAACTCAATCAACCTTCACGGAAAGCGCACCTACGCCAAGAGGAGCATCAATGGGTCGGCTGGAACCTTTTTTCCCGAAGTTCTTGCATGACCCCCCTTTGCCCTTACCTCCAAGAGCAAGCATAGGTAAAACAGGATGCATGAGTTCTGTGCTCCCTGCCCCCCTGCAGGAACAATGTTGTCGTTTGTCCCCGCAAGCAAAATCTTGATAGCGCCTCTGACCCACGCGATCAGCATATGAATGCTTCAGCGTACTCACATCCATTGCCTTATGAAACTGAAGTTATATATGTGTAGCAAGCATATAGATAGGAATATCATCATATTTGGTCAATTTTACACTCGACATGTCGTGATTAAATATGAAGTCTTACAGAAAGTGCGCCGATCGTGCCTAGTTTTTACCAATGTGCAGCTAACGTTCTCAATATGCGGTAAAGACTGTACAGCGTGACCAGTACCTCCGAGCACGCTTTAAGACACTGGGCTACGCTGTACAGTGTAACCCAGTCCGTTTTAGTGTACTGGGAGACACTGGCTATGCTTTACAGTGTGTTCCAGCGCCTCGAAGCGCGCTGTAGTACATTGGGACACACCGTACAGCGTTTCTAGCGTCACCCAGCGCGCTGAAACACACTGGGGGATACTGGAAACGCTGTTTTTCTTTGATAGGCTACGTATTCAAGTACGGTACATGTTGATTACAGGTACGCCAACTGCCATAAATTGAGGACATAGCAAAATCGTAAAAGATGCTCTTCTGCATTTCCTTAGGGTCTGCATGACGTTAAAGCTTAGAGCGACGCAAGCTATGGGCCTAAGTACACGGCTGGTCGATCGCATACAAACAGTTGATGCAGTTATTGCGGCAGTTTAGGCACAGTTGCACATAGACACTGTCATCCATCATCGGGGCGTAAAAAAGCCGCGGAACAGTCGATGGTGACGACCCTGCAGCGCATTTCGGCCGCGGTTACCACCTCAAATGAAGGCTAAATCGTTTGACCTATGCAGAAATATGTAGGCTCTTTACTGGGCAGGAACATTTGTCAAGTGCAACATTCACTTGTAAAATCTGTACTAACTGCTAAGAAATACCACGAAAACCACTATGTGCTTACAGGGTAAAAAAATATTGGTTTGCGTTTTCTTTACGAATGAGCTCATTTACGTAGTTCCTGATGCCCTTGCACATTATCTACTGGTAACATGTGTGCAAAACAGTTAAGCGACGCAGCGTTAGCAATAACGTTCCCTCTCCCCCTTTTTTCGTTTGTTGTCAAGTAGGAAAGTAAGAAATGTGAGATGACATTACATTGGCTCATTTATGTTTCAGTGATTCATGCGTGTAGTATGAGAGCGGCCCGCTATATGAAATGTATATTGAGAGTAGTTTACAGATATCTTTGAAAGATAAAGTATATATTGATGATTAGTGGGGATTCCGTAGGAAGTTGTCGTCCTGGCGCAGTTCTGTAATATTTACGCTAGTGCTAATTCGGTTACCACTATAAAGAAACAAATCAGTAGCTGAACGAATGAATGACGGTGGAAAATATCGCTGGATAATAGTGAAAAATGTCTGCACAAGTGAATAAAAAAACTAGACAAATAGTTGGGCGAACAAAGCCCATTCCGCCACGTCTATAGAACGTGAATTGCATGCTATCTCTGCGTGAGCCTATACACAGTGCGGTCTCAGCAAATGCCGCGGCTTATACTTCTACCGCGTACAACGCAAACTGTTCTTTAGGTATTGTCTTCATTGCGCTGATCAGTCCGATGTTTTTGCTCTGATAGCAATCTCTAGCAGTGATTTCTGTGCGAGAACGCATATAAGCTTTCCAAAAGACAAGAACCCAAGATTGAATGGGACTCGTAGAGCCATTCTGCCTAGCCGACCACGTATTTCGATCGTATTGAGTGACTTGCACGCCATGTAGTTCACCAGGACGTGTACAAGAAAAATGAAAAAAAAATTAGGTAACATATTCATGTATGAAGTATTCATTGAAGGTATTCATTGAAGGTATCGTACAAGAAAGCTAATCAGTGAATCATTGTCTCTGAGAAAGTGTGGGCCTCGTCTCCAAGCGTGCTTGCCTAGGAACTTGTTGTTTTGCTTAAGAGCTCGAAGTCAGCCGCTGAAACATTTATGTGGCATTGACGTCACACTGAGCGCAGGAAAAGGTAAGACAAGTCGAGAAAAAAACATTCACTATTGCTCTGATATGATCAGAAAAACTGAGAACATCTACAATAACAATAAAGTGAAACAGGCTCGACTCCGAAACGTATCATCAGTGAATGCACATCACATTTTCCCGTCCGTTCAATGTTCAAGACAACCATTTATAACACCAATTGAGAGGTCCATGCTGATGTAAACATTGTGTCTTGTATTGAACGAAGCCGGAAGTGTTTGCCTTGGCATGCGTTGGTTTGGGGTTCTTCATTTGTCTAAGAAGCAAGCGCAGATAATATACTTTATAAGTTCCTCATGCCTGTGCCAGATCAAGGCTCCTTCCGTTGGTGCACTCTGATCATATGATTTCTTCTTTGGTTTTGTGCGGCACGTCCATCCGTCTTAAGTACTTTGTTAAATCCTGCAAAGAATCTCTCAATCTTAGGTTGTGGCGAGGAGTTTATTATCATTACCTTACTGTGACGTATTGAAATTGTTCATGATGAATGTTTCCCGCTGTTCTCATTGCAATAATGATGAGCAAAACTCTTAGCTGTAAGACACGCGAGGTGGCCCATTCGCACCGTTCATTGCAAAGCGGACGCTGTCCTGCAACAGTGCAGTGCAGACACGCTGAAGTGAGACAGTCTTTTGAGATGTAGACATGTGGAAAAGCTTGGCTTAACCTTTAGGCAAGCAGATGAGATAGTGTACATTCCCGGCATGATGTCACCGACAGAAACCCACTACGTGACCATGCCCTTGCGACAGGAAAAAGGCGATTGAAAATCTTCTAAAGGAGACCGCCGCAGTATGAAAAGTTGCTAAAATGTCAAAGTGCGCAAGATTGAAGATTTTGCAGTTACTTTATAAAATCATTTCATAATTTGGTTTTAGCACAAAAGTGTTTTAAGGTTGCGTTCGTCAAAATTTTGCCTGTCAAAGCAACAAGGCCTGCTCAAGTGAAGGCCCACTGCCGAGTATTGATACTTCTAACGCCTCCAAGATTTCTCCTGTTTGTTGGCTCAAATGACGCTTCACAGCCATGCAACGCGAATACTCGGGAATGCAGCCACAGTGGCGACGCTTGGTTGCGCAAAAAAAAATTTATTGTCTGTCAGATGGTAGCTGTGCAATGTGAATGGTTTGCAGTGATGCCACTATGGCTTGTTCTCTTTTTTTCAAGCATTTTATCATTTTTATTTATTTTTTATTCTTTCATTCGTGGGGACTGTGCAAAAAAGTGGCGTGGTGTTAAATATTACACCTTGCAAGACAGCGCTGTTGTTCGTGCCCTTCTTTTTTCTTGTGCTTCGTCCGTCGCGCTGTTCTTGTATCCACTAAGTAAACGAGCCATAGGCTGGCCTTGTCGTGGTGCCAATTCCTCCGCTTGCTCTGCAGCGCCACGCGTTTGCATTGATTGTGTCAATCTTTAAGACTGTCGTACTGAGCATGATCTGCAAGAAAAATGACTGGTTTCTCTAGCTGTTCGATTAGGCGTGTCACAGGTCGGAACCCCACGTCAGCATTTCACATTATCTCTGCTACAGAGCCATGGTCTCCCGAAGGAAGGCTTATTGAGACAATTGTCACAGTTGCTTGTATTCGCGTCAACTGCAGGCTATCGTTACACACGTTGCTTAAATCGTAGTTTTTTGCTTGGGATTTTGGCCATATGAATTATTTCACACGTGCCACAAGTGTTGGCGAGGCAGACCTTCTCTGAAATAGATTTCACAGTTATGAAGTTTTTGTTGGCATTATATCTTCCCAATAGATGTTATTATATAGGCACGCTAATGAATAGCATGCCCTAGATTTCAAAGGGTTAGAAAAACGTTTCGGAAGCACTATTAACCTTAATATTCCTGCAATAAAGTTTGAGCCTTCTTGCTTGTGATAACACCAGTGTGTTTCGTGGTCATGGAATTTATTTAACTGTTTCGTTAACACACCTAATCAAATCCATCTCCTTTATTAACATGTTGATTTTTTTTCATTTAGTTCCGCCATTGACGTTCCAGAGTCAGGTTCAATTTGCCTGATTCTGCAACATAGTGGTTTTCAACAGGCCCCTCTCCAACCAGAGTCTTTGTGTAGTGTCGCTATTGTCGCTCCTGATGTAGTCGTCACGTGTGCATGGGTGCCCACCTGTGCCGCAAGAAACTATCTTGCAACATCACTAGAATAGAGTGATGACGAGTGTTGAGCACGAAGATGACAAGACTATAGGTTAAAGCTCTGATGGCGACGATGTTTTGCGCCAGCCTGGGACATCCGCAGTCGTTCATAGGTTGGTTTCGTTTACGTCCTTTCTCGCGCGTGCGAAGCTGCTCACCCTGGTGAGCAATCTTAGAGATACTCTGGTTACGTGTGAGGTACTTACGCAGCTTCGGCGCAATGTGCTCGTACCGGCTGCAGAGGTCTCCTTAGAGCAAGAAGGCAGCCGGAGCCGATATTGGCCCCGCGTTACTCGAGTGGTACAATACGTTTTACGTCTGCCGGCGATTTTTTTTTCAATACTTTTTGCGAAACTGCAAATAAATAGGTTCAGATGCATGTTATGAGACACCATCTTCTTCGGAGAGAGGTGACTCACGAAAAGAGGTGACATCACACGAAATCGTGAAGTCCATTGCACATCTTATGTATATGTAAGCATTCTTCACATCACAGGTGTTCACCTATATCAGAATACCAGCAGCATCTTCTCATAAAAAACAAGAGCTTTATAGCTAAAGCATATTATTCCACGTCTGTCTCGCAAGAAATCACAAAATACTTCAGCACATAACATGAGCAACAAAGTAGAACCTTAATGTAGATTTCCTTTGTTTATGTTAACAGGAAGATTGCGTAGAAGATTTATGATTTTTTTAACTATTCCTGGACCACATATATCGAAAAGACATATGTAGTGAATTTTCATTATTTTGATTGCTTTCAGTCATACCGTGCTTATCATTGCTGTGTTTATTAGCTGGTAACCAAAAATTACCCAATTTTGAAATTTTTATAAATTCCACCTTGAATTTGTTTGCTACAGCCTATATTTTTTTGGAAAATGTATATATGCATAATTTGCTACGCTGCAATACATGCCTTGCTAACTGGTGAAAACTGTGACTCTGAGACATATGAAAACTAAAGATATTCTCGCGGTCACGAAAGAGTTAACATAATTAGATTGGGCCTACAATTCACGCTTAAATGGAGGCGATGAATCTCAATAGATCACGATAGCAACTTCTCTGGGGCTGTTTCAATTCACAAGGCACAACCTAGCAGTGGTCTCATAGTAATTTATACGAGCACGTTCAGCCATATATATACTGCGAAATTTTAGTAGGTGTGTCTTCGATACCCAAAGACAGCGGCTGCAAGATACAACAATAACCACAAAAAATACAAAGCGATGTGTTAAAATGTCAACTTCATTTGAGCATTTGGTGCCTGTGATATTACCGCACTCATATTCGGATTTGCGGGGTATGAGTATATATACATCCAGAAAAGCACAACAGAAGAGTTAATAACCAAGGCGCGAACAAATACGATGGCAAAAAACAACAAAGATGTGCATTTGTTCTGGTACACAAAGGCATAAAATCAGGTATAAAATAGAAATGCGGAAAGTACTAACAGTAGTTAAAGAATAGGTGAGGATAACTTATTCAGTGATAAGAACTATAAATGGTACTATAAAAACATTAACTATAAGCACATTAAATTGTAAACACATTAACGAGGCACATTCAGCAGCTCCAGCGATGACCCGAGGTAGATCGCGTCCGACGACTAGGCCTCACTCACTAGTACGGCACGGTGATTCGATGAATGACAGCTGACGATCTCAAAATGCTTGCTGATGTGCAGTTTACGTCTCGTCATTTTACCCATGCACAGGAAAAGGTGTCCGCTATCCACGCAGTTTAAGCTACGGAGCGATAGAATTAAACAAACGAGACGGTTCACAGTCGCTGTTCCCGTTGCTCGCATGCATTGCATTGGCATGCATGCATGCCGTACGCTGTTTCTGTGTGTCTCCGCCTCGTTCGGCGCTCGCTTTCGAGTTGTCATTTGACAACTGTGGTCGAAAGGCGCAGAAGTGTGTTTCTCATCCCAGACGCCTTTAATTTTTGTAAAACACATTTATTGCCTCACCGGTATTCAGTGCTAGCTAGCTCGTAGAGCTCGCCACGGCGGCCGGTGTGCAGTGCGAGCTCGATACGATGCCGGCTTGATGCCTTCTTACTGCTTAGATGCTGCAGCCGGTGAAATACCGGCAACACTCCGAGAACTCACCGTCGGTGGAGACGGGGCAAGCGTGTCGCCGGCGCAACTCTCACACCGGTTGCCGGCCAACCTACCGTGGTCGAGGGAAGCCTACTTCGAACCACATCGACATTTTACGGTGCAATCGCTGACGATCGTACTCCGCCTGGTTCGGCGCTCGCCTTGTAGGTAGTCATTTGACAGCAGCAGTCGCAAGGCGCAGAAGCCTGTTATGCACCCCAGCAGCTTTTATTTTTTGTGAAACACATTCTTTGCAGCGCCGGTGGTCGGTGCAAGCTCGTAGCGCTTGCCACAACGTCCGGCGCGCAGAGCGAGCTCGATACGATGCAGGCTTGATACCAACAGCATGGTTCTTACCAATTAGATGTTACAGCCGGTAAATTACCGGTGACACTCCGAGAAGTCACTATCAGCGGAGACGGGGCGAGCCCGTAGCCGGCGCGACTCTCACACTAGTTGCCGGCCAGCCTGCCGTAGTCGAGCGAAGCCTACTTCAGACCGCTTCGAAGCTTTTGACGGTGAAGCTCCAGGAGCTGCCGCTGATGACCATAACAGCTTACTTTTGCTAACATTAAATTATTCTTCGAAGTATTTAGTTACTCGGCCCTTTGAAGCGCGGCATTCACGGCGTTTCGTTGAGGAATCGGACCGATGTGCAGCGTAGTTTAACGGTACGAAATATATTGAAATGTTCACAGTAAATACCAACCGGTCGTTGCTATTCTTCACTGCACCTATAATTTCGACGCCTGTTGACAGATACTCCCACGGTTAGCCACACAATGCAGCTGTGTTTCACACCGACGTGCAAACATATGCCCGTACACACACACACACACACACACACACACACACACACACACACACACACGTACGCACGCAAACACACACACACGCACGCACGCAAACACACACACACACACGCACACACACACATACACACACACAAACACACACACACACGCACGCACGCAAACACACACACACACACACACAAACGCGCGCGCGCGCGCACGACGCACGTCACGCCCAAAGAGGGTTTTTAAAGCTCCCATAGGAAGTTTGTAACCACGTGACCTGAAGCTCCCTGGGGAGTTTAACAAGGTCATGCTGTCCATAAACTCTGTCATTAGGCAGGGGCCGTTTTACGACGACATGTGCCGTGTTTACTCCCTACCAGGGAGTAAATCATTTGGGCAGGGGAGTTTTGTGGGCTCATGTGCTGGACAAACTCCCATATCGGCCAACGTCTGCTTACAGTGTGGGGGCTCTGAAATTAAGAAGTTCGCTTTGAATAAATGCCGACAGCTTATGCAGGATTAGTTGACTTGAACATAGAAGCTGTCGTAAATTATAATCCGCACTAGGGCTGACATTTTGTGTTCATTCAGACTGATGTGTAATAGGGCGATGCTGCTCTTATAAACCAGGATAGCGCTCATAGAAAACACAAAAAGACTGTTCGCCGCAAGTGGCTGCTTAATTAAATGTGTGGTAAATTGTCTCGATCAATAGCATCATAGACTCATACTAAATAATATCATACTGTCATAATATGTGCTGCGCGGGCGCGAAACAGAAACTAAAAAAACGACAATAGTGTGCCGTGCGGTGGCGAAGAGGATGTGATGTGTGCGTGTGTGCCGGGCGGTGCCTACGAGGAAGACGAGAGCTCGTGAGGCGCGGCCTCGAGCGTGGGTGACCCGTGCCTTCGGCAGTGCGCGAGGTACGTCGTTCGAGGCAGGACTACCTCGTTGGGCGTCTGGCCCATAGGTACGACCAAGGCCACGTCGCGACACTCGTACTAGCCGAGTGGACAGCTCAGCCTCCGCTAGACGACCGGTCTAGGAGAGCTGGCGCCTGGTTCCTGAACCTGTCCTTGTCCCGCTGGTCGTGGAGAGCTGGCGCCGGGTGCCTGAACCTGCCCTTGCGCCGCTGTTCCAGGAGGGCTGGCGTGGGTTTCCGAGGCGGACTACAGGTGCTCAAGGGCACAACTCCCCGCCGCCGGAACACGTGAGTCGTCGGCTCCAGTTCGTCGACAGTGGCGCTGAGCCACTGGAGTTCGACGCGGCGACCCTGCGTCTCCCGACTTCGTCACTGCAGGTGACGACGCCGCCCATCGTCGACTTCGCCACTGAATGTTGCCGACGGGGCTTCAACGACGGCCCAGGCTACTACCCCGACGACCTGAACTGTAGGCCGAACGTTCTACTTATTCATTTAGTTTAGCCGCGTGTTTGTGTGTTAGGAACTTCGTAATGTGTGGGTTGTCCATGTGTGAAGGGTACAATAGAAGTTGGACGTGTGTTTGTGCACTGGCGTGCTGTCTGATTCTTTCTGGAGCGGTCCTGCCCCTATAACATCACAAACTGGCGAGCCTGCCAGGATCCGCTCGTTAAACCAGGGAAAGAAGACAGTTTCGCTCGAGGCAGACACACGTTCAGACTGCACCATGGACTTGGAAAAACTCTCCGCTATAGGGCTCCAACTAGGGTTCTCGGGTGCAGAGCTAAACAAGTGGATTGAGGCCCAACAGGCTAAGCTAAGGGATGAGAGAGCTGCAGAGCGAGAGGCAGCCAAAGAAGCTGACGAGAGGCAGCGTGAAATTCTGCAGCTTAAGCTAAAGCTTCAGGAAGGAGCTCAGAATATGCCTGTAGCAGCTAATGACGCTTTGACTGCGCCCAGCACCTCCTCACCCCTCAATCCGCAGAAGCTACTGCCTGTATTTGACGAGAAACGCGATGATCTGCACGCGTATCTGCAGCGATTCGAGCGCGTAGCCACAGGACAGGATTGGCCGCAAGAGAAATGGGGTCTCGCTGTTAGCCTGTGCCTAACGGGTGACGCGTTAACCGTGATAGGCCGAATGACTGCCGCTGATTCGCTGGACTACCAAAAAGTAAAGAAAGCGCTACTGCAGAGATTTCAGTTTACGGCTCAAGGCTACCAAGATAAGTTTCGGAAAGCACGAGCAGCAGATGGTGAAACTGGACGACAGTTAGCAGCAAGAATTACCAGTTATTTCGACCATTGGATAGACATGGCAAACGTATCCCAAACCTATGAAGGTCTAAGGGATCACGTAATCTCTGAGCAATTCTTGCGTTGTTGCCATACAAAGCTGGTTGTTTTCTTAAAAGAGCGAGAGTGCAAGTCACTAGATGAACTCGCTAATTTGACGGATCGCTTCCTTGAGGCGCAGAATTTGACTAATATAGGAAAAGGTCCTGACCCCGCGAAAGAATCCAGTGGAAAGCCTACCGAAGCGTCGCGGAAACCGCAACTCAAGTGTATCCTGTGTCATCGTTTCGGACATTTGGCTCCTGACTGCCGCAATCCACCTAAGCAGATGCTGAAATGCAAGTTGTGCGGTAAAACGGGACATGTCACAGAAACTTGCCGAAACCAGCATGGGAACAACAAACCGAGTTCTTCGTGCGCATTTAGCGAACCTGACTGTGCCCGGGCTGGTGCTAGAAAAACAGCCAAGCGTCCAGGAGGGAAGATTCCTTGCTCAAGTCACCACGACGACAAGAACGTGCAGGGTACAATACGTTTCCTGGCCGACGGGATGCCAGTGGTCGAAGGTCTGCTCCTAGGAAGAGAGGTTCGAGTCTTACGCGATACGGGATGCAACACGGCAATCGTCCGACGGGAGCTCGTTCCTGATGTGTGCCTGACAGGCAAGAAAATCAGTGTCGTTCTCCTAGACAGGTCAACTAGCCATCTCCCGGAAGCTATTGTACAAGTCAACACGCCGTACTTCACAGGGATGCTGAAAGTGGCTTGTATGGATCAACCCCTCTATGACCTTGTGCTGGGAAATCTTCCAGGCGTCAGAGGACCATACGATCCAGATTCTGACTGGAAGCAGGCGACTCATACCCAGGTGGATGAGTTACCTGCGCAAGCACACCCGACCAAGTCACCTGTCACCTCAAGATCTGCTTCTTCAAGCGTGGCAAAAACCAAAGCCAATCAACAAGGTCAAGAAAATATCAGGCCTTTGTACGTGTCAACAACGCTCTTACCTGACGTTACCAGAGCCCAACTCGCCGAGGAACAGCGAAATGACCCGACACTCAAAGCTGTCTTTGCTAAAGTGAATAAAGAGTTCAAATCGGGAAAGGGCCACTGTTACGATTTCATCGAAGATAAAGGATTGCTTTATCGACGCTACCGCCTTGCCACTGGCAGGACGTTTAAACAGCTGGTCACTCCGAAAGCGTTCCGGGTAGGCATACTGGACATTGCTCATGGCAGTATCATGGCGGGACACCAAGGCATCAAAAGAACTACTGATCGTGTCCTAGAAGAATTTTATTGGCCTGACCTGAACGGAGACGTAAAGCGCTTTGTCAAGTCTTGCGACAAGTGCCAGAGAACTACCCCTAAAGGAAAAGTTGGAGTCGCACCACTAGGCAACATGCCTCTTATCCGGACACCTTTTGAAAGGGTCGCGGTTGATTTAATCGGCCCATTTTCACCAAGATCGGACCGTGGGAACCGATATGTTCTGACACTTATCGATTTTGCGACTCGCTACCCTGACGCTGTAGCATTGCCCGCAATCGATGCAGTTCACATTGCGGAAGCACTCATCGAGATTTTTTCCCGCATCGGCTTGCCAAAGGAAATCGTCACCGACCAAGGGGCAAGTTTTACCTCAGAATTAATGAACGAGGTTAGCAGGCTTCTCTCCGTGAAGATGCTAAAGACAACCCCATATCATGCGATGGCGAACGCTCTCGTGGAGAAATTTAATGGCACCCTGAAGACAATGCTAAAGAGAATGTGCCAAGAGAGACCTCGATCTTGGCACAGGTACCTAGCTCCGCTACTCTTTGCATATAGGGAAGTTCCACAGACAAGCCTCGGGTTCTCTCCGTTTCAGCTCATTTACGGCCGCCACGTCCGAGGACCGCTAACCGTGCTGAGAGAACTGTGGACAAATGAGGGGCTAGACGCAGAAACGCGGACGACTTACACCTACGTCTTTGATTTGCGCAATCGCCTAGAGGAGACTTGCAAGATAGCCCATGAACAGCTGGAGAAGGCTCGTGTGAAGCAGAAAACCTATTATGACAGGAAAAGTCGCAATAGAAAATTATGCCCAGGCAACAAGGTTTTAATTCTGCTCCCGACTGACTCCAACAAGCTGTTAATGCAGTGGAAAGGGCCGTTCCAAGTCATCAAACGGAAAAATGATGTCGACTACGTCATCGATGTGTTTGGGAAAAACAAGATTTTTCATATCAACATGCTCAAAAAATACGAAGAGCGCGAAGTGACGGAACCACAACAGGTGTCAGTTGTTGCAGAGCTCCACGAAAATCTCCCCGAAGAAGAAGACGAAGTCAAACAAATGCCCATATTGAGCTTGTATCGCACGCAGTTCAGCACGGATGTCAAGCTATCACCACACCTCACTGCTGAACAAGTTCAGAATGTGCAAGCACTTTTTCAAGAGTATGCGGACATTTTTTCTGACTTACCAGGGAAAACAGCACTCGTGGAGTGTTCGCTACGTCTGACCTCCAATAAGCCTGTGCATGTTCCGCAGTACCCCATCCCCCTTGCCTTGCAAGAAAGAGTAGAAAAGGAAGTGCAAGAGATGCTGAAACTCGGTATTATTGAGCGGTCTCAGTCGCCGTACCACGCTCCCATTGTCGTGGTGAAGAAACCGGACAACACGATTAGGTTGTGCATAGACTTCAGAGAATTGCACAAGATTCTGGTCCCCGACTGCGAGCCAATACCACGCATCGATGTAGTTCTTGCACTTGTTGGACAAAAGCAGTTTTTCTCCAAATTTGATTTCACGAAAGGATACTGGCAAGTACCGATGGATCCAAACAGTCGTGAAAAAACTGCTTTCTCCAGCATGTCTGGGCTCTATCACTTCCTCTACTTGCCTTTTGGCATTAAAACGGCGCCAGCAGTATTCGCGCGCCTTATGAGATCAGTACTGGGTGGTGTTGACAACGTTCACCATTATTTCGACGATGTCATCATTGCGACCGATACTTGGCAAGAGCACATCGACACCCTCAGACAAGTTTTTGAACGAAGTAACCAAGCTCACCTCACCATAAAACCAAGTAAATGTGAGATAGGAGAGCGAAGCATATCCTTCTTGGGACATCGAATCGGGGAGACTACAGTTGAACCGCTTCTCAAAACGCTAGACAAGATTCTTGCCGCAAAACGACCTACAACCAAGAAAGCAGTGCAGTCGTTTCTTGGCTTGACCGGCTATTACAGGAAGTTTATACCGAACTACGCCGAACTGACCAAGCCGCTGACGGACCTTACAAGAAAGGGACAAAGCCACACTGTTTCATGGGGCGCACATCAAGAGGAAGCGTTTACGGCCCTCAAGAAGAAGCTCGGTGATGCTCCCATCCTCCTCGCTCCCGACCTCTCGAAGGAGTTCGTTCTTCGTACGGATGCCTCCAATACAAGCCTGGGCGCAGTATTGCTCCAGATGGGAAAGGGCCAGGTGCTGCATCCAGTTGCTTACGCAAGTCGTAATTTATTGCCCCGAGAAACCCACTATTCAACAATAGAACGGGAATGCCTTGCACTTGTTTGGGCAGTGCAAAAATTTCATATTTACCTCTATGGCAAACCTTTTGTCATTCAGTCAGACCACCAACCATTACAGTATTTAAATTCCGCCAAACACGTGAACAACAGAGTGTTGAGGTGGAGTCTCCTTATGCAGGAGTACTCATTCACAGTTCATTACATCAAAGGTTGTGACAATGTTGGAGCCGACTACTTGAGTCGCGCATAACTGCCGTTTAGGTAGCAACGTGGTTCTTAATACTACTAGCCCTCAGTCGTGAATAGTTGACTCCTAGTTGCGACATAGCAACCCTACTTGTACGGTAGTTTTCCAACCGAACTGTAAGCAGCCTTCTGTGAACATTCTGCTACTATGTACATGCGACCCCTAAGACAATGCAGTGCAGTGCAGGGACCGTGCAGTGACCGTGCAGTGCAGTGACCATTCGTTCGCCCCGCGCCCTTGTAGTAGAATAGTTGCAAACAACTTTCTCGGAAAAGGGGGTGATGTCATAATATGTGCTGCGCGGGCGCGAAAGAGAAACTAAAAAAACGACAATAGTGTGCCGTGCGGTGGCGAAGAGGATGTGATGTGTGCGTGTATGTGCCGGGCGGTGCCTACGAGGAAGACGAGAGCTCGTGAGGCGCGGCCTCGAGCGTGGGTGACCCGTGCCTTCGGCAGTGCGCGAGGTACGTCGTTCGAGGCAGGACTACCTCGTTGGGCGTCTGGCCCATAGGTACGACCAAGGCCACGTCGCGACACTCGTACTAGCCGAGTGGACAGCTCAGCCTCCACTAGACGACCGGTCTAGGAGAGCTGGCGCCTGGTTCCTGAACCTGTCCTTGTCCCGCTGGTCGTGGAGAGCTGGCGCCGGGTGCCTGATCCTGCCCTTGCGCCGCTGTTCCAGGAGGGCTGGCGTGGGTTTCCGAGGCGGACTACAGGTGCTCAAGGGCACAACTCCCCGCCGCCGGAACACGTGAGTCGTCGGCTCCAGTTCGTCGACAGTGGCGCTGAGCCACTGGAGTTCGACGCGGCGACCCTGCGTCTCCCGACTTCGTCACTGCAGGTGACGACGCCGCCCATCGTCGACTTCGCCACTGAATGTTGCCGACGGGGCTTCAACGACGGCCCAGGCTACTACCCCGACGACCTGAACTGTAGGCCGAACGTTCTACTTATTCATTTAGTTTAGCCGCGTGTTTGTGTGTTAGGAACTTCGTAATGTGTGGGTTGTCCATGTGTGAAGGGTACAATAGAAGTTGGACGTGTGTTTGTGCACTGGCGTGCTGTCTGATTCTTTCTGGAGCGGTCCTGCCCCTATAACATCACACATACGTTGAGTGGGGAGACTGACGGTCATACGAAAGCGGTGACGTACTGCGATGTGTTGAGCCATAAGCCTTAATTTTTACGAAGCCAGTGCTCATAGAATTTTTCCTCTAGCTATCGGTACAAGACAACAAATTGAGACGACCTTTAAAAATAGTAGTATTGACCAAAATATTACCAGTTGGTGAATGTATACTGCAACATCAAGAAAACCTCAGGTCCCTCTAAGAAACCAGAAAATCTTAGCGCTCGCAAATAAAGTCGTAAAATGTGTAGTTTACTATACATGCAGTAACACAATTCAATATACGAGCATGAGATCTTTTCTCGGAACACAAATAACCTGTGCAGAAGATTCTACAATACATACTCTAATAATTCAGCACATTTGCTTATAGGTTTTATTTTGTTTGGTTATTGCAGTTCTGGACTGAAACGTTCTCTCCGTCTTTTTTTTTTCATCCATCAATGTAAAATTGAATATTCCCGTTTGAGTGACGAAAAATTTTTAAATAAAATATTGTTAGATTTGTGGGTGACGTGTTTCCTTTCCCTTAATTATATTCACTTGCTTATCTAGCGTGGAAACGCGTTCTGAAAAATTTTACTGCAACCAGCTTGTGAATTCAAATTTATTGCGAACTATTCTATTACGCAATCAGATCATATTGCACTTACTTACTTAACCGAGAAGAACAGCCTAATATGGAATATCTGCATGCAGTCATAACATGCAGTCTTGTGGGTGGACCTCATGCATGCAGTCTTGTGAGTTGACCTCAACTGACTGCTCGTGCTTCGTCGAAGTCCTCGTGTATGCACAATTTTGTTATAGGCCTCCGTTTAAATGCTGCTGCCTCGATTAGTAGTCGAAACAAAAGCTGTCTTTTTTTTCATGTACAAGGTAACTGGCACGCGAATGCATGACGTGAGACAAGATTTTTATCATTGAAAAAAAGATATCCATTCTGCAAATGGCAAATCACACCCGGTTTTTAGTATACCCGGTCATATTTTAAAATTTGCTTGTCCACGTTTGTGTATCAGCGTACCTGTCTTATTATTTACGTTATTAGTTTTGCTTAGCAGGTCACAAAACGCAAATAGCAATTTTATCTAAAGTTTGGTGGAACATCGTCTGACGAGGGCATACATTTGTTGCAAATAAACAAACCCTCATCCTTTATTTGTGGCAGCTTTGTCGAGTGTTCTTTTATTTGCAAGAAAAACTTAACGAATTGTGTCTGAGTGAAAGATCAGTGTGCGACAACAGCTAACACGGAATTATTATCAGCAGTGCCCTACTTGTCGAAAAACTGAGCTATAATGTATCACAGGACGTGCGTCATGAGTGAGATATTTTAAAAATTATCATGACGTAAGATCATTTGACTACAGTTATTCAGTAGTATACAAACTACCTGCTCTAAAAAGTTTCTGTGCATGAAGAGATGTAATGAGACGATGCCTGTTCATTTACATTTCTTTTTCATATACAGAAAATAACCACCTAGTGTTAATATAGCAAATGACGCGACTGGTTCAAGACTTCCCTTTTCACTTGGTTAGGCTGCTTCAGTCGTTTTATCTGGTGGGGTCCAGTTAAACCGTGCAAGCAGAAAATCGTTCTGAGATTTTTGTTTTGCTGCTAATAGTGCCGGTAGCCGCGCAGTAAAGGGAGACAACATTGCGCAAGACAACAGTGATGTCAAAGACCCCAATGAGGTGGTTGATTGAACTGAGCTAATGAGATGTGCACCACTGAAACGGGATTTCGTTCTGAAATAAGCACTTCCTTGGCATAATAGTTGCACTACAAAGATTCTGCAACGCTTTTTCAGCAATCTACGTCAACTCAATATTTACCTTTATATCCCTTTAAGACATGTATTAACTAGCCCAACAGAAAACGCTACTAACCTCTAAACTCATGACTTCATTTACTGAGAATATAATAGGCTAACTTCTTTACCCGCGAGCAAGAAAGCGTTATTTAAACGAATATTTTTAACAGACGTTTTTTAAAGCACCTAAATATTTGCTCAAATGTTTATTGGTTTGGGACAAGCATAACAACAGCACAAGCATCACAACAAACTTATCCGACGTGTTTTTTTAAATAGAAATTATTGAGAATGCAGGCGCAAGAAATCTCATGATAATTTCCGATTACCTTATGCCGTTAAAGTGAACTGCACACCCACGTTCTACAAAATACCAAAAGTAAACAGAGCTGGCCACAAAACACCATTTAATATCTGCAAAAGCAGTGCGATAAACTCCCACAAAAAGCAGGAATAAGCATTTATAAGCGCTGCACGCCAAAGCAAACATGCTTCGTAATTCGAAAATATGCCCCCGAATAGTCTGAAAACTAAGCCGGAGGCCACCATTCCAACGAGCACACTGTGGAAGGAAAGATATTGGGCAAAAAAAAATCAATAGGTGCATATTTGGGCGGCATTCCACGAAGCTCACTTGACTGTGAGATAATGTCACCATGTGCCCGTTCACGCACAATTTAGTGTATGCTTACAAAAACAGACGCTCTCATCACTTTTCTTGGCAGCGTATCGTTGTAAGCATTCATACTGTTGTTTCCCCAGATAAAGCCTCGCATTGGATTCAAAGAGGCACTGACAATGAGTTGGGAATTTCGCGTGTTTACATTGCGCAGAACATGCATGTAAACAACCTTTATGAAAGCATACACCATTTCTCGAAAATGATAAGCATTGCTAGAAGTGAAGTTTTAAACGGTCGACGTGAACAGTTTCGCGCCTGCGGCGCCGTTGGTCTGTAGGTGGCTGAATAGGCTCAAACATGTAGTTGACTGGTGATTTCTGGCGCAGCATCTAGTACGGACTGTCATACTTGGGTATGAACTTTGAGGAAAGGCCTGGGGCAAACGATGGTACGCGGAGCCACACGATTGTTCCAGGCGAGTATGACGAAGGGGATGAGCGTCGGTACTGGGAGTGCGACTGGTGAGCCTGATCGTGCGTAGTAAGCGAATGTGCGAGCTGCCGACACTCTTCGACATAAGTGGCGGCTTCGGCCAAAGTCATCGATTCTGAAAGGTCTGGGCGGTA
The DNA here is from genome assembly GCF_043290135.1 of Rhipicephalus microplus. Lineage (NCBI taxonomy): Eukaryota > Metazoa > Arthropoda > Arachnida > Ixodida > Ixodidae > Rhipicephalus > Rhipicephalus microplus. Next base: position 116,150,853 of record NC_134701.1, read on the forward strand.
CAGAAGGATAGTGTTCAAGAGCGATGAAGGTTCCCGACCATACAGAAGGAAGAACGGGGAGAATCCAGTTGTAGATTAAATTGCGCTGTTGTAAACGTAAGTAACGAATGGCAGTATGCGGTCCCAGTTCATGTGGTCATCGGAAATATACATGGAGAGCATGTCACCTAGCGTGCGATTAATTGGCGTGGTCATCTCGTTGGTTTAGGGGTGATGTGCGGTGCTTGTTCGATGCACAATGTTGCATTCGCGTAGGAGGGCTTCTACAGCTTCTGACAAGAAGGACCGCCCACGGTCGCTGAGAAGCTCGCGGGGTGCGCTATGGCGAAGGACGAAGTTGCGCAGAATGAACAAGCTGACTTTACGCACAGTACCCTCGGGAAGCGCCGAAGTTTCAGCGTAGCGCGTAAGGTGGTCCATGGCTACAATACCAGAATAAGCGTATAAATGCAACGAAACGATGATTTATGAAGTACAAAAAGTTGTGTAACCATTTTCGTTTTCAGGGGTGAAGTTCCATAGGCTGTGGGTCGTTCCTTCCTCTGTATGTACCATGGAGCCACCTGTAGTTTATGACTTGCTCCTTGATGGCGTTGTGTGTACATGTCCTTGTCAATATTATAACAAGATGGCGGTAGTGCTTTTCACAGCATACTCACGGTGTGAATGAAGATTAGTGGGGCGAATCGCCCATCCGTCCATCCGTATGTCCAATAGTCCAGGCGTCCGCCCACTCGCCCATCCATCCATTCCTTCCTGCTTCCGTCTGTTCGTCCGTGCGTCTGTCCGTCCGTCTGTCTGTATATCTATGCTTCATTCATCCGCGCATCCGTTCATGCTTCTGTCCGTGACTTCGTCCATCTGTCCATTCATCCGTGCGCCCTTCTGTCCATCCACGCGTACGTCTCTCCGTCCGTCTGGGCTTCCGTCTGCTCATTTGTTCTTGCTTCCAACCGTTCGCTTATCCATGTCTGCGTCAGTTCGTCCATCAGCCCATCACAGCCTCTGTGCCTCTGTCCGTACATGCGACGTGCGGACAGGGGCATGCGGATAGGCACACAAAAAAGCTTGCAAAAATCTGCGAACCTGTTAGTAAACGCGCCTAGGGTTCGAGTGTCATCAAGATTTTTAAATGCGAAGCATTTCTTAGCGAACTTCGGGGACCTTGAGCGTATCTATCTATCTATCTATCTATCTATCTATCTATCTATCTATCTATCTATCTATCTATCTATCTATCTCCCTATCTATCTATCTATCTATCTATCTATCTATCTAGCCGCCTACGACTTTTAGCCCTCCTGGCCGTTTCGATAATCAATCAATCAATCAATCAATTCAGCTTTATTTCAGGTATACCCTGAGGAGACAAAGGCTGAAGGCTTTGATTGCCTGACGGTGGCCTCTGCCTCCCGGAGTTCGGAGCAGGTACACAATACATAAAGCAAACAGTAATGCCAAAAAAACACACATATACAAAATTAAATCATGTACAAAATGGAGCGAGAATGCAATGCTACGACAGTAGTGATTGTACAGTGTTACATAAATACAATGCTACAAAGCCATAATGTTTACAGAAAAAAATACAGAAACGTAGAACACATATGGATTTACTGAAAGCACATAGCTATCAACTAAAAATAGTATGCAAGCAGTTAATCCACGGCTTCAGTGGTGATGAGATGTTTATGTTTCATTTTTTTGCGGAATCAGTCCAGTAGCCAATGCTATTGTATTTGTTCAGGAAATGTGCAATTTGGTGATGTAATGTCTGCTTTCCGTAATTCGTCCTCCCTTTAGGCAATTGACGCTGAATATTCCTGAACTTATATCTGTCTGTTTCAGTATAACTGTTTTCTTTAAAGACATTATTTTTGTGTATATTTTTCATTATATTAAACAAGTATATCTGGTTGGGCTTGAATATGCTGTGCTTTCTGAACAGTTCTCGTGTGCGTAAGTCACGTATGTCTCTCATATAATTTTCAAATATACGCAGCACCCTTTTTTTGTAAAACTCACAACCTATTTTAATTAGTGTCCGTGGTTGTTCCCAAGAGAGTGCAGTATGTCAAATTCGAATACACTAATGAATAGTAATGTTGTATTTTTAACCACAGTTGTAGTAAAGAACTAATTCTCCAAATGCAACCAATTGTTTTGGCTATGTCTGCTGTCAAGTGTGAAATGTGTGTATTCAAAGTCATGTTTTCGTGGAACCAGACTCCTAAACATTTCTGTACCTTTGTTTGTGTAATTTGTGTGGACCCATATTTAATTACTATGTCACCTACATTCCGCATATTTGGTGGTGCAAATAATATGTACTGTGTGTTATTCACATATACCTGCAACTTATTAGGCTGAAGCCTTATGGTCAAATCTTCTAGATAGGAGTGTGTCATGGTTTCTAACAGGTTCATTTCTTTTGAGGTAAAAAACACGTTGGTGTCAATTGCATACATTACGCTGTCTTGTTTAATACCTATACCCGCTATGTCATTGATATACAACAGGAATAAAGTTGGCCTTTGTATCGAGCCTTGTGGTACTCCTGTTGTGACATTTAATCGACTGGGTGAAAAGGTATTTGTTGCTATAAATTGGCACCGATGACGTAAATAATTTGTCATGAGTTCAAGTGGAATGCCCCTTATCCCGTAGTGTTGAATCTTCAACAACAGAACTTCGTGGTGGACAGAATCGAAGGGCTTTCAAAAGTCATGGCCTTTCAAAACAATCATCCTAGGGTGTATTACTTTTGCTCAATTGCTTCAATATTTTTTCTTTTACATGAAGAAGTGCCTGCTGTGTGGATTTTTCTTTTAAAAACCCATACTGGGAGCTAGATATGATGTTGTATTTGTGTAGAAACTTCGTCAGTCTCTCGTTTATGGCCCATTCAAATATTTTTAAAAATAGTGGTAACACTGAAACAGGTCTATATTGGCAACCTGATTTTTATTGCCTCCTTTGTAGATCGGAGCCAACCTTGCAATCTTCAAGCAATCTGGGAATATGCCTTTTTAACATCAAGTTCATTATGTAAGCCAGAATCAGTGCTATGGTAAAAGCGACATGCTTGACTGGTTCCGCTTTTATTTCATCGTATCCCACTGAGACGTCATTTGACAGTTTGCTGAGCAGTAGTTCCCCCTCAAGCGTAGTAACTGCCTCAAAAAATACAGTGTTTGATAAAGGATTAATAACCTGCAATGACACCTCATTATCTACATTTGCATTAACATGTTTTCCTGCATTCACGAAATATTCATTTACTGTGTCATCCAAAGCTTCACCTGTTATGACGCGACCATTAATCAGTAGTCCTTGAAGAACCGTTGTTGTTGTAATCCTCCTCGCGATTTCATTGACTGATCGCCACACTTTCTTCGTATTTGTTTGGCAATGCGCGAAAAGATTTTGATAGTAGTTATCCTTTGCCTTTCTTAGGTCTGAGTTAATCTTGCTTCGCACTTTCTTGTACTCTGACAAAAGTTCAGGGTTTCTACATACCACAAAAGCATGATACATTTTATTTTCTTTATTTTATTATGTAGTGTAGAGCATGAGTAATCCAAGGTTTTCTTATCGCCCCTTTTGGTGTCTTGCAAAGCTCTAGGGGGAATGAATTGTCATAGCAGCGTTTGAATTAAAACAAAAACCTGTCGTATGCTGTGTTTGGATCACTCTGTAAATATACACTGGACCACTGAGTAGACGGAATCATTTCACGGAAAGCATCGACAGATCTACTGTTTATTTGCCTGAACAACTTAGCAATTTTAGTTTTCTTCGAGAAAGTTTTAGTCATGATCCAATACTGCTGTAGGTGGTCACTTAAGTCACAGGTAATCACGTCTGAGCTGAGTTGCTCTCTTTTTAGATTGGTAACGCAGACGTCTATGCAGCTTGTGCTGTTTACCCCTATGCGTGTTGACACGTCAATGACGTTTTGTGAGTGATAAGCATTATTTATTTTTTGAAATCAGCAGCTTAAGTTTCATTACTCATTGTTTTAATGTTTATATCGCCTACGATAAAGAAAGGAGTGCTTAGTGCTAAGAAATGGTATCGATACCAAACTTGGTATGGCATAACATGACTCTCTGAAGAACAAAGTTGACTAGTCATAACATGAACATCATGAAAATTTGGCGTGAATGTCATGACTTACAACTTATGGTCCTGCAACTCTTGCGGTAAGTTCGTTCGCATGGCATGTTACAAAACTGGTATGGTATGACATGATTGCATGGCGAACACAAGGGACAGATCCTAACATAAAATCATGACATGCGTGTCACGACACAACATGACTACGTTAAACACTCATGATGTGCTCGCAGCCATTTCGCTAGTGTCACATATACTAATTTTGGTATTACGGTACGTGATTGGATGACGAAGGTACGTGACTGGTGCAAACATGATAGTCATGAGATGCGTGTCTTGTAACAACATGAATACATGCTAAGCGCATGAGGCGCTTGCAGCCGTTCCGCTAGCTTCACATGTACCAAACTCGGTATTACTTGACGCCAATGGATGGCGAAGGTATATGACTGGTGCAAACATGATCATTAGATGGATTTCATGTGAGAACATGACGACACCACAAAGTCAAGACGCCTATACATTTCGACGGGGCGTTCAATTCGTCACGTCACGCCGGCATTGCCACGCCAGGCGCCGGTCCTGCCATATACTCGCCGGCGCGCGCCGCGCTGCGTTGCTTTGGCGCATGCGCGTTTCAGCGTGTCCGGTGTCCCTCCGCCGCGTAAAGAGGGAGGCTGAGTGTTGTCTGGGTAACGCATCGGCGCGAAATGCAGTATGTTGTATTTCGCACCGTTTGCCGTCGGGCCACGCCAACGAACGCTGGTCGCGCCTGGCGTCAGACTATAGGTGCTCGCGTTTTGCTAACCTAGCGTCGCTGTGCCCAGTGTGCGCACGCGTCACCGCTACATTGGTGCATACTGGGCCCTTCATGATGCGCTCGTGGCTGTTTCACTAGCTCCACATATAGCAAATTTGGTGTTACGTGACGTCAATGGATGACGAATTATATGACTGATGCAAATATAATTATCCTGACACGCGTTTTATGTAGAAACAGAACAACATACCACGCTTATAGTGCGCTCGCCGCCATTTTGCTAGCTCCACATATACTAAGTTTGGTATCACGTGACGTAAATAGATGACAAAGGTAAACAACACATCCAAACATGATAATCATGATAAGGAAGTCATGACCGGCATCAATTACCTGTACCTCGTAACGTTGTGATTATTTTAAAGTGACATATCAATATTTGTCATTAGTGTTTCGCATATTGTCGATTCCCGCTTTATGTGGTATCTGCCAATTATTTCAATGCCGGTATTTTTCAAAAGAAGAATTATTCAAAATTCACATCTAGCACAGTTTTAAATACCGGTTGATGAGGTTTAAAGGCACCGAACCCCCGTGAAAGTCTGCTTAAAAACATTAAAAAGAGACAAAAAAATGTGTCAGTGCGCATCTAGCTTCCAATACTTCAATAACCCCTAGAAGTGGTGGCGTTCAAAAGATAGATCATTGGCACAAAGAAAGAGGGGTGGTGTTTGATATGCAGAGAGTTTTAGAGCATCCTATGGTTCTCTATGAACTCTACGCGTGCAGTGCCAAGACCGGACTTATGAAGACATCATGGGGGCCCACAGAGTGAATTTCAAGTGTTTCCACTGCAAAAACTGCAGGTAATAAATTTTTACAATTGTCTTGTTTTGCCCCACGCAGCATCTCCTTTTGCCTTGCAAGTTGACGCAAAAACTGACATCTGATGCATTTTTATTTCTGTTAAAGTGAACTTTTTAACAGCGGTAACAATTCCCCATTTCTGTAGAAAACATCTTGTACACAAATGCATGTTTATGCCCTGACGTTATATGGCCATGAGTGAAGTGCCGTCACACGGGCACTTTTAATCGCGATCAGTTTCGATCTGGAGTAACAGCGATCCAGATTAGCTGCTGCTACATGGTCACTCTTAATCGCGATCAGGCCTTATCGGGATCAATACTATCGTGATTCACGCAACGCAATCTGTCTGAGAGATCGCGATTTTTCTGTCGTCTGCAGCTCCTAGCAGAGCTTGCTGAAACCACAACAAACCATAAAATCGAGCATTGTGTAATAAAAACGCTTTAAAACAGCTAGAGGTTTATAAAAAGGTAATTCTAGACTGTTTAAATTGAAACAATATCTGATGTATAGCATATTCAAGGATTCGGATTGACCGCATGTATGCTATAGTTACGGAAGAAGCAGACTACAAGCAGATGAGAATCACTCGGCCCTTGCCTCCAGCGCTTGGTTCAACTCTTGCCCCATCGGAGGTGTTGGAGCAACTCGAAGCGAACTGATTATGAGTGTTGCAAGTTCTTCGATTATGTCGGAACGTACGCGCACTTCGTGGCCGAGTGAAGAGATATTTGTAGCAATAGACCGCTGGCAGGAGCGACTGCACCGAACTTGAGGCGCCAGAAGTGAAACACTGGCGCTTACAACGAGAATAACCCTTCGCTGCAACTACATGGCTAAGAGCGGGGGCCATCACAAATAAAATCGAAGGTTAAGAATCTCACACAGCAATACAGGTAAGTGCTAGGAAACTTTTATCGAATGGTGGATATATGAAATTACTATCGTGGTGACATGCAAAGTTTTTAACGTTCGAGCGGATCTTGCATGAATAACATTGCTGATGAAGGGCTCTATATACATATACCGTACACCGAATTTTGTCAGTGGCATTTTTACGGCACGCAAATGCCACCTGGGGCATTTCATCTTACCCAAGATTGAACCGGATCAGATTGAGCCGTCTATCAGTGGTCATGAAGTTGATCGCGATCAAGGAAACTGATCCGGATCGCCCTGATCACAATTAAATGTGGCCATGTGACACCAGTATAAAAGCATTCGTTAGTTTTGGTAGTTTACCCCAGCCTATCCTAATGCCTAAATTCTTGGGGCAACGCAACGCGTAAAGTTTTCCATGTCTTGATTGACAATACATACAAAACATATTATAAAAGTGTAGTCATAGAAAAGATACGTTAAGAGGTTTAATAATTTTGAAGAAAGTTCTTAGTTTGTGCGATGTATTTCACTGCATTACAGCAGCTCTGAAAAATACTGTGCACAAAAAAAAATAGTGTTCGCTATCAGTTCAGATAAGAGCGAAATAAAGTAGTACACGTCTGCTATTATGCAACTTTATCACTCAAAAAGACTTCTTGGAAAATGTGCAAGCAATCGTTGGAATATTTACAGCATAGTGTTTAAAAATAGTACGCACAAGACCAAATACCCTATCTAAGCACAGTAACCCTGCCCTTACATTAATCGAACAGAAACGTATATAACAACTGTTACCTGCATGAAAGGGCCCCTCACTAGATTGGACAAATTCAAACAGACGAGCGCAATCTGTGCATGAGGTGTTCACAATAATTTCTGCCGAAATTCGCAACGCTCGCGCCGCTGAAATGGACAATCAGATGATCGCTGCTTTCTCTTCTTTTCGCAGGCGCGCGCTCAGAGAATGTGGGCATGACGTAGACGTAGTAGTACACAGTAAAAATTTTTACACCCAAAAGGGTGTAAAAAGGGTGCTTTTACGAGAAAGCACCCTTTGCAACACCCTTTAACACCCATAAATGGTCGATTGAAAAAAAAGCACCCATTTGTTTGGGTGCTTGCCTCGATAGCACCCTAAAATAGGCTCTAAGGGTGCTTTTGTGCCTGAGAAGGGTGTAGGCGACGATTCATCAGATGGATAATGCAGCATAAGAAGAACACATAATTATAATATTTGGTATTTTACGTCTCAAAAACGTCGATATGATTATGAGGGTCGTCGTAGTGGAAAGCTCTAGAGATTTTGACCATTTGGTGTTCTTTAATGGGCGCTGATATCGCGCAGTGCACAGGCTTCTACTTTTTCGCCTCCATCTGAATTCGACTGCCACGGCCGGCATCGAACCCGCAACCTTCGGATTGGCGGTCGAGCAGCGTAGCTACTGCACGAGTATGTGGACCTTGCGTTAAATGACGGCCTAATTGACTTATAATGTGTGAAGGTGCTCTCCGAATACAGCAGAATGCCAGCAGAAGCAAATCGCGTTTCATCTATAATGGCAATTAACTGCAATCCACGTTACGAAAGCTCACCTTAGCGTTGGTTATAAGCTACATGTTCGCTGTGGATTATATACAGGAACATAATGTTCGCCCGAGTATGGGTGTGTGTGCGTGAGCCTGCGCATGTGTTCGCGTGTAAGCGCGATTGTGTGTACACCCGTGCATGTGTGCGTGCCGCGTGTATGTGCGAGTCCGTGCTTGTGTTAAGCGTGCCTGTGCACATGTGTATGCCCATGCATGCGTGCGTTTACGGTCGCGTGTGTGTGTTGCCGTATGTGTGTATACGTGTATGTGTGTGCGCCTGTGAATAAGTATGCGTGTGCATCAGCCCGTGCGCCCTCAAATTTCGTGTGTGTGTGCGGGGGGGGGGGCACTGCTTCTTAGTGTTTAAGGTCCCACATCTGTTCAGACGGGGGGTCTATATGGGAGGTGGCTTAAGGAATGGCGGTGGTCAACGCACTGTACACGGACTATTCAGTAGATGGAAAACAGCTGCACATTCTCGCACCTCATCGTTGCTTACGAACTTGCTGTGGTAGCTGATTAGGTCCGAAGAGGCGCTTCTACGCTAGAAAACGTGGGTTATGACCAATTCACACGGAAAGCTGTCACTGCACTTATGCACAACCATCGTTTATATTAACAACGTTTAACAAGAACGTGCACTGCCTTTGCTACAGGTGCTTAGCTAGCTCATTGGGCAACCGTATGGAATTATGTGCTGATCATGTGGTCAGCAAAAAGTTTGTTATAACAACCTCGGCACGTTTCGTGGTGCATGACAAGCCTTCTAAACATCCGCTACTGTGGATTAATTTGTTCCAGCTTCGACTACGCATTCAGTGTTTGCGGCACCATACGCGGAATCGCCTGACACAGACAATGCAAAAAGAAATTTCTCTGGAAAAAGGTGTAGCGATGCTCTCCCGCTAATGCCACCGAGGACGAAATAAATATTGTTTCTGGCCATTCCATGGTGCGCTTTGTTTTGCGCAAGTTTTGCTTCACTATTTTTCGCCCACTGCAATCGCATTCCGTCAAAATACTCAAAGAACCCGAGGCTGGTAAATAACCTGCGTCGCTGTGCGACTGGCTGGAAGGAGAGTGGCCGTTTACAAGGAGTCATTCCGCGTTGAACGGCCGTCCGCCGTATGCGCCATAGCGTTTGCCTTTCGGCGCCGTCTTGGCGGGTTTGCCGCTCCTCCCCCCCCCCCTGCTCAACCCAGCCAGCGTTGCTCCCACAACGGCGGCGTAGATAAGCGAAGAGTTGCGTCACCGGACACCTGCGTCGACAGCTGCGGCGCCGCCACGCCGCCGCCAGTGCCTCCTCCTTCTCTCTCTCAGTGTTGCCCTCTCTGTCTCATCAGTCTTTCAAATGCGTTGCGTTGGTTGGGGGTCTTGGTCACTGTGTGTGTTCTAGCGAACAGGCGCATATTCAGTGGTGGTCACGCATGACACCGTGTTCGAAGTGACGCTCGGATTAAGGAATATTCATGGAGTGGCGGACACGGACAACGTGGGCCTGTTAACGGTGAGTGTGCTGTTTTCGTAAATAGTAATCATACAGCGCTAGCTGGGCGCCTGCAGCAGCTCTGCCGAAGTAGGCTGCCAGCCATTTACAACAGCATGCGTTCGCGGGCCTGTTGCAGATGCCCGATTAAACCTGGGACTTAACGAGTTCACACTGCTATGCGCGATGTTGTGTAAGTGCCTGCATCACTCATACAGTGAGTGATGTGATCACTTAACAAGGGCGGGATTAGTTGCTGATCGCACATTGTCTCTACACTGCACAAAGTGCTTGATATTGTTTTAAGATGTGCTTTGGGCTACATCGTAATAACATTTATAATAATACTCATATGTGCAACGTGCTTCTGTAGGTGTAAGCGCAAAAAAAGAAAGAAAAAGCAAAAATTATGTACGAAGGCGCACTGTGCGAAATGGCTTTTTTTTGCTTAAAGACGGTATAGTTGGAGGTGCTGATATGCCGCGATGCTCCCAGCACGTGTGCCTCGGTCTTTTAAGCTATTTAGGACAAGTGCCACCAGCAACAGGGAAAGATCTAGCAGACTTCCAAAGAGCGTTGTTGTGGCCATCGCCGTGCGTTGTTTTCCCTCGTTTCTGTTTGCTGTTTTCGTGCTTCGCTTTCATCTGCGATAATGTTCGGCGTTATAAAAGAATCGAGAAAGTATACGTGACTGTTGGAGCTATGTGCGGTTTCTCTAGCATAAGTCATGGCTGCTGCAACGTAGTCGGCGTCCGCGCGCGTTGGTGTCGTTCGAGCGCTCTTACTTGCGTGATTGTGTTTAACTGAGTATTTAGGCACGGGCTACGTTTGTAAATCTCGTAGTGAATAATCGCTAATAGCGTGCCCCTGATTGTCATCAGAGGATGGGCTTGGTTGTCGAAATATGCCAGACGCTTTTTCTGAAAGCAAGCTTTGAATTTTTTTTTAAAGAAGTACTTTCATACGTGCAAGGCAGTGCCTATTGCAGGCCCGCAACTCTTTAAAAACTGGACGAGCTATCACATCTTTTATCAAATTACAATGAATTAAGATGATTGAATTATAGATGACGAATTTCTGTGCTAGATTAGGTGCAGAAAACACATGTTCGCAGCCCTACGTCTAGAAAGCAGGCAAATAGGAAGCACAGCGTCAAATTTGGATTAGATTCCATTGACGGAGCGTCTTGTGAGGGTAGAAAGAACGAGAAAATTGTTCATTTTTGATGCCCTTATAGAGGCAGTCAGAATTGCACTGATTGGTGACTTGTAACAATTCCTCAGATTGTTAGAGGCGTGATTTAAGTAAGTAAATCTTTTACTTTTTTTTTTTGCAGACCTCTTCGCTAGTGCCACGCCCAAGATCATTTGTTCTCATGTAAAAGAGAAAGCAGAGATGTCTTCACTGTTTGTACATGAAGAGGTAAGTTTCTTGTGCGTTTTGAGTAATGCTACATGTTCTAAACGTTGTACTTCAAGAATTGTTTTTCACACTGGCTCACTACCCTAGAAGGAATTTGATTCTTAAGTGAGTTCAGGCTTTCGTAAGTGCCATTTTTGAGCTGTAGTCTTACACTTCACCTCATTTCGGAAATTCGCTGTATGCTGGAAAACTCTTATCTTTATCATACGAAATTATTGGAATGTATGGGCTGTATGCTTCGAGTTCAGTGTAATGTCAATTACACGCCATTTCGAAGGATACACACTACACATTCTTTATATATGGTGCTGCCAGAACAGCACGAAAATTTTTTATGAGAAGTCATATTTGCTCTTATTACAGGATGAGAGGGTGCAGCTGACGTCCTGCGTAGTCTACCCTGGACCCAGCCTAGAGCAAGCCTACTTCCTGAACCTCCACATGGATAACCGAAAAATCTTCCGTGTCAGTAATGACGAAGAAGGAAGGAGTGACAGCACTGATGAGTTGATTTTTTTTTATTTTCAACATTGTCTACGGCTGCAAGGCCTTTAACAACCACCGTGATTGAGCGGCTTTTTCTCGGCGTGAGTTTGGAGTTTATCTAAGAAGTTGTTCAGGCAGTACGACGCTGAAAATTTTAGTGTCACAATGCCTGAACAACTTTTTCTAGTGTGTTCATGGTAGATGAACAAATATTGTTATTTGTGTAAGCTATTTTGCTTAAATATAGCTGGACCATTCCATGCCAAACGTCCCAGCCACTTTGGCGACCATCTGAATTGTATTTGAAAAAAAAAATGTGCTGACTTACTGCTTCGAAAACAGTGAACTGCTAGAATACTTCAGCGAGAAAAAAAGTTTTGTTCATGTGGCTGGCTTATAACTTCCCGGCATAATGCCGTCTGTGTGCTGTTTGTGGAAAATTTTGTTTTAAAACTACCGCTTATTTTTTCTAAAGCAGATTCGGTCTACCTGTTAAGTAAATGTGCTTCTGTAAGGTATTTGAAGCTCAATAATAATAGTGCAATTTTTTTGCCACATTCGCTTCCAAGAATAAAGCCAAAATGTGTTATGTTTGCATTTTTTATTGCAATATTGCACTTTGTATGAATATCTGAGCAGTGAATACTTACTCCACAGAAGGTATATTCTGAGGTAAAAATATCTTTATACCTCTCAAGCTGCTGAAATATACGAGAAAATATCACGAATTTCACAAAACTGTGATTTTTGTCCGTATTGAGATGCAATTTGCTCCATGTTGTGATACAATGAAAACTCATCATTATACCTAAACTGTAAGAAAATGAAATTCTTTTCTGTAATAAAAATCTTATCGCAAAAAGGACAGGAAAGAGCGCTGTCAACTGAATTTTATTGAAGGTGCTACGAGCGTTTTTATACTGAGCACAAGACTAGGGCTCATCTGCAACAACACATGTGTGACCATGACAAAATAATTTTAACCGAGAAAAGAATACTCTTTTTCGGAAAAGATAAGTGAAGGTGTACTGATGCATTGATCCTTGGCCTTCCTAATAAAGAGTTCTAAAATCTCTCATTTTTCTGCTTGCTTTTTTTTCAAAAACCGTGTTTTATGAAACCTAGGACTACACTTACATTCTTTACGGGGTCCGGCCATGAGACTACTATAGCCCTTCTTAACATTTGAAGCATGCTGTCTTGCTTGATCATTGAAGCATTGCCCAGTTTGTCCTATGTTTACTTTTCCACGTGTTAGCGGTATCTCATACACATTAGATTGGCATTCAGTAAACCTATTCTAGTGAAGAATGGTGCAAGATTGACTATTCCTGTTGCTGTAAGTACATGCACTTTTGAAAGCTTGCAAGGGGTGGAAAACAACAATGTCATATCTGCTGGCTCTTTTCCTAAAATTGTGAGACACCTTATGTACGTAGTACCATGTGACATGCAAAGGTGATTGGTCATTTTCTTTTTATTTTGGTCCTGTTTCCTTTAACTTTACTTTCTGCAGGAGGGTTTCGCAAACAAGTGTGATGATGCTGTTGGGGTATTGGCTGGTGCTATCAGCCCAGGAGTGCTAAGAATGTTCTGCCTTTTGATAGTGGGCATTCAAAATTAATAGAAAGAGGAATTGATACCACGTGTATTCAGGCCACCCTTCAGAAGTCATGTTAGCACAAGGGTGAGGTCAGGCTTAAAAACCAGATTAAAAGACTAAAAGATGCTGGGTATCCCAACAGAATCTTCACACCCGTTTGCAAAACCCTCCTGCAGAAAGTAAAGTTAAAGAAAACAGGACCAACAAAAAACAATGACCAAAACCTTTGCATGTTATTTCACATCACGTGTCTCACAACTAGAAAAATAGCCAGCAGATATGATATTAGCGTGTTCTTTTCCACCCCTTGCAAGCTTTCAAAAGTGTGTGTACTAAACAGCAACAGGAATAGTCAATCTTGCCCCATTCGTCACTAGAATAGGTTTACTTAATGCCAATTTAACGTTTGTAGAAATATTTTTTATCAGGTAAACCAATGATCAGTGCATCACTACATGTTCACTTATCCTTTTCGAGATAGAGTATTCTTTTCACAGTTAAAGTTATTTTGTAGTGCTCACACGTGTCGTCCCGCATGAACAAGGTTCTTGTACTCCGTATAAAAGCGCTCGTAGCACATTCATTAAATTCAGTTGACAGTCTGTGCTCTTTCCTGTCCTTTCTGTCTCTTCCTAAAGTTGTCGCGCTGTGACTAGCACACAACCACGATGAACCAACTCTCCCAAATTAAGCTCTTGTTACGTAACACGTAGACGGAGTTTCGTATGGAAAGAAGGAGCGGTTCTTTTAAAATAAAATTCTTCACATACAACACCTAGACGGCATTCCAGAAAGTTCAGAAGGCAGCCACGTGACCAAATATTTTTCCTCTCCTAAATATTCCAGAAGTTCACTATTTTCAATGCAGCACGAGTTTTTCGAATACATTTGAGATAGTTGCCAAAATGGCTGGGACATTTGGCATAAAGTGACCCAGCTGTGTCATTAGCCATAGTTATGCATTACCTCTTTTGTTTTTTGTGTGTCCTGACTCAGTTTTGTGTTCGTTTTTAGCATATTGTGTTTCTGATCATTGTATTGGTTTCTTAAGTATTCGCTAAAGTTATATGTGCGAAAACCCGTATATGATTGCATGTACATCATTTCTCATAACCAATTGTTATACATCCAGGAATACAAAGCTTAAACCACTGTGATTGTATACATTTGAAAACACTATCCATATATATTTTTGTGTGCATCACTTCTTGGGAACGATTGTGTACATGAAGGCGTATATAGTGAAATCATGGTGATTGTATATATTTGAAAGAATCATAAGTATATATTTGCCTGTATTTCATTCCTATTAACCGATTGTGCACACGAAGGAGTATTAAACTGGAAACCACTGGGATTGTAGATACCTGAAAGAATTATAGGGATATATTAGCGTGTATTTCATTTGTAGTCTCTATGTACTTGAAGCAGTATACTAAACTGAAACCAGTGTAATTGTATGTTGCAAAGAATTGTCAATAAAGTGAAACTGAAAAAACATAATAAACATTTGAGGTGTTGCATGTGTAGTGTACGTATACATGAACGTATATCTGGTGAAAAAGTTGTGTGGCAGAAGAAAAGTTTATGTTTTATTTGCCTATTAAATAAACGCAATATGCAAGGGCAGCAAGGCTTCATTTTCTGTAATGCACATTATGCATATACACTGAAGTATATATAGATCCAGCACAAGTTTCTACACGATTGTACGCGTTTATGAATGGAGCTTATGAGTTTATGAATGTACACGCAATGAATGGAGCTCGACAGGTGGTGCACCATCGATAAACAGGACCACTTTCTTCAAGTAGTGTTTAATCAGTGCATGCTGATATCTATTGGTGGCAGTAGTCGCCACCCCTGCCATGGGCACTCAACACCCTTGTGCACCCTTCTCGCACCCTCCTCAGAGGGTGCTAAAAAAGTGATGGACATCGAAGGCACCCTTTCTTAAGGGTGTTTTTTTAACACCCTACAGTTTTTTTACATGTACACCCTATTCTAAGGGTGCATGGTAAAGCACCCTTTTTGGAAGGTGCTGAATTAACACCCTTAGAGTGTCGTCCACGGGACAAGCTCATTTCCACCCTTCTGGGTGTAAAAATTTTTACTGTGATAGACGGCAGTGCTCTGACTTTCGCCCTTTCTGTCGACAACTCCGCTCTGATGTACACTCTAAATTTTTTTACACCCATGAGGGTGTATTTGTTTTGTCCCATCAGCAACACCCTCCTAGGGTGTCTAGAAACACCTTAAAAAATAAAGTGTTTAGAAACACCCTAAACCGTAGGGTGTAAAGAAACGTTACACCCTACTTTAATAGGTGTTTATGAACACCCCTAAACTATGGGAGTTGGATGAAGCTACACCCATGCGAGTGGCGTGTACACTGAAACACTCCTTGAAACGCTGGCAGTTATATGGATGAGCATACTTGATCAAATGAAGCGCAATTGACGGGCAACAAAAGCAGAAACACAGGAGGTGACGCTTAGACTTGTGTGTTGAGGAGAGCCGTTGATAGCACTTCATTCCATCAAATATGCATCACCAACTGGCCCAAGCCTCAATTGTTCTCAGGGAGAAGCATATATGAACCTTCTCTGCAGCTGACAAAATAAGGTGCCATGGTCTTGAATGAGCTGCATGAGACCAGTGTATATATGTGTACGTAGACTGGGCCGCAAACGACAAAGACGCGGAAAGCACAAACACACACACACACACACGCACACACACCCACCACACCACAGTAGTGCAAGCAGTAACCTGTAGTGTAAGGTTCAACCGAACATAATGCCGAAGTAAAAAACAATTAAGCCCATATGTTAACATCTGCTTTTATTATAGAAAAACTGCAACTATGACAAACAGGACTCTGATGGCATTCTGCAAATTTTGAAATATGTCGCGTGACCAAGTTTATTTCTCTTTATACTAAAAATTCATTGTGTTGAATACAATAAATCTCCACAACTTTCAAAAACATTTGCGCTAGTCGGGCAAACGACTGAGACGTATGACGTTTGATTGACACCTATACAATAGAAAAAAAAACACGTAGAAAGAGTAAGCGAGTTTCTAGAGTCAAACATACGACAAGGTAGTGTAATTGAGGTTGTATTAATGTAATGTCAGTGTTGGTACAATTCTAACTGCAAAACCACTCGTGACTGCTGCTTGCACAATCATCTTCAGCTGCTAAGATGACTGGTGCCTTCGAGAGAAGTGGGGAGAAGCTGTTCTTTCTATACAGGAAATTCAATTCCGGAAGCCTAAAATAAATACACAAGGAAGAATGACTGAAATTTCACAAAGAGTGCAGCCTTCAGTGTGCACCATGCATTACTAACTGCTTTCTTATGTGTAAGTATAAATTGAGTGCATAGCAAGCATATTCAGTGGCATCGGGCTCAACTGCAGTGAGAAATGCTAGAAAAGGTATGCTAACAATAAACGCCATAAAAAGCGTGCTGTGGCAGAATCATTATACCTTTCGTGCCATATATTAACCTTACTTTACCCTTTCAGCTTGCTCGCGCAGGCAAATAAAAAGGTGCTGCTCCAAGTGATAATGTTCCATTAGCTGCATGCAACGACCAATCTAAGTGAATGTCAAGTTCTATGCTTAAGTAGGCATCAACACAGCTGCATGTGTATTTCTGCGGATCTACCATGGTACTCATTCGAATATTTTATTAAAAGGAATACAGTACGACGCGCAACAACACATACATATTGCCACCATTGATGAACGAGCCACTGTGGCTCATATGTCTTGTTTTGTTCGTGACATTACTGGTGGAGACGCTGGGTACGTGTACTTCGGCTGTGTCGGCCATCGTGGAGACAGCTACATCTCCCAGAGCAAGAATCAGCCGCCGCCTGCGTGGATTACCCCCTGAATTTGGTCCCTTGGCATCGACACCCAGAAAGATGGCAACTGCGATGACAAGCCAGGCGGTCCAAACCAGCGATGGCCATGATTCTCTTCTCGCCCATGTTTTTCACGTGCCACAGACACCAAAGCCGTTCCATGGAGACATCTTCGAGGATGTTGATGACTGGCTAGACCACTTTGATCGGGTTGCCAGTATCAACGAATGGGACGATGTTCGCAAGCTGCGCCGAGTTTATTTCTACTTGGAGGATTCTGCGAAGACGTGGTACGAGAACCACGAGGGCTCCTTTGCAACATGGCAAGAGTTTAGCCGACAGCTCCGTGACGCCTATCGCAACACCGAAAGGAAGGAGAGTGCCGAACAAGCCATATCCAGCAGAAACCAACGGCCGAACGAACGTGTATCCATGTTTGTCGAGGACGTGCTTCGACTCTTCAAGCGCGCGGACCCTGCCATGCCTGAGGAAAAGAAGGTGCGCCATTTGATGCGCGGAGTAAAAGAACAGCTTTTCGCTGAGCTCGTGCGAAATCCACCGACGACAGTCGCCCAGTTCATCAGTGAGGCAGCCACGATGGAACGTACGCTGCAGCAGCGGTCGTCACAATACGAACGCCAGATCCCTGCCACCACATGCTCTATTGGCTCTGACAGCGAGAGACAGACCCTCGCAGACTTCATTCGAAGTATCGTTCGGGACGAATTGCGACAGCTGCAGGCAGTGGGATCCCATCCACCTGTGTCAGCCCTCGCGGATGTAATCAGACAAGAAGTCCGGCAGGCCGTCACACCCCTAGCCCCAATCGCACCGCCGATTCCCGAGGCCCCAGTCCTGACGTACGCAGCGGCATTGCGATCCCCTGCGCCACCGGCTACAGATACTGCTGTGCGGCCAAGATACCTGGCTATGCAGCCATTTCACGACACTGCTTCAAGCCCACCTCTCGGCTCAAGGTTTTCGAGCCCACCCACCTATCCGCCGTCTATCTCAAGACAAAGTGGTAGCAAGGCAACCACGTGGCGCACCTCGGATAACCGTCCGCTCTGCTATCACTGTGGCGAAGCGGGTCACGTATACCGGAACTGTCAATACCGGCAACTAGGTCTCCGCGGCTTCCACCCTGATGCTCGATGCCCGCGCTACGGTGAGCGCCCCCGCGAAATTGAAGCCTATCTCACGGGCCAACGTACTCCTTCGACTATTCGGCACCACCAGTCGAGATCACCATCGCCTCGCCGGTCTACGTCACCCAGTTTGCCCTCATTGTCTTCCGCTCCTTTCAGGAGCCGGTCACCAAGTCCCCGCAGGGGAAACTAGGAACGGCGACTTCTGGGGGTGAAGTCGCGGCCCGGCGAACTGTAAAAGACCCTCCTTCGACGCAACGACCAGACGAGGGCGATTCCGGTTTTGCAGTGTTCTGCGACAGCAAAAAGATTGTTTCTGCCGAAATTGCCGTCTTCGTCGACAATCATGCTGTTAACACCCTTGTCGACACCGGTGCCGACTATTCCGTAATGAGCGCAACACTGGCATCTGAACTGAGGAAGGTTACCACGCCTTGCCAAGGACCTCAGTTGCGCACGGCAGGTGGCCATCTGGTGACGCCTACTGGTATGTGCACGGCACGCATTCGAATACGTACGCCAACATTTGCGGGCTCTTTCCTCGTATTGCGCGTGTGCTCTCGGCCAGTCATTCTAGGAATGGACTTCCTTCGTGAATACGGCGCCGTCATCGACCTCCGTGAATTACTTGTGTCGTTCGAGGATCCTTTTTGCGCTGCAACTGACAGTACGCAATTCCGGAAAAGAGCGCTCCGTGTTACCGACGATTCTCTGACTTTCCCACCTCGAAGCAGCCTCTTTGTCAAAGTAGAATTAGGACAGGACTTGTCTGACGCGGTAATTGCAGAGGCCAATTTGTCTCTCCTTATTTCACAACAAATCTGTGTTGCCCGAGGAATCATTCAGCCTAGCAATAGGCATGCTCACCTGCTGGTCACGAACTTCAGCGACGAATATCGCCACCTAACGAGACACACTGCCATTGCATATTATGAAGAACTTGCCGATGCCGATGGTCCATCTACGTTAGCTTCATTTTCATCGAATGGTCACCCTGACGAGGCCTTCGTGAGCACTCTTGACGTAAACGAGAGACTACCTTCGGCTCAACGAGAAAGCCTTTTGCGTATACTCGGCTCATTTCAAGACTGCTTTGCCACTACGTCAAAGGTTAAACAGACACCACTTGCTCAACATCGTATTATCACGGAACCTACTGAGAGACCCATCCGAGAACATGCCTATAGGGTGTCGCAAAAAGAGCAAGATGCTATACGTGACCAAGTCCAGCAGATGCTTCTGGACGACGTCATTCAGCCATCGACCAGTCCCTGGGCTTCGCCAGTTGTGCTAGTAAAGAAGAAGGATGGTACGTTGCGTTTTTGCGTTGATTACCGTAAACTGAACAAGGTCACCAAAAAGGACGTTTATCCTCTACCCCGGATAGATGACTCGTTGGACCGTATACGCAACGCTAAATATTTTTCCTCCATGGATTTGCGTAGCGGCTACTGGCAAATCGCAGGGGACGAGCGCGACCGCGAAAAGACGGCGTTTATTACTCCCGACGGTCTGTACGAGTTTAAAGTGTTGCCTTTCGGTCTATGCTCAGCGCCAGCTACTTTTCAAAGAATGATGGATACGGTTCTCACGGGGCTCAAATGGCAATCATGTATTGTTTACCTTAATGACGTCGTGGTCTTTGCAGACACGTTTGAACAACACGTCCAACGCCTTCATGCAGTTCTTCAGGCAATTCGAACAGCGGGGTTGTCTCTCAAACCCGACAAATGTCATTTTGCATATGAAGAACTGAAGTTCCTTGTTCACGTTGTGAGCCATGCTGGCATCCGCCCAGATCCCGAGAAAACCCGCGCCGTTGCCACTTTTCTCGTGCCCACAAATAAGCGCGACCTACGCCGATTTCTGGGGCTCCGTGCGTATTACAGGCGCTTTGTCAAAAACTTCTCGAAGATTGCTGAACCCCTCAACAAGCTTATAAAAGACGGTGTCTCGTTTGTTTGAGGTCCCGATCAGTGCCATGCGTTCGACACCCTCCGAAACCTCCTCCAGGCTCCGCCTGTACTAGGTCATTTTGACGAAAGCGCTGACACGGAATTACACACTGACGCCAGCAACGTTGGACTAGGAGCGGTATTAGTTCAGTGGCAAAATGGCGTAGAGCGCGTGATCGCTTATGCGAGCAGAACGTTACCCCCAGCGGAGAAAAACTATTCTGCAACCGAAAAGGAATGCCTCGCTCTTGTCTGGGCCATAACAAAGTTCCGCCCATACTTGTATGGCCGCCCATTCAGGGTAGTTAGCGACCACCAATCCCTTTGTTGGCTCGCGAATCTCAAAGATCACTCAGGTCGTCTAGCACGATGGAGCCTTCGGCTACAAGATTTCGATGTCACCATCGTCCATAAATCTGGGCGGAAACACACCGACGCCGACTGTCTCTCACGTGCACCGGTCGAAAATGCCACCACTGACCTTGAAGACGACGACACTTTTCTTTCTGCCGTATCAGCGACCAGCTTAGCGGAGCAACAGCGTCACGACTCGGAGCTCCTCCCGCTCATTGACTACCTGGAAGGACGCAATTCCCACCTTCCTCGAAGCTTTGCGCGCTCACTATCTTCCTTTTGTTTCCGTGATAGAGTGCTTTATAAAAAGAACTTTCATTCTACACAAGCTATGTATCTGCTTGTTATGCCAACTACGCTTCGTGGTGACATTTTACGTGCGTGTCACGATGAGCCATCATCCGGACACCTCGGCTATACGCGCACGCTGCAACGGATTCAACGCTCCTACTACTGGCCACGTCTCGCGAAGACTGTGAAGCACTACGTTCGCACATGTCGCGACTGTCAGCGACGTAAGATTCCACCTTTACGACCAGCGGGACTACTGCACCCAATTGGCCCACCAAAGGCGCCCTTTCATCAGATTGGCATGGACTTGCTGGGGTCATTCCCCACGTCTTCAACTGGAAACCGGTGGATTGTCGTCGCTACAGACTACTTAACACGCTACTGTGAAACCAAGGCACTTCCAAAAGCCACCGCAGCAGATGTCGCCCAATTTTTTGTTAACAGCATCGTCTTACGTCACGGTGCTCCAGCTGTCGTCATAACTGATCGTGGGACAGCTTTCACCGCAGAGATGCTGCAGGAAGTCTTGCGATTAAGTGGCACGGAACATCGTAAAATAACGGCTTACCACCCGCAAACAAATGGGCTGACTGAACGACTCAATAAGACAATTGCAGACATGCTGTCAATGTATGTGGACATCGATCACAAGAACTGGGGCACCATACTTCCCTACGTAACTTTTGCGTATAACACTGCTGTTCAAGAAAGTACCGGTTTCACACCTTTTCGCTTAGTCCACGGTCGCGACGTCACGACGATGCTCGACGCCATGCTCCTGCCCGACAACTTAGCAATATACCGCACGGATGCCGCCGAATTCGCGCAGTGCGCAGAAGAGGCCCGTCAACTTGCTCGTCACCGTATTCAACGTCACCAAACCGCAGACGCGCGCCGCTACAATCTTCGCCACCGTGAAGTTATTTTTAAGCCAGGTGATGAAGTCTGGGTGTGGACCCCTATCCGACAGCGTGGACGTTCCGAAAAGCTTCTTCGCCGCTACTTCGGCCCTTACAAGGTTGTGCGACGTCTCAGCGACGTCACTTACGAGGTTCTACCACAAGGCAATTCGAGACGTTCCCGTTTTACTCCGCAAACTGAAGTCATTCACGTTTCACGTCTCAAACCATACATTTCGCGCTGTGAATCGCCAGTGAGTGACTGACTTTATTGGTAACTTCGCGTCTTTCTTTTTGTTTCGTCTTTTCCTTACATTTTTCCTATTTTTCCTATTTCTCATTTAACTTTTGTCCCCACAACCAACTACGTCATTCCGCCTTACGCCATTCATTTTGCTCGCATGCTAATTTTCATGTAATTTTCTTTTCTTTTTTTGCCTTCATGTACAGCATCGAGACGATGCTTCTTGGGAGAGGGGGTAATGCCACCATTGATGAACGACCCACTGTGGCTCATACGCGTTTTTGGGCACGAAGAGGAAGAGAACATCTTCGTTGCTCTGGTTCAAGTGAACTTTTGGCTGCAGGTCTTGTTTTGTTCGTGACAATATTTTATCTGTAGTGCACCAAAGCACAATGCCACCTAACATACAAGACGCTATGCGCATTGAGAAGGTATTCAGTGCAGGTAACTTGTAAAATTAGGTAGTGTACAGTTACGCATTAAAATGCGAATGATACTAGTGTTCTTGAATGGGCTGACATTGACACGATTATATAATGAAAGAATAGGCTATTGGCTCATTCCACATCAGACGTGCCAGCCATTTTGGTGACCACCGCAAATGTATTCGAAAAAAAAATCGCACTGATTTTACTTCATTAAACAAGGAAACTGCTAGAATATTTCGCAGACAATTAATTTATTGGTCACGTGGCTGCCTTCTGAACTTCCCGGAATCGCATCTGGATGTTTGTGAAAAAATTATTTAATAAGTATATCTTCTTCCATGCTAAATTTGGTCTACAAGTTAAGTGAGGGGCTTGCGTAAAGTGTTTGAAGCTCAGTTATATTATTACCATTTTTCGACCACATACGCCTCAAATAATTTAGCCGAAGTGTGTTATATCTGCATTTTTCTATATCAAAGCTGCACTTTGAATGAATATCTGAGGAGTGAATGCTTAATCCACATAAGGTATATTTGGAGGAAAAAAATGTTTTAGAGCTCTCAAGCTGTCAAACTTTACGAGAAAAAATCGCAAATTTCACAAAATAATTGTTTTGTATATAATGAGACGCAACTTGCACCATGTGGTGGTTGAATTAAAATAGACTTTATATCTTAATCGAAGCAAATAAACAGTTCTTTTCATGTGCCAAATTTTGTCATGGCAATTTATGTTTTGAGAAAAAGATCACAGCATATCCACGGAGTGAATGATGATGAGTGGGGCGTAGCGTTCGTCCGTCCGGACACATAAACGGATGGCCAGACAGTCTGACGCCAGTATGGACGAACAGAAAGACGGACGGACTCACGGACAGACCAACACACGGAAGCCCAGACGGATGGATGCACAGACGAATGGCCGAAAGCACAATTGTACAGACGAACGATTCGCCCCACGAATCATCATTTTGGCCGCGTATATGCTGTGAAAACCACTGACGCTATCTATTGTGCAACTCATCAATTGGCTACATAATACTAGTACGACTACAGAGGAAGGAACGACCCAAGCCTCAAGAGCTTTGCCCTTGAATGATTTTTGAAATTCCAAGTTCCCCATTCGCCATTTGGTCATCTGGCAGCCGACGCCTTGAAGTTCCCCATTGCCGTTAATGGTAAAATTTAAAAAATATATTTTATTCCTTGAAATAGAAATCGCAATGATGAAACTTGTCACATACAAAGAACTGTTTATTTACTTTAAATTTAGGTAAAAGGTGATTTTTAATTGAGCCACCATATGATGCAAATTGCGTCTCAATACGGACAGAAATGACAATTCTGTGAAATTAGTGATCTTTTGTCGTAGAGGTTAACAGCTTAAGATGTCTAAAAATAATTTTTCATCAAAATATCGTTTCTGTGAAGTAAGTAGTCATAGCTCAGATATTCGCACAAAGCGCAGTATCGCAATGAGAAAATGAAAACATAACACATTTTGGCTAAATTCTTGCAGATGTATGTGGCCGAAAATTTGTAATAATATTACTGAGTTTCAAACACCTTACATAAGCCCCTTTACTTAACGTGTACCAAACTTGGTATAAAAAAAGGTGCGGAAGTTGTAAAATATTTTTTTTTTCACAAACAACACTCAAACAACAGTCTGCAAAGTTTGAAAGGCAACCACGTGACCAAAAGCTTTTTTTCTCTCCGAAATATTCAAGCAGTTCACTGTTTTCAGTGCATTGAATCAGCACGATTTATTTTTTCAAACACATTTGCCATAGCCGCAAAATTGGCTGGGAAATGACCATTGCATACTGCTAAACTAGGGCCATTTGTTTCAATCAAGCTGTGAGGGTGAGAAAGCATAACTCCTTCCCGATGCAGCGTAGGCTGTTCAGTGGCTGTGCGTGTTGTGTTCCCCGATAGATATGCTGCCAAGTCTTACATTTTGGCTGCAACACATGCTTAGATACCGTGCAGTACGTATAACATTGAAGTGTTTTTGTGCAACAAAAAAACTAATAATACGCTTCACATAGCGAAAATACCTTTAACATCTGAAGCACTTAGCGAAGTTAAACGCCAAAGCGAAGCGATGGCAATAAAACTCTGAATAACAAGAATATTTTGAAAGTTACACATGATGGAAACAATCTGAATAACATGTGCTGGAACGTTAGCAGTTATGTTCAAACAAGCGTTTGCACTGTTCAAGTAGGCAATTCGACCACACATACAGACTAAAGGTCTGTTCAAACAAAAGTCATGCTTCAGTCATGCTCGATCCGCTACATAGACACGGCTGTCGGCAGTGCCACGCTACGTTGCGGGTGAACGAAGATACCGGTGCACACAAATTTAACAAAATTGAATGTATTAGCAAGTAGGCAAACTTCGCGAGGCGCACCTAACGCGAAACAATATGCTGTGTTGTGATTCGATGCATCAACCCGAGTTATCACGGTAATGTTACCACACAAAACGAAAAACAACCGAAAAGAACGACATGGACACCACGCCCTTGTTTTCCGTTCTCGACCTTTTGTGCAATAAGAAAAAAAATAAAGAAAGTAAATGAACTACCGACATGCCCAAGCATATGCGTCTTAAATACGGCTGATGCTTAGAGCTAACAGGCGCCGTCCCCACACATGTATTAATTAGTAAACTGAAATTGATGTGCAGCACGAGCGGGCCCCGTTAAAAACGGCTGCCAACAAAGGGCACCGCAAAAATCTGTTCAATTTCTTCGCTGAACCTCAGCGGCGCACGCTCACTCTGCTTTGTACTCCAAACAATCTAAACAAACAAACAAAAAACTTGCCCACAATCACAGTTCGACATCATCTCCGTGAAACAGTTCGGACAAATATTCTCGCTAAGTAAACATATGCTGATTTATCATCAACTAGTTGAAAACAAAACTGTTTGAAGTCGTTATTCTCGTGCTGACGCAGTTAACAAAGCGCTGAACAGAACAACGTTGAGAGCGGTACTCACTATTTCACTTCGAATGCTCCACAATATGAATCCACAGGTTCAGTCTCCAGGATGGTGCACCTTCGCAATAATCAGCAGTGACAGAACACACTGGTGGAGCACAGAGCGCAGGCACATTTCAAACTAAACACCGACTAATAAACTCTACCGATCGAGAAGCCACGCGCATCACACGCACACACACGGGAGGGTTTATCGCCAGCGCACACAGTGACATGTAAGACGATGTCGACCCCTTTCCCGCGCTGTGCGCCCGACGCGCAGCAATACCGGGCAGCCACGGAGGAAGGCGCGCAGCCAAGGTTGTCTACGCGACCAGACTTGATGGCGCCTTGTGGCGCTCTCAGACCGGCTAGATGCGGTTTAACGCTAGCTCCCGCCCTCTGCTAATAACGCGGGCGCTGCTCTTTTTTTTTTTTTTTGGCGGCAGCGATCTGTTGCCAAACTCGTTCTTCAACAGTGCATCGGAATCGCAGTGAACTTTGTGACGGTGCAGTGCGGCCAGCACGAGCTACTAGTCAGAACGCGCATTTGTAATATTCTGGAGCAATGTTTAGTGCACCTTCACCGACCTAATGTAGTGAATTTCGGTAAAAAAGCTAAGCTGATGCTTTTTGTTTAGCCCTATGGGCCTTTAGGGACTGCACATTCAGGGTCACTCAAGCGATATTTTATGATCACTTTCATTTCGGTAAATAGATTGCAACAATGCATGCATCAGCCATCACACTATTCGATGAGAACATACTGCCACGTGCGTACTGCTAGGAACACGAAGACGACAGCGCATACGCGTATCTGCACGCTTTTATGCAGCAAGCAATAACAAGAAAGAAGAGGAATGCTCAGACACGCAGTAAATAAAAATACTGACCTGCTGCTACTTTCTCAACCTGTTAATTACTGCTTCTGTCTTCACTTTGCGGCAATACATTTGTACTTAGCTTGCAGTCCTTGGAACAAGACCACGGCTGAGAATATTTCATCAATGCTGTTTTCTCACTACCTACAAAGTCAAGGCTTTGATCGAAGCACGTCTGCTGGGGAAGTTACATAAATTGAAAGAAGGGGATCCACAAAAAAAAACGGAGAGAGCGAGAGAGAGAACTAGAGAATGCGTTTCGGCTCCCTTGAGGAGAGCTTTGTTCGCATTTAGTCCACAAGGCTCCCGTCATTGTGAGCAAGGCTGCGTCAAGGTCACCGAAATGTCCTTATTCTGCAATTTTCTTTATGGTTGGTGTCCTCTTCCTAATTTCCATGACGCACTCTTAAGGACACATGAAGATGAACATTCGCTACAGTAATTATATAAAACGTGCCTGCTAAAAACACATGAAGTCAATGTTCGTTTTTAAGGGACCTGATGGCCTGCTGACGTTGTGGTCATGGCTAAACAACTGTGCTGTTGCTTTTTTTTTGCAGTTGGTGGTTGTTTTATCTCCAGCTTTAAAAGCCTCGATCTTATGGGGGACAGGGGGAGGGGGAAGTGTTCTATGCATGTCTACACCAATGTGCGCAACATTAGCTTGTTCAGGTAAATCAGTGTACTTTGTGAGTGTTGACTAATCACGCAAATGACACAGATGAAAGAAACAGGTATAGGAGAATTGGCCCTTACTCTATTGAACAAGCGTCGTTCCTATTGTATCTTCCATCTTATATTAGTTTGCGTGCTTTATCGATGAAAACTGCGTTTCGGTCACATTACTTTCTGCTTCGATTCATTACTAGACTCGCAAGCAGCTAGTAGTGGGAGCCTTGCTGGTATCAAGATGGTTAACGTATACTAACAGTATAAGCAAAACGGCCCGAAAATGTCGTTCATTTCTAGCCTTGTAGGCACGTGTGTTCAGATTTGGGTGCACGTTAAGAACCCCAGGTGGTCGAAATTTCCGCTGCCCTCCACTACAGCGTCTCTCATAATCGTCTGGTGGTATTGGGTCATTAAACGCCACATATCAATCAATTATTTGTAGCCTTGCTCATTACACGCCAAAAATAAGGGTGTAAATGGGGTGTTTTGAGGTTGTTTCAATTACGAACACCTCAAATTTCAAAAATGGGGCGTAAAAAGGGTGTTCATATGGGTGCTTTTATTGCGTACACCCGTTTTACACCTTTTACGATGCAAAATTTTTTAGAGTGTAGCCAACAGTAGCACGTTACAAGGTGAGAAACATTTCTCACGAAATGTGCTTTGATGATTGATTAGAGGAGTTTAAAGTCCCAAAAACACCATATGATTATGAGAGGTCGTAGTGAAGGGCTCCGGAAAATTCGACCAACTGGGGTTCTTTAACGTGCACCCAAATCTGAGTACACGAGCGTACAACATTTCCGCCTCCATCGGAAATGCAGCCACCACAGCCGGGATTCGATCCCATGACCTGC
Organism: Rhipicephalus microplus; assembly: GCF_043290135.1. Lineage (NCBI taxonomy): Eukaryota > Metazoa > Arthropoda > Arachnida > Ixodida > Ixodidae > Rhipicephalus > Rhipicephalus microplus. Next base: position 116,178,668 of record NC_134701.1, read on the forward strand.
GGGTCAGCAGCCGAGTACCTTAGTCGCTAGACCACCGTTGCGGGGCACATGACATGTGTAATTGGTCAAATTGTTTACTTGAATACACAAAATATAGCTTGAAATAAATGAGGAGACGCAAAAGAAAATGTGCACGTATATATATTTTTAGTTTTTACTGATGAATTTCAACGTGATAGAGGGATAATGTGCGTGCATTTCGGATGCATTTGTGTCCCCGCGGTAAGCGCATCAAAAAGATGCCAGCCCTGGAAATCAAATTATTAGCCATGTGCATTCGAGCACTCAATACCGAGATTTAGAATAGCGTTAGCAGACGTTGATGGCATTTAGGGTGGCACATGAGCTTTGGAATAGCTCTTGGCCTTCCCACAAACCGAAATGTACAATCGGAGCTGCACCATATCCCCGACACCTGCAGTTTGTGGTGCCTTGCGGGCTGCCCGGGCCGCACGCTATTTTGTATTTCCTGTGGGGGGGGGGGGAAGGGGGGCAAGCACGAACGGAGGCTCACGTTGCGACATATCTGCAGTGGCAGTGACCGCACCGTAAGGGGTTGCGGTGTGCTATGGCGAAAGTACCTAAAATGTTCATATATTCTTGCGCGTCTAAACCAGCAGCTCTAAACGAGCGCGCACCTTAGGCTTACATTTCGCAGAAATAGGCGCTAGATAACAAAACAATGCTGGTCAACAAAACAACGCCGCTCGCGTGCTCGAGGCATACTCGAGGGTTGGGCTTGCTCGAGAATGTCTTGCGCACGTGAACGTTTTCTCAGAGGCTGGAAAGGATCGGGAAGAGACTTGGCTTGCGAAGGCTACGCCGGGCCAGCGGCAACGATTTTGAGCTCGCCTCCACACGTCATCCTTTCGCGCCGCTTGAAAACACCACATTTCTCAGCTCGAAATGAACCAACTAAAAAAATATTTGTAGCATAATGCTGTTCATTGAACACACAACAACGGCAACGAACTAACTAAAATTTGTTATGGGGCCTGGTAAGTAACACTTTAAACAAAACGTTTCACTTCGTTTTCATTGCGGGAACTGCTAAATCTATTCTTTATTTATTTCCGGCATAGTAAATTTATAAAGTCGCGATATAAATTTGTCCTGATTAAAGCTTCTACAGTTTGAAATTCTTGGGCAGCATCACACACCCAATACAATCAGTCAGCTCCACGTACAGTGCAAATCGATGATACGCGAAGCACGAGTGGGGAACGTTGATTTGGCACTTTAAAATCAGCACAATATTAATACTAAGCAGGCCGTACATGATGCGCATAAAATAACTAGATTATTAGGACCTGATTTCATGTTCGTCATACAATAACGGCACTCGATGTCGACCAAGGTATATATCAAGGTAGCAAACTGGTCCCATGCACAATATGAGCGTGACATGTAAATCATGTCGTACATGACATGCATGTCGTTATTCGTATGTTAGGACCCGTAATTCATGTTCGCAACACAGTGACATCGCTCCACGTCTAATAAGGTGTATATCCGGCTAGCACACCGGCTGCAAGCGCATGATGAGCATGTCATGTAAATTATGCCGTACAAACCTTCTATATCATGAGTATTTTCTTCACGCCTGGAATTTGTGTTCGTCGTCCATTCACGTCACGTAGTACCAAATTTTGTATATATGAATCTAGCGATATTGCCGTCAGCGTGCTATGAGCGTAACATGTCATGTTTTACATGACACCACGTATGTCATGATTATCATGGTTGGACGTGTAATTTGCCTTCGTCGTCTTTTCACGTTACGTAACACGAAATTTAATATGCCTGCAGCTAGCGATACGGCCATGAGCGCGCTATGAGCGTAGGATATATAGTCGTATCTTATATGACACGCATATCATGAATATCATGTCTGGATGTGTAATCTACCTCCGACATCTATTCACGTCGCAAAATACCAAATTGCGTAAATGCTGTGCTAGCGAAGTGGCCGCGAGCACATCATTAGCGTGCATGTTGTGATGTTCTTACATAACACGCATGCCATGATTCACATGTTTGCACCAGTAATATACCTTTGTCAATCATTCCTGTCATGTAACACCAAACTTAGTATATATGAACCTTGTCCAACAGCCGCGAGCGCATCATGAGTGTAGTGTGCAGTCGTGATATGTGCGTCATGGCATGATTTCCATGGTAAGGCCTTTCCTTATGTTCTCCATGCAGTCATGTCATACCATACCAGATGTGAAATATGTCACGTGAACGAAACCACCCCAACAGTATCATGACTATGCCATGTAAATCACAACATTCATTATATAAAAGTCATGGTCTTCATGGTCTGAGTAGCCAATTATGCTCGGCATACAGTCATGATATTGTCACCACCCCGTGACAATATTCAATACGAAATTTAGGGATAGATCCTATTATCATAACGGCCAGAAGAGCTAAATGTCGTATGTGGGTAGATAGAGAGATAGAGAAATAGATACTGTCAAAGTCGTCAAATTTAGCTAAAAATAACGCTTCCTATGTTAAACAGCACAACGTGTTTGCTTTATTGGTGATGCTACCAGGCAATGGCGGCAGCATTTAGATGAAAGTGAAATGGTATAGGCCCACGTACCATTCGTTGTCAGTGCATGTTAAAAAAACACCATATGGTCGAAACAACCGCAACACTCCAGTAAAGCATCTAGCATTAGGACATCTTGGTTTTGGAACAAACCCCTGACTGATAACTGAAATGACTTTTGAAGCTAATTCTCGCTTAAATATTTTATATGCCACTCCAATCGGTTAATTGATATGTGGGGTTTAACGTCCCCAAACCACCATATGACTATGTGAGACGCCGCCGTGGAGCGCTCCGGAATTTTCGACCTACAGGGGTTCTTCAACGTGCACCAAAATCTGAGCGAACGGGTGTACAGTATTTTCACCTCCATCGGAAATACAGCCGCCGCAGCCGGGTTTCCATCCCGCGATCTTCTGGTGCTGACAGCAGCCGAGTATCTTAGCCACTAGACCACCGTGGCGGGGTGTATACCAATTCAAGTGTTGCACTTGTTCTTTCTCGAAGACATACAGATTTGTGATTTGTATTACGTGTTTTTTATAGATTTATTCAAGATTCATGATGATATATGCAATTATTCAAACGATTTAGTGGCTGTTCAAGTAGGAATGCAACGACGACATTTTTCGCCACTCTCAAATACATTGGGTGCGTTTGTACCTCTTTTTTTTAAGTTCTTCTTTTCACTCATGTAACAATGTAAAATAAAAGGATGACTGGCCATACAAACGGTTGCTCAGCGCTCAATGCATTGTGATCTAAAGTAAAAAATCAAGTCTCTGGCTCTGTGTAGAACATTTTCGCTGCTCTAGGTCACCTCACCAAGAAGCGATTTTACGAGTTGGCTCCACGTAGCAACAAAATCTGTCTTCACAAGTCGTTCATCACTGCTAGTTCAGTGTTGTTGGTGTGGATGTTTTTTTTTTCAGTCGGGATCTTCACCTTTAACTTTTCATGTCACTTTATAGGATTCAAGCGAGGAAAGGCTTTCATGGAAGCTAGCAAACACCTTTTTTTCTTCTTTTTCATGAATCCAGAAGATCGATGCTTGGCATCGATTTCCACTTACCATTTTTGCTAACTCCATCGGACACGCTTCCAATACTTCAAGTCGAAATTTGAGGTTTTGCGTTTCCCATTCATGATCTTGCTTCGTCGTTTTTAAATGCCCAGAAAAACTCTCATATGATGAGGCAGTTTCAGTCATGTGGTGGAAGCCCTCCCTTTGGAGTTTCAGATAGTTGCGTATAGCGGCCTAACTTAATGAACGTACCAATAATGATGGCTTTGGTTTACAATAATAAACAGATAATTACATTTTATTACTGCTTTAGCCGTGTTCATCGCAATCGCTGGTACGCCGCTTTTATTCGCGGTAAGGCTATACGATGTGTAGGGCGACGTTACCGATTTGGAATTCATACCCAACATGACGCCAATGGCGGTTGCGAAAACCCGTCCAGAGTTTCAAGTAACTTTTAAGCAATAATTTAAATTTTAAAGCAGTAAGTTTTAAAGCAGTAAATTTTAAAGTTTTAAAGCAGTAACAAGGGCAACAGAGAACAAGAAAGATGCAGTACCCTAAGCAATTTTATTTAGTATTTAGTAAAATCTCTTCGTTTTTGGTGCATGGAACACAGTTAGCTAACTACATCTACAGTTTTACATCAGGGAGCCTTTAAAAAATGAAATCAACGCACTGTTGTAAATATGTTGTTTTTTTCAGTTGTGATGTTGTTTTTGCCTTGACGGAAGTTTTACGTCTAATAAATATATAATTTCATCTATTACTTGTATTATGAAAAAATATAAATAGAAATTACTGCGAAATAATCGGAGGTGTTAAGTAAAACGTACGTGCCATCACATTGTGTAGCAGTAAAGTTTTGCACATTTGTACTCTTTTTAAGTAGCTCAATTAAAATAGAGGCTTGGTGCACTCTTATTGCACTCAGGTACACATCGTATACATATAAGTTCACAGTTTCCGGTTGGTTTGTGACCGTAGTCACAGCAATTTTCTTCGGTCACATTGAACCGCATCTGTGAAGACACTGCATATTGAAAAAAAAGGTGAATCAAAACCCGAATAAGGACGAGCAACATGTTAAATATTTACTGAACTTTTCATCAGATTTTCATAATCTTACAGAGCGTATGACCCATAGCTATAAAATACAAATCTGAAAATATTTGCCAATCAGAGTTTCTTCGTAGTGGTCGTGCATTTTGTAATTCATTGCCTGCGTTGTTGTCTTTTGTGAAGAATTTGTGTTGATGAAATCATTATGGCGTCCTTGTCTAAATAATATACGTTTACGAGCTGTGCTACAAATTAAAGAGCAACAGAAAAAACTAAATAGTTAGAGACGTGACGTTCAGATACACAGATTAAAATAACGTGAGTAAGAATACGAATACGTTCAACGAACGATGCAGTTAGGGTTCAAAGTATGAGTTAAGCTCAAAATGAATAGTTACGTGCAAAATAAATACACAGCGACGTTTACAAAGCAATGAGGGAGCTGCATGCCAAACCAATTAGAAGCCATCGCATGATGAGGTTGCGCGGATATGTCTTTATATAATCCTTTCTTATGATGCTACGCATTCGTGTTTAATAAAAGACCTTGAAAAACGGGGTATCACGGCAGGGAACGTTTTGTACTTGTCTCCTTCATAGCTGCGACGGCAAGTTACAGTTTCGAAGAATACGAATGCGTTTTATTTGAAACATTGATTCATGTGACGCCAAGCTCTTGAATTATTTTGCAGTTGCAAGTTTCCTTCTTCCAGTTGATTTCTACCACATCCATGTTTATGTGACTGACAAACACGCACGGTACACATAAATATTTATGCTATAGGAAAGCTGACATTGATACACAATGAATGTTGAAGAGGACAAGAAAAGTATCTCGTTGTGTATTCGGTCAAATATAAAAGTTTATTAAAAGCAGGAAAGTAATTTTCAATATACATGTGATATTTTAGATTTTTTTTTCGAGCTGCGATTGTAGCTAGAACGCTCTTTCTATGAGTGTGTGTTCCTATGTCCAGCTTGCAATTGCGGTTTTTCTGTTTTTTATCTCACCTTCCACTACCACTTTCTTGCCCCCCTTCTTCACCCTGAGTTCTGGGCAAACCGGATGCTTATATCTGGTTAACGTTTAGGCCTTGGTCTTGATATCTCTCTGTCTCTCTTCTTTAAGCTTTTAACGTTAGCCAAACGCTGCCTAATACTTTACGACTTGAACGACGCACTTTACAAAGATTTGCAAGTTCATTCAAATTTTCACATCTTTTTCTTCTCCGATGAAGGGAGTCGCGTGGCTTGTGTATATTTTTTTCTCTGTAAAGCGCTACTTCCTACTTACATGTTCTGTGGCATGTACGATTTGGAAAACTGCATGCAATCAATATGATAAGTTCAACTCCCGCAATGTCTTCGCAAAAAAAATAAAAGACAAAAAAGCTGACCGTTCAATCGAGGTCACGTTTGACGTGCCGTCTCTCGGAGATACCCCGCAGAGAAACGCCAACGTTCTCATGAATACGAATTGCCCTGTCAATTCCAGGATGCCTCCCGGGAGGACAGCCGGAACTTCATTACTTGTTTTTCTGAGCGCCCAACCATTGCTGTTACGGAGGCGAAACCATTCCGTTGTTCGCTGGCAAAGTATATTTGAAATTTGAAGCAGTAAGGCGATATTAACGCTTTCTTATGTGCACTGTCTCTTAGTAGAAGAAAATAAATCTCCTAGTATGGACAGGAATAACTGCATGGATATTATAATGTTCGAAATTTTGATGATTGTTCGAAACCTTCATGGCCACACAGCAAGGTTGATTGTGTGATCGCGTCTGGCCAGTGCCCTAACGGCATTGTGTGATTTATACCAGAATCAAATAATAATGAGCTGTCTTCGATAAAGAGACGTGATATTCCGTCGTATGGACGATAATGCTGTGGTTTGAACTATTGTGACATGCTGATATCATGCTTTAGAAACATCATCATTTACACGGACATTCAGATTGAGCTGCCTCTAACGAGTGTTAAGAGTGTGAGCCGTATTAAAGGGAAAATGAATGAGTAATAAATATATTTCAGTTTCGAAAACTGTCATTGGAATGTTAAAAATAATACTGGAATTCAAACTACTATGGCGTGAGAATTGTGAACGTTGACTTTCCAGCAACATTTGGTATTACTTTTTTACTTCTGTGTAGTGCGTGCCTTTCATATGACTACTCGAAGCACTGAAATTCTCCTACCGCATCATAAAGACAACAAGCGAATACGGAGTCTCATACTCGTTTTGTGTGTTTGCCCGAATAGTGGGTTTGCTCGTTTTGTGTGTCTTGTGACGAGAAGTATTCATTTCTTATCTTGTGGACGAAAAAAATAATACAGAAAGCATCTTTTATTCAAAAAAATCTTGTACCGAGTCCTCTAAGTTATTGTCATGGAGAAATACCGGGCTTCTGCAAGTGACTAGTAAACCGTAAAAAGTTATCTGTAGTTCAAGCCAATAAAATTATAGTTTTATGAATTTTATAGATTTTCAACCAACCTCGAGGGCTTCGCGAAATCCCTGCACCTTTTTGCGCAATGTAGTTGCAATCTTAAATCTCTTATTGTAGCGTATTCAACAAGCTAGCTCTCTAACACTTTCTGGTGAATCGACAGCTTTGACTGCTTCATTATTCACTTAGCGTGTACGGTCTTCGTCTGAGTGACTGGAGTTCAAGTCTTTGCATTTTTTTTTCTTTTCATATGTTATCCCTACAAGCAAGTTTAGAATATAGGATATTCATTTTTCTTTCTCATTTTCAAACTTTCCTTACACTCTGAGTGTACTTGAACTAATTAGATTCTACAAGTGTGTTTCTTAATTTTTCCAAAACTGTCAGATGATAGTGATGCGCTGCCCAACAGCTTTTTTTCAACGTCGCGTACTCCCGGAAGTACTGTCCAGATGTAGAAAACTGCGTGAATTTCCCAACATGCGAACAGGGAAAAAAAGCTGAAAGCAGGTTCGTTTTTGCTCCGCAAGTTTTCAAGTCTGCATTGCATCAGGATCACTAATTCTTCAGCACCCTCTATTAAGAATCATTGGCATCACAATTGTAGTAGGATTAGCAGTTGCGAACATACACATAATACTCATGTGAATATTACCACGTGCACCGCCTGCAACCAATCTTGTCTGTGAGCAGCCATTTAAAGCGTACACCCACTCTTCACTACGACGAAGTTAGCCAGTTCTTGGACTACGTCTAATGAACAAAACTTTTGCATGGAAATTGCATTATAAAAAACAACAAATTTTGCATTTTAGCCCTCAAGAATCAAACCAGACCATTTTTGTTGATTATTATGTTTTTACAAGGTTGTTTCCTCAACACTTCCCCAGAATCACCAAATGACCATTTAACCCTGTCAATCTTATGTCACGCATGAATGAGTAACGAAATATTTCGCTTGTCAGCTTGTGTTCGAATAAGCTTTCATAGCTTTGCCGTGGCCAAATTCAATGTTCCAATTCAATTTGTTGAAGCAATACAGTGCTGAAGCAACCGGAAGCGTTAAGTCACCGGCTTGTGGTTATAACAAGGTAAACATCTTATTTGTTGGTGAGACTGAAAATTTTCATATGCAAGAAGAAATAATCTATTCGCACAATTTCACAGTGCAGTATAGAGACAGGCAAGATGACTATATGTAGTAGAATAAGAAAAAGATAGGTATATGTGTCGTGTGCATTGTGAAATTTCGAAATGGTATGTGGAAACGAGGAAGGCATCCCTAGTATATAGTGAGTACACGAAACCACATTACTGGCAAATAAGTAACATTTTAGAAAATTGTGAAGGACAAACTCACAACACTTATCAAAATATCTGGTCTCCCATTGTTGAAATAAATTATCATCATAACTGATGTATTTGACTGAACTGCATCTATTCTTGCTATCATAGTGTGATATGAAATGTTACTTATTCCTTGTTTGTTTGTAGTTTTGCTTCCTGTTTACTCTTAGTACAACCTGCCGTGGTCGCAGAGCTTGTATGATGATCAAAATGTCGCTCATACAATCCAGGTCACAGCGCCTTTTTTTCTAATGAAAGCAAAAAAGCTGTGAAAATGCGGTGTTGAGCCCCCAACGGCACATTCCGCACCTTCGGCTCATCGTACCAGAGGATCTTTTTCTTTGACGCCTTGTTAGCGTACACATCTCACGAGGTATCTTCGTGTATATGTAATACATGTTCCAACAAAGATCTCGTGATCTTGTGCAATTGTGGCGTCCCGATAGTGTCAACTACGATAACGCAGTTTGTTGTTTTAGTTTAGCCAGTGCCTATCTGCGAGAGGTGTAGGCAAGCTGATCCCGGGTCTTGAAGACAGGATTGTAGTATTACATGCCCCCGCTGTAACTATTTCGTGAGTATCGTCAGACGCAATGTCCATGGATATGGATATTTCATTGCCGTCTTCAGCAATACCTAACTTTATTTTACAATCGCAGAATTGGCGTTATTATATAGCAATGCTCGTTTCCAGATAACAGCCAACGTACGATCAGCAGGAGCAATCTTAAGTGTACAAGCGTTTTTTCATAGCTGGTCAGCTGGTCATTCTTACATGATAAACTCGTGGGCTAACTCAATGATGGCTCAGCCATGGTAATTATTTCCATTTTATTGTTTTTGTCTTACAAGTTTTGCACGAAAAATGCATACTGACTGTTTTAGGCAGATAAAAAACCCTCCTTTATTTATAGTGTTTGGTCTTGGTGGGTAGCGAAGGATGAAATGACTAAATATTCGAATTATACCTCAAATGACTTTTAGCGCTTGACTGCGACTACTTTTCAGGCTGGTCTCATATGCTGGCCGCAGTGGCTTCAACGCTAGAACACAAAGCAATAAACACACGTAAATACCCAAGCAAAGATGTAGCCTCAAGATAAGAAAGTTAAACATTTTGAGCGTGGCAGCTATCAAAGGTTTTGTGTTATCATAAACATGGTTCATTAGGAGACCCCTATTTAGATTTGGCTATGCCATTCATTAGGCTTGTAACTTGTTGTTTCCGCCACTTCATCAAGAAGAATCTTTATGGACCTAACAATTGCTATGAACATTGATTGCTAATCATCCCATTTATACGCATCTCAAGTATTGCGTCGACAGCCTCAGAGAAATATTAATCAAACCTGAACAGCAATGAGCTGCGGGCTACTTCTCAGGTATGTAGCTGGACATCTAAGCTATAAAGAACCTCCCTTAGGTTTCATAGCACGAATATAGCGCTGCTTTCCAAGAAGCCAATAAATACTACTGGTTTCATAACTGCGTTTACCATCAATAAAGAAGCTATTCTGCGGCATTTCCTCTGTTAAGTAATTGCAGACACATTCGCCAATGTTTCATATGTTAACGCAATGAAGCCGTGATTGTTTACAGGTGTAATGTCACGACTCTTTTATTTTACTTTTACAGCAGAGCTATGTTTCTATGAAGAAAGGTAGCGACTGTACCAATAAAAATTCTGCCGCAGTTTCATTTCGTCATTCGCGACGCTAATTCCCAGATGTCCTGAGAATAACGAAACGCGGTGTTTTGGCGCACTTTTGCGCAGTACGGCTTCCCTCTTTCTTCCTCGATTTACGCACAGCACAACTGTTTCATGAAATGGTTCCGGTTTGCGAACAGGGAATGGCAGGAGGTTCTGCATATTGTTACCGTTCAAAGCAAATGGTTGGCACGCCACCAGGGAGCCAGCTTTAATTAAAGCCATTCGCAAAAGACGTGTAACCGGGAATTGGAAACCTTCAATGTGCAGCCTGAACTCATTTTTTTCTTCCTTCTCCCAGGTTCCGCTCAGCCTTTCTTATAGGAAATTGCATTTGACGAGTATGTATTTCTATTCGCACAACTCCTTTGCCTTTAACTTATAAGGCGTGAATCGAGATCTAACACTGCCTCTCCTAGACGACTGAACAGCGGGTGGCCATTTAGATGTTCTGTCGTTTCGAAGGAAAGCAGAACGACAACGTGTTCATTTCAATGAATTAATCTCACTGAAAGTGTATAAAATTTGCTTTAGTCGTAACTTTTTAATAGTTACAGGCAATCTTGAAAATACGTGCACAGTTGCTTCACAGATATCGCTGGTTAGTTACCTGGCGGGCGTTTTGTTAAAGTACGAAGCGTTCACTCCTTTAGTTTCAACGCAATATTTCATGATCGTAACTATGTAGTTTTACTGACTGGGTTAAAAAATATACGCGAGGCCTACGCAGCATGCACACACCAGTGAAAGCGACAGCTGAAAGAGTGACCTTTCAAGAGCCCTTTTAACACGATTGTGTTTTATGCTAGGATGCACCGAGACATTCGTCCTAATATGTCCCACTTTATTATCATCTGGGTATCTTCGACAAACTTCTTGCACCATCCTTGTCTCGAGGCACTTACAATTTCCTCAAGATCACATGAAGACATGCAGGCCATGCAGAGTTGAATGGGCTTATGAGTCACGAATGACTGCAGTGACTTGGTATTGCAGCGCCTCTTATATAACCTAATTTGTTTTCCAATGTTTGTAACTAGCATGGTTGCAGCTGGAACGCACAGAAAAGACTCTTTGCGCACCGATATTCAAGCTTAGTTAAGTTAATTATGACACGAAGGTTTTTTTATTTCTCCAGTGCAGGGTCTGAAACCCACCTCCGGGTGTGGGCCTTTTGAATTCATATCCGCAAGGGCCGATTTATATCAGGCCGTTGCTCTTGTGAATGTATATTCACAAGGGTCACTATAGAGAAGAAAATAACCCTTAGGGAGGAATGGGTGTAGTTTGTACAAACTGCTATTAAACGTCAATTGAAAGAAAGAAAATCGCAGCATATTCAAGCGATAAATTATGACGAGTGGGATGAACCTCTTCGCATGAATACACACACGGATGAACAGATGAACGGCTACTGGCTACTTATGGTTGCAAACTAGCTACTCCTACGACGACGACACGGGACATACGACCCACGGCGTAAGGAGCTTCACCTGGCTACTACTACCACGACGACGACACGGGACATACAACCAGTTTGGAAGTCTTGATGATGATTAATATGTGAGGTTTAACGTCCCAAAAGCACCATACGATTATGAGAGACGCCGTAATGGAGGGCTCCGGAAATTTCGACCACGTAGGGTTCTTTAACGTGCACCCAAGTCTGAGCACACGGGCCTACGACATTTTCGCTTCCATCGAAAATGCAGCCTCCGCAGCCGGGATGCGATCCCGTGACCTGCGGGTCAGCAGCCGAGTGGCTTAGCCACTAGACCACCGCGGCGGGGCATTGGAAGTCTTCGCTAGAATAGCTCCTAATAGTGCAGCACGACTGAGCATCACTGCTTTCTAGTTTCGCCTTCTTAATTCTATTTGCTTGATTGTATTTGGCACATAGCGTTCGCGCATCGGCATTGCGTTGGGTGTAAGATTGTACACTGACTACAAGGCGCACGCGTATACGAAACTGAAACTTTGACGCTTCATCCGGTACTTCTACGTAGTTTTTCAAAACTTCGAGTAGGTAGAAAGCTGATGAGCTTGGTTGGCTTCTGGAGGGATGTTAGAAGCATTTACTATAAAGTGTTATATGACTATAAGTATCGGTACTACGAGCGGTCTCCATTGGCTGTGCTATCGGCTACTTCGTTCCTAGCATCATTCTCAAGCGCACACACTGTTGGCAGCGTTGAGAGTGACGTCGTCTATCCCATCGCAACCGTAGTGCCGAGCACGTGCGCATCACTTTCTTATGAAAGCTTTCACATAGGTGTGTCGCGGACCAGTCTACAAAATTACCGACAGTGGAAACGCAAGAGAGTTCGCGTTCGCCGGGCCGATGGTGTACTCCAGGCACAAGAACAGGCCGTGGAGGCCGAGTAACGGCAGCATATGCGTATCGGCGATTCGGCAGCCTTGCAAGCTGCGCCAAATGGCGAATGGGAATTTGAGTGCCGGTGGCGGGCTCATCATACGAGTTACGCCGCCGTGCTAGCTCTGAATTTAGAACGCTTGCAACAACAGCACCCCCCAAGAAGCGGCCTAGCGGGCACAAAAGAGCCAACGTGATGATTGCGGCAGCACGTACAGCGGGGCGAACGTGCCCTCGGTGGCAGTTTCTCCAGCGGAACTTTCGCTTCGGCTACGACGTCGATGACTGCTTATGATTCATGAACAACTATTGTGAATAATGCGTTGCGAAACGCATTTAAACGTTCATTACCCTACTGCACGACCAGGATCATGTGAGAAACAGTGTGGGGCATGTCAAAACGTGCGTCTAAGCTCATTGAGGAGCTCGAAAGTGTAACCAATCACTGTGAAAGACATCAGTGCAGCGTCCAGTTAAACCGACTGACAGACACTGGGCACCTTTAGCTGGCTGCATTAAACTAAAAGTGCTCAGTGTTATGCTTCCCGCTCCGTTCAGCCCACATATGCCGTTGGTTACGCCACTGCGCATGAGCTATAGATGGTCAGATGCTGAGAGTAAGAGTGGACCGTTGTAGCGAGCAAACGGTAATGTGACGCGAGAAAAAAACAACCAAAATGGCAGCCTTTTGTGCCGCAAGTACACACTGCTTGGGACACGCAGTGGTTTTTCAGCAAACGCGAGAGCACCAGTGGCACTTCAGGACACAAAAGAATCTGTGTCTCGTCCGAGATATCGTCGCAGCCAATCTTTTTGAGAATCGACACATGTGGGGTGAAGTTGCATGGAAGGATTTCGAGCTGACACTTTGGGTCGTAAAGGGGCGTCTCGAGGTGCTCCTTTGGTACTTCCGTCAAAGAACTTCGTGACTGCTAGATAGTAAGCAATTTTATGCAACAATAGTAACTATCTAGTTTTTAGCAGCAACCACTCTTCCACCCATTAAGAAAAGTTCTTTAGGTTCACTTGCCACAAGCACACGCGTGAATGGGCGGCCACCGGGCAGGGTGCTTGAAACGCCTTTAGGCTGCGTTGAAGTTTTAATAGTGAAGCCTTTCTTTGCAAACTTCGGCGACATTGAGCGTATCTATCTATCTATCTATCTATCTATCTATCTATCTATCTATCTATCTATCTATCTATCTATCTATCTATCTATCTATCTCACTAGTTAACCTTAATCATTCGTATGGAGTTCTTGGCGAGTGTAAATTTTTTAAATAAATTGTCTTAAGCTAGTTGGAACAATCGTTTACCAGGAAACTTCCGATAATGCTTTGTTTAGAGACGTACACGGTACTTCTACGGAAGCTCTGCATATTTATGCAAATTAAGTTTTCTTTCAGTGCTCTATTGAAGTGCAAATGCGAAGTTTCCGTCTTCACTCGAATAATACCAAAGCGATGGTCAACTGTGCGACGACAGCTTATTTATCGTGAAAGACGAGGCTCGTAGAAGGATGGCACAGAGTTTCATTAAAAAAGTATGGAGTCACTTACTTGAATCTGACTTGTGAGGCTACGATACCGGAGTGGTGCAGCAGGCATTCCATAGTTTTAGAGCGATATAGACGCACCCAATTGAGGACATTTTCGACACACCAGAAGGAAAAGGTATTTCCTTTACCTTAACTAATCCAGTAACTTAATTTAGGTTTTCCTTGCTCTCTTTCTTACATTCTCTTGTTTTTTTCGAACTTATCCTATTTGGAAATTTTTTTCCCGCTCTATGCCTAATTAACAAGGAAGCTTCAGGATAACAAAGACAAACTTCTCATTTCGCTCAGACATTGTTTTCGAGTGCGGAAAAATTCTATTGTGCAAAAGAAATCATTCAACGTTGGAATCAAAGCACACAATGTTTATCTCTGAGGATACAAAGGTATCACCTACCTAGCTGTCAAACTCAAGTAAACTCCATTTATCTTTTTTATTGCCTTCCAACTTGCTTATTCCGTTCTTAATTCGGAAGTTACATCGCGTTCTATTCTGAATATTTTGTATTCTATGCACGAAAGAGCTCTTCGTTTAATCCGTAACTTGGAATATCATGAACATGCATCTTCGCCTTTTTTCATCAAAGCGCATTCTTTGCATTCGTGAGGTACATAACCACCGTCTCTCTGAGCTTAATGTTAGAATACAGGAATGGCCCTCGCCAATTTTTCGCTACCTACGCTAACAACAGTTTCAACTGCAAATTACACACACCACTTTTTTTGAAAATACGAATTAGGACTACCTATTGTCAGCGAGTTCTAATATGACAAATGCCTAATTTACTAAAGAGTCATTGCCACGTACTAACTTTGATAATGCATGCTCTTTCCATATCATCAATCAGAAAGCAGTCGCAGATGTACTTCTTAGAGCACAGAGGCTTGAGGCTTGAGTGCACCTAATTATGCCATTTCCTTCTGTTGGCAGGCCGTAAGAAATAAAGGACAGAGACCACGCCCTATACTGGGGCCAGTTGTTGTGTGCCCTGCTTCATCTTCCTCCCTCTTCCCTTTTCCTCGCTCTCCACGCTCTGCATCTACGATGCCTCTGTTGGTCATCTCATTCGGCCATGACTGCGCGAGCGAAGAGCTGTCGACAGATTTTTGGTGGGGAGAGTTGACTGCTTCAGTGTAGCTGGACTCTGCCCCTCAGGAACGTTACATGGTAACTTATCAAACGAGGTTCTAGTCGCCGACACTGGCTTTGTCACTTTGGTCATTCCCTGTGCTGGTGTGAAGGCTTGGTTCGTGATTTTGTCAATGAGAAGCGCGGAGGACGTAGTGAGGAGACTCGCTATAGACGGAGTTTCCTGCAGTGATGCGGCTTGGTGTGACATTTTCCCAGCAATAGTTCTGGCGGGTGGCTCTGACTGTTTCGGAAAGCTCGCCAGTTTCTTTCCAAAGCATGAACCTTTCTCCAACGACTCCTTTGATAGCAGGGCACGAAATGGTAGATCCGCTAACGGTACTTGCTGTACCAGATTTGGTCACCTGTGCGTCTTGCAGTAGGTCATACGTTGTGTGTACTTCCTAGTGGAGAAAGTTTTAACAGATCAAGCTCCCTCGCTTTTCGGCGACGCGACTTCTGCTTCTGCAACTTCGCAATTTCGGGCATCCTTACTGTTATTGAAGCAGCTCTGAATGCATACGAGAGATCTTCATCAAAACCATTTCAATGGGAGTTTTCGTGATTCGTGTGAAGGGCTTTGTTTTAATCGATGTCAGACTCTTCCAAAAGCTTGGTGTCGTTCGGAGAGAAAACTCTAGCAAGTTCTAAACTATTGGAGGACCGGCCTGTGGATCTGTCTCCGCCTTGTCAGGGAGGAACGCTGCGGAATGCGTGGCCATATCTGCCCTTAGATGGGAGACTGCCGATTAAGATGTGGGCCGTCTCCTTCTCCTGCCCACGTGGTAACAATATCGGAGCACCTTTTTCAATTTGTGTGGATGGGAATCACTATCTGTCACTGACAAAAAGTGATTGTCAGCTGCTGAAGGAAAGTCATCGCAAAGCTTGGGTGCGGTGTTCTTACAGAGACCAATTGCGCAGTTTGCTAAGGAGGTGCCATTATTAGTTGAGTTTTTAATCGGAAGCCCCTTCTTGCTTTGTCTTCGGTGAAGGTCGCGTTGGGCTCGCTGGAAGAGAAGAGCATTTGGCCCAAAGGGACAATCAGCGCTGCACTCATTGCCGCTGAGAAATGCTGCCAATGGAAACGTACTTTTGCCACGCCGCGGCTTGTTCGCAAAAGCCGCGGATTTTCAGCATTACTCTGGCGTCTTGTGAAGGTCGAACCACAGGCAAAACTGAAGAAACGCCCCACGCAAACCAGCTGTGACAGCTGCATGATGGTACTCTAGAGCTCTCTGCATTGCTCAGGCAGGCAGGCCTCCAGGTCGTGTGAGGCGGCTTTTTTCAGCATTGCGTTGGCGGTGATCAATTCTGGCAGCAAGGCAGAAAACAGGGTTGCCACTGGTGGCCACGTTTTGCCGAATTTGCGAATTTGAAATGCCATTGAGAACTTGAATTTATAGATGGCAGCATGGCAAACTTTCGGTAATGTTCGGCTTAGGTCTTTACTGAGTTATGAATTTATTATTTAGTGCCTTCAAAGCAAATGGGCGAAAATATTTTCCATTTTTTGGTTTTACATCTATGTGTAGAAGACTCCTTTATGCGCAATTTAGTACGTTTGTCCTGTTTAGCGTGCGAACCTCCTAATTCAACTAGTTCGTGCCGCACTACCGCATCGACAAGCAAGCTCCCAGAAATTTAAGTCAGTGGACTGCTTCGCGTCCCTTGAGGAGGTGGCGCATCTTTCTCCATGCTTAAAGAGCTTAGCGCTTATTCAAAGTTCCCCGTGTGAAGTGGCTGGCGGATGGTTAGGTCGCGTGTTCTAACCGCAGCCGCAATCACCGATTTTCACCGATTTTCACCATTCACCGATTTTCTTGAGCAGAACAGGAAATAAATGTTTTGTTCAGTCTCTCCAGACGCAGAACTATCGTCTTTCGACGACATTTGCGGTGTAACTTAGAGATACGGGGCCAATTTGTTTTCTGTCTTGCGTTTTTATATATACAGATACGTACACATATACATCGGTGGCGCTGCAATATCCAGCCACGAACCTCCATACAATTGCTATCACAATAAAAACAACCCACAAAAAAGAGTGCGTAAAAGAGGACAAGAAGTCTACCCCTTTTCTAGATTACTGCAGCATATTTTGTTCCGTGTCTAGACGACATTGATAGTGTAGTGTGCGACTCCAATATTTCAATGTGCAGTTTTAGATATCACTTTTATATGTCACTTTATCATGAACATCGCCAATCTGATTTCAGCGCAGATCCTTGCAGCGTCACGGGCCCTTGGAGCTCCATGGAAATATATGCGCACTTGAGCATTACGTGTAACACAGCATTACTCAATGCTGTACTATCCACACATATGCGTTTCAATTTTTCTGTTGTGGCATTTTTGACATCTTGAGCGTAAGAAATAATTACTGCCCCTTAAAAACATAGCCTTTCTATTGAAAGGTGAAGCATCACTTTCCAGCGCTTTCCAATTCATACTGCTTGCGCCAGCTCTAGAAAGCAGTGGCTTCTCGAGACCCCAAATTAGGCAGTTGCCATTCACATGTGTGCAGTGCGTGTGCTTGTTGGTGTCCTTCTGTGTGTGCGTGTGTGTGTCAGTCTTTGTTTTTGTATGTGCGTAAGTGTGCGTGTATGTACGTTACTTTGACTACTTTTGGTATTTGCTGGTTGTTTTTGTACGAATCAGGGCTGCGATTTTGAAATAAATTTAGGCGTTGAGACATTGTAGTTTCACAGTTTGCTACGCAAGAAATCAATGCGTACAATAGCTGTATGATATACACGTTATAATTCTTTGGAGCTTCTCCAGAAAATCATCTGTGAACGACGCCCAATGGTTTATATTAAGGTGGCCAGGGCACTTTTGCACGTGTTAATCCTACAATATAAGTAGCGCATGTTCCTCAGGGCGTACGCTAATTATGAGTTCTTGGCGTAAAGCGAGAGTCTATACGTACGGCGAGAAAGGAATCGCTGTTATATGACACGGCTGAGATTATGCTCTACAACGGCAACTAGCCAATACCACGCTCGTGCGTGGTATCGCGCGGCAAAAAAAAAAAGAAAAAAATGACGTAGGCAGTCTGTCAAAGTAATACCTGCTGTATGTGCGCCTTGCATCATAACAAAATGGCTCTGCTTTAAGCGCATGGGTGCGTGTGTGTTCAGAGTGTGTGTTCTTGGGTATCTGTGGACCATGATGCAAGATATCTTACACCATGCGGTAGACTCCGGCGTGTACGCAGGTGGCCCCTCCACAGTGGTCTAGTGGCTAAAGTACTTGGCCACTGACCCGTAGGTCGCGGGATTGAGTCCCGGCTGCGGTGGCAGCACTTATGATGGAGGCAAAAACGCCCTAGGCCCATGTGCTCGATTGTGAGCGCACGTTAGAGAACCGCCGGTGGTCAAAGTTTGCGGAGCCTTCCATTAAGGCCCCTCTGCTTAATCATATGGTGATTTTGTAATGACGAACCACACGTATCAATGAATGTGCATATCTGCGTTTGTGTGCGTGCGTGACTCTCTACATAATCAGCCAAACACAGCAAAAGCAATGATTAACAAGAGCAATGCAGGTCACAACACATTGTGGATAACAGGTCAGCCGTTTATGCTCCGCTTAACCCCGTATAACCTAATAACCTAGATTTGTCGGTGTGTCGTTATGTTATACAGAAGTTTGACAGCGCATGCAAAAGCACGATCTGAGATTGACATGGCTCGCACCTTGAAACAATGTTTATTTCGATAACATGAAACCGCAAATAAAGGCAACTTTGCTTTCCAATCATCGCCTTACTCGAGCTCTCTGCAAGTTCTGCTACCATAATGTAGATACAGTTGAACCCTTAGAGGAAGCGTTTCGAAATACACTAATCCGCCATCCTATCAATAAATTCGGCCTCAATAGTTTAGAGGCTTAGCTGACTTGTGCTGGTACTTTCTGAAACATATTCATGCATGTGACCTGAACTTTGTCACTTGCACCTGAATTACTTCCGCGCCTGCAGTGAGTGTCGAATAACCCACCCTACGTTGTATTGGTATAGTACCGATTGAGACGAGTAGCATGAACTGACCCTTATCGAGTATTTATTACGAATAGTGTTCTTGCGCGTTTGCCTTGGCATGATTTTTTTTTGTTTTGGTGGCCAATAATGTCTAATCAAGCTATGAAGACAAGCCAGTTGCTTATAGTCATTGCTATCCAGGCATCTAGTAAAAAAATATGTAAACTCGGCAACTTCGTGAAAGTGCCAAACAACAAACATCCGAAAGCGCAGTCATGGCGTGACGGCGCTGCTTAGCTCGAACATCTAGTACCAACTTCAAGTGATAAGGCAAGCCCAAGGTGACGCTAGGCCCCAAAGACTTCTATCATTCATTAAAGGAAGAGGTTATAAGTAATCTTACACTTGCCTTCGCGATTAAATTTGTTTCCCTCTCTCTTTCATTAGGGTCATTTTTTATGGTAATAGAATGTACTATATTGCCCCGTGCCAATACTGTTAAGTTCTAATGCATTCTATTATCCAGAAGCGACACTTACAAACAAATTCACCGAACTATTCTTTTAGATGTTTGATCCTCCTCAACAATTATGTAAAATTAGGTGTTGTGAGCTGGTCAGTAAACTTCATGAATAAATGAAAGCCACGTAATCAAAAATAGCTATCCTTGTAAGGATCAGAAGCAGGACATTCCGCCACGGTGACTGCGAAGGGGTACTGCGGGACGCAAAAACGTGCTTTACATAATCGTCAGTGTGCGTTAACAATTCCTAAGTTCACCTATAGATTCAAACTTTATTTTTGCACTTTAAATTTGTTGAAGATCAGGTTATGCGTTAAGGAGCGTTTGTACGGCAGCCACTTGAGCAAGTGACCTGTTTCTTGCGGAATGGTCATCGGATATAATTCAAATGTTCCCGATAGCGTACTCAGTGTACTTGTATAGGCAACAAAACCTCTACAACACAAATCACAGAACACCACATCCGCACGGCTCGTTTCCAGGGAAACGCCATTTTCTAGGTGAACAATGAAAACGCATGGTGGGACCCAACCTACTCAAAGAGGTACAGGCATATCAGAGGTGAAGATAACCAGCTATCCACTTCAATTCACTATAGGTGCACTTCGATGTAGCATGTCATGACCCACCTACATGCTTTTCCTGCAAACAGACCAGGTGGAGTAATAGCATAAGCTGTCTCTTTACGTAAATAATTACTCCATCTACCCTACGTCAGCATTTGAAAGTGGTTGTCTTCTCCTTTCCTTTCAATAAGCATATCTTTGCAACAACAACCATGGCGGGAGCATCAGGATTGTTGGTATCTTCTCCCAAAATACCTCTGTATATTTGTTATGTTATGGATAACTGCAGTGGCATTGGGGCTCTAGCGCGCGAGGAGCTAACTGGAAAGAGCGGGGGAAGACGAAGTACAGATTATAAGTTTCTTGCCACTGTATTTCTTGGCCGATCCCCAAGGGTGGGTTTGAGCCACGAGTTTAGGATCTACCTCTACATCTACATATGTGAACGCACGGTGGCCCAAGTGAAAGAAGAATACGACACAAAACATTTCGATTTTCTTTCAAAACCTAAAAATGCGAAAGCTTTATTTCAGTATACGCGATCTCGCAAAATCCAGCCGTGTACAGTAAATGCTGATTAAGAAATGCTATCATTTTAAGAAACGACAATCTTTAGTGTCGATTGGGAGAGGTCTAGCAATTAGGTTTTTATCCACTATGGATTTCAACTGGCAAAAGTCTAGCATAAGCACTGACTTCGAAACGTAACGCTGTTTGAAGCATCAAACATGATTCGAGATTTACCCTCGTCAGCTTCGGGTCCTGCCGGAATCACAGTTCCTATGAATAAAATTTTATTCAAGGTGTGGCTCAGCGACGTCATCAATCTTGTAAACTACTTTTTAAAGAACACCTGGATACCGTATGACTGGAAAATGGCTAAGGTAATTCGATTATTGAAAAATCAAGGATTAGGTTTTAGCATAAAAAGTATGAGACCCATCTCGCTAACTTCCAACATGGTGAAACTCAAAGAGAGGGTCCTAAATGGCCGAATAAGCGTCTCGATAACGAATAAGTTAATATTATAGCCAAACCAAATTCGGTTTCACAGTGAAGGCTCAACTTGGTGCGCCCATGCGGATTTAGACCATCAAATACAGCTTGCTCGTAAAAAGAAACAATACGTCACGTCAGTAACTCTCGACATAGCTAAAGCGTATCACAGTGTCGAGAACTCTATTCTACTGAACACCCTGCAGACCCTACATCTTCCTCATATTGAGTGGATTACTGAGTTCTTAAAATCAAGAAAATTTGATTGCATGAAGGAAGGATGTTCCTTGCATTAATTCAAGCAGAAACGTGGAGTTCCCCAAGGGGCCGTCCTAACTTCTGTAATCTTCAATGCACTGATGAGCTCTATTCGAATTGACCAGTATGTCAGTCTCTACATTTATGTAGATGATATCGTGTTAGTTGCTGCAGACAGCAACATTTACTCAATGCAAAAAAATGCAAAAATTTGCTATTACACTAGAAACTTGGTTGCAATTCATTTTATTATCATTAAAAATCAGTAAAAGCGCGCTCTCGGTGTTTTTCATAGGAGACTCTATTGCAATTCTTTTATTCTATAATCAAAAACCTATTCCAATGGTATATTCAGTCAAGTACTTAGCAATGAATTATAATGAAAAGATTAGTTGGAGCCCACACATAGACTATACAACAAAAAAGGTGCAACGAGCGTTAGGTTTATCACGCAGGCTAACCAGCAGAAAAAAATGGGCTGCGCAGAGACACGAGGTTAACGATATATAAAATATACATGCGACCAATATTGAGAATTGGGTGTGTATTATTCTCGGGGGCCACTCATTATAAAATTAAACATCTAGTAATGTTAGAGCGAGAAGCCCTATGAATATGCCTTGGAGTTCTCAGGTTCGTGGCGAGTAATGTATTGAATTAGCAAGCGAGATTGCCAACACTCCGCTGTCGATTCCACATCCTGAGGGTTCAAACCTTCTTAAAGTTGTACAGTTTAGTGGTGCGAAGATCAGAGTACGCGTTTATCAGCGACCCTGACTCCTTCTTTCTTGCACAATGGCCACGATTTCATACACCTTAAATACTTTTATTAAAAAGAAACTGGATTGCATAAATTTAGACATTAACACGGTAATTGAAACTAATTCCTCAACCCTCAAGACTAGGATAATGTATGATAAAACCTTCCTTCCACAAGCCAAGTTACAGTCTCTTAAATTTTCGACCAATACAAGATCAGATGGCTTGGTACATGCATGAACGAATAATGCAATAGCTAGAGATGCTTCTGTGAACAATGAAAGGGCAGGCGTAGGAAATGCCTCTGATTTCCTCGAGTGTTTTTTTTTTCAGTAAGACTTGCAGATTGCACTCCTATATTTGAAGCCAGGCTAGCAGCTAATACTTTAGCACTTCGAAAACTTCCCACAACCGAAACCAGTGAAATCATTTGTAATGATTAAATTATGGTGTGTGCAGCTCTGATAACCTCAAAACAATCTCGTGCTCTAGCATCGTTCCGCACTAATAGCAAAAGTTGGGCTAGTTGGTGGTTCTTACTTGAGAAGTAAATACAGCGCACAAATATAGACAAGGACAGAGGAAGAGACGACACCGCGCTGACGACTCCGCATATTGGTACCACCGCATTTAAAACTCCTGAAATTTATGTGGGTCCCAGGGCACTGCGGATTACAATAAAATGAACTGGTAGATGCCTTGGCGCAGGCATCACTGGACGGACCATTGGTCTCGGTACTTACCGAGTTGGAATACATGGCAGGGGTTAAATACAGAAAACTCGCTACTTTTACAGATAGCTTGGCAAATATCACAAGATGAACAGATTCCCAGCACCTCCAATTCCCATGTATATCTCAGTGGAGTTAGTCGAAAAAAACTTGAAGTTATCTTCAAGTTTTGGTGCCGTGTTCCCTTATTAAAATTTATTCACAGAGAGCTGGTCTGACACTCTCCCCTATTGGTTCGTCCTGCGAGGAATCGGAAACTATTTAACAGTATTTTGTCTCATATCGTAACTATGCATTTATTAAAAAAAAGACTTCTAGCTGTTCCGTTTGCAAAGCTAGGTATAAATTCAACCACAGAAACTGTTCTAAATTTTAGTGCCTCCAGTTTGGAAAATTGCCACAGAGGTGTATGTGATGCGGTGTGTAAGTTCATTTAAGACTATAAACGTTTTTCAACATAGGGCCCATTTTAACAAATACTGAAGAAAAGCGGGTCGGGACGTAATTTTTAAAATGTCGTAAATCTGAGAGATGCATGCCAAATTAATCGGGTTTGGCAAACTCAGCTCTCTGGTCGGCTCCCGAGATCAAGGTATAGTTATTATTTCAGTGTCTATTTTTTTGTTGTTTTTACTCACTGTCTCAATCTTAGTTTTTTTTTAATATACTGTCTTCCTTCTACTTTTTCCGTTGTAAGAAATAGTGCTGTAATTGTTCACACGAGACTTTACATTTTCTTGGCCTATCCCCCAGACTGGGTATGAGCCATGGATTCTAGGCTACAAACAGACAAACAATCAAACAGAACAGCTCACCTGAATTCGGGTACTGTCTCTGTCTGCTTCATTACAATGGCGCAGGTCGACAGGTGAAACTTTCCGCTGAGGCCACCTGTACGTGTCCTTGCGTGTCGTTGGAAGTGAGGTCTGCTCCATTCAGGAATTCCGTCCACGCTTTCTTGATGGCATCGACCACCCGAACACCGCTTCAGCTGCCCATCGGACCATTAGTGGACGGCGTCCGTGATTCTCCTGTGGCACCAACACACTACCTCACGAACAGCATGCTTCCACTTCACGGCAGAAATACATAAAGACTCCTCTCCTTTGGCAATGCTGTCCACGCTTCTCATGGCCTGCAATCTGTTGCCAGAACTCTGCCAACATGCGATTCCCCACGGAACGCCGTCCAGACTTCTTTGCTCGTGGATCTCAACATTGTGAGGGGGGGAAACGCTGCAAACATGGTGAACGTGATCCTGTCTATTTATGTTTCATGCCCGACAGCGCCGTAGATCTGCAGTGTATCATTGTGTGACTTTGCGGCACGGCCAACGCCATGACAGCTACCAGCTCTGTGCAGTTCTCAGCAATCCTGCCGGCAAGCATCATCTCTTCGGATGCAGCCACCTCGCAAGTCCTTGGGGCTTGCTCAAGTAGCAACGCAGAAATCTGAGGGGCGTTCTGCGACAGCTCTCAGAACAGATCATCTGTTTATCCTCAGAAATATCGGCAATCTCACGTTCTGCCCCATTATTGCCGTTCATCTGCAAACTGCCGAAATTCGACGGGTACTGGAGCGATGCCGATAGCTGGGTGGCAACCGCCAACGTGCTAGTTGTGAGCGCGGCCTGGGCAGAACAATATAAATGGTCCGTGGCCATAGGCCGTCTTCGTGAAAGTGCGGCGGCGTGGCACCGGTATGAAGGTTTGAAGCCGCGGTCATGGGTGGAGTGGAGCTCCAAGCTCATAGCTTGTTTTGGTTCGATTCTCTTTGCTACCTGCCCGTTCATTTCATCCTGCCCTCAGGATGGAGCTCAGAAGAAGGCCGATCTGAAAGTGCAACTCGTGTATCTTCCATCCTGCCGTCCCTCTTTGACCAAGGTGAAGGGCGCCATCACGACTGTTTAACTGTGCCTTGCACAGACATTCCCGCTGTCGTGTTTCGAGATCCTGAAGAGCAGTGGCCCAATTAGTGGACGGCGTCTGATAGATCCCTCACGGCAAGCTCCACAAAATGCCCTGCGGCAAGTCCTGACGCAGGTAATCCGGTAAACATAGAGTCATCGGGCCATCCGGTGGATGTTGAGGCGCCAGACTCTATCTTAGTTGACGTTCGACAACGTGACGAAATATGCGTGCCTCTGCATTCCATGATGCTCGTGCGTGACCAGACGGAAGTGGATCTGCACGCTTTAGATTATTTACTAACTGAGCGTGAGAATATTTAGACCTTGCAAAAAGATGCCCCTAGAGAAAACAACAAAGTCTTCAACACGTCTGCTGTCATTTTCAGCAAACGCCTGCCTGCACAGAGAAAGTCTTTATTCTCGCAACGGCGTCGAATGGGGCCGTTCCAGTTCCAGGAAGTGCCCTATTGCTAAGCGCGGGCGTGAAAACATATAAAATCCCTGAAATTTCTGCGCCGCAGAAGCTAGAAGCCACGTTGCCGAGGAGAGAGGGAACGTGAACCATTAAAGAAGCCACCCTCTAGAAAAGTCAACCAGCCCATGACTCAATGCAAGCGGCACAGACAAGTACTGTTGGCGGATCTACCATTTCGTGCGCTGCAATTATAACAGCAGTTTAAGAGGCATCTTCGCTTTTAAGGCATCTTCACTTGAAAAAAAAAACAGTGAAGATGCCAAAAGAGACGCAGCCAACCATAGGGGCCATCTCTGAGAAAATTTCTTCCCAAGCCATATCACGTCGGAGAACTTCAACTACCCGGAAAAGCAATGCTATTTTTCTCGGTTGTACAAAGCAGGCTTTCTCTACGAAGTAGCAGCGTGGCCGAGGTCCAGGCCACGAAGACACAGTCAATATTGTACCCCGGAGTCGTCATGGACAAAGGGACCAACCAAGGCCCAGTCTCAACAACAACAGGACGAATGCCCCAGGCTTGTGTCTGCCACAGTAAACAACTTGAATCAACTTACAGGTTGATTTTAAGCTTGACCGAGTCCGGCCACCCGGAACAGCCAGTGTCGCCCACTGGAGACGCAGCACACAAACATGCCACCTACATAAGTTCCTACATAGGACGCTTCCAACAATGCACACCTGAAACATTGTCGGAAGCTCCACGTGCTCGCAGTCATGTCCAAGTGTGATGCCTAACTGCAGCGTCATCGGGGCTCTAGCTAGCTGGGAGAAACGGAGGAAGATGAAGTGCAAAATAGACATCTTCTGACCCGGGATCGGGTGTATCTGCCTGCTTCAACGCAGTTCCATTATGTCAGCTTTCTAGCTATGTAACAACGTTGATATTTGCTATTATGCCGTTTCTACTTGTTTTCAGAGAAACTTAGTAGACTGTTGTCCTTAGTATTGATAGATTAGATAATAAAAATATTTCATTTCACCGCCACGGGTTGAGAATGCTTCGCACTTCGGCGGTGTATGTAGTTTTATTGATTTGTGGGATTTAACGTCCTAAAACCACCATATGATTATGAGAGACGCCGTAGTAGAGGGCGCCGGAAATTTCGACCACCTGGGGTTCTTTAACGTGCACCCAAATCTGAGCACACGGGCCCACAGCACTATCGCCGCCATCGATAATGTAGCTACCACACCCAGGATTTGATCCCGCGGCCTGCGGGTCAGCAGCCGAGTACCTCAGCCAGTAGACGACCGTGGCGGGGCTATTAGAAATTATGTGAACCAATCTAACGCACTGAATTACACATTGAAATCTCTATAAAAACCACCACCCATAAAGAGCATGCTCCAAGCACGTACAAGTGTCTATATTCGCACTGTAACCTCTTACTATATTTCATGCCAGAGGGCAGCTGCCTTTTCAGGCAGATGACCAAATCGCCCGAAGCTGACACAGTGGAGGCGGGACGTTGAATTGAGAGAGGGGAGGATAATTATAAGAGAATCGGTGATAATAAAATTCCGCGAAGTGAAAATAATTCGCAAAACTGCATTTAAAATCACGTTTATTTTCAGTATGTTTGTGCCAAAGGTTGCTAATAAAGATAGGTAACAAGCAATATTGGTATTTTAGGTCCATAGTGCCCTGTTCGCTATCGCATAAAAATTGATAAAAGAACAAGGAGCCGTAGGACGTCACGCCGAGGGCTTCATAATACTGGTCCAAGAGCACCTGTTTTAATTGAAAAAGACTGCGCCTGTGGAATACTAATAAGGACAATAGAGTGCACTTCGAGAAGCCTTGAGTTGGAATTGGCTCGTGGGAACGCATTCACTAACTTATTTATAATTGCATCATTACTTAGGAGGCTGCATAGCTGCTTTGAAAGAGCGTTTCTTCTACAAATATATGCTTCTCTCACAGAAAGAGACATCCTAGTATATACCAATGGAAATTCCACCGAAAAATTGGAACACAACAAAGTATAAAAAACACTCATGAGAACTTACCCTCGCAAAAACAGCTAATTTAGGTTTAGGAGTCTCAGCCGATGCATAATATCTTCGAAAGTCGTAAATCAGAAGATTGATGTAAAAATTTCATAAAACTCAATTGCCAGATGCTTCAAGCGTGACACCAAAGAGTGATTTTTTTCTTCTGTTTTCGTCAGCTCCCCCCTTTGCGTTCCCAAATAGTTGCTCTCTTTTGAACTTGCTCAGGGTAGTGTACCTGCTAACAAATAAAAAATAAATGGCAGGTATAATGAAAAGAGCACGAATAAATAATAAAATGTTTTTTTAAGCTTGTGAATGTGCAGTTAACTTGCTTCGTTTTAGATAGAATGGAGCATGTCGGAAATGTTGAGTTACTAAAAAAGTGAAATGAAGGAACTTTCTGGAGATCCAAGAAGGCTAGATAATGGGGGGAAGCATCATGACATAAGGGCGCTTCTTTATGCCTCTTTTTTTAGTTTTTTTTCTATCCCTTGTACTTTATTTTCTGTATTTAAAAAGCCTTCAAGGCCTTCCAATAGCGTCTTTACACGGTAGCCACCTGCTTTTGCGCAGGATCCATTATATTCGGCTGCACATGAAAACGCACTTAGCTTTCGGCAACGATATCAGGCGGCTTTCTTGTGACGCTTCGTTTTTCGACAAAGTATGTGCTATGCCCATAACAGAAAAAAGTAAATGTTGATAGAACGAAACTAAAAGGAATGTAAAAAAACGCGCGTTAAACGCTATTACCGCAACAGGTTTAGTGCTGCTGGTAAAAGTCTATTACACAGAGTACTCAAGTCTACATTTTTGATTTCATATTTAATTGATATGCTATTCAGTTTTATAATGGTGACTCTGTCAGTCGATCTTAACAAATTACATGTTGTGATTGCGTGGAAGTGATATCCCGTTATGAATGGCTTTACTAAACTGTTCAGGAACATTTAGCAGACACACGTATGCATGATGTATGCTTCACGTATGCTTCAGCAGCTTAAGCCTCAGCAACACGTATGCTTCAGCAGCTTCTGAGAGATTGCGCATATTTCAGGTTTATTGCGATTGCAGATTCGCATATTTTACAACTATGTCGAGGGCTAACTATGTGCGCGAGTGCGTGCACTGTCTTATTAAGGTTACTTTTGATTTCTATACTTTGAAGGTAATCTCTGCCTTGCGAATTTAGAGAGACAAAAAATTACTGCAATTTGTCGTGTTGCCGGGATAAAAAAACATAAAAAATATCAAGCAGGTCGGCTTGGCATAGCATTGTTCCTACTATCACGATTCACGTTGATAAAAATCTGCGAAGCCATTTGTCATCATTACCCTCATGCGGCTTAATCGGGGCTACACAAATCCGGCGTAATGACTATTGTCTTACTGCGGCCATACTCAGTCTTCCAAATGCCTAAAGAATTCCAACCTACTGAGTAGTGACTTCCTAACGATTAGCTTGATTCAGATTAAAATAATCTGGCACAATCCGGATGAGGTGGGCATGACCATGCACAGGCAACAACAGGCTAGACATTCTAAACTCACGCCATATTCACTTGCTCGTGATTATGTATTAGCTTAATCTGGCTAATCTACGTTGCCTTATTTTGGTCATTCTGAGCATTCTAACTGGCAAGACAATCTCAACTCACTCAAAATACGCTTTTTCGTGATTAGTGAGGATTAGGTTATTCCGGCTTAATTCACATCGTCGTATTGTGGACATACTCTGTTGGCCGACTGGCTAGGCAATCTAAACTTACTCATAAAGTGATGTTACAAAATTCCAATTACCTTAATCTAGCTCATTCTAATTTGGTAGAATCAGACTAAGGGGAAAAAACGAAGTCACCCGAAGAGCTGGCCAATCTCAATTCACTCAACATGGACTTGCTGAGTATTAGCTTAACTAGTATTCATTAGGTCATATTTGTTCCGAAAGAACATCACGTAACCGAGTCTAATCTACTTTAAAACTAAGTCATTTCGTCAAGAAGTAAATTAGCGTGATCAGAAATAATCTCCACAA
Organism: Rhipicephalus microplus; assembly: GCF_043290135.1. Lineage (NCBI taxonomy): Eukaryota > Metazoa > Arthropoda > Arachnida > Ixodida > Ixodidae > Rhipicephalus > Rhipicephalus microplus. The sequence continues at coordinate 116,208,109 of NC_134701.1, forward strand.
ATCTCACCTAATCCTACTTTATTAGGTGTCTAGCAGCATGTATAGGTATCGATCAGCGCTATATTGGCTTGTCAAAACTCAATTAGACAGCAATATACAGGCTTAGCAATCCTTTTTGAAAGCATGCCCTGGTTTAATTCGAAAGCCTTATTGGTATCAGTGAGCAGGAGTCAGTATTTTGAATTATATCGAGTATTATAGATTGGTTTGTCTGTGCTTATTTATTAGGAACGAAGAATAACTCGTGTTAACGAGGCTTATTGGCAAGGCAGCCAAACCATATACGAAGTCTTCATGGTTCAACGCAAAGCTAAACCTTCTCTTTGTAAACGCAGCTTTGCGCGCTGATTACGGGATACAGCTATAGCGAGACAAGTAAGAATTTATTTAGCAAAATGCTCACTGCCAGCTTTCGAAAAATGCATGACCACATTGTGGGCAAGTCAACAACAAACCCCGCATATCTTTGTGCTTTAGGTAGAATAGCAGCGGCAGCATTTATTTTACTAGTGCTTCCCATTCCATTCCTATGCGGGAGCGGCCCGCGACCTTGCTCTAAATAAGTATAGTTTCTCAGGACCCAATAAAGTACTGTGTCTGTCTGCCTTACTCAATTTTTTTTGGTCGCTATTATGAGAGAAGCGAACGATCCCCTCGCCTTTCGCGTGTGAACTAGTAGACAATGTAATACACCATACTGTCATAGCGGCCAAAGCACTGACTCTCATTACGTCAACAACCGCGTAATTACTTCACTAATTCCGCTTCAGCCCCTACGCGCCGCCCCACACACTAGAACCAGTATGGTCCCCAGGTGGTGCGTAGTCTTTCAGAAGGAATCTCCACCCTGGAGGCGGAGGCGTGTGCACATCGAGGTAACCTAGTTATACGTTGCTGCAACTCGAAGGAACACTAAAGGCAAATACCAATTTATGTCAGTCTGAAAGCTGAGTGTATGGCATCTAAAACGGAAATATTATTAGTAGCAGTGCCCTACAGGCTCCAAAAATCAGATATAGAATAATCACAGGACGTCCACCAAGAGTTACACAACTTGAAATGAATCCCAGTGATGTGAGAGCATCCTAAAACAATTATCACAAGCAATAAAACTAGCTGCAATAGCAACAAAAACCCTACGTGCATCACGAGGCCTAAAATGATGTTTGTCTCTATCACATTTATATAAAAAAGTAATCACCTGGTTTTAATATAAAGATTTATGCGAGGGATTCAAAAGTTCTGTATTCTCTTGGTAAGGCTGGATAGCTGATGCTATATAGCGTGGTCCAGTTGAACCAATTCAGAATAAATTTGTTCGTTGGCCATTGTAGCTGATGTGGCTCCAGCTACTGCTCCAATCCACTCTACGTCTACTTGTGTCGGTTGCCGCATAGTAAAGCTGGGCTATGTTGGGCACGGTAACAATGAGGTCAGAAAGACCACTTTCAGGTGGTGACGAAGTTTTCTAACACAATGTGGACCACAAAACGGGGAATTCATTTTAAAATACACACTTCCTTGCTACAAAAGTAGCACTACGAGGTTTGTTGACGCTTTGAAACACTATGAAGCGAACAAAACAAACAGCGTTCTCAGCTCGGCACTGGCGTTTGACACTGGCTTCTCGAGCACACATTTTCGCATTTTCTTGAAAAGCGCCAAGCCAGTTAACGGTCAAGATTGAGGTGCGAGCGTCTGGGAAAGTGGGGCGCAGGAAGTAGAGAGTGCGAACAGCGAGAGAAGGAACAGTGAAGCACTGCATCTACACTTTCCAACAGTATCTCACACTTCATGCTCCGGTTGCTAGGGGCGATGATAAACGCGCGCACTCGCAGCCATTACTAAGGGAGAAGGAGTTAAGAGTGGAGAGACATGTGCCATCCGTGCGCGGACATAGCCGCAGACGCCATGGAAGAAGCCAGATGCCTCACATAGCTAGCCAAAGAAAAGCATTCTTATTTAATTAAATATTACAAACTTACCACATGAAAGATTTATTAACAAAAACAATCTTCGCAAGTCGGACGTTGATGTCTCCATACCAAATGCAGACCTTCCTGTGCTGATAAAGCCAGCTACTGCGGCAGCGGACATATTGCAAGTATGCCGGCTTGGCGAATCCCGTTGCATCAAGGTGACTTTCAGAGGTGATTGCATCCCATCACATGTAAAGGTTGGTCACTTTCGTCACGTTGTCCGACCTTACATCCCAAGGCCACTAGAGTGCCACAACTGTCTAAAACTGGGTCATGTTAGTGCTGTGTGTAGCAACAAGCAAGCATGTTCACGTTGCGCCGGACCCCACAAAGCAGAGGCTTGCCAAGCAGCTCTCCTAAAATGCAGCAACTGCTACGGGAACCATGAGACGCCATCCAAAAACTGCCCAGTACTCAAGAATAAGAGAAGCATTCTGAGACAAATGGTGAAGGACGGATCCTCACGAAAGGAAGCGGTAATGGTTGTTCAACGACGGCGTTCTCGTCGATGGCGGTGCTAGAAAAAAAGAAAAAGCAGTCCTGCGCCGAAAGTGTCTTCACTTACATCGCCACCGCCACGACCGCCACCCCCACCACGACCACAGTGATCTCCCCCGCCCTCGCCACCAGGCGGGGTATGTCCAGAGGTGCCGGAAGAAGCTGTGGCGCAACAGAGAACATCTGGCTCTGACTGGCCCACTCTACCGCGGGGACACGTGTCTACGGAACCTCAACATCGACAGTCAACAACGAATATGCCCCCAGCAGACAGTCTATCCTCCCAAGAGGTACAAGTTTTTTCTGTATTGAGGTCGTTAAAGAGTGTTATTCGCAATCTATTGGCTAGTCTACAGATCCCTGCCGCCAAATGCGCACTGAAAGTCTTGGACACACTAGAACCGATTCTTGCCGGACTTCAGCAACAAGATGGCTTACCAAAGACCACACCAGTCTTTCCAAGAAAAAGTCAAGCGTGCTCCCATAATTCAGTGTAACGCCAGAGGTCTGCAGTCAAGAATGCCTGAGTTTAGACAGTTCATTTTCGAGATTTAGTTTCCCTTCATCGACGATTGTGAACCACATTTTTCAAAAATACCTCGACTGTCGGGCTATGAATCATTCGTTTCTTCAACGTGAATTGAGCGAAGTCAGGTTGCTGTGTACATCCGTAAAGAACTCACTTATGTTCGCCAAAGAGTAGAGTCTCACAATGGAAATCACTGCGTGTGTCTATATGTTAAAAAGGAGAAATTGTCGGTTACGCTGAAAGGTGCATGTATAGCGCCGTCACGTCGACTGGATCATCAGATAATATTTGATATATTTGCAACGACTCCAGAACCTTGGATATTCGTGGGTGACTTCAACGCCCATCATTCACTGTGGGGAAGCATCTGGACAAATTGAAAACGCACGAACCTAGTTGATCTCGCATCAGAGAACGGGTTCAGGTGCTGAACGACAGCAGCCCTACTTATCTCTGAGGAGTAACTTATAGCAGTTTCCTGGACTTGATATTAGTGTCACATACCACTGTCACGAAAGTCTAATGGTTCACGGATACTGAAACCCACGGCAGCGACCATATCCCCACGTACGTGACAGTCAGAGGTGTGGACAAGTCTTCTTCCCCTGGAAACTCAAGACATATTGACTGGAAAGCGTATCAGATATCAGTGGAGAGCAAGTGCATGCACGAACCACCGGAATCCATTGAATAAGTAATTTGTTGTGAGATGGAGACTTCCACAAAGATATTGTAACGGTGTTTATTTGTAGAGCAAAACGCAGAAGGTGAAGCAGTCAGCAGTGTCCGGCCAAGCGCCGCAAGCACGAGCTTATGCTGATGGCGATGCCCCTGAGGCGCCTAGAAATGCTGCTGAGGCCCTTCTTCTTCACTACAATCGCCCTCCGCAGAAAAAGGCGCCATTCTTGCGGAATAGGGCAAAGAAACGTCTAATGCGTCATAATATGAATGGAGGCGAGAGACGTGGAGAGTGTCGCGGCCGCGGTAAAGTAGGTCTGTGGATGGAATGATGGGCTCCACGATATAGTTCACAAGTGACGTTTGCTCTACAACGCGGTATGGCCCGATGTATTTGGGAAGAAGTTTTGCGGAGCGGCCAGGTGCGGTAGCAGGTGCCCGAAGCCATACCAATGAACCAGGTGGAAAGTTTGGAGCCGAACAGTCCCCAGTGTGGCGGGATTGCTGCTGCCACTGGTCCTCGATAGAAAAAGAGCGAGCAAGCTGGCGGCATTCTTCAGCATGTCGGGCCGCTTCGGACAGAGTTGTCCTTTTGGACTCATAAAGTTTATATGAAAGAATAGTGTCTACTGTATTTGAAGGTTCTCTTCCGTACAGAAGAAAGTATGGCGAAAACCCAGTAGTAGCTAGTACGGAAGTATTATACGCGTAGGTTGCGAACGCGAGAACTTTGTCCCAATTTGAATGATCAGAGGCGACGTACATCGACAGCATATTGCCAAGAGTACGGTTAAATCACTCCGCCATGCCATTAGTTTGAGGGTGGTACGCTGTACTTTTGCGGTGCACGATTCGGCATTCGTTGAGTAATGCCTTGAAGGCGTCAGAAACGAAGGCACGGCCTCTGTCACTTAAGAGCTCGCGAGGAGCACCTTGACGTAGAATGAAACGTTGCAACAGAAATGTTCCAACGTCACGGGCTGTGGCAGTCGGCAGCGCGGCTGTTTTGGCATAGCGTGTCAGGTGGTCTATCGCAACGATAATCAAGCGTTTACCAGCTAGAGTTGATGATAGTGGTCCGTTAATGTCAATGCCGTCGCAATCAAAAGCTCGACTAGGGCAAGGAAGATGTTGTGACGGGTAGTCTTGCCCGGGAGATAACATTTGACGTTCACACTGAGCACACGAGCGAATGAATTTCCGCACGTAGGTATACATACCGCGCCAATAAAATCTGATTCGAAGACTAGCGTATGTCTTGAAGAGGCCTGCGTGGGCGCACTGTTGGTCTGCGTGAAACGCTTTGCAGATAACAGCTCAAAGATGGCGGGGTATCACAAGGAGACACTTTCGACCGTCTGAAAGATAGTTGCGTCGATAAAGAAGGTTATCCCTGAGGCAATAGTTGCTAGCCTGTCGGCGGAGAGTGCGAGACGGCGAAGGAGTGCGAGGATCAGACAGCATGATTAGGAGGCAACTGATCCAGGTATCATTTCGTTGTTCCACCGTCATGTTGCGCAAGGTGGATGACGCAAGTGCAGGCTCGAGGGAAGAGAGGCAAACACCTTCTTCCGATATCGGTGAGTAAGAAAGGGCGTCGGCGTCCGTGTGCTTACGACCGGATTTGTAAATAACGCGGATGTCTTATTCCTGAAGTTTGAGTGCCCAGCGAGCAAGTCATCCGGAAGGGTCTTTAAGTGTGGATAGCCAACAAAGGGCGTGGTGGTCAGTGACAACGTCGAATGCGTGACCATACAGGTAGGGGCGAAATTTTCCAAGGGACCAAATCATAGATAAACACTCTTTCTCGGTCACGGAGTAGTTAGCCTCGGTTTCGTCAAAGTTCGGCTTGCGTAGGCGGCGACATATTTATGAAACCCTGCCTTTTGTTGCGCGAGCACAGCGCCAAGTCCAACACCACTGGCATCAGTATGAACATCCGTGGGAGCGGCAGGATCGTAGTGGTGGAGGAAGGGTGGTGAAGTTAGCAGGCGGCGTAATTTGGTGAACGCATCGTCGCATGCTGCTGACCAGGTGGAAAGGTCCTTGTCGCCGCTAAGAAGGTCCGTAAGGGGCGCGCATACGGAAGCGAAATTCAGAATGAAGCGTCGGAAGTATGACGACAAGTTGACAAAACTTCTAAGTTCCTTCAAGTTCTTTGGCTTCGGAAAGTCGGCGACTGCTCGAAGCTTGGTGGGGTCGGTAAGTATGCCGCCCCGCGATACGACGTGGCCAAGAATGGTGAGGTGTCGGGCACCAAAACGACACTTCTTGAGATTGAGTTGAAGGCCGGCGTCGGTGAGGCGTGTGAGGACGTGCTCGAGACGATTTAAATGGGTGTCGAAATTGGTGGAAAAGACAACTACGTCATCGAGGTAGCATAAACATGTGTTCCGCTTGAGGCCTTGTAAAATAGTGTTCATCATTCTTTCCAAAGTGGCTGGAGCGTTACAAAGGCCGAAAGGCATAACGGTAAACTCTTATATTACCCCAGGTGTTACAAATGCTGTTGTCGGTTGGTCCAATGCTTCCATAGGAACTTGCCAGTATCCAGACCATAAATCCAGCGAAGATTAGTATTCTGCTTCCTGCAAACAGTCAAGGGTGTCATCTATTCGCGGTAACGGGTAAACGTCCTTACGGGTGATTTTGTTTAAACGTCGATAGTCCACACAGAAACGAAAGGTGTCGTCTTTCTTCTTAACAAGAACGACCGGTGACGCCCAGGAACTGTTAGAAGGCTGTACAATACCCCGCTGGAGCATGCCAGCAACCTGGTCATCAATAACACGGCGCTCCGACGCAGAGACTAGGTAGGGGCACTGCCGTAGATGCGTATGGCTTCCTGTGTCAATCTTGTGAGATACGTTCGATGTGCGACTGAGGCCAAAAGGGTGGCTGTCAAAAGAAGTACGAAACCTTTACAGCAGGTTCATCAACTGGCTTCGTTCTGAAGAAGATGTTCGGACATCGATGCAGTGGTGGAAAGCGTCAAGGAGTGACTGGTCAACAACACAGTAAGAAATGAGTGCCTTGAGGTCCGTAGAGAGTGAACTAGATGGAGCGTCAAAAATTTGACAAGCGTGACCGAGACTTTCACGATCGAATAAAGGTAAAGGCCCTTCTAGCGTATTGTACATGAGCGTCTTCGTGAGCCGTGGTGGAGAGTAAGGAGAGCAACGGGCGGTGGAGAACATTTGCGTTGAATGAACAGGGCAGAGGGCGTAAACAGAACATCACCGTCGGAAATAGCGTCTCACGACACAGTCACCAGCAGAGAAGAGTGCGGTGGTATGGTGGTTTTTCGTCGGAAACGCACTCTTTATAATATGGCAGGGAGGCTTCGACAGCGTCAACATCAGAAAGTGCTGATAGCTGAAGTTCAGCGCGACAGCAGTAAATGGCGGTATTATTATTCGCAAGTAAGTCCCAGTCGAGTATCATGTCATGGAAACACGGGGGCAGCACTACGAATTCGACAATATACACAATCCCTTCGTTGACTTATCGTGTGGCACAGGCTGCGAGAGGTGCTACACTTTGTGCGTTAGCCATTCTAAGAGAGAGGCCGGATAATGACGTCCGAAATTTGGGGAGTTTGCGGCACAGGTTTATGGAAAGGACGGATAGAGCGGCTCCGGTGTCCACAAGCGCCATGACGACGGTACCATCGACTGAAACTTCAATGACGTTAGCTACACAGGGGCGAGGACTTGTGCATGGCGACGGGGACGCAGTTCGTGCCTCGAGAACTGCGGCCGTTAGTTTTCCTGGTCGGTGGGTACGTAACGGCGACACATAGGGGAAAGCGAACGTCAACGTGGAGATTGGGAGTGGCGGGTGGTGCCGTGTGGATGATCAGAAGGAAAGGAAGAGGAAGGAAGGCTTGAAGGTGTAGAATAAAACTGAAGGTCAAAAGAGGGCATTCGTCGAATGTTCTGACTAGCTTGGCGACGACGACAATAACGTGCCACGATACCAACACCACCACAAGCAAAAATATTGAACGGTTGTCGTAGGTCCGCCATTCGTCAGAGTAGACTCCTACTGGCGGCTGGGGGGGCAGAAAACTGCGGCCGAGGTGGTACTAGCATAGGCGGCGGTGAATAGGCCGGCGGCGAAAAGGGTGGTGGCGAATACATAGGCGCTGGCTGGAACGCAGGCTGTCGAGGTCCAGCAACGGCCTTGGCGTACGTGAGAGGGGCGGCGACTGGCGGCGGTTCGCAGGCGGGAGGAAGAACTTGTGCGACCTGGTCTTGAATGAAGTCGCGGAGTGTAGACGTCAATCTGCGTGGTTGATCGGGAACGCACGACATCAAAGAGAGCTGACCAGCGACCTCAGCGCGGATGAACTCTTGGATCCTAGAGAGAAAAGGGGCAAGGTCTACTCCTATGCCAAGAGTGGACAGGCTGGACAAAGAGTCATCGAGCACCGAAAGACGTCGGGTGGAAAGACGTTGCCTGCGCAACTCGTCAATACTCTGACATAACTGGGTAAGTTCTACGACAGTGCGAAGACTCTTAGAAACCAACATTTGGAAAGCGTCGTGCTCAACGCCCTTAATGATGTGCTTGATCTTAAGCTCTTCAGACATCGACTCGTTGACTCGCTTGCAAAGGTCCAGAACATCCTCAATATAGCTTGTGAAATTCTTACCAAGGTGCTGGGGCCGAGAATGCCAGCGTTGTTCGGCACGGCGTTTGCGTACCTCAGGCTGTCCGAAAACTTGTGTGAGGCTCGTTTTGAAGACAGACTATGTGGGGATTTCCGCTTCGTGGTTTATAAACCACAGCTTTGCCACGTCTGACAGGTAGAAGGAGACGTAGGCCAACATGGCGGCGTCATCCCATTGGTGGTGAGTACTCACTCGCTCGTACAATCAATTCAAGTCGTCAACGTCCTAGTCTTCTGTGCCTGAGAAAACATGAAGATCTCGCAGACTATGAGAACCGGCGCAGAGAACAGTATGCGGTGCCGCTGGAGGAGTTAGAGTGGCGCTTGCATTGGTAGGCATAATGGATCGTAAAATGCGATTCCGAAGCTCCAGGGTGATTGAAACCCAGCACCTCCACCACTTGTAACGGGGTTTATTTGCAGAGCAGAACGCAGAAGGCGAAGCAGTCAGCAGCGTCTGACCAAGCGCCGCAAGCACAAGCTTATGCTGATGGCGATGCCCCTGAGGCGCCGAGAAATGCTGCTGTTCCCCTCTTTTAGATGCGGAGCATCTAATACTCGAGGCTTGTAGTGCGGCACCGTCCGCAAGCTTCCTCCTCCTTCTTCCACCATCTGTGCATCCCTTCCTCCTCTACACACCGCGCGCGCTTCACTCCTCCACCATCTATGCAGCCTTCCTTCTCTACACACCGCGTGCGCTTCTCCTCTTCACGAACATTCGCTAGCTGTATAATGTAGCGCGCATGCGCCGTCACGCTTCGAGAACATCAGCAGCTGACGCGCGCGCATGCGCCGTCGCGCTTCGAGAACATCGGCAGCTGACGCGCGCACATGTGCCGTTGCGCTTCTCCCCCTTCTCGAACATTCGACAGCTGACAGTGCATGCGCCGTCGCGCTGTATATATACTGAAGGTCGGTGCTCGCTCGCTCAGTTGCCGCTCGTCGGTTGGTTTGTACGGCGCGTCGACGTCCGAGGTCGCAATGATCGACGTCCCTTCGACCAGCGCCGGCCAAAGTGGCATCTAAAAGCCACCGTGCTCAAAGTTCGTCGCAATGAATAAACACCGCCCTTTCGCATACGTGTCGTACGTGTTCACTCATTTAACACCCCTCCTACAACCACGTTAACCAATTTAGCCAGCGACCCAAGTAAGTCGCAATTTAACACCCCATTTCACAACCACGTTAACCAATTTAGCCATCGACCCAAGTAAGTCGCACTTTAACACCCCGTTAACCAATTATATGCTCCGCATCCTCCTCAGTGTTCCCCCGAGGGAAGCTGCAGGCAATTTTTTTCACTACAATATCTTCGAAAAAATCGAGACATACCGCACTTGACCCAGAGTTGGAACACCTTCGAGCGGTCAGCCGACGTGCCGAAAGACGACACAGAGGCATGGAATCTATCACTTCACAGGATCCAGACGCACTCAGAAAAAAATCAAGCGTCGAATGCGCAAACTCCAGGAGCAACGATGGAACTGTTTTTGTGACTCACTAGACCCTCGCAAGGCTTTGTCTCCCGTATGGAGGACTCTTCAAGGTATTCACTCACATCCGCAACAGCGTCATTCCTTCGCCGCTCTGGCGCTACATTAACGTCGCTCACAGCTTGATGTTTCTGGTGAATTTTGTGCAAAGATTGCTGGCGACATCTTTATACCGTTTGATCTGTTGCCACAGAATTCTACAGTTGCACGAGCTCAGCAAATTGAGGTTGCATTCACTATAGAACAACTTCATGCGGCATTGATAACATGCAGACGCTCATCGTCCCCAGGTCCGGATGGAGTGACCTATACTGCCCTACATCACATAGGCTCGAAGGCCCAGCCCTGTTTCCTGGACATATTCAACAAGTCTTGGCATGATGGAATGGTGCCTGATGAGTGGAAGTGCAGTCGCCTGGTGCCTTTGTTGAAGCCTGGAAAGTCTCCATTGGATTTGGCATCACACTGGCCTATAGCACTAGCAAGCTGCCTCGGCAAGGTCATGGAGAAGATGCTGCTTACACGCATGGAATCGTACCAAACACGTTATAACATCTATCTTGATGCTGCTGGGCGGCTTTCGTCGAGGATGGTCCTCAAATGATAGCGTCATTGACTAAGTGACCTCTGTTCAGCCACGGAAAGCTAAGAAGCGGCTGTCGGTAGCTCTGTTCTTAGACGTGAAAGGTGTCTATGACAACGTGACCCACGAGGCTGTTCTCAATGCTCTTGAAGCAGCTGAACTTGGAGGTCATATCTTTCGTTGGGAAAGAACCTACCTCAAAAAGAGATCCATGTTCGTTCAACTGAAGATGGGCCTACGAATAAGCATTTCACAAGTCGAGGGGTGCGACAAGGCGGCGTTTTGAGTACGACTCTTTTCAGCCTGGCTCTGGTGGGGCTCACCAAAACGCCGCCACAGACGGCTCATATATCTCTCTACGCTGATGATATCTGCATTTGGGCGTCTGGCGTGACACGACCTCAAGTGCGCGCAGGGATACAGAAAGTGGCAACAATGGCATCGGCATACCTTCGCAATCAAGGTTTGACTATCGCCACAGAAAAATGCGGAGCGGTGGCGTTTACACGCAAACCGATGTCTTTTTACCCATTCTGCATCTATGGCAGAGCAATCGCATATAAGAGCAGTCATAGATTCTTAGGCGTCATAGTAGATCGTGACCCAACCGGGAGCCCGTATGTAGAAAACCGAAGAAAAAGCTCATTGACATTGAGAATGTATTCAAATTCGTTGCCGAAAAATCATGGGGCCCATCCGGGCACTCCATGTTGCAGCTTTATACAGCCCTCTTTCTCAGAATTCCCCGGTACAGCCTTCCTGTCTTGTCCAACACGTGCAAGATTAACATCCGTTTATTACAAAGTGTACAAGTCCAAGCAATTCGGACATATCATGTTCTTGCAAGATGCTCGTCGACAGTGGCAACTATTGTTATCGCACAAGAACGGCTGGTCACAACGCACACCATTGTCGAGACCCTGAGAGCGCACAATCGGCATTTATGACGGCTACCGTCACATCATATAGCTTCTATGACAGCGCGGAGGCCCCATAATTCGTTCTGCGGTATTGTGACAAAACATCAGGACATATTACCGTCTGGCTTCAAACTTGCGATGCATTCAGCAGCTGCGTTATAGAGGATCCGTCAATCTGACATGCGCTTATCAGTACCTGGTATCGTTAAGCTGGCACGCCTGTCACCGCTAGCCCTGAAACAATTGACGGTGCGTTTGTTGGACGAAAGGTACTTCGACCGCATGCATGTTTACACCGATGGCTCCACTAATTCCAACAGCTCTACAGGCCGGAGCAGTTGTTCCATCTGATAATGTGTTGCACACCACGATGTCACAGCAGCAGAGCACGCAGCGCTTCAAGGGGCAGTAAAGTACATTCTTTGGCAGCAACCTAATCAATGTGCCATCTTTTGCGACTCGAGGTCAGCCTTACAGACAATATGGTTTGTTATGCAGCACGCGTTACACGAACAATTCGTTTATCAGATAAGACACGACTACCACGAAGCACTCAAGGAAGTTCACGATATTGTATGTCAGTGGTTGCCAAGTCATTGCGGAATTGTCGGCAATGAGTGCGCGCAAGAAGCTGGTCGATCGGCTCATGACCAGGACCTGCGTACGCCCATACCACTCTTAAGAACGGAGGCTGAGAGGCGACTACAATCAATTGCTCGCCGTATAACTCTCCTAAAATGGAATACACCGGGTTTCTCTAACACGCACCTGTATTCGATCGACCCAAACTTGCAACTTCGTTTGCCATCCGGGCTCCCACGATGCGCTGAAACTTTACTGTGTCGCATGAGGTTGGGCGTGGCATTTGCGAATGCGTACCCTCGTCCCCTTCTAATGGCGAGCACTTTGGCATGCAACATCTGCGCCTGCGAGGATACGCTCAAGCACATTCTATGCAATTGCCCAGGACACCAGTCTGAACGACGTATTATGGAAGCCATGCTTCGTCAGCTGGATTCACGGCAGCTTACGGAAAACAAGATCTTGGGACCTTGGCTGATGGTCTCCCATACACGCAAAGCTACGAAAGCCCTTTTTTTGCTCTTCTTAAGGACCACCAGACTTCACAACCGCTTGTGAAAAAAACAGTGTGACACCATGCTGTGTAGTCTCGAGCTGACTATTCATCCTTCTCTTTCTTACTCCTCTTCTTTTTTATCTCTTGCCTTCCTATTATTCTCCCTTTCCCCCACCCCAACTGTAGGGTAGCCAACCAAGCCAAGCTTGGTTAACCTCCCTGGCTTTCCTCACTATTTATCTCTCTGTCTCTCTATAGAGTGACATATCAACCTTCCTCATTCGTGCTTCGCACATCATTGATTCTCACTGTACGTGGGATCTGCCAATATTTCATGTTTGGGTTTGTCGCTTTTATTCGCCTTGCAATCATGCCATACCATACCAGTTTTGCTACATGCCACGTGAACGAGAACACCACAAGAGTTGCAGCACCGTGAAATGTAAATTATGACATTCATTACAAACATATAATGATTTCCATGTTATGTCTACTCAAATGTGTTTTTCATACAGTGGTCTTCTGTCATACCAAGATTGGTATCGAAAGCATTTTCGAAACGCCCAGGAGAGTTAAAAGTCATAGGTGGCTAGAAAGATAGATAGATAGATAGATAGATAGATAAATAGATAGATAGATGGATAGATAGATAGACAGATAGATAGATAAATAGATAGATAGATAGATAGATAGATAGATAGATAGATAGATAGATAGATAGATAGACGGATAGATACGCTCAAAGTCGCCGATGTTTGCTAAGAAATGCTCCGTATTTAAAGGGAGAAACATAAAAGAAAAGAATGACACAATGTTAACCAATTTAAAGTACCACTCTGCTATCCTAAATACTGTTGAGGTATGAATGATTTCAAACTTCAAAAGTGTTAAGAGTGAAACCTGACAGATGAGGAGAAGTACGCACTTTGTGGTAGTTTATCTGCATTGTTCATAACACAATAGCGCGATTGGGGCATATCCGCACGTGAATGTCGTTACTTTTGAACAGTTGTGTAGTTAAGTAGTTCCATTTATCTGTGATGGTCTTTACAATACATTAGAAAATTGCTGCTACCGAGAATAATTTCCATCGGTGGTCACTTTGCGCCAAATCGGCTCTTGTTCTTCCCCAATGTGTTCGAAAATTTCAGCTTGGTGCCATGGCTATTTTTCGGCTACGGTGGCCTTCTATTTTGGTTCACTTAGAAAGGTGGTTACTATTTGCAGATAATATAGCGAGGAAGCCTAATGACCACCCTTTCTAGCCAACGTTATTTTGACGTGTCAGCTGGGTCATGTCCACGTTTCTTGTCCGTTGCTCTCTGGTGCTCATGAAGTCACCTCAACAAAATGCACGGCGTGGCCATGAAGTCTGAGTAACAAAGGTATTGTTTTTGTTCGTCTTGCCAATGTACCTCAGATGCAATGTGAGGAATTGACCAATAATGATTGGTTTTACACCTTCAAATATCAATTCTGAACTACGAAAAGCGGTATATGTGCAAATTAAAGATAAAATGTGTGTGTGCCTCTTCCCCAGCACGTTGTGGACGCTGCCCACCAAACATGTGGACTTTCTCATGACAACTTGACAAATAGAGGTATCCCAAACGATATGAAGCTGATTTGGCAATGTTAAACTATATTTTACTGCTTGAAACAGAACTGGCATTGTCGCAGAGCTGTATTTCTAACAGCCAATAACTGCAAGTGAAACGTCATTCAATAGCTATAGTTCATAATGACTGTATAGCGTTCATAGGTTAGAGTAGTGAGCGAGCTGTTAGAGTAAGTAGTAGCATATAAAACTTTCTGCGGATTACTGGACATCGCAGGTTCTTCCAGCGATTGTATGATTTAGCCGCAAAAATAGAATTAGTGATCACCTTCCACCGCAACATATGTAGTCTTGGTCTAGTTCATGAGGTTTAAACAGGCTGAGGGATGCCTAATCATTCATTCACTAACGTTTCCGTGAAGCAAGCGACAATTTCATTTTTAAGTACACAAATTTAACATTCAGGAGGGGCTTTCTATGTAAGAGAAAATATTGTGAGCCTTGCATTCATGCTGAATGCACCATTCATTTTATCTCGGCTTTTATCCTAAAATTTGAAAGAAACGCTTGAAGGTCACGGGAGGCTGAAATCGGGGCACAAAACTCTTTGAGCCTATCTTTTAGGAGCTTAATCGCCAAGCTACTTGTGCTTGTACTTTGTACAGCGACAGAGCCCGGCGTATACACCACTGTTGATCGCGTATAATTCTCCGGTCGCGGCTCCCGGCGTTGCACTCTGGTGCATTGCACAATGAGCACTAAATGGTGCGCCTCGAACCAAGACGTGGGTTTTCCGATGCCCGCGCACTCACCTCCTCGAGACTATGTTGACATCGTCCTCGTCGATTCGTAAGCATGGCGGCACGTGACATATTCTCACGATGATATGTGTTTTACGCATGAGTACCGATATTCTGAAGCCAGCTCGCCTGCCTGCTCTCAACCCCGTTGAAGAACACCTCTTAGCTCCACGTCTGCCATTTATGAGCGTTGGGCAATGTACCCATGGCAGCATCCGTTGTACCGTAAAAGGACAGGTGGGTAAAATGTCGATTGACGTGGCCAACACTGTGCTGCGCTGGTGCGGAACGTGCGCGACAACGCTGTCTTCAACGTACACATCATGCGCCGGCTCGTCAACAAGCCGTCCTACAGAAATTGTCTCATGAAGAAACGCCCCGTGCACCTCCGGGGAAGCTCTTCTAAAATCATAAATTTTGTAAACATAGCGGTGATTTTGATAGGGGAGAAGCTACTTACGCCATGGGTCAGATGTCCCGTGTTTGTAGTAGTAGCAACCTCTCGTTTAGTCCTTAAATGTCCACTGGACAGTGGTACTTGTATAAGGTTAGTATATAATAAAAAGATGCGAGATGGCGGTACTCAGTGTTTACTAGATGAATGAATGGACGGATGGACCAATGGACAGACATACTTCCGGACGGACACACAGACAGACTGACGGTCGGATGGAGAGATTCGTAGACGGCCGCATGGATGAATGGCTGCACGGTCAGACGCTTGAATAAACCATTGGACAAATGCACGGACGGGCACCTGAACAAACTGACAAACGGGCGCAGGGACGGACAAATGGACGCACGAGTGGTCGCGCGAATGGATGCATGAATGAACGGAAGCACGGACAAATTCACGCATGCTTCTCAATTCATCATTATTTACTCCGTGGATAAGGTGTGATTTTTTTTTTACTTGCACCTGCTAGTAATCTTCACGTTCCCGAACATTGCATCGCATACTAGTTGCGAGTCTGTTGATTTTTGAACTTAGGGTAGATATATTTTTTCCAGAAAAACAGCAAGTAGAAATGTTCAGTTCATAAATAGTATCACACATTGGTGTTAAAATATGCCAAATATATTTCCCTATGTTGTCTGAAAAGCTGTGATGTGGACCCCGAGTGCTCTAGCGTATTCCGTCACGGAAATCGGCTTTCGTAAAAGGAAGAGCCAGAGTAAAATCTGTTCGTGAGCAACGTGGTCATGGCGCTGCCTGCTTTCTAGTCTTTCACCCATTGCTTTGGCTTCAGAAAAGCTCTCGCAGAAACAAAACCCATTGGCTTATTTTATGTAATAAACACAGAAGAGAATGAAAAAGTCGAAAATATTGGGCTGTTGTCATGCAGCTGCAGTCATAGATTGAACTTCGTGCGCCACACCGTGTATTCCTCTGTTTCCGCTCGCGCGCCGGGCCACTGCCGGTTTCCGGTGTATTGTGCGGCACTGACGCCCAGGGGAATCACGACATACTTTGGCAGCATACGCTTGGCGCCTATATATGAAAGAAAAATGACCGAAACGTGCATTAAATTTTCTGTGACAGTAATGGAAACAGACTTCGCTAGGAGAAAGAGATTTACCTCTGGCAGCAGCTTTTCCTCAACCTTTCTATGCTGTGACATCACTTCTCTTGAAAACAAAATAAGAAATAAACAAATAAATAAAACACAACAGCTGCGCATACAATTAAACATATAGGACGAAAGCGAAATAAAAACACAACTACGCTCTGCCGACAAGCCAAGACATGCTAATCTATCGACAGCTAATGCGGTGCGTACGAACCATTCTTTCGTCACAGAGCTTGAAACGTAGCCTACCATAGAAAACGATGCTTTCATTTCCGGCGTTCACAAGTGTACGGCACATTAACTCCCTAATAACATCTTTTAGTGGCACAAAAGACAAAAAAAAACAAAGATAAAGACTCATTATAGCGCTGACTCTCACATAATTATTTTTTATCAGAACTCTGCATATATGTACCTAAGAACCAAAATGAAGCATGCGCGGCGCAAGTCTGGGGACACAAAGCCAGAAAACATAGAGCTAGACAGAATTAAACTAAATAAACTCAAAATAAACTGCTTATCTTTTGAAGAAATAGACGGTTGACTGATTCATTCGTGAAGCACACCTATTAATATATGAAATAATTCTGTAACTTCACATGATAGTTTGTGTTTATCTGCTAACAAGTTAACATTATCATACAAAACAAGGTCGCAGTTACACTAAGACTAGTGGGAAAATTTTCATTTTCCGAGTGAGCTAGCGTGGTGTTTTAGGCGTATATTGATACAGCCTGCTGTCTGTCTTATGTAAGTACTATCAGCGTCAAAGGAAACCGAAACACCAGCAAGCCTTCGCGAAGGGATAGTGCGCGCCTGTCTATGATCACAAGTGAATGGCGCGTACTATACCATCACGATAGATTGCTCCTGTTCAGGTTTCATTTAACGCAGAAAGTACATATTTCCAAAGCTTAGCGGTATCCAATATGCCAAACCCTTCTCAATATTTGCTGAACTTTGAGTCTTGTTTTAGGGGCGAAGCTGCTTAAGGCGTGGGTCATGCGTCCCCAATGTATGTAATAGTAGTAAGTCAACGGTGGCACATACCCACTCTAGAGCGGATATGTGCCACAGGGATGCGAGATAGCGGTACTTGGAGTGTTCACTAGATGGACACATGGACGAACGCATGAACAGAGGAACAGACAGACTAGCAGACAGCAAACTCGCTGGGCGTAACTTTCTTGGTTTTAGGCAGCTTTAGCTAGGGTAGGGCCGCAGTACCACGAATATAGTGAACTAGTATACAGCCATAAGCTAGAGGCAGTGAAAGGTGGGAAGTAGACACGAAGCGCATGCTGGAAAAAAGCGCGCGAATGCCACCTCCTGTTTAGTCCTTGAAATATCCACTGGCTGGCGGTACTTGTATATGCTGAACATATGAAGAAATGCGATATAGTGATAATTAGAGTGTTCACTGGATGGACGAACGGACGAACGGATGTACAGACAGACAGACAGACAGACAGACAGACAGACAGACAGACAGACAGACAGGCAGGCAGGCAGGCAGGCAGGCAGGCAGGCAGGCAGGCAGATCCACTGACGGGTGCACAGATGAATGAAGGGATGGATGCACGGAAGGACGGACGCACAGACGGTTGCACAGACGGATGTATTGACAGACGGAATAAACAACGAAAGGACAGACGAATGCTTCACCTCACTCATCATCATGCACTCCGATGATATGCTGTGATTTTTTAAGCCACTCTCTACGTTTTCTTTCCATTGTCTTAAACTTTTTTGTAACGACCTTAGTAGGGGCGCTGAAAACAGCTTCAATGCCATACCTCGTGGCAACTTTTTAACCCGTGAGAGAATTTAAGAAAGTGTATCGGAACAAGACACTGCATTTTACCTTTTCAGAAACGGGTCTTTGAAGGTGAAGCTTGCAAGTCCTTCACTATTCCTGTACCTTTGTCAGCAACTTTGCTGGGAGACATTCCGGCAAACCTACTGAGGAAAGCAAAGCTACTTGTATTGAAAGTCTTTTTTTTTGTTACTCAATCGCAAGGCTTCAACATAGCCCCTCGAAGACAAGAGACTGCGTTTTCAATTTTTAACAAATGTTGGAGGCCTTCACTTGTACTGCACCAGGGGGTTTTTGATCTAGGGGAGGGAATAAGACAGATGCTGTTATTTTTGTTATTGGGTCTAAAAACTTTGTTGTCTTTCTTTTTCAATCTCACTATTTTTCCCCACGTTAAAGCTGGCAGGTTAAGTACGACCGTGGAATGTCATCGTGGAATGTCTGAATAACCTGAAGCTGACACCCGTTGTTGTGGCTCTTGGTGGCAGAATACCATTTGTATTGGTCGTCTTGATCACTGCCCAATAACGAGAGTCATCGCCAGAGGACGTTTTGTGAACCTACTATCGCGGAATGCCTGCTTTTATACCTACTGTTCTTATAACAACTATCGTGGTATAAAAACAAGGGTGACAGAAAAATTTCAACAAATAAGTGCTTTATGCACCACATAGACAAGCATAAATCAAAATGCGCAATGGCTCCATTTTCACAACGAGAATGGGAAAAGGCTGAGAAGAGGGTTTGTAGTAGTACATCAACAGGCCCAGATGGCATTCCAGTTATGCTGATAAAGACATTAGGTCCGAAGTCTAAGCAGGCTTTGAGACAGGCAGTCAGCAAAATAATAATCGATGATGAAGTCCCCGATGGATGGCAACTTAGCAGGATGAGCATAATCTATGAAGGAAAGGGGGACAACGCAGACATAATTAACTACCGTCTTATAACAGTGACACCAGTGGTCTACAGGCTGGCGATGCAGATTATAAAAGAAAAGTGCACGCATAGATAGAGGATGAGGGGGTGCTGCGGTAACTGTAGTATGTGTTTCGGAAACACAGGAGGTTGGAAGACCATCTGTTCTCACTGACGCAGTGCATCGAAATAGCAGAAATGGAACACAGGCCCCTGTGGCTAGCATTATTGGATATCAAGGCAGTGTAATAATAGCGTGGTTCAAGAGGACTCGTGGGGAATACTGGACACACTAGGTGTGGAAGGTGCAGTCACTAATCTTCTAAAGGATATCTATAAAGGTAACAAGGCAGTTATAAAGTGGGAAAAACGTATCCAAGCCCGCAGAGGTAAAACGGGGGCTCAGGCAGGGGTGTCCTCTGTCACCCTCGTTATACATGATGTACCTATAAGGATTAGAAGCCAAATTATAGGGACGTGGACTGGGCTTCCACCTGTCTTTCCTAAACAAGGAAACCTCATTGAACATGCACTACCAGGATTGATGTACGCAGATGATATAATGCTTATGGCTGACAACGAGCAATATTTTCAGAGATTGATGGACATCAGCGGTAATGAAAAAGATAAGTTAGATTTCAGATTCTGTGAAGAAAAAATCAGCAGTCACGATATTTATTGATAATGATGGTTGTGAGCTTAGGATTCAGGAAGTAACGCTAGAGATAACAGATAAATACAAATATCTGGGCGTATGGATAAGCAATAGGACCGAGTACCTAAGGGAACATGAAATATACGTGACGACTGAAGGTAACAAGAATGCAGTGGTGATGAAACACAGGGCACTGTGGAATGACATTAGGTATGATATTGTGAGAGGGATATGGAAAGAGGTTATGGTTTCTGGTGTGACGTTCGGCATTGCGGTCTTGTGCATGACATCAGAAAATTAAGCAAGATTAGAATTTGGGCAACGCTGAATAGGTAGGCTTGCCTTAGGGGCTCACGGGAATACACCAAATCAGGGAGTACAAGGCGATATGGGATGGACATCATTTGAGGGCAGGAAAGCTAGCAGCAAGATAAAATTTGAGAAGCGATTCAGAGAAACGCGGGAGGAGCGTTGGGCTAGGAAGGTCTTCAGGTATTTGATCATGAAGAATGTTGACACAAAATGGAGGAGCGTACTGGAGAATTGACTGGGAAATACTTAGAAAGCAGCAAAGGGCCAAACCAAAAAGAATTCTTGGTTATTAAGAAGGTGAAGGAAGCTGAGAACGATATGTGGAGAAATGGCATGATCAAGAAGTCCGCACTGGAAATCTATTGAATTTTTAAGCAGGAGATTGCCAAGGAAAGGATCTATGATGATACTCGGGGTAGTTCTCTACTGTTTGAGGCCAAGACGGGAGTAATGCGAACCAAGACAAATCGGGCCAAATATGAAGGGGTAGACGTGGTATGCAGTGCTCGTGGAGAGGAAGAGGAAACTGTCGAACACTCGATATTATCTGTAAAGGGCTTCACCCCATAGTTCAGGATGATGGCACAGATTTTTTCAAAGCACTGGGGTTTAGGGACAGGGAGGGCAAAATAAACATCAAGCGGGGAGAATTTCCTAGAACGAGGTTATCTGATTGGTGGCTAAAGTCAAGGCACGAGTGAAAATAAACCCTTCACTGCAAAGTGCGAGCCCTCAACCTCACTATTTTAAGGAAAAAATAAATCTACTTTTTAGTTCACTAAGTATTACGGCTTGGTGGCGTTAGCCACCGCCCGATCGAAAGGGTACAATCATATCGATCGATCCATCCATCCATCCATCCATCCATCCATCCATCCATCCATCCATCCATCCATCCATCCATCCATCCATCCATCCATCCATCCATCCATTCCCTGTAACGCAGGCGCAAGCAGCTAGTGGAAGTGTCCAGATAAATTTTATTGTACTTGTGTTGTGGTTGCAACACAACTTAACTCAAAATGTAGAGACATTATTGTGCCAAATCGTCTGCAAGAGAGTAAGTGTGATACTTTTAGAGAAAAATAGGTTGGCTCTTTATTTTTTTTTTTGGAGCGTTTTAGAACTTTCTGAGATGACATTTCCTTGCTGACCTTGTCACGCCGAAGTTGGCCATATAAAGAACAAAAAAAAAGCCAACCAAACTTTAGACTTCTAAGATAAACCAATGCTTGAACATTTTCAGTGGAAGATGCAATACCTCAGCATTGTTGCGTAGCAGCGAATAACGACAACAAATACGCCTTGAAGAACCTGAAATTCAAAGGCGCTCTGTGCTTGTAGACATATCATCTTCACGGAGCTTGTGACAAGATATTACATGCCTTCGCTGCAGTATGCGAAGGTACAATATCACAAAATCGGTATTTACGACAGATTAAAATGGGACATAAGCTTCTTACAATGACATATCGCATTATGATTTCTTCATTTTCACCTGCCTCCAACCTCGGCATTGGTGCTTTGAGTGATGCACCCCTGAAGCAAGCAGCGCTTGGGCGGGGCTCTCGCTCTCATGAGAAGCACTACTAAGAACACACATAAGTCTGCATAATCTACAAACGAAAAGCAAACAAGACTCATGCCTTACGAGCCCTCTTTCATCTTCGTATCTATGCGCTTCTTCCTGATCGCTACACGATTGGCGAAGTCTTCCTCGGTAGAAAAAGCGTTCTTTCAAAAGTCCTGTCTTCCGCCAGACATTTTCCTTTCGCACTTTGATGCTCGCTGGAAAGTCTAACGCTGCCTCGCTCACTCGAAAGCCACAGGAACATTCCACTTTGATGGATGTAGCTGCACTGAGCGAAAGCTGAAGGAGCTCCACGCATCCGAGTCGTCTTTTGAAAGAGTATGGGAGATGATATCGTCGGTGCTCTAGAAATAAAACTACGCATTTCCTCGCTCCACAGACCACGTAGTTCCCTACAGCAACGTTTCAACTGAAAAAAAACATTAAAACAAAGCTCAAGCGTTCTCTAGTGTTCTTTGCAATGCAAAACATTTTGTTTACACCTATCATCACAATGAGTTAAAAGGATTCGAACGGACTTTGGAATAAAGGCACTAGCTTGTTTTTTCTTTCCCCTTGCAACTTACACTATAAACATGCATCTCAAGAGCGTGGTATACCCTAATTACTAAATGTCGACATCCAAACGTTTGCAGTGACTAAAACAGAACAATTTTAAACAATAATTGTGAACATCTCGATATGTAAACTAGTTTAAAAGTAAAAAAGACAACTTGGCAATCCGATCACGCACGTGCAAAGGTGCACACAGTCTTAGTGGATGTTTGCTATCCAGCAAAACGTCGGTGAAGTAAAACAACTCAGACGCCTGTTATTCAGGAGCACTTACCTCACGTAGGTTCAAAAATGTTATAGACATGCTTTTATTTTGAATGTCCATGGCAAGAGAACAATAACAACAGCAAAAACTGCTGCATAAAATGCAGCTTTGTGCATATGCGAAGTATGCCTATTCAATTTCCATAATTGCCGAGTGTCTGATGACTCCAAATCTCAATATTAATATATTATTGTCATTTATATTGAAACGCGCTAGCGAAGATTCGACGAAGAGGAGGAAGAGACTCGACTGGCTCGCGAGCGACGCTGTGGATCCTTGGCTGAGCAACACCTCTGCAATACCCATCTTGTAAATAAACTTATACTTATAAATTGCACGAAATATTTTTGATGTGCAGAATGGTTGCAATATTTGCTTACCCACAGAAGTGTTGGCATAGCTTCTTAACTGTTCTTGATTTTTTAAAGTGCGATCTATCTATCTATCTATCTATCTATCTATCTATCCATCTATCTATCTATCTATCTATCTATCTATTTATCTATCTATCTATCTAGCCCCCTACTACCTTTAGCTCTCCTGGCCGTTTCAATGATGGTATCCATACCAAACTTTGTATGGTATAACAAGACTGTATGTAGAACATATTTAACTAGTCATAATATAAAAATCTGGAAAAAGATCTTATGAATGTCATACTTTTTATTTCATGGTCTTGCAGCTCTTGCAGTGGTTTCGTTCACTACGCATGTTGTAAAATTGGTATGGTGTGACATGATTGCATGACAAACACAAGCGACAGACCCCAACACAAAAATAATGACATGCCTGTCATGTAACAACATGACTACCAGCCATGCTCATGTTGCGCTCGCAGCCGTTTCACTGGCGTCACATATAACGAAATTGGTCTTACGGTACGTGAATGAATGACGAAAGTATGTGACTGAACAAGCATGATTATTTTGAGATGCGTGTCGTGTAACAACATGACTACATTCCACGCTCATGATGCTCTGGCAGCCGTTTCACTAGCTTTACTTATACCAATTGTGGTATTACGTTACGTGAATGCATGACAAAGGTATGATACTAGTGCAAACATGAAAAACATGACATGCGTGTCATGTAACAACATTACTACATGCTATGCTTCTGATGTGCTCCCGGTCAGTTCACTAGCTTCACATCTACCAAACTAGGTATTACGTGACGTGAACGGACGACATAGGTAAATGACACATCGAAGCACGATACTCACGACATGCCTGTCATGTAACAAGAGTACATGCAACACTCATGATGCGCTTGAGGTCGTTTCACTGGCTTCATATATGCCAGATTTTGTATTATCTGACGTCGATGAATAGCGAAGGTATGTGATTGGAGCAAACATGATAATCATGAGATGCGTGTCATGTGAGAACATGTGTAAATGCTGTAGAAAAGGTGCCAATAGATTTCGACTAGACATAGTGTGTGTGCTTGCTAACGTTCATTTTATCGCGTCGCGCCGGCGTTGCCACGCCAGGCGCTGGTCCTGCCATATACTCGCAGGCGCACGCCGCACTGCGTTGTTTTGAAGCATGCGCGTTTCAGCGCGTCTGGCATCCCTCCTTAACGAAAAAAGGTAGACGCCATGTTATCTGGGAAACGCATTGGCGCGAAACGCAGCATGTCAAATTTCGCACCGGTTGCCGTCGGGCCGCGCCGACGAACGCTGGTGGCGCCTAGCGTGAGACTATAGATGGCTAGCGGTTTGCTAACGTAGCGACGCTGTGCCCAGCGTGCGCACGCGTCAACGCTACATTGTAGTATACTGGGCTGTTCATCATGCGCTCGCGGCAGTTTTGATAGCCCCACATATACCAAATTTGGTGGTATTTGGCGTCAATGGATGACGAAATATATGACTGGTGTAAGCATAATCCGGACATGTGTGTCATGGAAGAACATGACAACATACCAAGATCATCACGTGCTCGCGGCCGTTTCGCTAGCTCCACAGCTACTATATTTGCTATCATGTGACTTCAATAGATGAGGAAGGTAACCGACACATTCAAACATGATAATCATGACACGAAAGTCATGTACGGCATCAATTACCTCCACCTCGTAAAGTTGTGCTTATTTGAAAGTGGCATATACCTTTCTTATTTGTGCTTCGCATATCATCGATTCTCGCTGTACGTGGGATCTGCCACTTGTTTTTTACACTTGAACTCTGTGCAGATGTCCAACACTTCATAACCACCAAAGAAGCAATGACGTTATGCAATAAGCTTTTTCACGGTGTTTTCAACCACTTCGCGAAGTCATCATCCAATGACCTCAGTGTCTGAGTTTATTGACGCATGAACTTTTTGACGCAAAAAAAAGCACGAGTGGGCGAACAGGAACTCTGCGCTCGCTCTAAGCGTTTTCTTTCTTCTGCAGCCCAAAAGGGAGAAAGATTGAAGGGAGAAAAATTGAAAATTTAAGTACAACTAAAAATGATATTAAGCTCTAATGCTGCTTGCGGCTCTCTGAAATTTTCGGCAAATTTTACAGTGATAGATTTTTGTTAAGTGACTGTGCTGCCTGATTTGGAACTTATTTTCATTGTTCCACTTCAGTTTTAGCAAATGTTTTATTTAGCATGAATGTACATGTAACAGTGGCTGCCTGTTGAGCTTCCATCTTCAAGGTTGTAAACTAATTTTTTTAACTACTTAAAGAACGCTTTCTCCTTCAACTTTGAAAGCACAACGAGTCATATGGGCATAGAGCTAAAATATCAGAAGCATAGCAAACCCTATCGTTTTATTGGCACGGTGCAAGCAAAAAGCAAAGTTCATCTTTTTTGTTCCATAGCCCCGAAGAGCACACTGAAAGTTAAACAGAAATTGATGAGATGAAGTAAAGGAGCATTACGGTCTTAAGCGAGCATTACGGTCTTGAGCCTATATATAACATGGAACGCGGTCACTACTTGCTGTTGTGGCTATTGTGTAATACTAAACTGTAGTTGAAGCATCGGGTAATAAATAGATATTCCAAGCTGCGCTCTTTATTTATATTAGTCATAGGCAGGTGTCGTGTTATCGGTTTTTTGACAAAAGACAGCTTGATCCGGCAGCTACCAAGCGTGATCACAGCCTATGTAGCTGCAACACCACTCTGCGCTTCTAAAGCGTGCATGCTACGCACTACCACAAAATATGGTTGAACTGTGCATAGCGGTGTCTCGTTTTCACAGAATGTGTTTCTCCACGAAGCTGGTGTAGTTGTTCAATACCTATTTAAAACACCGCGGAAGTTGAAATCTGAATATATCAGCCTTCTTCATGCCGAATTGAGTTGGGCACTACGTAGCCTTTCTATATATATATATATATATATATATATATATATATATATATATATATATATATATATATATATATATATATATAAATATATATATATGTGACGTATGAAGTGGAAGTGATGGTTTGTAGAAGCAGAGAAGGAAGAAGTGAGATAGAATAAACACAGCGTATGAGCCAGGCCACGTCTCCCCATTCATCATAGCGTCACACGATTCCCCCTCCCCCCGAAAGATGGCTCTGGTTACAAACTATAACAAATTAAAGAAGTGAATGAACAAAACAATGCCCAAATTCACAGTTTCACGTCCAGACAGAGTTCCACAATCTCTCGAAATCTTCAAGGCCGATTGAGCAGTCCGATGAATTTTATGACAACTCTGGTGGGCGAGGTTGACTGTTGCGTTCTGGCCAACTGAAGCACGCCTTGAATGTAGAAATTACTGATGACACAGCGATTCTCGTCATAAATGAGCAAGGGTCGAAGTACTTGTAGCATTTGAGAGTCGGATGTCGTAGGCACGAAGTTCTCTGTCGTAGACGCTGCTTTCTGTGTCGTGGCTGAGACAGAACGAGTGCTTGCAGCCTGCATATGTGAGAACCGAAGCTGATTGTATGATCCCTTTGTTCCTTTATTGTACACGTGGTAGCTGCACGTCTCTTTCGTAGCTTTCCGTGGTCTTCCATCAGTTTGTTGAATCGTAGACACGGCGTTGAGAACTGGTGCAGGAAACTTTGTCGACGTTGCTTTCTGCGCATCTGGCTTAGGCATCGACTTCGTCTTTGCTTCTTTAATCGATGTTGTCTCTGATGATCTTTCAGCCACAAGTGTACTCGTGAGGAGGTTTCACTTGATCGTTGTTCTTGTTCGAGAAGCCGTTGCAGTTCTTGGAGTTCGTGGAGTTGCCTTTGTTGAAATTGCTCGTCTTCTTGTGAAAGTTCGTCAGATGGGCCTCTTTCAGGAACATGAGTCTGCTTTTCTTTAGATGGTGATGTGATCAGTAGATTGTCGGTAGTCGACACTGTACTGCCAGGCCTGTCCTGCGATGAAAGCAGCGTGACAGGCTGATTAGAACGCTCCCAAGATGGTTGTGAGTCATCCTTGATTGTTAATGCTTCTGTCAGTTGACAATGCGCCGGCGTTGGTGAATTCGAAATTCCTGCAGTGCTTTGACTCACATGTGTGTTGGCACTTGACGATGAGAGCACAACAGACATGGCTTCAGGTGGTTCTGATGGCGTATGTTTTTCTTTTTGCAGCGTAGTTAGGCTGACAGTGTCTGTCGAACGACCCTGGTCAGGAACGTCAGGGTGGGGGCTGGTATTGCGAGGATTCACCTGCTCGTCACACGCAAATTCCGTCACACGCTCAAAACCATTTGGGCCTTGTGTGTGACACGATGCATCAAGGCATTTGGGTGGTTCTGTAAAATCTGAAGTGTTGTGGTTCAGTGAACACGTTGTAATTGCCGATTTCATTGCACTTGGGAAAGGCGGGTATAAGTTCAGTTTTTTGGTGAAATTTTCTAGATTCCTTTCAGTATACGGTCGCTTTACCTTGTCTGTTGCGACGTGCACGTTACCAGTCGGTGTTCGAATGCATGACGTTTTTTCGGAAGAGTCATATGATGGTACAATGGTGGTATATTTTCTCTGAGATCTCGTTTGGAAAATAGGCTTACTGCGGGAAGACTTCGCGTAACTGTGATGGGTCAGTTGAAAAGCCTTCCGCTGAGGAGGTATGAACATGTCTTCATCGTATTCTTTGAAGCGGGTGCCTTTCATGCTTCGTCTCGCATACATGGTCCACCACCTGGTTTTCTACGACGCAGCTCTTCAAAGGCTCCTAACGGTCATTATTCGTGGCATAAGGACGCCTTGTTCATGGTAGACCATCTGACACATGAGGAAAATGCCGAACAACGCCATGACGACTCAAAGAGTGAAAATCAGTCTTCACACATTGGATCAGCTTATTTTCCATCTAGCACAATTGGGCTACCTCCTGGTTTTCCGCCACTTGGCTCTTTCGTCGTTCACAACGCCCACCTCACATCTAACACGCTTACAATGGTCGGGATAGAGCTGCGGAGCTCGGAGAATACTCAGCCAAGCCCTGAACCTACCATCCAGATTCAGGAGCAAGAACCACTCGCAGCGAACAGCGAAGAAGCCCCTGATGATATATCTGTCAACTCTGAAGCATTACCTTCATTACCCAAAATGCAGCACAACAGCCTAGAGACTACTACCTGCCCACTCGACACCACATTCCATTGCCCAGAAAGTCAGTGTCATGGTGAAAAAGGGCTGCCACCGCAGGTCTTTTCGCAGCAACATCATAAATTCCAGTAAGTCCAAGAACAACAGAGATTCCAAGGGCTATACGAACAAGGACGACGACGAATGGAATCATCTTCGGAAGAACACTCGCGGTTTATGGAAAGCCGTTTACAAACGTGTCAACCAAACAGACGACATATTCAAGATTTCTCGCTCGAAACAAAGAAAGCATCGAATCCAGGATAATTTCCCAAGCGACGTCGAGTAAGCTTTCTCCAGTCCAGATCAAGACTCAGGCAACACGACATACAACGTCGAGAAAGACGCTAAACCATACCCTGTATTCCGCAAAAACGGAGAAATCACTGCACCAGCCTCGGTCAACAAGCACGCGAACGGGTGGCGACGCATGGGTTCCAATCAAGACAAATAGCACGACACCTGCGCAAATCATCCAGCCAATGCTTCAAGGCCATCACACCACGTTCATTCATCGCAAGAATACCGGCAGTGTTTCCATCTTATTTCACGCTCAAAGCATGCTTATGCTATCCTGGGCGCAACACCCAGCCTCGTCCCCCAGAGCTACCCTGGATTTGACCGGACAGCTGCCCTCTGCTGTGAAGCTTTTGTGCGAGATAAGAAACTACCTTATGAAATCGAACTACCGTGCATTTTGACATTCTTGACTTTATGCTTTTTGTTGTTTTGTTGATTGTAACGTGCTCATTCTTTCGGGGGGAGGGGGAATCGCGTGACGTATGAAGTGGAAGTGATGGTTTGTAGAAGCAGAGAAGGAAGAAGTGAGATAGAATAAACACAGCGTATGAGCCAGGCCACGTCTCCCCATTCATCATAGCGTCACACGATTCCCCCTCCCCCCGAAAGATCGCTCTGGTTACAAACTATAACAAATTAAAGAAGTGAATGAACAAAACAATGCCCAAATTCACAGTTTCACGTCCAGACAGAGTTCCACAATCTCTCGAAATCTTCAAGGCCGATTGAGCAGTCCGATGAATTTTATGACAACTCTGGTGGGCGAGGTTGACTGTTGCGTTCTGGCCAACTGAAGCACGCCTTGAATGTAGAAATTACTGATGACACAGCGATTCTCGTCATAAATGAGCAAGGGTCGAAGTACTTGTAGCATTTGAGAGTCGGATGTCGTAGGCACGAAGTTCTCCGTCGTAGACGCTGCTTTCTGTGTCGTGGCTGAGACAGAACGAGTGCTTGCAGCCTGCATATGTGAGAACCGAAGCTGATTGTATGATCCCTTTGTTCCTTTATTGTACACGTGGTAGCTGCACGTCTCTTTCGTAGCTTTCCGTGGTCTTCCATCAGTTTGTTGAATCGTAGACACGGCGTTGAGAACTGGTGCAGGAAACTTTGTCGACGTTGCTTTCTGCGCAGATGGCTTAGGCATCGACTTCGTCTTTGCTTCTTTAATCGATGTTGTCTCTGATGATCTTTCAGCCACAAGTGTACTCGTGAGGAGGTTTCACTTGATCGTTGTTCTTGTTCGAGTAGCCGTTGCAGTTCTTGGAGTTCGTGGAGTTGCCTTTGTTGAAATAGCTCGTCTTCTTGTGAAAGTTCGTCAGATGGGCCTCTTTCAGGAACATGAGTCTGCTTTTCTTTAGAGGGTGATGTGATCAGTAGATTGTCGGTAGTCGACACTGTACTGCCAGGCTTGTCCTGCGATGAAAGCAGCACGACAGGCTGATTAGAACGCTCCCAAGATGGTTGTGAGTCATCCTTGATTGTAAATGCTTCTGTCAGTTGACAATGCGCCGGCGTTGGTGGATTCGAAATTCCTGCAGTGCTTTGACTCACATGTGTGTTGGCACTTGACGAAGAGAGCACAACAGACATGGCTTCAGGTGGTTCTGATGGCGTATGTTTTTCTTTTTGCAGCGTAGTTAGGCTGACAGTGTCTGTCGAACGACCCTGGTCAGGAACGTCAGGGTGGGGGCTGGTATTGCGAGGATTCACCAGCTCGTCACACGCAAATTCCGTCACACGCTCAAAACCATTTGGGTCTTGTGTGTGACACGATGCATCAAGGCATTTGGGTGGTTCTGTAAAATCTGAAGTGTTGTGGTTCAGTGAACACGTTGTAATTGCCGATTTCATTGCACTTGGGAAAGGCGGGTATAGGTTCAGTTTTTTGGTGAAATTTTCTAGATTCCTTTCAGTATACGGTCGCTTTACCTTGTCTGTTGCGACGTGCACGTTACCAGTCGGTGTTCGAATGCATGACGTTTTTTTCGGAAGAGTCATATGATGGTACAATGGTGGTATATTTTCTCTGAGATCTCGTTTGGAAAATAGGCTTACTGCGGGAAGACTTCGCGTAACTGTGATGGGTCAGTTGAAAAGCCTTCCGCTGAGGAGGTATGAACATGTCTTCATCGTATTCTTTGAAGCGGGTGCCTTTCATGCTTCGTCTCGCATACATGGTCCACCACCTGGTTTTCTACGACGCAGCTCTTCAAAGGCTCCTAACGGTCATTATTCGTGGCATAAGGACGCCTTGTTCATGGTAGACCATCTGACACATGAGGAAAATGCCGAACAACGGCATGACGACTCAAAGAGTGAAAATCAGTCTTCACACATTGGATCAGCTTATTTTCCATCTAGCACAATTGGGCTACCTCCTGGTTTTCCGCCACTTGGCTCTTTCGTCGTTCACAACGCCCACCTCACATCTAACACGCTCACAATGGTCGGGATAGAGCTGCGGAGCTCGGAGAATACTCAGCCAAGCCCTGAACCTACCATCCAGATTCAGGAGCAAGAACCACTCGCAGCGAACAGCGAAGAAGCCCCTGATGATGTATCTGTCACGAGTCGACAGGATGAAGACCTCGCAACCAGATCATCGCTCGGCCATCATCATCGAAGACCTCAGCGAGACGCAGTGACCGAACGCGGACCACAGAAGAACGCGGACCACCAAGACCACCAAGCATCATGACAGCAGCATCAGACGACCTTGACATCCCTAAGTACACCGGATCGGCGGACGACGGACCCGTACAGGACTGGTTCGACCTGTTCGAGCACCACGCAACCGCTGCATCATGGTCGGAACGGGAAATGATCACCAACTTCACCGACTACATCTCCGGTGAGGCATTCAAATTTTACCTGATTCACATATTCGAGAACGACGAGTCATGGCAAAAAATCAAAGAGGAGATGATTACCCGTTTTAATGACTATGACCAAGACTTACTCATTGCCAACCATCTAGAGACAACTGCACACTATCGTCAATTTCCTAAGCAGTCCTCAAGCATTCGAAAGTCCAGCGCGAATCGATAAGTGCCTCAAGACGAAGTGGCACATGCGTTTACTTACAGAAGGCCATACGTATATTGGGAAAAACCCAACCGTCAAGCGCAGCTCCCTTGTGCACGAAAGTCGGCATTTCCAAAGTCATGGCACCAACATACGACACGAGACGTCGCTCACCCTACTGATGCCTTTCATGCTTCGTCTCGCATACATGGTCCACCACCTGGTTTTCTACGACGCAGCTCTTCAAAGGCTCCTAACGGTCATTATTCGTGGCATAAGGACGCCTTGTTCATGGTAGACCATCTGACACGTGAGGAAAATGCCGAACAACGCCATGACGACTCAAAGAGTGAAAATCAGTCTTCACACATTGGATCAGCTTATTTTCCATCTAGCACAATTGGGCTACCTCCTGGTTTTCCGCCACTTGGCTCTTTCGTCGTTCACAACGCCCACCTCACATCTAACACGCTTACAATGGTCGGGATAGAGCTGCGGAGCTCGGAGAATACTCAGCCAAGCCCTGAACCTACCATCCAGATTCAGGAGCAAGAACCACTCGCAGCAAACAGCGAAGAAGCCCCTGATGATGTATCTGTCAACTCTGAAGCATTACCTTCATTACCCAAAATGCAGCACAACAGCCTAGAGACTACTACCTGCCAACTCGACACCACATTCCATTGCCCAGAAAGTCAGTGTCATGGTGAAAAAGGGCTGCCACCGCAGGTCTTTTCGCAGCAACATCATAAATGCCAGCAAGTCCAAGAACAACAGAGATTCCAAGGGCTATACGAACAAGGACGACAACGAATGGAATCATCTTCGGAAGAACACTCGCGGTTTATGGAAAGCCGTTTACAAACGTGTCAACCAAACCGACGACATATTCAAGATTTCTCGCTCGAAACAAAGAAAGCATCGAATCCAGGATATTTTCCCAAGGGACGTCGAGTAAGCTTTCTCCAGTCCAGATCAAGACTCAGGCAACACGACATACAACGTCGAGAAAGGCGCCAAACCATACCCTGTATTCCGCAAAAACGGAGAAATCACCGCACCAGCCTCGGTCAACAAGCACGCGAACGGGTGGCGACGCATGGGTTCCAATCAAGACAAATAGCACGACACCTGCGCAAATCATCCAGCCAATGCTTCAAGGCCATCACACCACGTTCATTCATCGCAAGAATACCGGCAGTGTTTCCATCTTATTTCACGCTCAAAGCATGCTTATGCTATCCTGGGCGCAACACCCAGCCTCGTCCCCCAGAGCTACCCTGGATTTGACCGGACAGCTGCCCTCCGCTGTGAAGCTTTTGTGCGAGATAAGAAACTTCCTTATGAAATCGAACTACCGTGCATTTTGACATTCTTGACTTTATGCTTTTTGTTGTTTTGTTGATTGTAACGTGCTCATTCTTTCGGGGGGAGGGAGAATCGTGTGACGTATGAAGTGGAAGTGATGGTTTGTAGAAGCAGAGAAGGAAGAAGTGAGATAGAATAAACACAGCGTATGAGCCAGGCCACGTCTCCCCATTCATCATAGCGTCATATATATATATATATATATATATATATATTGTGGGCATTTGTTACTTGCATTGTCCTTATCCCTGCATGATCGCAATCACCATCATCCGCTTGTCTCTTTGTCCTCATTGCCACTCTGGTTCATCATCATCGTCGTCGTCTGTGTACTGGCTCTGCCCGTTCGTTTTGCGAGGTCTTTCCTCAATTAAACGCTGTCGCAACCCAGACTACCAAGACTTCATACGTGGTGGAGGTGGATTTTTGGTCCTCTTACCTCCCGCAGCCCGCTCTACCCGCTGGAGCTTCGTTCAGGCCGCCGATTGCGCCCACTGTCAGGCAGCATGTCCCAGACCGAGCCTACCGGCGCTCATGTCATCAACCATGCACCGACGCAAACTGCCCCTCCTATTTACATACACGGACATCAGCGGGAACCCCCGCTCTTCGCTGGTCGTCGTGGAGAAGACGTAGAAGACTGGCTCGACGACTACGACCGCGTAAGTGTCGCTAATCGGTGGGACGAGGCCGCCAAACTGCGTTACGTCCCATTTTATCTGACCGGAGTCGCAAAGACATGGTATTTTAACCACGTCATTGACTTACCCGACTGGGCTACCTTCCAGCAGCAGCTGCGACACGTTTTTGGCACCCCGGACATTCGATCCGCCGTCGCGAAGAGGACACTTGATACTCGCCGACAACATCCCGGTGAATCGTACACATCATACATCGAGGATGTCCTCGCACTGTGCCGGCGTGTCAATCAATCCATGCCGGAATCGGACAAAGTGCGTCACGTATTGAAAGGCATTGGGCCTGTTGCCTTTAATGCACTCGCTGTGCAAACCCCAGCTACCATCGCTGATGTCGTGACGACATGCCAGCGCCTTGATGCGCTGGACTCCGTTCGCCTCCAACCGGACATTGGCGACCACCACTCCACGTCAGATGGCCACCTGCGCGACCTCATCCGGGACATTATACGCGAAGAATTGCGGTCCATGGGCTTCACACCTCCTACACCACGACCTACACAGCCTTCGGGAATGCCCTTACGGGACATCATCAGGGAGGAACTTACATCCCTGACTGGCTCTGCGCCCGTACAGCCACATGCTTTACGCCCCATACCCACGTACCCTGAAGTTGCTGCCGTGCCTCCCAGCGACGCCCACGCGACATTGCCGCGTCCATCCTACGCGTCAGTTGCTGCCGCTCCCCCGGTCAACTACCATTCCGTACCCCCTGACCCTCCAGCCCACCTGACCGCGCTATCTACAGGTGCCCCGAATGTCTTCTATTCCCCACCATGGCGCTCGTCTCGCCCTGTTTGCTACTACTGTGGCTATCGCGGCCACATATCTCGTTTCTGCCGAAAGCGCCAGCAAGATGAGCGTCGGAACGACGTGCGTGAACGGGATTTGTACGCCGGGGCGTCTTATCAAGGTCGGCGTTATTCGTCTCCCACGCACCGTTCTCCATCTCCTCCTGCATCGACTGCACCACGAAACAGCCGAAACACGAGACGCCGCTCGCCTTCGCCCTTCCGCCGTTCCACTTCTCCACTTCGGCCCGCCTCATTCACCTCTGAAATTCATTCGGAAAACTAAGTGATGCAGTTTGTGGAGGAAAAACTGCATTCGGAATCAGAACTGAAATTCCTCCATCGGGCCCGTGTAACATGGTTTCTGTGGAAGTGGAAGGAGTGCGAATCGATGCTTTGGTGGACACAGGTGCGACATTGTCTGTGATACGTGCTGATTTGTGTGAACGTTTAAGGAAAGTAATGACGCCTTACGATGGCCCCACATTAGTTGCTGCCCAGGGGAACGTCATTCGCCCTTCCGCGTTTTCTACTGTGCGTCTTTTCATCGACGGCATCCGCCATCATGTCCAGTTTGCTGTCCTGTCCCGCTGCTCTCACCAACTAATTTAAGGGTGGGATTTTCTATCATCTGCTTCCGCGGCGATTTGTTGTGGACAACGCGTCGTTCACCTCGCTGACACGGACTACATGCTTGACGACGACAATCAGAAGCCACTTCGTCTGGTCGCTGCGAAAGACATCGAACTGCCGCCACTACAAGAGCAAATTGTCAGCATTACGTCCAACGACATCTATCACGGGGATGTATTGGTCTCACCGTCACCACTTTGCGTTCGCAAAGGTATAGTTCTTCCGTCCGGTGTCGTTCGTTTTTGCAATGGCTCGGCAGTTGTCACCGCTGTCAACTCTACACCGGAGAAGATCTTACTGCCACAGGGCACTACTGTGGCCCGTGTTGCTGACTTTGAGCCTGTATTTGTCACGCCACTTCAGGCCATCGCATCCAAAGAGCCTTGCCTCGGTGAGCATGTTTCTTCCTCCGCCTTTACCACCACTATCAGCAGCGAATTGACATATTCACAGAGGCAGCAGCTGCTCGCATTGTTACAGAAACATGCAAATTCTTTCGACATTTGCTCGTCTAAGCTGGGCCGCACTAATACTACAGCACATCGAATTCAAACTGTTGGGACATCTATCCTACACCGCCGACCCTACCGCGTGTCTCTGACTGAAAGAAAAATTATAGAAGAAAACGTTGCGGACATGCTTAAACGGGAAGTCATCCGTTCTTCATCTAGCCCTTGGTCGTCTGCCATTGTTTTGGTCCGCAAAAAGAATGGCTCTGTGCGTTTTTGCGTGGACTACCGGGCGCTCAATAAGATCACACGCAAGGACGTGTACCCTATGCCACGCATTGACGACGCCCTTGATTCCCTACAAGGCGCGGAATTCTTTTCAAGCATCGACTTGCGTTCTGTGTACTGGCAGATTCCCATGCATGAAGACGATAAGCATAAAACGGCGTTTGCAACCCCCGACGGGCTATATGAATTCAACGTGATGCCTTTCGGGCTCTGCAACGCACCCGCGACTTTTGAGCGCATGATAGATACCGTGCTGCGCGGTCTGAAATGGAAAAGTTGCCTGTGCTACCTGGACGACATTATTATCTTTTCGTCAACGTTTCCTGAGCACCTAGAACGACTGGATCAAGTTCTGACGTGCCTTACCGGCGCCGGGCTTCAAATAAACACTAAGAAATGCTCTTTCGCTAGCAAATCTATCAAGGTCTTAGGACATGTCGTTAACAAAGATGGCATCCGGCCCGACCCTGACAAGATTTCTGCAGTCCTTCACTTTCCGCGTCCCGAAAAACCAAAGGACCTTCGCAGTTTCCTTGGCCTCGCCTCCTATTTTCGCCGGTTTATCCAGAACTTCGCTTCTATTGCTGCTCCATTACACCAACTACTCGCTTTGAACGTCCCCTTTCTGTGGTCTCAAGAATGTGAAACGGCATTCGAGCTGTTGAAGCGGTCACTCACGTCTGAACCTCTGCTCTGCCACTTTGACGAAGCCGCACCGACTATCCTCCATACCGACGCTAGCGGCCTTGGTATAGGAGACGTTCTTCTACAACGTGACAAGTCTTCCCTAGAGAAAGTTGTTGCATATGCCAGTCGCGTACTCACCCCTGCTGAAAAGAACTACACTATAACTGAGTAAGAGTGTCTGGCTGTGGTTTGGTCGGTCCAGAAGTTCCGTCCCTATTTCCACGGCCGTCACTTCACAATCGTTACGGACCATCATGCCTTATGCTGGCTTTCTACACTGAAAAACTTGTCCGGACGCTTGGGTCGGTGGATACTACGCTTGTAGGAGTACGACTTTGACATAACTTACAAGTCAGGCAGAAAACATCGAGACGCCGATGCTTTATCTCGTTGCCCGCTTCCAACTACCCATATCAGCGTTGGTGAGAACTCAAACGCCACATGTACCAAAGTTCATACGCTCGCATCAATAACGCCACCCCTTTCGGACGACCAGGCAACATTTATCTCCCACCAGCGGTCCGATTCATACTGCAGACGCATGATGGACCACCTTTCGGGAGTTTCTCATCCACCAAACGCGCGACTCCGTCGTCAACTCCTGCACTTTAAGCTGGACAATGGGGTTCTCTACCGCCACGTCTACCACCCTGACGGTCAGCGCTGGGTTCCTGTACTGCCACGCTCTCTTCGACTTCAGGTGCTCGAAGCCTTCCACGACGACTTGACTGCTGGTCATCTTGGTTTTAAAAAAACTCTTGACCGCATTCGATGTCGTTATTACTGGCCTGGCCTTTCTTCTAGTGTAGCGCGGTACGTCGGTTCCTGCTACCCATGCCAGCGTCGTAAACTCCCCACGTCTGCACCTGCTGGACCTCTACAGCCACTTCCGTGCCCGTCAATGCCTTTCGAGGTTGTAGGTGTTGACCTTTACGGGCCTCTCCCCGTCACATCTGCTGGCAAACGATGGATAGTGACCGCCGTGGACCACCTGACACGATACGCTGAGACTTCCTCTGTTATTACAGGCTCAGCTGTGGAAGTTGCAGACTTTATTCTTCACGCAATAATACTGCGTCATGGGGCTCCTCGTGTACTGCTTAGTGATCGCGGCAAAGTGTTCCTGTCACAAATGGTAAATGAAGTACTCCGCGCTTCTGGAACTACTCACAAGACAGCTTCAAGCTACCACCCTCAGACAAATGGTCTCACAGAAAGATTTCACCGAACCCTTGCAGACATGATAGCCGTTTACGTCCAACCCGACCACAAAAACTAGGATACTCTTTTACCATTCCTGACATTCGCTTACAACACCGCCGTTCAGCGAACAACTTGCTACTCACCGTTTTACCTCGTGTACGGACGCACCCCGACTACCTTTCTCGACGTCTCCTTCTTTAGCAGCCATGGGAATTCGTGTCAGTCTTCTAGCGCAGAATACATTTCCCGCCTGGCTCAGTCTCGCCATCAGGCTCGCATCAATACTGAAGCGAGACAGCACGAGCGAAAGATCACCTATGACGAATCCCACCGCGTTGTGTCTTTCCAACCTGGTGACGAGGTGCTGCTTTTCACAC
This sequence comes from Rhipicephalus microplus, assembly GCF_043290135.1. Taxonomy (NCBI): domain Eukaryota; kingdom Metazoa; phylum Arthropoda; class Arachnida; order Ixodida; family Ixodidae; genus Rhipicephalus; species Rhipicephalus microplus. The sequence continues at coordinate 116,245,977 of NC_134701.1, forward strand.
CTATTCGCACTCCTGGTCTCTGTGACAAATTCCAACCACGCTTCATCGGCCCATACATTGTTTTAGAACAGACTTCTCCAGTTAATTATCGTGTGACACCACTCGTCGCCCCAACAGACCGCCGCTACCGCAGCACAGAGATTGTCCACGTTTGTCGCATGAAACCTTTCACGCGACGTTCCCCGTCACTTTGACTTACGGCGGCCAGGATGTCCGCTTCCAAGTGGGGGGAATTAGTGTGGGCATTTGTTACTTGCATTGTCCTCATCCCTGCATGATCGCAATCACCATCATCCGCTTGTCTCTTTGTCCTCATTGCCACTCTGGTTCATCATCATCGTCATCGTCTGTGTACAGGCTCTGCCCGTTCGTTTTGCGAGGTCTTTCCTCAATTAAACGCTGTCGCAACCCAGACTACCAAGACTTCATAATATATATATATATATATATATATATATATATATATATATATATATATATATATATATATATATATATATACAGAAGAATAACTTCGGTTGCCGCAAGGTTATAAATATGAAAGTAGATGCGCTTTCACATAACTGTTTATTGTGCCAATAAACAGTGTTGTGAAAGCGCATCTACTTTCATATATATATACATATATATATATATATATATATATATATATATCTTCAGCACGGCGGACGCATTTAATTTTTATGCAACTTTTACAAAGAGCCCGTGAAATAAAAAAAAAGAAAAGAGCCCGCATTGTTATCAGCACGTGACGCTCCAACCAACCTCTATTTTATCGGCTCCTTCATTACCGGATGCGCGCTACCTTAACAGGTGCTTCGCTTACCACCTTCCTGAGAACTCTGATTAGAAGAAGCCTGCCGATTAAGCAAAACAAACTTTGGTGTCTGCCTTGTCCCTAATATCTCAGCACAGATAGGCACGAAGATGTTTGCTGAAGTCACGGGAAATTGCCTTCTGCGTGTCATCATTTTTTCTCTTCCTGATTTCCTGTGGTAACTGCAGTTTCTTAACTCGGGTTATCGACTGCGTGCCAGCATTTCCACGTTTTTCGCCTATTCACCTAAACCACATAACCCGTAGGCTGGCTCGCCAGATATTGGCGTTCGTTTTCGTTTATTTATTTTTGATCGATCTAGCGATGAAGCAGTGTCTCGCTAAATTAATGTCCAAGTATTCGAGTGAAGACATTGGCAACAGGACTGGCCATTATTTACGTTGAAGTGCTGTATAGCGCTCCCTAAAACTAACGTAGTGTCTTGGGCGTGTCATTATGGCAGTAGAGTAGCTCTAAGCACGTGAGGTAATAAGAACACTGCGTCAAACTTTTGAAAGTCTGTCTGTGTCCTGGATTCCTTGCGCCAAAAGCCACGCGAAAGCTTACTCAATATGTGCAGGTCTCTTATCGTACGTTTATCATCGACGAGTATCGTTATAATCGACATCAGCCTACTATCGCCGACTTCACAACACCGCACAATAGCCCTACTCACTGCACTGACCAACCCAATTTCAATTCTAGATTTCGCTACTTTGTTATAAGACCTATTTAAACGTATATTTTCTCAGTGCGCTTGCTTAATCTTCGTAGCTATATTGTGATTACCAAGGAATATATACTATCAACCACATAAAAAAATACGATGTTTACTGTCCAGGCGTTCAAGGTAAGGTATTTTTGAAAGTTATCTCACGACCGAGAATAAAAAATCTAGAACAAAAACATGAGCATGACATGGAAGATACCTTCTCATTTCTACTCGTAGTATGCTTGTTAACTTCGGGTTAATGCTTTTTCATTGCCGTCTATGCTTACGATGCCGTTCATATGGCTGCCTTCAGTTTTTTCAGCGTTCAGTCTGACCCATCAGTGACAGTTAAGCTGCTTGCGCAGGGCTATCAGTTCACCATCGTGTAGCATGCTGACCATGCACGACGAGTTCCACCCTTCAGTTGACTGGTGCAGTGACGTTGGAGACGAAGCACGTTCACGCGACATAGACCGTGCATCGTACCCGACCGATCTTGATGATGGACGTATCATCTGTGACCTCGATCACTCAGTTGTCGCGATAGACAATCCTGAGATCATTTTTGAGCCAGCGGAAGTGGAGCCGATGGTCGCCCTTATACACGAAGCACATGAACTGCGACTGGCTGCCTGCTTCCACAGACTTACCTACATTGAAAAAAAATTAAGTGCTCGTCGAATTTTGGAGCCACTTCAAAAGGGCATTGTTAGTTAGGTTCATATGGAAATCGTTAGATCGATCACTTCGCTTAATAGTTCTTGAAGTGACTACCTAATAAGACAGAGTTCTCAGTCATGAAGCAATATTCTGTGTCTAAGAGCGAAATAAGGACACGACCAAATGGCTCCTTGTAAAGCATTTGTGAGAAGGGAAAGATGACATATAAAGTAAATATCACACAACAGAGGCGTTTGCGTTGAGTGATACTCTCTTCCCTTGTATTATTTTATGTGCATTGTATTGCTCGAAGAAAAGTTTTTTTCGTAAGCCGTTGGCCTGTTAAAACTTGTGCAGCATTGCTTCGTAATAAAACGGCACACATTTTAGCCCGTGTGTCATAGTCATTCTTACGTTGCACTTATGATCGGGAAATACCCACAAATAACCTGAATCTCGCATGAACACCTTTAGATTCCGCGGAATATCTGATAGCAGAGAACACATGGGGCGGAGGTAGTGATTACAATAGCCATGCGCATACGGTGCCTTCTTTACGTTGGCACACTCATTCTGAGTCGCATTCTTTTTTTCTATTTCCTCTATTTCAACCCATAAATGAGACAAAATAATGGAGTGGTAGCTCCCTTAAGGAATATGACGGGTATCGTCGGGTGTATACTTACGGCTCCTACAAAACAGAGCACAAATTTCTGTGTGGCGTTTCCCATGTTCATGTGTGCCCTGATACTCTCTAAATCTAGCCGAATCAGTCTTCCGAGACTGCAAGTGGAGACCTGGTAAGGGGTGTTGAACGGCCATGACGATGTGAAGTGGATCTGATGTGCAAACACAAGGGCATGCGCGGAGAACCATGACAGCAACCAGCCAGTCCGATAAATAAACGAGAAGGGACTGGCCACTGCGATGCAGCTCAGACGTTTCGCATTTCAAACTCTTAACAAACAAACGCACATCTGAACGCGCACAAATGTGACGGCGGCATCATAGAGCAAGCATGGTGCCGCTGAGGTGGGGCAGTCCTCCCTGCCATGGCTAAGGCCTAAGTGCGCAGAGCATGGCAAGGGCAAATACCTTGTAGATATTGTGGAGAGCGAAAATGAATACACACGCAATTTAGAGAAAACACATCTATAAGTGGAAGAGTTAAGTATATACCTGAGTCTCAAAAACACAAGGAAAAATCATGTACATCGCGCACGCTACATGTGCCGCAAGTAATGAGGGCCACAGCCACAATATTATGGTCAGAAGCTGTTTTTTTAAATGACACGAATATTGTTTCTGTAAGGTGCTCCGAAGAAGGTCTGTAAAATATTTGAAAGCATATACTTCTGTACTGAAAACAAACAGAGCGAGCACGTATTCCCGACCAATCTATCTTCTTCTCTAGTACCTTCCCACTTCTAATTGTTTGTATTTAAGTAAGGTGCCCGCTACTGGTTAGTCTTGAGTAAATTTTGAACACATATCTTAAAAAAATAAAGAGCAGTACACAAAAAATTGAACAACCGAGCACATATATACAAAAACACACTCATTCGCACATATAAAAAACACCAACAAAAAGGAAAGAAAGTGTTAGAAAATCAGTGTGTGTAAGGAAGCGTTCAGACCAACGAAAATACCACCAGCTGTCGCAGAATGCACATTGCGTAACGAGTTGGACGTTGGATGGTCCAACCCCAGTATACAAGCGCTATAGGCATCACTCTTTTTAGTCGTCAGCTGCATCATAAGAAGAAATGCACAGAATTAATTGCAAGTGTGTAGCGGGTATCACACTTCACCGAAGTAGGACGATGGACCCTAGTGAATGCCCACAAAAAATTATGATGATCTATAGGTGCAGTGGCTACCCTATAAGTGGACTTGTGGCATTTACCCAACAGTGCATGAAAAAGATTCTGAAGTGCCATTCTTCCAGATTTCGCCCTGATTGTGCTGAGCGTTTCGCGCAAGGCTGGCGGTATTTTTTTCTTTGGAAATTGAAATAACTTTCCTATTTATATCTACTTACTCACCACAGTGAAGGAGGTCGACCATTGAACTACTAGCCACGAGTTGAGAATGCCTCGTAATGACGCACGTTTATTCCCCTTTGTGTGCCTATGCGGCTTCGTGTGCGTATGCACCCCCTGTTGTCCACCGACTGCCGAAATTTCCGAAGAGGCATCTTCCTCACTGGAAACACGAGCAACACAAATAAACAGAAGATATTGCAGCGAAACCTGTCTGAGTTTGTGTTACAGTTGTTAAGAAGCGTGTGTAGCTCTGCCGAATGCCTCCGAGGCGGAGTTGCAGCTAGGAGCCTTTTGAGATTATATATAAATATATATACTTCAAATATGAGAGGTCGCGCTTCAACAAAACTTCATCTATTACGTCAACGTTTCGGTGTTTTGGTCTTTGCCTCACCTTTCTTTATCATCAACACTATTGTCGCGTTTATTTCCGTTCATATATACCCAAAAATTGAGAGAGAGAGAGTGTGTGGGAAGTAAAGAGTGTTTCCTTAGAAACTGTAATGAGTTGGAAGGCCAGGAGTAAGACAACGCTATTAAGAGAAAGCTTCTGTGAACACACACACGCAAACACACACACACACACACACACACACACACACACATATATATATATATATATATATATATATATATATATAGAGAGAGAGAGAGAGAGAGAGAGAGAGAGAGAGATGAGTGGCCGTAGTGTTGCAAGTAGTCATGTAGATCCTCCGAGAGCTGTCACAACGTGGTTTAGTTCGACGTTTCAGACAGTCTGGCTTTCATCAGCATTGAAGGCACAGTTTGTTGGTTCTCAGCTTTACGCAATCCTAAATCGAGAGAAACAATAAAAAAAGAAAAAAGAGAAAAAAAGAAAGTAAAGTGGACTTCCCCGGGCACCCCCTTTCACTCTTCCTTCCCCTTCCCCCTCTCTCTGTCCCTTTTCTCCTTTCCACATTTAGGATGTCTGTGGCCTGTGTATCCTTCTGAAATCTATGAGACTATATTATCACGAAAACTACAGGGGAAGTTAACATACTGTCACGCAGTTTATTTACGTACAGACCTACTGGAAGGCCGACGAACGCCAGAAGAGCGAGGAACGCCAACAGGCCGAAAATACAAAACAAACGCAAGCTCGGGTCGCGCGCGTCCACCAACGCTGTGGCTTGCCGTTTCCTGCTGCTTCGTCGTCGTTTGCATAGTTCCCTACATTGGCCCCCGGTGAATAGCGTAGCCAACTTGGCGACTTAAGGCGTAGTCACTATAGCGGGGTCGTAATACGGCTTCAGGCGACTCACATGCACAATTTCTCGGCCACGACGGCGTAAGTCATGAGACTGTGTCAATGGCTCAATCTCATATGTGACGGGTGACGTACGGGCGAGAATGCGGTAGGGCCCGTGGTATCGTGCCAGTAATTTCGACGAAAGGCCAGGAGTGCTCGGTGGAACCCAGAGCCAAACGAGAGCACCAGTCGTGAAAGTAGAGAGATGTCGGTCGTTGTCAAGCCGTAGCTTCTGGTGGCCTTGGTCTTCGGTTGTCAGAGAACGGGCCAATCGTCTGCAATCTTCTGCGTACCTGGCAACATCAGAAATTGCAGTGTACTCAGAGGAGTCGGGCGGGTATGGGAGGATAGTGTCCAGCGTGCACGATGGTTCGCGTCCGTACAACAGAAAGAAAGGGGAGAACCCTGTTGTCGCGTGCGTAGCGGTGTTATACGCATACGTGACGAATGGAAGGACAGTGTTCCAATTAGTCTGGTCTGAAGCTGTGTACATCGTCAACATATCACCGAGAGTGCGATTAAATCGTTCTGTGAGGCCATTCGTCTGCGGGTGATATGCTGTCGTCAGGCGATGAACCATGTTGCACTGAGCGAGCAACGCTTGAATGGCGTCAGACAAGAAAACACGCCCCCGGTCGCTCAAAAGTTCGCGGGGAGCACCATGGCGAAGAACAAAGTTGCGCAAGAGGAAAAACGCAACTTCCCTCGCGGTTGCTGTGGGTAGTGCTGCTGTCTCCGCATAACGCGTGAGGTGGTCCACGCCGACAATTATCCACCTATTTCCAAAAGACGACGTGGGAAGTGGTCCGTACAAGTCGATACCGACGCGGTCAAACGGACGCGCTGGACAAGGCAGAGGCTGAAGTGTACCGGCAGGGCGTTGAGGTGGGACTTTACGTCGCTGGCATGCAGTACAAGCACGTACGTACTTGCGGACAAATGTGTACATGCCGCACCAGTAGTACCGCTGACGTAGACGGTTGTACGTTTTGAGAGCGCCAGCGTGAGCGCTTTGCGGGTCGTTGTGGAAAGCAGTACAGATTTCCGATCGCATGTGGTTGGGTATCACTAACAGCCACTTCCGACCTTCAGACGTGTAATTCCGCCGATAGAGTAGGTCGTCTCGAATAGCGAAATGTGTGGCTTGACGGCGGATAGTTCTTGAGAGTAAATTAGCTAACGGATCAGTCAGAAAGGCGAGGAGTTGGGAAATCCACACATCTTTGCGTTGTTCCGATGCCATGTGTGTGAAGTCGATTGGTGTTATGACAGCTGAAGAAGGTGACAAGGAGGCTGGGTCAGCCGGTAGCGGCGAGCGGGATAGCGCATCAGCGTCGGAGTGCTTGCGGCCGGATCGGTATACAACACGATTGTCGTATTCCTGTAGGCGAAGCGCCCAACGACCAAGGCGCCCCGACGGGTCTTTGAGCGATGATAGCCAGCATAGAGCGTGGTGGTCCGTGACGACTTCGAAAGGGCGGTCATAAAGGTATGGGCGGAACTTCGTCAAAGCCGAGACAATTGCGAGGCACTCTTTCTCCGTGACGGAATAATTACACTCGGCTTTCTTTAGGGTTCGATTCGCGTAAGCGACCACGTATTCTTGGTACCCTGGTTTTCGTTGAGCCAATACAGCACCAAGACCGACACCACTGGCGTCAGTGTGGACCTCCGTAGGTGCATCAGGGTCAAAATGACGTAGTATTGGAGGTGATAATAATAACCGCCGAAGCGCGGTGAAGGATTCGTCGCTCTTTTTTGACCAAGCAGAAATGCCTTTGGAAGTTGTCAACAGGTTGGTAAGAGGCGCGATGATGGAAGAGAAGTTGCGCACAAATCGACGAAAGTATGAGCACAGGCCGATAAAACTTTGAAGCGTCTTGATGGAATTGGGCTTCGGATAGTCGGCCACGGCGCGGAGTTTCACCGGATCCGGGAGAACACCCTCTTTGCAGACGACGTGACCCAGTATAGTGAGCTGACGTGCGGCAAAATGGCACTTCTTGATGTTAAGTTGAAGGCCAGCAGAGGTGAGACACGTGAGAATAGCACGAAGACGAACAAGGTGAGTAGAAAAGTCGCGAGAAAAAACGACGATATCGTCTAGGTAGCAAAGGCACGTGTTCTACTTGTAGCCGCGAAGGATGGTGTCCATCATCCGTTCGAAGGTAGCTGGGGCGTTGCAGAGTCCAAACGGCATGACGTTAAACTCATACAGCCCATCAGGTGTTACAAATGCAGTCTTCGATCGGTCGGGATCAGCCATTGGAACTTGCCAATATCCTGAGCGCAAATCTAAAGAGGAGAAATATTCTGCCCCTTGCAAGCAATCGAGAGCGTCGTCGATGCGTGGCAACGGGTACACATCCTTCCGAGTTATCTTATTGAGCCGGCGGTAGTCGACACAGAATCGGATAGACCCATCCTTTTTGCGCACAAGTACAACAGGAAACGACCAAGGGCTCTGCGATGGCTGGATGACACCACGCTTGAGCATATCGTCGACTTGTTCGTTGATAATACGGCGCTCTTCCGCTGAAACTCGATAGGGTCGTTGGCGTAAGGGAGCGTGAGTACCGGTGTCAATGTGGTGCGTGATGTTCGCTGTGCGACGCAAAGATGGTTGAGCGCAATCGAAGGCAGAACGGAACTCTCGAAGAAGGGACAAGAGTTCGCTTCTTTGTGTCGGCAATAGCTCAGCGGCAACAGAGGGCTGGAATGAGTCTTGCGCGGGCAGTGTGGCCACAGGTGGCGTCATAGCATTGAGCTGGAGGTGAGGTGCGTGTTCGGCGAACTCTAGAGGGCGCAAGAGGTCAACGTCTTGTATGTTACCCAAACATTCTCCGCGAAGTAAGGTAACTGGCGACGATAGCGAGTTCGCGACGAGCATGGCGGTAGCACCGGATTCCACAGTGAGTACGGCAAAGGGCAGGTGTAGGCTACGGCGGCGGGTAAATACGTCAGACGGAGTGAACAAAACAGTTCCGGCAGGAGCGGCCGTACAGGTCAGGGCTACAAGGGCGGATGTTCTCGGTGCTATTTCCGTGTCTGCAACAACGACAAGTTTGTAAGCTTCAGAAAGAGAATCCACCAAACAAGAGGTTGGCAGCGGTGTAAGGGCAACTTCTGCACGTGAGCAATCTATGATGGCCCGATGACGCGAAAGAAAGTCCAATCCAAGAATGACTTCGTGGGAGCAGGATGCCAGCACAAAAAATTCAATGACATAAAGTTCACCTTGGATAATGACACGTGCAGTGCACACAGTTGTAGGTTCTACGCACTGCGAGTTGGCCGTGTGGAGCATCAGGCCCGAAAGAGGCGTGGTCACCTTTTTCAACTTGCGGCATAAGGTCTCACAGATTATGGAAACGGCGGCCCCTGTGTCGATAAGCGCTTGTGCGGCGGTCCCCTCAACATTGACGTCAATAACGCTTTGCGGCGAGAAAGATGGAGGCCTTAAGCAGTTCGAATTGTATGCAGCTGTTGCCTCCGGAGCTGCAGCGATCAGTTTCCCTCTTCCGTAGCAGGTCGGCGACGCATAGGTGACAGGGAGCGTCGTCGTGGCGATGGTGACCGATGGTTTGCGTAGGGTCGAGGACCGTCAGTGGTGTACCTTGATGGAGTCCTAGACGACGACGCTATTGGCCTGTCCACGTTATCGACTGGAGGGGGATCCTCGGCGACAGTGGCGGGCGACGTGTCCAGCGATACCACAGGCAAAACAGATGGGCCTATTATCCGGCGTCCTCCAAGCGTCTGAGCGACGGTAAAATGGAGCTGAAGATCTCGCGTAGGGATATGGCGCCGCAATTGGGGTTGTAGGCACGACATAGGGTGGCGTGGCAGGTTGAGCATACGGCATACGCTGTTGCATAGGCCGAGCAGCGATGGCGGCGTACGTGAGAGGCGTTGTGACTGGTGGTTGCTGATGCACCGGCGGAAGGGCTTCGGCGACTTGGGTCCGAATGACGTGTTGGAGGTCCGGTGCCAAAGCTTGCGTGGGCTCATGTGTCAGTGGCAGCAGCGACAGCTGGCGCGCTACCTCTTCGCGGACGAAGTCCTTGATTGTCGAAAGCAGCGGCTGCTGGTTGGTAGGATGGGCAGCTAGGTGCAAGCTTGCGAGCGTGTCTGGCGTCGTGAGGGCTTGACGAGCAATTGCGCGCTGCCTACGCAATTCATCGAAGCTTTGACAGAGGGAAACGAGGACAGCAATGGTGCGGGGATTTCTCGCGAGCAACATCTGAAAGGCGCCGTCGTCAATGCCTTTCAATATGTGCCTGATTTTTTCTTCCTCAGGCATGGTAGAGTTGATGCGGTTGCATAGATGCAACACATCGTCAATGTAGCCCGTGTAGGTCTCGCCTGGTTGCTGCGCACGGTGACGTAAACGGTGCTCGGCTTGAAGCTTGCGGGCCGCAGGTCGTCCAAAGACGTCCGTAATAGCCGTCTTGAATGCAGGCCACGTAGTAATGTCAGCTGCGTGGTTATTAAACCACAGTTGCGCGGTGTCCGCAAGGTAGAATGTGACGTATCCCAGCTTACTTGGGTCGTCCCATTTGTTACTTGCGCCGACTTTGTCGTACCTCGCCAACCAATCTTCGACGTCCGACTCAGTGGAGCCCGTGAAGATAGGAGGGTCTCGTTGAGGATACACGGCACCACAAGTGACATGGACGGTCGAAGGTCCCACCTGGAGAGGCGTCTCGGTGACCATGTTCGAGTCACGTAGAAGGGGAAGCTTACGAGAGCGAAGTTCCCGTAAGCTTCCGGGAGCGAAGTTCCCGGGAGCGAAGTTCCCTCGCTTTTCTGGCGTTCCTCGGCCTTCCAGTAGGTCTGTACGTAAATAAACTGCGTGACAATACCTATTTTTATTGTAAATGTGAACAAAAGTGGAGGAGAAGGTAACTTGCTTTGGGCAGAAACTGAAACTGTGATTTTGTAGTAACACGTTCCATGTTCTGCCAACTGAGCTACCACGGTGACTATCACCCCCAGTCACTTTACTGGGTGTAAATGGGAATTAAACGTTGGAGTGTCAGCGCCAACAGTAGCCATGTCGGCAAGTGTGGCACACTCTTTATGAGCCTTTTTTAGAATGACGTGACACGTGAATCCAATGCGAGCAGGCAGCTGACCAATAATCTCTTGTACACAGTCTCACCAAGCCTGTCAGTACGAGACCTTCGCTAGGGAATTAAGGAAATACGTGTATACATAAGGGCTTGTGTATACATGAAATAAGTGTATACATGTTTGACACAATAATAATGAGATTTAACCGACAATCTTGTCAAAAAAAGTTAAGGGAAGTTAGTAGACCTAATTGTACTGTAAATGTGAATAAAGAAAAGTAGGTGAAAAGCTAACTAGCCCTGGGCAGGAAACAAACCTATCACATTCGAATGATGCGTTCTACGCTCTACCATCTGACCTACAAACGTGGCTACCACACATCCCAATTATTGGATATATTTGTGACATAAACTTAGGGGCATCAGTCACAACCACCACCAGTTATGGTGGCGAGTGTGGAACGCTCTTTATCAGCCTCTGTGGCTTCCCGTAGCACGTGGACTTAATGTGAGCTGGCAGCTGAACAATAATCCCTCGTGTACTATCTAAAGGCACCAAGTCTTTTCCTGCAATAATTTTCTTAGTGCGTTTCCATATTCATAATTACGTATACATATCCGGTGAATAATGTCGACGCCGACACCGGCGACAAAATCCAGCCTAGAATGTCCATGTAATTGTTATCCTAATAAACAAAACCGCAACTAAATGTAACAGATGAAAGTGTGTTCCAACCTGTGTTGTCTTTTAAGATTGCATCCATATTTCCGATGGTAGCGAAAATGTTGTAGGCCCGTGTGCTCAGATTTGGGTGCATGTTAAAAAACCCCAGGTGGTCGAAATTTCTGGAGCCCTCCACTACGGAGTCTTTCATAATCATATGGTGGTTTTGGAACGTTACACTCCATACGTCAATCAAATCAAGCTTACATACATACACGCTGTTGACATATTCCGGTATGAATTACGTGGGCATGTGCGCAAGGCACACAAAATGTTACCATTGTTTGTCTAGGTATTACTTGACGACACCTCTCTACCTGAATAATATGTTGTCGATATTTACAACTCCAATATTTGGCCCATTCCGGGCGCTTGTGGGCAACTTGCGCTATCTGACATGTAAAAAGAGAAGTATTTTATCTTTTTGTTTCTGTTTGTCAGCCGCAAAGGATCTTTAAAGTGTCTTTCCATACGCGTGGGTGAGCATGCGTGCTTTCAATGATGGCGTCGACGTCTCGTGCAACCACTTCACCTAAACTGTGAATTTCGAAATATTGCTGTGCATCTGGGCTGGAATCTTTCAATTGCGAAGACAGAACAGGCTCGGAAGACGACAGTGACCCTTCTGGTTTCAGCACGAACGACAAGAGTTCGTTAAACCACCCAGAAACTACAGCAATCATCCGCTGGTGAGCTTAGCTTCGTGCTCGTGCCGTGTTATGGCCGGCGCACGTCGGTGTATTTTCGATTCGATTGGCCCTGAAGGTTCAGGCTCTTATGTGCTGGGTGTCCACATCTTTCTGACGGGACCCCATTCGCGAAGCTGCGCAGGGAGTGCAGTTTCATACGCGTATGGAGCCGCGAGTAACCCTTGGAAATGCGCTCCGTAGTTCCGCGCGGCGCTTCGTGAGAGCAGCCAACTTCGTTTTAAATGCGCAGCAATTCTAAGAGAACTTCAGCGACACTGACAGCACTTGTGTATCTGTCTGACCGTATTCGTGTATCTGTATTTGTTATCCAGCCACCTACCGCATTTAGCTCTCCTGGCTGTTTGGATGTTGTGATTCATAGAGAAATATGTATAGCATAACATGACTCTATGATGAGCATAAGTGACCAGTTATAACAAAAGAAAATCCTGACATGTATGATATATATTTCATGATATACATGTGAAAGTGTTGTTTCTCTTGTGGTGATTTCATTCACATGACATAATGCGAAAACTGGTATCGTACGACATGACGGCATGGCGAACATCATAATCACAACATGCGTGTCATGTAAGAACATGACTACATGCCACGCTCATGATGCACCGGCGGTTGTTTCGCTAGCTTCACATGTACCAAAGTTGGAATTATGTTGCCCAAATGAATGACGAAGGTACATGACTGGTGCAAACATGAAAATCATTACATGAATATTATGTAAAAGCATGACTGCCTGCCAGCCTCATACCTTGGTCGCGGCAGTTTTGCTAGTTAAACATTTACCAAATTTGGTGTTATGTGGCGTAATTTGACGATGAACACGAATGCCAGGCACAGGCACAATAATCTTGTTATGGAAGTCATGTGCAACATACGTTACGTCCGCCTTGAAACGTTGTGCTGATTTTAATGTGACATATCAACCTTCCTTGCTCTTGCTTCGCTTAACATCGATTTCATAAGCAAGCAGCATCTTCCAGTTTTTCAGTGCTCAAGTATGTGGACAGAAGAGGTAACAAATGTTTTCTGTTTAATGTGCGCAGGAAACGTGCTTTTTAAAGCATCGTGAAAAAGCTTTGCCCGGTTGCATAAAATACACCACGTGTAATGTTATTCTACAAAAGCAATGATTTGGCCATTGCAGCATTTATTTTTAGAGTACAATTGTGTGTGTTCTCTGTGCTTAAAATGTAAGTTTCAATTTTCAGTGCTCACTCTGTTCAGAGCAGTTTTGATGGTTATATAAAATTTCTTTGTTCATGTTACAATAAGTACGTCTGATTATTTTTTCGTACTATTGTGAATAAACTTGTAGTTTTAAACGAGCCTTTTTGAAGGATCATTCCTTGCTGTACAATTTTATACCATAAACATCAATATAAGATACTTGGGCTGTCATAAATAGTGATGTTCCTTGGACTACCCAAAAAACGGCCATGTTTCTCGCTGTCGCGTAAGTGTTAAAATAAAAGCATGCTAAAGGATTCATATGCTAATTGGGTAAAATCGTGCGAATGTACGCATTCTTATTTTTCAACCTACGTTGTTCAAATTGTGGCAGCGACGCCCATAAACACAGCCATTCGTGGCAACGCTCCATTTCACGCTGGGTGCCATCTGCGCCAATATGCATAGCCCAGAGATAGAAGTGAGTAAAGATACAGGGCAGTGGCGGATCATAATAGAACAACGGAGCATTTGTGACACGACCAGTCATCACTTATCGCGATATCTGGGTGCCGCGAATGTGCCACATACAGCGCATACAATATCCGCGTGACTTGGTTCGGTCTCGCTTTATAGCAGTTACACGAGCGTGTTGCTGGGTTGGTGTCATTTCAGGGGGAAAAAAGCACGGTCGTTTCTTGCCGTTACAAATAGCGTCTAGTTTTTCACCCAGACAAAGAGCTGACGTCAGGAAGGCAGGAGTAATTAATGACGCAGTGGCAGTCTTGTCTGCTTGGCTGGGGCAACACGGCTAGAGCACAAATAAACTTAGTGCGCATTCAAGCGGTTTCTGTAGGGAGACAGGCTCCATTATACCCACCCGCTTCATTATGCGACATGTTCACTCTTTCTGAAACGGTTGTTCATCCAAACTTTTATATAAGGAAGAGTTTACTTCTTTGCTTTTAAATTGTGAGTGAAATGCCCTTCCACACCTCTTATAGCGGCTTGCAAAGTCCTAGAAAAGTCACTTTAGCGGTGAAATAAAATACGTTTTCCCCCCACCCCATGTGGTTTCAGAGGTGAAGAGGCAGCTGGGCAAGGTCGCTTGAAAGTTGCACAGAACGAACACAACTGAAAAAAAAAATGCGATGCGCGTCCGATTCAGTATGCGGCGAGGTAAAATGAATTGTTTCCTTGGTGTCAAGGCCAGAGCGTGGCTTAGAGATGTCGTTGGACGCCACGATGGTTTCATCTTTGAGCCATTCCGAGCATTTCTTCATTTGTTCCATAGAAAACCTCAACGAATACTCAGTCTTTTCTGATGAATCACAACATGTAAAGTATGTGCATCCAATTGCAACCTTGAGAGAGGGATAGCAGGGTAAATAGAACAAGGTGTATAAAAAAAGAACGAAAGAACAATACAAGACAAACTTCTGTAAGAGGGACCCGGAAGTGTGTCTAAAGGAAACATATTTGACAGCCAAACTCCAACCTCGGCAATCTGGTTGAAAACGATGCCGTTCATACCTTCTCAGCAGACCTTAGGCGAGATGGTTTAAAGGTGCACTTACATGATTTTGAGACATCGATGTAAACACCAGAACGAATGTGATTGCGCAGTGACATAGATAAAACTATAAAGACCGGGTAGCCGAACTTTGCGAATTGAACGACAGTCATGTTTCAATGCAGCAGTGCTCACTGAAACTAATTGTTGTCTGAAGAAACACACCATGGCACGAGTATTCAAAGGAAGAACAGGTTTTTCTATTGTGACATCTGAGTGGCGGAAAAGAACTTAAGAGTAACCACTACATATTTCTACTTCGTAAAAGACAAACCACACTTCTTTTGCCGTCTGGGGCCGTGGACACCTCGTTTCTGGTGTATATGTTTCTTTGTTTATCGGTCATTGTTCTTCTCTAGCCATGCCTCACCCCAGCCACACAAAATCATGCCGTACAGTCGACTGCTAAAGCTCCATGTCCAGCGTGAAAGCAGCTTCAATGACTCCACACAAATGGGGTATTAGTACTCATAAAGTTTCGCTCTTGCTTATATCATTTTCGATTCAACCAGTTGTCTACAATATACAAAAATAGTGTAATTTTTATTTAGCGGATCATATCTGTCGTTGGCTATCTAAAGACATCTGCCAGTCGACATCAATTATCGAATCAGCAAGCAGACATTCTGCGCATTTTATTTTAACAAAATTTGGGATAATCTGAAAGACATGTATTCTCTGAAAAAAAAAATCTGTTATCTGTAAACGTTGCCATGGAGGTCGGTACTTATCAAGATACAGTACACAAAGCGTCGATGCGCGTTGGAACATCGTCTTGCGAGCTTTAACTTTTGATACTACCATGTTGAACTTCAAACGGCATTATTCAGGAATGTGCAGGCACATTCGCGTTATTTTTATATACAAGTTATTGATTTGTTCAGTAGTTTTATGAAACAATTATTGTTGATCACAAGCACACTCTTAGCACACCTCTCTTTACTGAAATTCTTGAAGGTGTACTGACATGATATATATACTTCGCAAAATTGTCAGTTTTTTGTTTTCTTGCTATGGTTATCACTCTCCGCAAAGCGGAGTCTGCCAGCACATATATAGAAATTCCTTTAAATGTAAAGTCTTTGTCGCTCAGTATCAGCAAGCCAGCCTCACCGAAATAGACATTCTCCCAACGAGAGAACACAGTTTCACCTAACTTGTGAACGCTGCATCCTGCATGCGGACCACATCACAAAAATGACTTTCGAGATCGGAGGAGATAATGCGCTCCTCGTTGTTAACGTGTACCGCGACAGATGGTAGAGCTCCCAAGTCGGTTGCGAATAGCTGTCTCTCTGTGACGTCACACCACCATTACACACCACTAAGAAGCCAGCCCCTCGATATCTAAACCGCACGTGTCTCATTGAAGTAGTGGTATTAAGAATATGTGAGATATGTTCCCAGATACTACCGTACATTCATTAGGGTTCTCGAAACCTGTGTTCTTACCTAGAGCAACAGTAACAAAATATTTAATTTTTTTAAATATGTGTTAGTACTGTTTTAGGCGGATATTACGATGACTCAAAGAAGTAACTCTAGGGCTTTAACAGAGGAGAAAAATTATTATTATTGCTTTTTAGTTTTTCTTTAATCTACATCATGCTGAAACCCTCAACAAACTGGCGGTGGACGGTAATAAATTCTGAATTTATTTATTTTAACTGATCTCCTTACTTTTAGAGTAAGAAAGAATGATATAAAAAAACCGGGGAGGCTAACCAGGGCTAAGCCTGGTTAGCTCCCACCTCCTAGGGAAGTAGTAAAAAAATAACTTGAGAGAAAGGCCCTTTGTTGCTGCCACCCAAGAGAGCTCGTGTTTCATGCTCAACGACGCAGGCGGACATTTGTTCTCATGAGAAACACAAGCAGCACTTAAGAAATAAACTTCACTGCGAAAGAATAATACAACGGAAACGAGGTGGAGCGAATGGAAGCGCATCACGGTGTCGATCATTTCATAATGCACACGGAGTTGCTTTCACGTGCGTCTAGCGTAAGCATTAAAACTTTTATGTGATGGCATCATCAGTGCGTAATTATTTGGAGCAATTATGACAGCTCTTGTTAAATCTGCAGCTGATTGGGCGAGTTGGTTCATGGTGAGCAAATTGTTCGGCAGATTCAACTGACAGCCGAAACCCAGCCCCGCCCCAGTGTTCCAGTGGCTAAGGTACTCGACTGCTGATCCGCAGGTCGCGGGTTCAAATGCCTGCTGCGGTGGCTGCATTTCCGATGGAGGTGGAAATGTTGTAGACCCGTGTGCTCAGATTTGTGTGCACGTTAAAGAACCCTAGGTGTTCGAAATTTCCGGAGCCCTTCACTACGGCGTCTCTCGTAATCATATGGTGGTTCTGGGACGTTCAATCCCACATATCAAACGACAGCCGAAATCCAGAAGCTTCTTAAGAGATGTGTGAGCAGGCCTTCACTTTCCCTCTCCAATTAGGGAGCACGCTATCTACAGCCCATGTCTTTTTATTAGCTCTTCCCCCGATTCTAATTTTTTTCTTTTTTGTCTTGGTATTATCCGGCTTGCATTGGGTTTTCTGGTTTTATTGTATTTGTTTTTCGGTTTCAGGACCTCATTTTATTTTCCCATTGTTTTTTTTTACATTCTTGGTGCGCTTGCTATTTGCAGTTTTTGATATCGCTGTCGAATCAGCTTGATTGTTTTTTTTTACATCTTGTCACGAGGTTTTCATTCTCTTCATTTCACCAAGATAGGCTTCCGTTGCTTGGATGCGCACCATTAAAAGATCTTGCGTTCAAAGTATTATATCTGTAATGAGTTAGATTATGTGTTTGTTTGTTCCTTCTCAAGTGTAGAGTCTTTTTGTGCTTGTAAATTTGTCCTAAGCAGTTATGCGCTTAGTTTGTTTTTGCAGTGGCACATCACAAGCAAAGCTGTTCATTTCGAAGCTTCGATGGTTTTCAGAAGGCCTACAAAAAGCATTCTCCAAGCAAATTGAATGGTCTTTTTATAAAGAAACCTAATACAGGGTCTTCAGGTATACACCCTCATGACTAGCCTCCTATCTAGTCATACCAAATTAGATTTACACGTTCACAATTATTTTAAAAATACTAGAATGACTCCTTCACAAGCCAATTTATTTTGTCGTTGTTCAAACAAAGGTAAGTAGTTATACTCTTTGATGATATGGTAAAATGAAGGATATCAATAACAATCAAAACAGAAAAACTAATGAAGGGAATTTAGGTTTCAGAACCGGAGTCATGCCCACTTTCATTTTCATTCGGCACTGCATATCAAGTGCCAATCACGTCTGGCGCTTGGAACTCAGGTGATGCGATAACGCCCCGAAAAGCAAGACTTTTGGCATCACGGGTTGAAGATACAGATTCACCTAGCAACTGTCAACGCATGAGTTTCGAGCAAATGAACCAGAAGTCACGCTTTCCGTAGTTCCCAGTTCTTTCCATAGCGACGGTACGTCATTGATCAAGCTTTACTCGTTGCACAGAACCGGCCGTCAAACCGACAGGGAGGAATTCCGCTTGATTACTACCAGTTTCAACTAAACTTATCCTCCGATATCATATCTGGCTTCAGCCCTAACTACAGCCATCTTTCATACAGAGTTACGTATTTCACATACTATCTTTAGTGAAACAGGAAGTAGATAATTCTGCATATATGCTATCACACAGGGCAAGCGGGAGTGCAAGAAGTGAGGAGTCAAAATCCTACAGCAGGCGGACAGACCCTTCAGATGCTTAGTGATCATTTGCCCTAGGCTGCCCATCCTACACCATGTTTTAAATCAATATACGCAATTACCAATGATGTGCTCGCTGTATGACAACACCCTATAGGAGAAAAACACGCCTAAATGGGCTTCAATGCTGCGGGCAATCTCCGAATGAGCAGAGGTGATAGCAAAATAATTTATACTTTCCAAGTTTCTGTGCTGTATCTCAAAATAAAGGGTAAATAATGAGTTCTTGGTAGCTCACAGGCATCCGCTTGCATTCCTAATGAGGAGACGCCTCCCCTAATGCTGAACTGTGTGAAGCCAGAAAACCAAAGACAATTCCCTCATCTTTGTTCAGAGATAGAAGCACGTTTAGCCCCTAGTAAAACTCGGTTCTTGTCTTCGAAGTGCAACACGTTCGCACTATAAGCAGCTCTCGCTGTTCGCTTGAGCAAACGGCCTGCCGGCGCTTCATGGCACAGATTGCCGTGGAGCGCAGGGCATGCACTCTCACCCCGGGCTCATCGCTGCCTGTTCTTTTGTTCCTATTGATTATTCAGCGAATGTTGGACCAGAACTAGAAAGATAACAGTGTCGAGGGCTTGCTTCCTTTCCGCTTGTAGTTAGCACGCCGGCAACGTGAGGACGATCCGGGATAATATCAGTCCATGTCTTACAGACGCCTCTAGAGGGCCAGTTCAAGGGTGGTTGACTGGAATAAAATATTCGAATGCCGAGAGAAGAAGAGGGTTCAGTGCTATAATGAACCCTTCGCACGTCCCTCTTTCATAGGAAGAATATCGAACCGAGATGCTGCTTCGGCGGCCATTCACATGTTCTGCTGCATTTGCCCAATTTTCTTGCCTAACACTCTCCCTCAGAGATTGAATGCGCGCGCGCGTTGCGGGACGACTGAATGTCGCTGACCGGCTTGCGAAACGAGACAGTTCGTTTTTTTAAACATTGCATTTTTCGCAATGTGGGAGGCGACGCGGTAATAGCCCTTTTAGGGTGCGCAATGGCAAAGCCATATACGTTGCATTTATTTTAAGCTGTACTTCGAGCGAGATCCGACGACTTTTAATCAATTTAAAACGAAAATTCCAAGAGAGTATGCAAAGCTTTTACACATTTATAAGGAACTCCCATACAGAAATGCGGAACGGTATGCTTCAGCGACAAGGTACAAACTAAACTGGGGGCTGTTTTCTGTACTTCGGATATTCATGACAGAACTTCTTGAAGAATGTTGGCATCCGGGATCATTCTGTTCGGGCTCGGTTAATGTGTTCATGCAACACACTCCTACATGGAAGAGGGTCCGTGGGGATCCAATATTCGACAGGCATGTATTGTATGGCCAGAGTACAAAAAGGCTGCATAAGACACAGTTAACTACTTTCTAATTACTTTGCAAGTTTTCATTTCTCAAGCTCTTTCTACTCATTTCTACTTTTCATCTACTTAGTTGTTCCTCAGTTTTTCTCGCTCTCTTTGTGTGCGTTACTTTTACCCGCATATCCGCAACGTCATTCATTAGCGAACGCTCCAGCATTGGTGTCACCAGTTGTTAGTAACATGACCCTACATGAATCCAAGCTGCTTCACTACATAAAACATTAGGAAGACCTCACTATAGCTGACTTTGGCGGTTAGGCTGCTACATTAGGTTTGCCTGATTTTGTGTACGAAGGAATTCTGCTTAAATATTGCTGGTTTCAACTAAACTTATTCTTTGATATCATATCTGGATTCAGCCTCAACTACAGGCATTCCTTATATATAGTTACGTACTGCGCATGCTTCCTTTAGCGAAACAAGAAGTACTTGCTCTTGCAAAAGAAACGTGTCAGAAACAACACTGTTGTGTTCTCGCGCTACATAGCAGGTGCTAAAATAATATTTTATTGCAATATACCGTAACAATTTTATAATTACAGTAGTCGAGAGTTCGGCGGAATGCCGTCTGGTCAGGTAAAGGCATTGTTGAAAAAAAACTATGATTACAGTACTAATTCTCGCAGGTATACCAATTTGTAATATGTTCTGCATTCCATCAATGTAGCTGTAAGATGTTGTTTCCATATATTTGTTAGGCACATTTACAATCTTGCTTAGCTCTGCTATTGCAGCCTTTCAAGTACAAAACAAAGGCACGTTCTCGTCGAGAACCTTTTCATGGGCGTGCCGTGCGAAGCCCTACTGGCTCGATGGAAGCTATGCGCCGCCTCCAGATGAGTTTTTTAAGCTGGGATTTGTCTTTCGCATTTTAAGACTTGTCCCTGCGCACATGTTCATACTAGGAGCTTTCAGCGTCGAGCTCGTTACTGGCTTTTATGCAGCGCGTGATCATCGAGCTGCTCTCTGATGGCAGGGCTCCCTTGGGCACGCAGCAGCGGCTACCCCTCGTCAACTCTTTCGGGTGCAATAGCGTCGACACTCAAGTCTTTGGCCGTATCGAGCAGCCCAGTAGCGGCAGAGGTGCTAACCACGCTCGGAGGAACAAGTGTGGCACCATCAAGGAGGCTTCAAAAAAAGCAGTGCTTGTGGCCTCATCTCCCAAGTCCTCACTGTTGTGTTTAATTTATGAGTAAACGTTTTCTCGAGTTCGTGGCTATCCGCCTCTTTTGCTACCCTTTCAGTTTTATCGTCACACCGCATTCATCCTGCAGCTTATCAAACCTGAACTGCAAGTTGTGGAATCCGCATGCAAGTTGACCGAAACTAAGGTGGTATGAACGGGTGCTCTACCATGTCAGAACAGTGAAACATTTTCAAAATAAATACTGCACCATTTCTGACTCTTTTTCTCTCCCGCTTATGCACCTCGTAGTTACGATAACATGAAACGAGAAAAACGTAGGCATGTATTCATTGTTTGAAATTCTGATTAGTAAACCTTTCAACAGCGAATTAGGCGCTACTGTTAGGGATAATGATTCGCACGCAAAACAAACTGGTCAAGCTTTTCACAGCTAGGAAGCTTGAATATTTTGACGTAGCTATATCTAATTTACTTGTAAAATAGTTCACTCTTGTTAATACATGATTTTTTAGGCTCGTGAATAACGTACAGAGTTATTGTTATTCGTAACACAGACCTTGTTTTACTTGAACACAAAACATCAATACAGCACTGTGTTCCCATAGGAGGTTGATACGTCTTTGGCACTGAATGGGAGCACCTCATATGGCTGACGTGTTAATACCAGCAAATCAATAAGAATTAGCTGTTACTGACGGAATGTTTCTGTGGCCGAAATTTTCTCTTACTGTCTTTCTGATGCAGTGCCTTCACTGAATTCTGGCTTGTGTAGCCTAGGCAACACGCGGAAAAAAACTTTGAACATCATTGTACTAAACCTATGGCGCTTTCTACAAGAAAAAAATGGAGGAAAGAAATCGCTCAAGGCCATGACACACGCTAACGAAAGGCGCATCTTCTCGCACCCCCCCCCCCGTCATCTGCTTCCCTGTGTCGCTTGCGGTGTGCCCGCAAATACGAACAGAGGGAGAAAGGACATTGCGCATGGGACAAATACCTGTAACCTCGCTTGTAGTTTAAGGATTCTAGAAAAATTGCAACAGTCATTGTATGAGGCAACAAGCATTTTTAACGAATCTTTTTGATTGGTACCCGTAAAAATCTATTTTGATGAACTGTTAAAGGGTCCACGCTCTAAGCCCTAATACACAATTTATTGCAGGAAGCAGACTCAACTGCATCTTATAAACATTCATGTCTTGAATTCTCAAGACTCGTGCAGGAGCGCCCTATAGTATTAGCGTCTAGTGAAAATACCTCAAATCCCCAGCCATACAAATTAACACTTCTGTTACAGAGCACATCTTTTGGCATTCGCTGCAAACGTGGTTACGTGTTAATTACGCTTTGGTTCATGTTGCACGGGAAAATCGAATGGCATTCACAACTAATGTGTTCGCTCTTTGAATGTGTTTACTGAATTCATTCAAGTGTCATGTGAGCACTTCTAAAAACAGAAGCTTGGCAAAATGTCACAAAATATATTGAGAAATGCGATGAATATTCTGGTTCTTCTTATTAGCAGTTAGAAACGTTTTGAGAACTGTTGTGCGCACAGGGAGGCATTCGAAGGAGTACGCTCATTATTATTCACTTTCATTGTTAGTAACATGAAACACCCGCGACGTTTCGCTTGCTGTATCTACATGATTGTAGTTGCTGGAGAATGACACGCTCATTTAAATCTCGAAACACATGAAGTAATTAGTATTGTTCATCGGAAACTGTAGATTATGAGCGGGAGCACTCACGCACAGTTTCACTTTCTGACTAGAAATGTGGTCAGCGGCATCGGCATACTTATCAGTGATCTGGGAGGTGTCTTGGCTCTGTTGATTGGGCTGGAACTCAAATTCATAATTGCACCCAAATCATTCGTTGTTTGCGTTAGTTGACCTTCCCGAAATAGTTCGTTTCCCAAAGTTCCCACCCGAAGCAGGCGAACTGAGCACAGGAGCAGTGGCTGCTGCTGTGTGCCTGAGAGCGGAGAACACCAATGGACGTCACATGCGAGATAGCGTCACTCCAAGATCTTTAGGCCAATAGGGGCCAGTCTCTCGAACGAGGACAACAAAAGAGTTTGGTTTGCACGTGCTCTGGTGCTAACATACTATCGGCACTGAATGAAACGCCATTCGCGCTGCATTCAGCGCCGATAGTACGTATAAAACTGCAGTGCTGTGTTGCGTTCAGAATAATTTAGCTTTCTCTCGTACGTTTCAGATATTGTATCCTGCAGCTGTAATTCAGCATTACAGAGGGGGATCACCACCGAGTCGGTGGGACCTGACTACATAATTGGTGGTCATGAGCTGTCCGAAGAGCCGTATTGGTGAACTGCGTATTGGCGACATGTTCCATGGTGAACCATTGAACATGTCCGATGGGTGTGACGTTAGAATACCCTTCAGCGGACGGTTCCGGAGCGAGGCTACTGTTGTACGTTCGAGCAATAAACAGTCACGGCAAGCATTGCGTGTCCTGAATGTCTCATATTTTCTTAAAGCGGGACCACCTTTGAAGCGAGACTGACACACTCTCCGCCGGTGTCAGTAACAGCCGTAGATTTGCCTGCGCTTTTGCAGAAAAAACCTCTGCGTTGAGTACAGCCTTAACGAAAAAACAATTGCACCTCCGATTTCAATTGCTAAATCCATTTAAATATCTGTGTTTGGTGCACCCATAGATTTATTCCCTGTTTCCATATTCTTAAAGAACATTTTCCTCTTCAGCCGTAGAGCATTGAGAGAGAACACAAAGCGACGGTGAAGCCGCTTAGTGGCAGGTGCAGCAGACGTTTTAGACGAGCGGATTCAATTTCTGGAGCAAACTTTTACTTGGCGTAATTCAGTGATAGGCTTAGCCTGGTATCGATTCCACGACCTACTTCACAAACGCTACAAGAGACTAGCTCCCCCCCTCCAAAAAAAAAAGATAACTCGAGATTATTCTTAAGCCTTTCTAGAAACCATGTTGGCGAGACTATTCTGAGAGGAGTGTGTTTCACCTGAATTCTAAGCTGCGAATTTAATGTTTTGCGAGTCCATCTAAAAATATATAGGAAATTACAAATATCTAGGACTCTCACTTACTAGCTGTCTATCCAGGATCGTGCGTATTGATATAATATATAATAAATCATTTTGAAAATACAGGGTTATTTCTAGAGCACCTGTTTTGTAGACAAAAGCCAGAATCAACGGCAGTGTCCCTTTAGTGCCCCTTTCCGCTGTGACCTGTGTTCCTTTCGTCTATTCCTTCGGGCGTGTGCGCAAAAGCTTCAGTATGCAGCGAAACCAACTAGCCCGTCATTGCGTATTACTGCAGTTGATCTGTAGTTTTTCAAGCTTTTCCTTCAATTGCACGTAAAAAATTTATAATGCGCTGATACCTGTGTCCTTAATGTCGGTGTTCTCGTGTGTCTGTGTTAAAGGAAGGGGAACGCATTGGGGAGCATTCATACGAACGCACGTATGCGTACTACATTACACACGTGAGTCAAAGAGCTGCCTCGCATACAAAAAGATGGAAACCAGACGAACTTGATAGCAGGGGCTCACTGCTTTATTCGACGCATCAGTGGCGTCTCGCTAAGAGAAACAAAACTTGATGTCAGACATAATATATCGATACCGAAGCTGCCGGCTTTTTATAGCGAGCAGCCGTTTGATCTTTGACGCGTGAACAAGCACGCATATAGTCTGCATAGTGGCCGCAGTAATCATAAATCAGACGGCCTGTAGCTTGTGCTAAGCAGAATGGCTTCATGCGTGGAGTTATTCATATGTGACAAATCTTCCCTCTCAGGTGGAAAGTAGCTTTGCATAAACAGTCTTTTGGACACTATACAGTAAGTACAAACAACAACAAAATCAATCATTCAGTGTCTTTACATAGGTTCATCCGTATATCTGCATCTGGTCCTGTGGCTGTCGAGTGCGAGTGGTACGCCACGTCAATACTAGGGTGGAAGTGGGTGGAGTTGCAGCACCCACCCGTGTGTTACTGTTGTTGCTGCCGGGAAAAGATGCTCAATAAGGTTGCACATCTTGATCACTGATACTCTCAGCTACTCTGTTTGCTGCACCAAAATGATCTGCATGCACGAACCTTATGCGATGTTGCAAACGAACCAATTACGTAACATTAGACAAAACTTTCATCACTTTGCCGTGAAACTATTTAATAGTTTCCACTATGGCAGAGTTTGCCACAACTGCCACAGGAAGTCCAGTAGCCCGGCAACATTTTTTGGCAATGCTCTCTCCTTTTCATTTTATATTTCCTTACATGCGTCATATGTAGTTTCAATTAGGATAAACGCGTTCACAATTTCCTATCAAGGAACAGATCACTATGTGTCTTATCAGTGAACGGATGAGGTTTTATTCTGTAAGAAAAAAACTAAGCTGTCTACGTTGTGCTGCAAGCGTTGAATGCAGAATATAACTCAAAAGTAGCGATTTCAAAAGATCCTTTTAGGGGTGAAGCTCCTTAGGATGTGGGTCTGTCTTTCCTCCGTTGTTGTCGTAGGTAGCCACCGGTGGCATATGCCCGCCCGAGTGTGGCTATGTACCACAGAGGATGGGAGATGGCGGTACTTGGCGTGTTCACTAGATGGGTGCACGGACGGACGCATTGAAGGACGAACAGATAGACTAGCAGACGGATGGACGGATGCACGGAGCGGGTACGTGCCACAGGGGATGCGAGATGACGGTACTTTGTGTGTTTAATAGAAGGACGCATGGACGGTCGCGCATACGGACGGGAGCAAAAGCGAACGAAAGGACGGAAGCACGGACGGGCTGACGGATGCTTCGCCCCACTGATCATGATTCCCTCATAATCATCATAATTCCTTAAAGTGCTTCATTCAGTGGATATGATGTAATATTTTTCACTGTTCGTACAGCCCACTCAGCTGCCCTATTCGTTTCTGGCTGGTAAGGTGGAGTGAAAGTGTGCTTTACTTTTATTTTTCAAAGAAATACATTAAACAAGTATCATGCAAACTGGGAACCATCGTTCATCACCTCTTCAACTGGCAGTCCATAATACGCGAACACAGAGCGGATAACTTCAACAGTTCTCTATGCAATTGTACTCAAAATTATTTTAACTTTTACCTACTTAGAGTAGTTGGATAATCAGGGTTAATATGGGAAGTGCCTCAGACTGGCTTGCCGATGTTTCGATAGGAGGACCTATCTTTTGGAAGGCTCTGTATCATTCTTGGCGTGCTAGTTTTAAAGGCGTTAGTGGTGACGTCCTGTCCTGGTGGTGGCACGTGTCCCTGATGATAATCACCATCTGAGAGGCAGAACAAACTATAAAGCAGAGAAGTGCTGTCCTCGCTTCTTTTGAAGTCAGGTGGTAGTGATTCGAAATTGTTCTCGCGGAGTGAAAAAAAGAAAATTGAGAAAGAAAAATATAAAAAATGCAAAGTTGGAACAGTGTGCTGCAAAAGTGGTGGCCGCGTCAGACACGAAGGCACAAAAGAGCTTAAAGCTTCGGAGCTGGCAGATGGTCGCTGCGTTCGGATGCCACAAAGGATTGCCGGCGATAGCTGGGAGGTCTGTCCCCGTACACCATTCATAGGTGTACGGGGACAGACGTCCCAGGTATCGCCGACCGCCTGCCACCTCCGAAGCTTCAATCGTGTCTCGTCTCAATGGAAACAAGCGGAGGTGCGCGTTCACTTTTAGAATTTCTTTACGACCTCTCACCTAGTTCGAGTTGCAGATATGTTTTTGACAAATCCATAACAGTGAAAATGGTACCTTTTGTTACCATAACGATAACATCTTCAGGCAACAAAAGCGGATAGTGGTCGATCTTATGGTGCGGGCTTACAGTCCCACGATAGTCAAAACGAAGTCTAATACTTTTGTCGTTTATCCGAATTGTTACTGGGGTGTTAAAAATTCACTGTATTGGACTCGGTAATACTGTTAGCTGATTCATAAGTCCGAGCTCCATTCCTACGCGGTCATGAAGTGCGTAAGGCACTGACCTTGCTTTTGCAAAAAAAATCGCTTGGCTGTGTCTTTCAGCAACAAGCTTTCTTTGAAACCTTTTTCTGACAACAAAGCCCCTCTCAAGACATCAATGTACTTTTGTTTAAAAAAAAACTTATTTCCACTGTATTTATCCACAGTACATCAGCAGTTCAACCTAACTTGGACAGAAAATGTCGACCAATCAAAAATTGCATGACACGACACGTCCCGTTCTGTGCTCGGCTGCTGACCCGCAGGTCGCGGGATTGAATCTCGGCTGTGGCGGCTGAATTTTTGATGGAAACGAAACGCTGTAGGCCCGTGTGCTCAGATTTGAATGAACGGTAATGTACGCCAGGCGGTCGAAATTTCCAGAGCCCTCCACTAAAGTGTCTCTCATAATCATACGGTGATTTTGGAACGTTAAACCCCACATATTATTCATCAACACATCATGTTTTGCACAATGATCAACAGTCAATTGTGCTCGTTCCCTTCATAGGTTAACCTAACTTCAACTCGCCTGGTTATTAAAATTACGCTTTCATTTTAGGCTGTTAACTTTACGTTTGTGTTTTCACAGGGCTTGAGTGAAAACAGTTTCCGTAACTCACCTTCACACACTATTGAGAGTGCAGCCCCCATATCGACTTGCATTTCAACCTGTTGCAATCAATTGATATGAATAAATTGTACGCCCCACTTTAGGAATCATTTCCCTTCTAAAAAACACAGTTTCATCAATGACAGTATCTACATTTGTCACGGACCACATTTTAGTTCTGCACATTTTTGCCAAGTGTGCCGTTTTTGGGCATTTAAAGCACTTTCTATGGGCCTCGACAACTTGTATGGTGTCGCTGCGGCGCTTGGACGATGTCGCAACGAATTCACGTGCATAGATAATACTGGATGCACTAATCGAGCATGAATCCGCGTTAAGAGTAAGCGCTAAAAAATGAAAAGGGTCTAGCTAATTCGTAAGCTAAGTAACCCTTATGCAACGTTCTTATCTGTCATACAATTGTGAGCCTTCCACGCAAACCGTACAATTTTATTTTCAGCAACTTACCGCCCACGCTGCTGCAGATGTTATCACTGTCATAGACGCAACACTCTTTTGTAGCCGCGAATCAACCTGATTTTCTTAAATTGCTATTTTCTTCTCTGCGCAGCCGCTGGCAGTCGCAACTGATTAGCACCGTGCCGTGGTATGTCGTTTTTGTTCAGTGAGAACTGCAGTGCCCATACGAATGCGGCACTTCTTGGCGACATGTGAGCTACCACATCCAGTAAATGCCACACTGGTTCTTTGAGGCCAGAAGCTTTTTAGGGGCGTAGCTCATTATAGCGGCACCCGTTCGTCCCTCGTAGCCGTTGTAGTGTGTTACATGTATAACATTTGAACTTCAAGGTGATGCCGGTGAGAGATTTCTTCTGCACGTTGTTCAGCAATAAAAAATAGTGCTCAATGTACAAGCAATATTTTTTGCTAATATGGAATAAGAGACAGGAGCATTCGGCTTTTCGTTAAAGCGCATGCTGCGATCCCCATTAGCAGCCATTGGCATGTACATTGAGCACTATCTGACAAGAAAGGGTTGCTGCGTAATACTCGCTGGGTGTAACCTCCTTAGTTTTAGAAAGGTTTAGCGAGCGTTGGGCCGCAGTAGCATGAATACAATGAACTAGTATATATCATGAACTCGAGGTGGTTAAAGGTATGGAGCAGACCCAAAGTGCAAGCCGTAAGAAAGTGTGCGTGTGCCACCTCTTGTTTAGTCCTTGGAATCTCCGCTGGATGGCGGTGCTTCTACATGGGGATTATATGATGAAAAGATGCGAGATAGTGGCACTTGGAGTGTTGAATAGATGTACGAATGGACACACAGACAGATGCATAGATGGACGCATGAACGGACGCCGGGGCGGATGCATGCACGAACGCAGGGACAGACGTAAGAACAGACGCACGACGCACGCACGGACGCGCGGATGGACGCAAGGACAGTCACACAGACGGACGCATGGACGGACGGAAGCAAAAACGCATGGACGGACTAATACTTCGCTCCACTCTCCGTCATTCACTCCGTGGATATTCTGCCATTTTTTTACCTTGGGCAGAATAGTTCCGTTGCCAGTTGATGTCGTCGTCAGTGGCACAAGCACGGGTGGCCGTGTCCTTGATACGGACTTCTTCGTTCTGTCCTTGCGCTGCTTTCATTACCAGTGCTGCATTGTAGGCCTTTTTAATGTGAGGTCCTCGTGCTGCATCGCGCGAAACTTGCACTGGACAGAGTAATTGTGTAAGCCCACAATGATGTAGTTCCGAATTGCCTACTCCAGTAACGGGCTGAATCCACATGAGGCTGTCACCTTCTTGAGTTTCACGACAAAGCCACTGATGACTTCTTTTGGGCGTTGGTCTCTTTTACAGTTCCGCGGTCACAGAACGCATTCCATGGCACGTAGTGGTTTCGTAGGGTCTTCACAACATCGCCATTGCTGCCTTCAACGGGAGTCTTCAGAAAAAGCAGATTTTAATGCTCGATAAACATGGCTTTTTCGATAAGCGTGAGCAACTGCTGCTTTGTTTCATATAGTTTATCTTGTTTGCAGTTGTGATTGCTCCAAAGCGTCGAACGCACGCTGCAAAGTTATCCTTCTCCAGTGAACAGTGCAGTAGGCGAACCAGGATTCCGCTGCTGTTCGTCATGGCAGTGGATTGTAGTCTAATTTTGAACATCCTCGTCTCCATTGCTGTGGCTTGAAAAAAAAAGAGGACTGAAAGCAGGCAAACTTGATAGCGGGGCTTAGTGCTTTTTTGACACATCAGTGGCGTCTCAGTACAAGGAACGAAACATGACATAATACTCCAATACAGATAGCTGGTGGCTTTTTATAACCAGCGAACAGGCGTTGCATCACAGCCATAGTCTGCATAATGGCCATACTGATCTTGTCACAAAAGCTGAGGTGGGTCATCAGCTTGATGACCTGTCCTGTAGATCCTAGAACTGTTCACCTTTATTCATTTACCTCATAGGAAGGGTCTTGACCCTACAGCATTTATGAACTTAAGCAACGTAAAATTACCTTCATTCTCCTCTCCCAGGTAATGTAACACCAGGTGCCTAAATGTATGTTCCGCAATCATCACCGCAGCTACTACTGGCATGGTCTAACTCGCACGATTACAAGCGCATATTGAGCCAATCGAAACGTTACTGAAATGTCTCGCGGTACTTGGGTGTGGTTGGCTGCCTCGATTTTCCGGAAGGATCACAGAAAACATTTGATTTGCAAGGTCGTGACTTAAAAGGTGCTCCTCTTATCACTACTGGCGGTTCAAGACGGCCACGACTATCATGCTCGTAGGGCATCCCTGTGGTTCGCTGTTGGCGTGCTCTCCTAACATGTGCTGCAGGTAAATTCACAAGCTTTTCCCTTGTGTGAGTAATATTTTGGGCAGCAGATGGGGAAGACCACAGCGTTACGGTATCAGTGTGTTTGCACTTCGTGCCAGGTCTCCACCCTGTTAAAAATAACTCGTTTGGGGGAAAGCGGCTACCACAATGTGATTCAGAAAGCATCAGACAAATATTTTTCATGTTTCAGGTCGGTTCAATCAATGAAAAAGAGGTGGAAAACCCATAAATTAAACAGAAGCCGTTGGAAACTTATAGCGCTCCTCAACAGAGAGATCGAAACGTATGCCAAAGAATTAAGCCAGCAACACTGGCTTGACATTTGCAACTCCATGGACAAGCAAATGGGTTTCAGAAAAACATGGCACCTTCTACGTCATCTATTACACCTTTAAAACCTACAAACAGTCCACGGTCAACATAATGTCATGCCCTAGGTTCTTGCAGAAACATATAAGAAGACGCGACTGCCAAAATCTCAGACACAAAGTAGGACGTCTCCGCTGGCATGGGTTGCTCGTCTTCGTCTTCTTCGTTCACCGGCACAGAACTGGCTCACTGTTTACTGGCACAGAACACCAGGTCGCATTACCCCTCCTCCCAAGAGAGTATCGACCCGATGCTCAAATAAATGTTTGCACAGCAGTCGGTCGAAGTAGGCAACGTAAACAAACATTAAAGAAAGTAGTACACGAAAGAAAATGCGCCCTGTTCCCGGCATTCGGAAATAAACGGTATTCACTGTTCACATGAAGAGTTCACTGGCACACGAAGAAGATTCACATAACCGCGTAAAGTACGGTTTTAGGAAGACTACGTGTACAGTTTCTGGGCGTGGTACCCTGCGCTTGGATGATGGTGAGCCTTCGTCTGGAACCACTTTGTAGTTCACGTCACTCACACGTCTGAGTACTTTGTAAGGTCCAAAGTACTTCTTCCAGAACTTCTCACTGAGACCTTGCCGCCTAATGAGTGTCCAAACCGAAACTCAGTCACCAGGTTCATAATCAACTTCTCGATGGTGGATGTTGTACCACCGTGCATCTGCGCACTGTTGAGTTCTTATATGCACACGGGCCATTTGACGTGCTTCCTCAGCAGGCTGAATGTACTAATTGATGTCGGGGGCTAATTGGTCGAGCTTGTCGATGTCTTAATATGAAATCTTGGCGTCTAGCATAGTTCTGACATCTCGACCGTAAACGAGCCGGAATGGCGTTAAGCGTGTAGTTTCCTGCGTTAGAGTGTTATACGCAAATGTTACGTACGGCAGGATGTAGTCCCACGTTTTGTGCTGCATATCTCTGTACATATAGATCATGTCGGCTAGCGTGTTGTTTAGCCTTTCTGTTAAACCATTACTCTGAGGGTGATACGCAGTGGTCTTTCGATGTGTTGTGTAGCTCAACCTGAAGATATCATCCAAGACCTTCGCTGTGAATAATATCCTTCGATCAGTAATGAAACATGACGGGGCGCCATGCCGTAGCACAATTTGATGCATAAAAAACTGGCAACTTCAGATGCGGTCTCTCGTAGCAATGCCTTCGTGTCAGCGTAAGGCGTCAAGTAATCGGTTGCGACAATATTCCATTTGTTGCAGGAAGAAGACAAAGGAAATGGGCCTACGAAGTCGATCCCCACTTGATGAAACGGTGTACGTGGTGCATAAATCGGTCGCAGATGGCCTGCAGGCTCTAAAGATGGTGGCTTGCGACGCGGTAATTCACGGCATTTCGTCACGTAGCGTTTGACACAGGCAGAAATTTTAGGCCAATAGTTGAGTTGTCGCACCCGATCCACAGAATAGCCCAGATGGCCGGATGTGGGCTCGTCGTGGCAAGATAAGTTATCATCGCGGAGGGCTTCAGGCACGACGAGAAAATAAGATCTGTCATCAGCACCGGTGCTCCTTTTGTATAAGACAACATTTTGTGTGGAAAATGATGGCAACGTTCGCGACATCGGACGAGAAATGGGCGTGGTGCTACCTTCTAAGTAATCTATAATCATTCTTAGATCGGCGTCATTTCGTTGATTAGACATCAGATCCGGTCCGATGAGAGTTGCCACCAAGGCGCCGTCTTTTTCTGCGCTTGTACTGGCGGATGTAAGAGGTGCTCGTCATAGCGTGTCAGCATCTTCGTGCTTTTTGTCTTACTTGTACACGATGTTGACACCGAATTCCTGTAGGCGCAGACTCCATCGCACTAATTGTCCTGAAGGGTCTCGTAGATTGGTCAACCACCACAAAGCATGATGGTCAGTCACCACTTTAAATGGTCTTTCATAGAGATATGGCCTCAACATTGTAATTGTCAAATGGCCACGAGACATTTTTTGTGATGTGGAATGGTTAGACTCTGCGCGAGACAGTGCGTCACTTGCGTAGGCTATTACCCGTTCAATGCCATCTTGTCTTTGTTCCAAAATAGCTCCAAGGCCAATATTGCTGGCATCAGTGCGTACTTCTGTGTCAGCATCTTCATCGAAGTGGCCGAGCACGGGAGGGGAAGAGAGCCGCTGCTGTAGTTCCGCAAAGGCAGTCTGCTGTTCGTCAGCCCTGACAAATGGTGGGTCATAACGCGTGAGGCGTAATGGTGGTTCCGTTTTTGTTTTGGAAAAATTTTCAATAAAGCACCGGTAACACGCGCAATGACCAAGAAATTGTCGAAGACTTTTCTTGTCAGTTGGAGCTGGAAAAGCGGCGACGGCAGCATTTTTGTCAGGGTGAGGCCGAACACAAATGGCGCTCACGACGTGACCAAGAAACTTTAATTCTTCGCAGCCGAAATGGCATTTCTAAGGCTTCAGTGTGACATCGGCCAATATTATGGCTTTGAGGGCATTCCGAAGGCGACGAACATGCTCATCAAACGCTTCTGAAAACACAATGACGTCATCGAGGTAGACGAGACTGGTTTTCCACTTGAGGCCTGCCAGGACGGTGTGAAATGAAAAAATACATAAAATAAATAATAAATGAAAAATACATCGCACGCTGCAGCTTGTCCAGAGATTCATCGACTCTGGGCAACGGGTACACTTCATTCTTTGTGACATTGTTCAACTTTCTGTAATCGACACAAAAGGGAAGCGTGCCATCTTTCTTTTTCACAAGTACGACTACCTCCACTACGGCGTCTCTCATAATTATAAGGTGGTTTTGGGACGTTAAACCCCACATATCACTCAATCAACCACAAGAACGACTGGTGATGACCAAGGGCTGATTGAAGGCTGTATCATGCCATCCTGAAGCATTTCCTTTACCTGCCTTTCATTCGCGTGCCGTTCGGTTGGCGAAGCTCAATAAGGCTGCTGCCGTATAGGATGCGCGTCGTCATAGGTGATATTGCGGTGTTTTGTTATCGATGTCTGACATATCTTCGAGGAACGTGCAAAGCATGTGTGGAACTCCAGCAACAGGTCACTCAAACGCTGCTTGTTTGCTTCAGAAAGCGATGGATTGATGTCGACGCTGTGAAAGGGCGCTTCAGCCGTGCTGATGCCTTCGGAAGCAAAACTCTCGATGACATTGGCGACTGGGTCGGCGTAGGTGATGGCAGTTCCAGGAAAAAGGTGCTGGTGCTCGTAGCTGAAGTTTCTGACAAAAACGTCGCCGTGATCATCACGAAGGTTAACGAGGCTTCTCGCTACGAAGACACCCTGAGACAGCAGAAACGAGTGATTGCTAACCATGACTGCTTCACCGTGCATCACTCCGTCCCACGCCACCTGAACCACTACAGTTGCACGGGGTGGTAACGTGACAACGTCGTCGATGACGCGAAGACACACTCGGTAGTGGCTGGGCTCCGCGTAAGCTGTTGTGGCATTTGTGGTCGTGAAAGTGACTAGACGTTGTCGACTGTCATTTATAGCACCATGCTCTCCGAGAAAATTTATGCCAATGATCAGGTCTCGACGACACTAACGGAGAACGCCCAAACTGGCAACAAATATACAACCACGGACTTGCAATCTTGCTGTGCATATACCGAGTGACGTGACAATATGCCCGCCAGCTGTACAAATTGGCGTTTGGTTCCTAGGCGTCGTTACATGTTTTAGAAGGGCAGCCAGTTTTTCGCAAATATGGAATAGTCCGCACTAGTGTCCACTAAAGCGCTGACTTCACGACCATCTAGCACAACCGGAATATCTAAGGAAACTCTTCCGCAATCAACCGGGTGTCGTTGTCGATTTATTGTCGGTATCTTCAGTCCACGTTGATAGGGGGCCTTGAGCATGACCAGTCTGAGCGGCCTTGACCCCGAAGGTCACTGTGGCTAGATTTCCCGACGCGGATTGGGTGACCAGCCCTGCGCCACGCCCGAATAGGTGCGATGATTCGCCGAGAACCACCGTTGTGATGGAGAGAGTGAGTGGTGCCGAGATGTCGATCCGCGCTGCTGGGCAACGTATTCAGCGATTTCCGGAGGCCGCTGGCCGAACCTAGGAGGTGGGGAGTTGGCCGAAAAACCACGTAATGCCTGCTCTCGATAAGTGCACTGTCAGTAGATGTGCCCAGCTTCGCCACAGTGATAGCAAAAAGGACGTCGATGGGAGGGGCACCACACGTCTGATTTTCGCGGAATCGGTCGGCGGTCAATGAGGTACGGGCCCGCTTGTATTGCCTGAACCATGGCTGGGGCTGTGGTACAAGGCGAAGTGAAATGTGGTGCAGCTGGCGCAGAGTTTGGTCTACTGGATGCATGGCAGGGACTGCGACAGAAAGTGGAGCCAAAGGGGTTTTGGCTGGAGCATTTTGCGCATACGACATGCGAAGGAAGTCATTTAGGGGCCGCGGCTCTGTCTGACAGGATGGCTCTCGTAGTGCCTGCGGAACTTCATCTCGGACGATATCGGACAAAGAACTGACAGTAGGCGCCTAGGGTACTAATAACTTCTGCAGTTCTTCACGGATTAAAGAGCGTATGAGCTCTCCGAAGACGAGACGTCGGTGTGGCCCCAAAGACTGCCCCTGTAGTCCGTAGCAGAGGCAAAGTTTACTTGTAGCTCGTACGTCTGGGTCCGTTGCCGAAGCTTTCAATCAGGACGGCTCCAGCGAAAACCTCTGACGTAGTCTTGGGGGGGGAGGGGCTGCGTACAAGACCATCGAACAGCTGCTCCTTCACTCCACGCATCAGGTATCACACCTTCTTCTCTTCCGGCATGTGAGGGTCGGCTCGTCGAAAAAGACGCGTCATGTCCTCAACATACATTGCTACGCTTTCATTTGGCATTTGCATACATCAATAGAGTTCACGTTCAGCTTGATCTCGGTTATCGGGTCTTGCATACATTTCGAGAAGCCGGCATTTGAAGTCCACCCATGACGTCAACACACCTGCCCGGTATTCGTACCGAACACGCGCCCCGTCATTCAAACGAAAGTAGACATGTCTGAGCTTGTCTGCGTCATCCCACACGTTATGAGCAGCAGCGAAGCCATAGTGGACTAGCCAATCTTGAGCATCCTTAAGGACAGCATCATTAAAAGTACTCGGCGTTCGTGGTTTGAACAGCGTATATTGCATTGACGTTGCGCCTTCCATACCGGCTGGGTTGGAGCCGCTTGGACGGCGCTGCCTGGGATAGTTGGGGCTGTCATCTCCTCTGAGAGAAGTCCGAACTCTGGGTACAGTCCACGGATCCTTCGGCTAGCACGGTGAACAGGCGTCACCACTGGTATGTGGCTGGAGCTTCTTGTTCTGGGAGGGGTCCGGTGTAAGGGGTACCCCGCACCTCCACCACTTGTCACGTGCTAAGAGCTCGTAGCAACGTACAAGGAGATGCGACTGTCAAAATCTTAGACACAAAGAAGAACGTCTCCGCTGGCGTGGATTTCTCGTCTTCGTCTTGTTCGTTCAATGGCGCAGAACTGGCTCACTGTTTACTGGCAGAGAACACCAGGTGGCAATATCAGTAAGCTCATCCATGATTACACAGGTACGGAGGAGGATCTCTAGCGAGAGATAGCAAACACACATATCTCCCAAGCACCTCCTTAACTACACCGCGATTATACCGGTCAGTCAAGTGCAACTTTTGACTAGTAATTTTCAGAAGCAGTGATGCGCGCTGTACTACACCGCCTTAATAGCAAATATTCTCCTGGTTTTGAATTCATTACGAACAAGACACTACGTAACATAGATGATGAATCTATTATTCACCTTACGGAATACAATAACGCATGCTGAACCACAGGACGTGTACCCCCACAGTGGAAGGTTACCAAGATTATTCTTTTCCCGAACCCGGAGAAGCCACTGAACATTCACAACCTTAGACCCATCTCTCTAACTTCCTGCGTTGGGAAACTCATGAAGCACCCCTTCTTAGCTCGACTAACAGATTACCTTGAAGACTATTACGTTCTCCCGGGCACTATGTTAGATTTTCCGAAGGTGCCTCTCATGCAAGGACACTACGCTTGAATTGAAGCGCCAAATCATAGATACCACGACCCGCTCAATCAAAGCTATACTGGGTTTAGATCTTAGAGAAAGCATTCGATAACGTTACACACAGTACACTACTCCGACAGGTTAACGCCTGCAATCTCGGAACTCGAACGTATAACTATATTCGCGACTTCCTTACAAACCGACAAGGTGTAGTCAAAGTGGGTGCACTTACATCATCTGAGATACCCATAGAAAGTGGAAACTCCACAGGGCTCCGTGATATCTCCTATGTTATTCAACTTAGCTCACATCAGTTTGTCCTCAAAACTGTCCATGATTACTGGGCGTCATAACAGCAGATATTCTGACAATATCCCCCTCTGGATATGTGATGGCAGGCTCTATAGAAGAATGGCTACAAGAAGCGGTAAACGTAGTGGAACAATACGT
The DNA here is from genome assembly GCF_043290135.1 of Rhipicephalus microplus. Classification (NCBI taxonomy): domain Eukaryota; kingdom Metazoa; phylum Arthropoda; class Arachnida; order Ixodida; family Ixodidae; genus Rhipicephalus; species Rhipicephalus microplus. Next base: position 116,283,299 of record NC_134701.1, read on the forward strand.
ACGCGGAACAGGGCTTTCGTGTTTGACGGAGAAGTCCGAACTCCTCTTATACCGCCCCAAAGTCACAGGCAGACCATTCAAACAGTATGGCCCAACAAGCTTATACACAGACATTACCATGAAGACAGCTGATGGACGCGTCATACTGGCAGTCGATAAAATACGAGTTTTAGGACTTTTGGTTGACAGCAAAGGCACAAATGGTGAGACAATGCGCAAATTAGAAGCCAAAGTTGCGCAAACGATGCGGCTCATTAAACCAATAAGTATTAAACATCAGGGCATGAAGGAATGTAGTATTCTCTGGCTCATCCGTTTCTTCGTGCTCAGCCACATTACATATGTCGCTGTCTACCATCGATGGTTCGCGGCGGAAAGAAGTAAACTCAACGCACTCATCAGACGAGTTCACAAACAGGCGCTTGGGCTTCAGCACAGTATCAGAACAGAACACCTTCTTAAACTAGGCCTTCACAACACGGTTGAAGAAATAAGTGAAGTGCAACAGATCTCGCAGTACGAGCGCTTGAGCAATACGAAAGCAAGTCGCCAATCCTCGACAGTCTCGGCTATTCTTACCACGCACAGAATGTTATGAAATGCGACATACCACGTGAAATCGGCACTAAACTCGTGATACCACCATTGCCAAAGAACATGCACCGTGATCACAACAAAGGTAAAAGAATCAGTGGAGCCAAAATTATGCTCTAAGCTTAGGGAGCAATGAGGAGGTGGTCTTCGTCAATGCAGATTGCTATCAAAACTATCGCCACTTTGTTTCTGCGGTTGAAGACCCTACGCACAAATGCATAACATGCGCTTCAATCAATAAGAATCGCGTGGATACAGCAGAGGAGGTCTCTATCACGCTCGCAATAGCTCACACTGATGCCCAGTATATTCTCAGTGATCACAAATAGCACTCCGAAATTTCGCAAATGGTAGGATTTCTCAAGTGGCGCTGGAAGTCCTTAAAACAGGCGAAACCCGCTATGACGACCAAATTGCATGCATTCTCTCGTTTCCCGCCCACACACCCGTCGACCACATGGAGGTCAATCTTAACGAGGTGGCGCACGACGGGACTCGAGGTCTTAGGTTTCGGGCAACGTCAGTGGTTGACACCAGCCATACGGAATCTCTTATGGAGGAGTGGCAGTGGGGGGATAGACTTATAAATTCAACGACATTATCCAAAAATATAGACCTAAACGACGGGAATACTCCCCGCCTCACCCCAAGCTCAACCGGGGCCAGTCCGTTGAATGGTGGCAATTACAAACAGGCACCTACACTAATCCCGTAATTATGAAACACATTTACCCGAATTTTATATGACCAACTCGTGCAAGTATTGTAGTAATATGGCCACATTAGCGCATATTCTCTGGTAGTGTCCAGCACTAATTGGCAAAACGAGAGACGCGGCCTCCAATGTGGACCTACGGAAGCGTTGGCGGACCGCGCTGCTCAGCTCAGGAAAAATAATCAACTCTGGGCAATCCAGCAGGCCAAAGAAGTTGCTGAAAGACATGGACTCTCAAGCAGCTACTAGGTGGGAACCCAGCCCCGTATCCTGCTGGAAGGGAATAAAGTTGTTCACTCACTCACTCGGGTTGGCTTGCAACCACTAGTGTGTCTTTTTTGTGCACTTTAAATATGTTTATTAATCTCTCTCTCACTTGTGTTCAGTTATATAATTAAACAACACAGTGGATAACACCCTTTGTTCCATTCGTGCCATCATCGTCAGTTGTCTTCATATGCTTAAAATCAATTTAAAAAATAATTAGGTGGGCAAGTAGTCCTCATTCTTACATCTTAAGCAGAAATGCATGCTAGTAAATGCAGATAATTTGTGTGGCACCGCTGTTCCGCGCCCTTTGAAGAGTAGGGACAAGCATTTTTCGATCGGTGAATACACCGCATGCTTACAGGAGGTTTTCAGAAGCCTAGTATGGAAACAGTTAGGGATAAGAGTTAATGGAGAGTACCTTAGTAACCTGCGCTTCGCCGATGACATTGCATTGCTGAGCAACTCAGGGGACGAATTGCAACTCATGATTACGGAGTTAGACAAGGAGAGTCGAAAAGTGGGTCTTAAAATGAATCTGCAGAAAACGAAAGTAATGTACAACAACCTCGGAAAAGAGCAGCGCTTCGAGATAGGTAATAGTGCACTTCAAGTTGTTAAACACTATGTATACTTAGGGCAGGTAATAACCGCGGAGCCGAACCACGATAGTGCAGCAACAAGAAGAATAAGAATGGAGTGGAGCACATTTGGCAAGCACTCTCAAATTATGACAGGTAGATTACCACTATCCCTCAAGTAGAAGATATATAACAGCTGTATCTTGCCGGTACTTAGCTATGGAGCAGAAACCTGGAGACTTACAAAGAGGGTTCAGCTTAAATTGAGGACGACGCAGCGAGCAATGAAAAAAAATGGTAGGTGCAACCTTAAGAGACAAGAAGAGAGCAGAGTGGATTAGGGAACAAACGGGGGTTAAGGATATCATAGCTGAAATCAAGAAGAAGAAATGTACTGGGACCGGGCATGTAGCGCGTAGACAGGATAACCGCTGGTCGTTAAGGGTAACTAACTGGATTCCCAAAGAAGGGAAGCGGCTTACGGGGAGACAGAAGGTTAGGTGGGCAGACGAGATTAAGAAGTTTGCGGGTATAAATTGGCAGCAGCAAGCACAGGACCGGGTTAACTGGCGGAACATGAGAGAGGCCTTTGTCCTGCAGTGAACGTAGTCAGGCTGATGATGATGATGATTATGAATACACTGCTCTAATATTTTTGCCGTGGCTAACGAGACTCCTACAACCGCGTTTCCCATCGCATTATCAGTATTTTTCTCAACAAAGTTTTCCTAATGTTATTGCGGGACGTTTTCGTGAAATCTTGCTCGGTCATGTCTGATATTTTTATTTTTGGCTTTTTATCCTAAATGCTACACCTAATGAATGTTTCTAGTGAGACCAGGGAGGTATCTTCAAATAAGTGAATATGCTTTGGTAGCATCGAGCAGTCGAGGTGGTGGCATTGATGCATATATTCAACAAATGCTACACTTGCCTGCCATTCTCGCTTACACAGTGATCCACTCAAGAATGCGTGCTCAAGAAAGCATGCATATCTGTCTTGCCACTTACAGCTGAACGTCGCAACAGAAATGAATGATCCGTAATAGTGCAATGCGAGCCTTCATAAACTATCGTGCAGCAGCAAAAATAATTAAATGAATACATAGCGATAATTATTACTTGCACCTAAAAGATACAACACGCAGACAAATGGAGTACACGTATGTGAATAATCTGTCTCGCCAAGTAATATACTTTTCCTAAACGATACACATATACCAAGACACCCAAGGTGGTCGAAATTCCCGGAGCTCTTCAATACGGCGTCTCTCATATACATAGGGTGGTTTTGTGGCGTTAAACTCCACAAATCAATCAATTAAACCAAGACAGACAAAAACACAATAGCTCACAGAATTTGAGGCTAATTTTGATTGAAGAAAGCTTTCCCACAAACCTCGTTAAGATGCATGGTGCTATAGTTGTGCGCGTTATCAACACAACGTGGGACGTTGCCCAGCTTCCTTTCTAGCACATGCTACAATTGTTGCAATTGCACTCCTCTTCAACAAAAGCAACAGGCGTCCTAGATTACAGTATACGGCCTAGCGAGAGACCGCTCAGTTGCGAGAAGCGAACTTCGAAGCATTTTTCTTCAGAAATTGTTTTGAAGAGGAAAGCTACACAAGCCACTGTCTCACCGCGATTCCACCATTTTTCTCGAAGTGAGGCATGCCCTGTCGGGCTCTACCATTCTCTATGACGTAGTTATAAATGCTTGGCGTTTGAAAACAGCAGTCATCTCTCACTTTCGCAGTGTAATGTACGTCGCTTGTTCACAAAACCTGTCAGTTATTTTTGTTAAATATTTAAGCGAATGGTAGATTTACTTTCATTTTACTTACATTATTCTGTCATTTGTACTGCAACCACAATTATTCTTTCATTCAGCGTTCGTGCTTTAGCTTCTCTCAAAAGACTTCATGTTAGACGCTCTATTGCGATTTTTCCCAACGACTTTATACGACTACACAGATTGTGCTTTTTTTTTCGTCTCTTTCAGAACAAAAATCCATTTCGGGCGTTTGGAGGCTAATGAAGATACTTCAGAGGCGAAGAACTTCCACACGTATTTACATGAGTTCCTAACTGCCGCGATCCTCGAGAAAATCCACGCACTACGTTGCCTGTGTGCTTGCTTCCTTAGTGAAACCGAAATATCTCGTACTCGCTTCAAGAGGATTTTGGTCAGCATCACTTAGAGCGCAGAGATGCACATGGCTGTGTGGCGAGCGTCACCGAACTATCTGTTTCAGCTTAGCTAGTGTGCAGCTCTTCGCACCTGGCATTGTTCTACGCTTGGTTTCACTCACGCATTTATTTTTGGCATGCCCGAGTTTTCGAGATCTGATCCGCTCTCGCGAGTCCAGACGAAAGACTGTGCGATCGATGCGGATGTAGGCAAATTTTGCAGCTTCTTGATAATTTTTTTTTGCTCATCTCAAACACAAAGCACGTTTTATGTAATTTTTTACGTGAAAAGAAAGGTAGTGAGTTAGGAGAATATGCTCCATCAGAGTATCTCGAGCGTGAGTCTAACCGCAAAAACTGGGTACTTTCATAAATATCTACATATATTTCTTCAAAAAAATTGCTTGCTCACGGCCTACCTCCTTTATAATAATCCAGGCAAAACAACTATCGTTCCTCATATTGAAATGGCGCAAGTGAAAAAATTGGCAGACCCCACGTACAGTGGGAATCGATGATATGCGAAGAACGAATGAGGAATGTTGATATGTCACTTTAAAATATGCACAACATTACGAGGTGGAGGTTAAAGACGCCGTACATCACTTCCGTCTCATGATTATCATGTTTGGATGTGTCGTTTACTTTTGTCTTCTATACACGTCAATTGGTACCAAATTTAGTATATGTGGAGCTAGCGAAACGGCCGCAAGCACCCTGTGAGCGTGGTATGTTATCATGTTCTTACATGACATGCGCGTCAGGATTGTCATGTTTGCAGCAGTCATATATTTCGTAATCCATTGACGTCACATAACACCAAATTTTGTATATCTGGAAGTAGCAAAACGGCCGCGAGCGCATCATGAAGGGCCCAATATATTTCTATTTAGCATGGACGCGGGCGCACGCTGGGCACAGCGACGCAATGTTAGCAATACGCAAGCACTCTATAGTCTGACGCCAGGCGCGACCAGCATGAAACCGGCACAAAATGTAATACGCAGCGTTTTTGACCAATGCGTTACCCAGACAAAACTGCGTCTCCTTCTTTTCCTGACGGAGAGACGCCGGACGTGCTGAATTGTGCATGCGTCAAAGCAACGCAGCGTGCCACGCGCCTGCGAGTATATGTCAGGACCAGCGCCTGGCGTGGCAACGCGGGCGTGACGCGACGAAAATAATTCCGACGAGCACGCGCACCGCGTCATATCGAAATGTATTGGTGCCTTGACTGTAGCATGTAGTCATGTTCTCACAAGACACGCATCTTATGATTCATATATGTTTGCACAAGTCACATATTTTCGTCATTCATTGGCGTCACGTAATACAAAATTCAGCATATGTGAAGCTGGTGAAACGGCCGCGAGCGCATCATCAGTGTGGCGTGTAGTCATGTTGCTACATGACACGAATGTCGAGATTATCATGTTTGGATGTGTCATTTACCTACGTCGTCCGTTTTCATCGCGTAATGCCGAGTTTGGTACACGTGAAGCTAGCGAAACGGCCGTGAGCGCATCAAGAGCGCAGCATGTAGTCATGTTACACGACACGCATCTCATGTTTATTATGTTTTCACCAGTATCATACCTTCCTCATTCCTTCATGTCCCGTAATATCAAATTTGGTAAAGTGAAGCTAGCGAAACGGCCGCCAGTGCATCATGAGCCTAGCATGTAGTCATGTTGTTACATGACACACATCTTAAGATTATCACATTTGCTCCAGTCACATACCATCGTCATCCACTCACGTCCCGTAATTGCGATTTTGGTATATGTGACTCTCAAGGGCCGCGAGAGTATCATGAGTGTGGCATGTAGTCATGTTGTTACATGACGCGCATGTCATGATTTTCATGTTAGGGTCTGTTACTTGTGTTCGCCATGTAATCATGCCATACCAATATTAGTTTTGCAACATGCCATGGGAACGAAACCCCGCAAGAGCTGCAGTACCATGAATTGTAAGTTCTAATATTCATGACACACATATCATTATTTTCATGTCATGACTAGTCAAATACGTTTTTCGTACATTCATAATATGCCATACCAAGTTTGGTATTGATACCATTATCGAAACGGCCAAGGAAGCTAAAAGTCCTACGCGCCTAGATAGATAGATAGATAGATAGATACGCTTGCAGGTGGTTTTAGGACGTTAAACCCCACATACTAATCAATCACATTGAGCGTCTGGGAAAGCGTCTGTGTGTGTGCAGACGATCATTCCGGCGAGATTTGATCTATTTGAGCGATTCGCTGAGCCGCCATCTCTTTTGGACAGCAAGGTAGCCTGCATCGTATTTGTCTACGATGCGGTGTTATCGGAGCTGTCTATTTAGCTGGCTACGTGAAAATTGGATTGTGACTTAAGATGGCCGCCTTTCATTTAGCTGCCTATTTAGCCGTCTACAATGAGTATTGGAAAACAGACATGGAGGGACGCCGGCCCCGCTCAAACGGGCATGCGTCAAAGCAGCGCAGTGTGGGGCACACCTGCGAGTATATGGCAGACATACCTGTGCCTGGCGTAACATCGCCGGCGTGACGCTACGAAACGAACGCCGGCACGAACACGCGCATGGTCGCGTGGAAGTGTATTGGCAACTTGAGTATGGAATGTAGTGATGTTCTTACTGGACATCTCATGATTATCACGTTTGCACCTGTCAGACACCTTCATCATCTATTCACGTTACGTAATACCAAATTGGGCATATGAGAAGATAGCAAAATGGCCGCGAGCGCATCATGAATGTGGCATGCAGTCATATTGTTTCATAACCTCGATGTCATGATTATCATGTTAGGACGTGTCATTTACCTATGTCGTCTGTTCGTGCCACGTAATACCGAATGATACATGAGAAGCTACCAAACGGCCGCGAGCGCGTCGTGAGCTTACCGTGTAGTAATGTTGGTACATGACAAGCATCTCATGATTAGCATGTTCGCACCTTTCACATACCTACGCAATCCATTCACGTCCCGTAATACCAATTATGGTATATGCAAAGCTAGTGAAACGGCCGCGAACGCATTCGGAGTGTGGCTTGTAGTCATGTTGCTACATGACAGGCATGTTCTGATTTTCATTATTGGGTCTGTCTTTGTGTTCGTCATACAGTCATGTCATACCACACCAGTATTGCAACATGTCATGTTAACAAAGCCAGTGCAAGACCAGCAAGATCATGGAATGTAAATTATGGCATTTTTGACAAACATATCATGATTTTCTTGTTATAACTAGTCTCTTATGCTCGTCATAAGGTCATGCCTTGTCATACCAAGTTTGGTATCGATACGTTTACCGGAACGGCCAGGAGAACTAAAAGTCGTAAGCGGCTGGATAGATAGATAAGCTCAAAGTCTCCGAAGTTCGCTGACAAATGCTTCGCATTTAAAAAGAAGAAAGGGAGGGCCACCGTCTCTGTCGCGCCAGCCTGGCGCCAGGAGCCGGCATTAACTTACGCACAACCGTTCAGCGAGTAGCGTGAGCGCGGAAAAGAAATAAAATGGCAGCATATCCACGGAGTGAATGATGGAGAGTGGGGCGAAGCATCCGTCCGTGTGTACGTCTGTGTGACCGTGCGTGCGTTCATTCGCTCGTCCGTGCGTGTGTCTGTTCGTAAGTCCGTCTCTCCATTTGTCTATGCATGTGCCCCTGCGTCCGTCTATGCGTCCATTCGTCGGTGCAGCCATCCGTGAGTCCGTTCATGCATCTGTCTGTGTGTATGCTAGTCTATCTATTCAACACTCGAAGTACCATTATCTCGCATGTTTCCATCATATATTCTGCATTTGCGCCGCCATCCAGCGGACTTTGCCAGGACTAAACGAGAGGTGGCAGACGCACACTTTCTTACGGCTTGCGCTTCGTGTCTACTTCCCACCTTTGACCACCTCGAGTTCATGGTATATACTAGTTCACTGTATTCATGGCACTGCGGCCCAACGCTCGCTAAACCTTTCTAAAACAAAGGAGGTTATGCTCAGCAAGTATAACGTAGCAACACTTTCATGTCAGATGGTGCTCAATGTACATGCTGTTACAAATTTGCTCTGTCGCGTTGGTAGCGGTGGCGAAGAGCGGCGAGCCGTCGAGCGGACTTCGATGAAGCCTTAGCCCGAAGGTGAAACAGGGAGGCAATCCGTTTAGAAAACAGCAACAAAAGTAGCGTTTACTGTAGCAGGTTGTCGTTTTACAGAGCCGGCCAGCACGACAACGTCGGCTGGGGCAAAATCTCCTAACATGGGGCCGGCTCGGCCTTAAATAGCGTCCTTGGTGCATTCTCTGGGACCAGTTCTCGGGCTCGGAGGGGGGAGATGTAGCCATACCCGGAACTGCAAAGTGGCCCGGCGGAGGAAACGACGTTATCCCCGGACTGCACGGTTCTCCTGCACAGAAGGCGGCGCTGGGAGGGGGGGGAGACAGTTCGTCGAAACAGGGCTCGATCTAGAGAGACGTGCTCCCGAAGGAGGAACATGTCTGTGGCACAACAATGCCAATGGCTGCAAAGGGGGAACGAGAGACAGGAAAATTCGGCTTTTAGTTAACGCGCACGCTGCAAATTTTTTATTGTTCAACAACGCACAGAAGAAATATTTCACCGGCACCACCTTGGAGGTCAAAACGTAAGACTAATTACACACTACGACTACTACTACGACTACGAAGGACGAACGGGTACCGCTACAAGGAGCTTCGCCCCTAAAAGAAAGAAACGCCCTTCCCCCCGCTGTTTTTTGTTTGCCATCGCGTCACCGGCGCGGCGCAGGCATCACTTTCACTGTCACCTGCGGGCCATGGCATTTGTGCGTCGTCGTTTCGCCCTGCTGTCTTGTGATGGTCGTTTTTCTACAAGATTGTCTGGACGTAAACTTTTTCCAGTGCTTTATGGCAACTTTATACAAGATATCATACATGTCCCAGCATTTGGGCAAACACTGGGATATGCAGTCTCAGTGTATTCTTTCTATTTCAATATAAGAGTACAAACAACTGTTCGTTTATCAGTTCTCGAGGTATGACATTGTGTCATGCACTATATAAAAGAGTATTAGTGCGTGCGCGGCAGCTTACTGAAATGCTGGCCTACGTATGTTCACGCTCGTTTTCTACGAAACAAATTGAAATGGTGGTTTTAGGAAAGCATGGAGAAAAACAAACAAACTGAAGGCAGTGATACAGAGAAAGATCAAAACTAAAAATCTATTGATTGATGTTTGATTAGTGATTGCGTAATTGGATGATGAACATCGAGTACAGGAGTCAGGTACAGAAGTCAGCATGAGAACGTATGTCACCAACATTCACTCACTCTTTTCAATATTAAATACTGTTCTCATATTCCGGCATGTATTTGTAACAGTGAACCACGACCAAGACCACAAATGTACTGCTGTGGAGATAATGTCATCATCATCATCATCATCATCATCATCATCATCATCATCAGCCTGACTACGTCCACTGCAGGACAAAGGCCTCTCCCATGTTCCGCCAGTTAACCCGTTCCTGTGCTTGCTGCTGCCAATTTATACCCGCAGACTTCTTAATCTCATCTGCCCACCTAACCTTCTGTCTCCCCCTAACCCGCTTCCCTTCTCTGGGAATCCAGTTAGTTACCCTTAATGACCAGCGGTTATCCTGTCTACGCGCTACATGCGCGGCCCATGTCCATTTCCTCTTCTTTTTTTCAACTATGATATCCTTAACCCTCGTTTGTCCCCTAATCCACTCTGCTCTCTTCTTGTCTCCTAATGTTACACCTACCATTTTTCTTCCCATTGCTCTCTGCGTCGTCCTCAATTTAAGCTGAACCCTCTTTGTAAGTCTCCAGGTTTCTGCTCCGTAGCTAAGTACCGGCAAGATACAGCTGTTATATACATTCCTCTTGAGGGATAGTGGCAATCTACCTGTCATAATTTGAGAGTGCTTGCCGAACGTGCTCCACCCCATTCTTATTATTCTAGTTACTTCAATCTCGTGGTTAGGCTCTGCGGTTATTACCTGCCCGAAGTAGACATAGTCTTTTACAACTTCAAGTGCACTATTACCTATCTCGAAGCGCTGCTCCTTTCCGAGGTTGTTGTACATTACTTTCGTTTTCTGCAGATTAATTTTAAGACCCACCTTTCTGCTCTCCTTGTCTAACTCCGTAATCATGAGTTGCAATTCGTCCCCTGAGTTACTCAGCAAAGCAATGTCATCGGCGAAGCGCAAGTTACTAAGGTATTCCCCATTAACTCTTATCCCTAACTGTTCCCATTCTAGGCTTCTGAAAACCTCCTGTAAGCAAGCGGTAATTAGCATTGGGGAGATTGTGTCCCCCTGCCTTACACCCTTCTTGATTGGTATTCTGTTGCTTTCTTTATGAAGCACTATGGTAGCAGTTGATCCCCTGTAGATTTCTTCCAGAATGTTTATATATACTTCATCTACGCCCTGATTTCGCAGTGTCTGCATGACGGCTGATATTTCTACTGAATCAAACGCCTTCTCGTAATCTATGAAGGCTATGTATAGTGGTTGGTTATACTCTGAGCATTTCTCTATTACCTAATGTACCCACTATAAAAATCTCCATTTTCTAAAGAACAATTGCATGCAGTAACAATAAAGATTTCAATGTTTGTTCAGCACCATTTCTTGACCCCAACTGCACGCAGACGTTCGCGAAAGTGTTTACAGAAGCATTATTTGTTTGGAGGGAGACCGATCCGTCCGTCGCTAATTTGTGTACGTCATGCTTGACCTTGGCGCGCGTTTTAGCATTCGCTTGAACAGCAGTGTGATGCTGAATAAATGTAAGAGTAGCCACTCTCCATAAATAAGATGAGTTAAAAACTGAAAATGAGTACATACTACTCTATATCGCGAAATAATTCAGATAAATTGGAATTGCAGAAATAAGTAACGATCGAAATGCTAAAAAGGCGCTGTGCCAGCGTGCAGCTCACGGCAGTTCGCGCATACGAAACGCAAATGTTAGATTAGGCACGCTAAAATACCCATGCAACGTTTACGTGGGAAAGCGCATTGTCTTCAAGCAGCTGAGAATAGGATGCTGTCACTGACACGTGTGTACATCCCGACACAAGTCAGTGAAATCGCTCAGAGCAAATGCACGTGCGAGAAACATACGTAGGTTTCGACAGCCGAACAAAACCTCGTCCGCGAATTTTAGTGAGCGTAACACCCACGGTTCACGGAGAAGCACTAAAATGATGCACAATTACACGTTAATCATTCTTGCGGAACGGCGCGCCACAAACCGAAGTCGGAGCCGAAAGCGCTCACCGTGGTTGTCTCGAGTTGATAAAGCCCTACAAAGTGTTCACTGATATGACGCATGTATATAGCACTAAAACAGTTCAAGGGCCCATCGACGGTTTGCAAAAAGCCACATGGTAGATATATACCCCCCCAAAAAGACTCCCCTTTCTGCGGTGGCGCTGTGGGCAATGGGTCAATCATTTGCTTCACGGGCATGCGGTCCCCAGATGGATTGCAGGGCTCTGTTGGCTCTGCGTTTTAATCAGCAAATGTATATGATTGTGATACTAATTGTTCACTGATTACCTGCAGTCATAATATTCGTCGCTTTATCAGCGAGAAACCGCTCTCAAATGCGTCAAATAGTACTTTTTTTCCGCTACCGCGTGAGAGTCGGGCTGCCTACGGGAATGCCACGCCTAACCGCAGGCCTTGTCTTACCAGAAAAAATTTTACCTAAAATCTCGGCTAATCCTTGTGAATTCCGAAGGCCACTTCAAATCGGGCCGGTTTCTTTGGGACACGGCGTACTCAGATTTGGGTGCACGTTAAAGAACACCAGGTGGTCAAAATTTCCGGAGCCCTCCACTACGGCGTCTCTCATAATCATATGGTGGTTTTGGGACGTTAAACTCCACAAATCAATCAATCTTTGGGACACGGCTACGGAGCTGCGTAGAAGCGGCAATGATTTGACTTGATTTTCTGCCGGCAGGCGTGTAGTCTTGCCAGGAATTGACTAAGAGTGTACACATGAGCAGGCAAGTGAACACCCAATCATGCACAGATGTTCGCCACTGCAGGAGACGGTGTTTCGCGAAGACGTTCAGAGTTATACAATGGTGGAAAGGCCACAAGGGCTGCGATGATTCTGAGACACCGTGAGATGATAAGGTTCATACTTGAGCAGGTGGCCTCGAATCCCATTTTAGTTGTCCCACTTCCTGCGAGGGTATTGGCTATCCAGTGATGACTATTGCCTCAAAAAGTTGGGAGGCTTTGTGCCTGAAACAAGCGTCACGGAACGCAGTTTACATGCCTTATTCAGCACATATTCAGCACCGAACCTTCAAAATTTCCGAATAGCAAAATACATCATCGTGCACTGTTATGTTGTGTACTGTATGTACTACACAGTTATGCTTACAATACTTTAACAAGTATATATACCTACCGCTCAACATACGTCACCTGATCTGCTTGCTGCTCCCCTATATTACTAGACTTTACCGCTTAATGAAACATGCGCAATTAATTTGCCTGCACACTGTTTCTCTCTTCCAGCGTGGAAAAAGGCCAGTGTGTTTTGGCGCATTCAGTGCCACATTGTACTGATATGAAATACGGAGAAACACGCGTTTCAAGATTTCTTACATTTTTGCAGAAGGCTTGGCGGTAGCGGAATCCCAACGAGGGATGTTGCTTCAGTTGCGATCCTATTTTGTGTCGTGGCGTACTTCTGCTGCTGCTGTGCTCCATCTTTCTCGGCGTGTCCAGTACGAGTAATGACACGTGCACTGATCGTTGACATGAATGAATGAATGAAACCATGTTTATTCCACTTTGTTCGCGCCGAAGGCGCTGCGGTGGACAGTCAGGGCACTATAGCAGGGGGGGGGGGGGTAGAGCTGCCTCCGTTTTATTACCGGACGTCATGGAGGCAGCTAAGTGGGGGCCGCTTGAATGGCTTGAATCTTGTGGCTGTCGCGGAGCCGGTCGCCAACCGGTGGCGCGGCCGGGTCCTGGAGGAACATGATGAGTGCTCGCCAGAACTCGATGGCGCGATCAGGGGGCGAAGGCTCCGGGCAGGCCCATGTCCGGAGAGAAGAAGGCCAGGGTCCCCGTTTTATGGTGGCCAGGGCACGGAGCCTAGGCGGGTTGTACACAGGGCACTCCCAGCACAAGTGGTTGAGATCAGCCCGGCAGTTGCACGTGGAGCAGAGACCTGTCACGGGTGGTGGCGTGTCACCCCTGTTGACATGGCAACTGCTTTCAGGGCAGATTCATGTAATTTTCGTCATTTTCCGAAATGTGCACTTCAAGGTTCATTTTTTCCTCCCTGCAACTGATTTGCATATATAAGGAGTATAAACACACAGTGAAAGAGTATATATTGCAACGACCACGTAGGTAGCCTTATGGCAGCCGCAATGAATGCTCGCCTATAGTTTCTAAAGGCCCAATGAAGATCAACGAAATGCCTTCCTACGTGATACGGACTTGAACAAGTGGCTGTAACTGCAATGTTACACACCGCGAAAGACAAGACTGGACTATCACTGAGTGTGCGCGCGTGTGCTGCCGAGTGTGCTGCGTTTATCTCTCTTCCCTCTCTGCTCTCTATCTTTCAACTCCCCCTTCCCCTTCCCACGCGCAGGGTAGCAAACCGGCTGCCTATAGACTGGTGAACCTCCCCGTCATTCTTTTCCTCCTATTTTCCTTCCTTTCTTCCTTTCTCGCGGAGGGTCACAGATCGCACTTCAGTGAACCAGAAAAGAAGCTTTTTTACGTGCATAATAGCACAAAACGAAGTGTTTGCCGAGGATGCGGGTGTGCGAACCCTGAATATCTAGTATCAATTTTGGGAGACGTATCAGACACGAAAGACTACAAACTATGAACTATGACCCGTCTGTATTTTGCAAGCGACATGCATACGACATAGCCCGTGTGATCACCCAAAAGCTGGTAATCTGTGAACGAAATCGAATACCGAAACGCGGCCTATTTGGATGTTTTGAAGAAAAAACGAAGACGGCGCCTGTGAAACTGGCAAGCTGCTGCGCAGCAAGCAGCTGTCTTGAATTGAAGTAGTATAGACAGGTCGGAAAGACTTCCGCTGTGAAAATCATAAGCGGCTATATCTGAGGACGAACGCTGGTATCGCAGCTATAGTCTCACAAGTATTGAAGAAAAAACGCGTTAAAACTGTGAATGCATGAGGAAGATCTGATTACTTCTTTGCCTCATTATCATACTGTAAGCAGTGTGATCCTGATAACACTAAATTATCAATAAATCTTATATTTCCAAGTACTTTAGCTGTCGCTAAGTAACTGCGTTTCTCTGTAGCCTGCGACGTCTTGGTGTTGTCATGGTTGGGTGTATAACAAGGTACAAGCCGAAATTGCTAAAAAATGTTATCAGTGCATGTAAAGCACCAGTAACAGGTCACCCCGTGAATAACACAAAATAATTGGCACTATACCTGGTAAAATATTTGTTAAAATAACAGGTACAATGACGTAATCTTACAAGGCCAAGAATGAGTTTGTGAACCGTTTAGAGAACTTCAAACTTTGAAAAAGGACGTGCTACTGACAAAATAACTTTTGCAAAACAATTAAGATGGCTGTTTATTTATTTTTTGAAGCATATGTATTGGTCAAAGAGACGTGAATAATAAAATATTCACCACAGCACTCACTACATGTATCATGAAAAATTCGGTGAGTTAAAATATTTCATTTTACTTCCTTCGGTCTTTCCTTTTATTTTTCATGTGTTATGTCTTTTGACTTGTCGTGCACCAATAAAATACCCCACGTACTGCGCTAAACATCCCAAATCTATATAAAAACGAACACGCTAACTCCTTGAATTGATTATCAATTAGAATTTTTTTGGACTCCACACGAAGAGTTTAGGTAAGGTAAGAATTTTGAAAAGCGAAAGCACACGAACCGAACTCTTCTTGTCCACGGTACTCTTTTGTCTCCACTGTGATGGTACTGCTCTGTGCGTTTAGGTTAGTACCTCACGTTGTTTTGGCGAATTCTGAAAAATTAGACTTCTCATCGTTTACAGCAAAGTAAACACTGTTGGCCTGGAACGACGTCAATAAATTTTTATTTCGTACAGCAATAAAGAAAACTCATGATGTAATATGTACGGGTGTCCTTCCATTAAAAATCACTTTTTGTATTGTTTCTCGCTTTTTTAATGGATGTATCAAGCAGTGTGATTTGGATGGCATCACTGCATGGTGCCCAGGTATCTTTTCTCAATGTTCAAAACTGTTAGGAAAAGTGGGTCTCGAGACAAGTTTTCTGATAGGCATTGCAATGTAAGAAGGATCTCTATATTTGTATTAAAATGGCTAACCTGTAGATGTCACGTTACAAACTGCTGGCGTTTACGTGCCAATGTCACTTCACCTTTACGATTATTGCATCCTCAGAAGTGTTACTATCATAGCAGGTGTGTTTATATAGCTATAACATTTGTTCTGATGATGACGCTGTTGGCGTTTGCCTAATACTTTCATTTACCTTGCACAAACACGAAGACCTTACGCAATCCTACTCGAATAACTTCTACGGTGAATTACTGATATTTACAAAATGTGTTTTACGCCACAGATGCAGAGTTATGTAACACTGTAGCTCACCACTTATACTCATGTGAAACTTCACACTTTATGTATTGGCACAATAATTGAAAATGATCTACTCCAACAAATGGCAAACGTGCAAGATAACAAAGAAAACTTGGCAAATCTTTTATAATGTGTAAATGGCTGGCCGTGCAGATTAGCACATAGGTGGCACAGCAGCGAGCAGATTGGTATCAAATTATAGGTTGCCAACGTTCTTATCCACGCTCAAACCGCTGCTGAAATTTAATCCCTACTCATCCTTGACAAAACCGCTTTCGAGGTTAAAAGCAGGCGTTACCGCAATACACAATTTGGAAAAGCTGTCTTGATGAGATGAAACTTACACTCGTTACTTTAACCACCGATTTACTTTTACACGCAAGTGCATTCCTGCAAAGCATTTTTGCACGGCCAAAATAGGCCTTCTTATGTCTAACACAGAGTTTTAACATTTTGCTAATTGTTTTGTTCAGCACAGAAGTGCCTGCTGGCACCCCAAAGAGTCCCGGTGCCATTTCTTTGTTGTTCTTCAAGAGTGATAATGACAGTGCTTATTCTTGTGGTGAAGTTATATCCTAATTTCGCAAGAATGTGTGAAGAACCTGTCACCAAGACACTTCCTTTTGCAGTGGAAAGGGGCGCTTTTAAACGCTAGCCACAGAAGTGATCTTTTTCGACTGTAAGGTTCCTTTAGTTCGTTCCGCGATGTCATATGGGAAGCCAAGACTTTCACTTAAACACACATTTTTTAATCTACTGCTTGCTAGCTGACACTAGAGCTTTCTGCAAACTGACAATCTCCCTGGAGAAATTCAGCTGCGTTGTAAAAAATAATTAAGAAGCCAACATATCTTCAGTATTATAAGCTTTTAAATATGAATTAAAGGTAGCTACCACGAGCATGCAGCTCCAACAATCACTACTATGATGGATGTCTTCGAGCTTGGATACTACGCAAGTTTGTTGGTGAACCCAGAATAAGCAGTAAACAGAGTAAAAATGAAGGTGAGCTGACAGTTGCGAGGCTTGCATGCCTGAATCAGTGAACTGAAAAATTGGCCGCGTATTTGCGTGTTGCACTGGAAATGTCGTCAAAAGAGGATATTCTCCTGTCGCATTTAGATAATACAACGTTTATTTGACGTTCTACGCGAAACGATTGTTGAGTGGTATCCTGGAGGCTCTTATTAAGACATGAGCGTCATCTGGCGGTTATTTTGGGAAACGAAGGGATCTGTATATGGTGTCCGCTACGGCATTTGCGTGGTGTGCGCCCACCATCTAGGAGGCGCATTGTGCAAAATGCAGAGTCACGGGTAGGTGGCAGCGCCATATCGTCATAACAAATCAAAGGAAACAACCTCCTTTTTGTGCACTGCATCTCATTGCCAGCGCAGCGTACTTTTTACTATGGTATTGTAAATCACGTATTGATGCTTCTCAGCATGAGGAAACACCCCACCCAATATTTACATGCTGCTATTGTGATTCAGATACGTGTAACATTTTTGTTTATTGAAACGGGAACAAGTATGAACGCAGACAATCGTTTTTACAGAGAGACCAAATTATCTGCGCTGATAGCAGTTATATATGAACACTGTCTACAGAATTTGCCGCGGGCATCGACATGGCCGTCATTCAATGTATATGTGTAGGTATCTCTACATTTGAAAATGCAAGAAACAAAATCAGAAAGAAGACTCCGGCACGTGGATTCAACGATAGGTCCTTGAAATAGTGAATGCGAGGCGTTAACCACTGAGCCACCACGGAGCACGTCGTTCAACGTTCAAACGGTAAGCCATCTATATCTACCACTTACCGCTGCTTACGGGCATATCGGAGGGGGGGGATATCGTGTTTTCAGCACTACAAACGAGACGGCGCAATTATCGCGCGTAGCAACATCGTCAAAACGCTGCGGACGCGCTGTCATCTCCATCGCGCACTTTACCCAACAAAGAGCGGGGGTAGACGCTCACTCGCGCACCCTTATCTCATGGTAGGGTAAATCGTACGTCTTTGCTGGCGTTTGGCTTTTACCGGAACGATTCTGTTTTAGTTACCAGGTGCACAATGGTTACTGCAATCATTGTACAGTCTATGTTTGCGAAAAGAGCATGCTTTCCAGGCACAGCGAAGAAACAGCTGAGATGCTACTCGCGTTCGTCTGTACCTGAGAGTATGTTTTGTGCTTTTTGTGCGTGACAAATGCTGGACAAGTTTTGATCGACTGGCCAATCTGCGCGTGACCTTCCAATTTGTTGCTATCGCGTTAACGGCTTTGCCTTTGTGGCAGAGCTGTAAGTTCTTGGGAAAATTGCATGTTTCGTTACCAGGCTGGTGGGAATGCACAGAGGATTCTCCCAGATTTCATAGCCGCAAAAGGAAGTATTCCACAGTGCAGTCCCCTACCGTGTAAAATAAACACCACCTTAAAAAATACTAAATAGGAAGGCCAATCATAAAACTAGTTTAGCTGTTACTTTCGAAGTTTTTTTTCTCAAAGTCGTGGGCCTCCTCTTTCTAATAACAAAAGCATCATATATATCGTTCGCATAAGAGACTTGGCACCGCTGCCTCATGGTTGTTATTTAGGTCAAAGTAACGGATGTGTATGGCACTTGTGCGAAGTACACTCTGAAACGTTTGTCAGGTATTAAAATAATTCACTCATAAACGAATAATTGTTCTATAGGTATTGAAGAGAAAAGTTCGATCTGACTTATATCCCTGTTTTTGTGTTAAGGGAACCTAAATTGAGCAAATATTTTTATATTTTCTGCCTATTCCTCTTCACATATTGTAATGCCTTACGCGGAAAAGCATTGCGTTTTGTCAGAACAAGTAGGTGAACCACGACACAATTAATGAAAGTAAAGTTAGATTATTACCATCAGATTACTAAGGATGCCAACCTACATTTACCACTCTCAAGAAAGGTGCAGAGGACGTTACCTTTGATTTACTTCAATGTAGCATCAAAGCTGCTTTATTTTCTTCTGGGAAAAAATTTATACATGTGACGCTACAAAATGGAGCCACGTCGTGGTCCAGATGCCATTTGTTTATTCTAAAGCACGCACACTTCCTCTTCGTCGGCTTCTCCTAGAATCACCTTGTTAATGCATCACACTTCCCCCTCTCCTCGAGAAAATCTCAGTTCAGAAGGTTCAAAATAACGCCGGAGTTTGCTAACAGGCACAATGTCAGAGTTTCTACGTAAGGGTAGCACGGAGCCATTGATCTCATTGTTCACTGTTGAGACCTTGCGTAGAATCTTGTAGGGTCCTTCCAAGACGGAACTCAGTTGCCGTTGTTGGGATGTCATGGTGTCTCGTAAAGGACAAAGTCACCGACTTGGAACTCAATCAGAAGAAATTTCCTCTCATAAACGACTTTCTTCTTATTGTGGTAGGTGATAGAATTGGTAACAGCAGCTTTTCGCGCTTCTTCGACAGTTTGTTCTCGTTGTTCTAGTACAGTAGGACAAGATGAAATCCCATACATCAGGAAGGAAGGTGCGTAGCCGGTCAGTTCGTGGGGTGTTCCGTGGTATTCGTCAATTACCTCCGGAAGCAGCTTAGTCCAAGACTTCTGCGGTTCGTCATTGATCTTACATTTAAGTCTCATTACGATAGTCAGCTTTGTCCGCACGTTCATTCCATTGCATTGTGGATGATGAGATGAGGTGAATAGTTGGTGTATACGATTATGTTTAAAAAACTGCTTGAATTTTCCTGCGGTAAATCCTGTTCCACGATCTGATAGGAGCGTCTGTGGATTCCAGAAGAAAAAAATGTTTTTAAGCATGAAATGTAGGCGTCGCTGTTCTTACTTTTATGAGCAAACGCCCACACGTAGCGAGTTGGATGATGAATAACCAAGTGTATAAAGCTTTTTGACGAGCCATATCCAGAAACTCCTCCAATGGTGTCTATTGCAAAGAGGTCGAAAGGCTCTTCAGCCTGATTCAAGCGTTCCAAACTTTTTCGTTTTCGTCTTCTTGTATCTCTGGCATGTATCACAATGCCGAATGTAAGTAGGAACATCGGTTACCATATGCGGCCAATAATATTGCGGAGACAGGAGTGATAGTGTCCTCTTCACTCAAACATGCCCAAAATGTGGATGTGCATTTTTAGAATGGTTTCGCTTAGTTCATAGGGCACGTATATTTTCCGTAGTCCTTTTCTTTTAATGATGATGTTATTTTCCGATGAGTGCGTTCTTTTTGGACGCTCATCGTTGCATCGCTGAAGGTCGTCGTGTGATAGAAGATTAACTATTGGGGCTCTGGAGAGTGATCTGCTTCGACATTACTTGCGCCCTTTTGATGTTTTGTGTTCACATCATACATTGGCAGTTTCAAAGACCACCGGAAGAGACAACCTTGAGGATTTTTAACATCTTCAGCCACTGGAGTGCAGAGTGATCTGTTACAACAGTGAATGACTTTCTATGAAGGTAGCAATGCCATTTATAAACGGCATCCACAATGGCAAGACATTCTCTTTCTGTAATAGCATAATTCACCTCTTGCTTAAGTGGTTTGCGGAAATAGTAAGCAACAGGATGTTCTTTGCCTTTGTCATCAGGTTGTTTCAGCACTGCACCGATGCCTTCGCCAGATGCGTCACAGTACACAGTACATGGTCTCGAAGGGTCGTATATGCGAAGCATGTGTTCCTTAGTAATCCGCTCTTTCAGTTCACAAGAGGCTTGTTCGCAAGCTTCTGTCCACACCCACTTGCTGCCTTTGTGGAGTAGTTTTGTGAGTGGAAGAGCGATATCGCTGAAGGGGGGGGTGTACTGACGGTAGGTGTTTACAGTACCCAGAAAACGCTGGAGAGCTTTCTCTCGTTTTGGTGTCGGAAATTTGAGTATGGCAGCCACAATACTTTGCTTATGTGTCACTGTTCCTTGTGAAATTTTGAGGCCCAGGTTTTCAATGCTGCAGCGTGCAAATTGGCACTTTTATTAGTTTGAGTTTTACGTTCTTGGTTTGGAGAGCTTTCAATAGTGCCTCAAGCTGTCGTAAATGATCATTAAATGTCTCTGAGTATAGGACAACATCGTTAAAGGAATGAATAACATTGGTGAGCTGATGTATCGATATTATTGATTTCATGGCTCTTTCAAATGTAGCTGGAGCATTCTTCAATCCAAACGGCATTACCAACCACTCAAAATGACCATCAGGCGTGATAAATGCAGTTTTCTGAACATCGTCAGGATGAATTTGGACATGCCAGTATCCCGACGTTACGTCCAACGTAGTAAAAAACTCCGCCTTTACCAAGTGGTCAAGAATATCATCCATACGTGGAATTGGTTGAAAGTCGGGTACCGTTGTGGCATTAAGTTTCCGGTAGTCAATACATAGACGAGTGCGTTCTTCACCTTTCTTTTCTGCTAAAATGACAGGTGCGGTGTAGGGCGATAATGTAGGCGTCACAACACCTTGCTTGAGGATAGCGTTAACTTGTTTGTTGATCTCCACTTTGTCTGCCTGTGAACATCGGTATGGTGCTCGACGAATAGGGACAGCATGCATTGGTAAGTGCGATCGTATGTTTCTTAGTAGTAATGCACCCAATATTTGTCTGAGATTTTGAAAATACCTCGTCATACTTGCTTAAAGGGAGTCGAGCGCCGCAGCCTCATGTTCTGATAAGTTTTCTGAAGTCAGGTTTCGCATCAGCGGGGCTTGAATGGTTTTCTCTTCATTGTGATGTGGAAGGTTCATATTCTCACGTGCTTGTGCCACTGACTTGCTTTCCATATATACAGAAAGATTGAAGTATTAAGCGCTGTCTAGGCCAAGAATTATTTGCGTTCTTATGTCTCGCAGCACATGTGCATAAACTTTCTTTATGACGTTCCGAATTGGTAACCGAGTGTTTACGCCACCCAAAGTTCGAATGCTTGTTGCAACTTGCTGGTCCATGATGCTGGAGTCTCTCATCAACTGAAGTTTTAGCTGTTTGTACACATCCTCGCTGATACAAGAAATTGTTGCTCCTGTATTGTGAATTGCATTCACTTGCTTTCCGTTGATGAGAGCACTGAAGTGTATTAATGAAACTCTGGGTCGCCCTCCTCGTTTCCCCGTTCAGTACCAATAGCGGACACATTGCCGTGGCGCGGACATTCGTTGTGCCAGTGAAAATGGCGTGGGAAACCAGCAGCTGAGCACTACCTACAATCGTTTTGCCGGGCACACGGTGGAGGAGTTATTGTCGGTTGCTGCGGTCTGCTGAAAAGACGTGAAGCTCTTGATGCGATACTAGCGTTACGAGTAAAGGAAACTCCGCTCAGCCGTTTTAAAGATGTCTCGACCCGTTAAGCAGCGGTGAGTCACTCTAATGACGATTTGAAAGACAGTCCGGCGAGCGCCAATTCCACATCAGGAGGAACACCATCCGTCAGTCCATAAATGATGTGGCGCCCTTTCAGGTCATCCAAGGCACCCAGACGCTTTTGTCGTCGTAGTAGTTCTTGATGGTCTGCCCTTCTTTCAGTCGGTAGTGAATGAACTGACGGAAGGCCTCTCCGTCAGTCGTAGCAAAGCGGGCTTGTATGTCACGCTTCATATCGTCCCAAGTTGTCCCGCCGTTGCCTAAAATCTCTAACAGGTACTACTTGAACGCTTCCCCTTCAATGTATTCGTTGAAGTGACTGACCCGATCGTGGTGAGTCCATGACGCCTCGGCTGCCTTCATGTCGAAAAGAAGAAGCCACTTGTCGATGGGGACATCTTCTGGTGTTCCCTTCAACTTTTGTATGTTGAGCGGAGGCTTTGGCTTAGCCATGGCACGTTGATGAGGAAGGTTCTGTCGACTTGTGTGATGCTACAAAATGGAGACACGTCGTGGTCCAGATGCCATGCGTTTATTCTAATGCACGCGCACTTCCTCTTCGTCGGCTTCTCCTAGAATCACCTTGTTAATGCGTCACAATTTTTTGTGAAAAAAAAAAATATATATATATATATATATATATATACATTTATATGCTGTTTCTTTCATAGCACACAATATTTGCCTTTAACAGATAACACATGTTCGATTGGTATAACGTGATACTGCTCAGACGACGACAAAGTTCTAATAGAGGAGCAAGGTCTGAGATCACGCTAGTCGATATTCCATAATTTACAGCTGAAGTGCGAGAAAGAGTAGACAGCGGATGAAAGGGATAACGCACGAAAGCACAAAATTTAAACCATACTTTTATTACAACGCAAGAGCCTTCCACATGACATCATAATCATATAGATCACTGCAATAGGATGAAAAAAATACGCAGCAGAGAAGCTACGTAGACAAAACACATGCCAGTGACTATGTGTCACCTTGGTTTTTTAAATGCCAAGCAATTTTAAGCGAACTTCGGCGACTTTGAGCATATCTGTTTATCTAGCCACCTACGACTTTTAGCTCTCCTGCCCATTTCGACCCTGGTATCCATACCAAACGTGGTATGGCATAACATGACTATATGAAGAACATATTTGACTAGTCGTAACATGAAAATCATGACATGTTTGTCATGAATATCATGATTCACATTTAATGGTCCTGCAGCTCTTGTGGTGGTTTCATTCACATGGCATGTTGCAAAACTGGTATGGTATGGCATGATTGCACGGCGAACACAGGCGACAGACTCTAACATGAAAATCATGACATGTGTGTCACGTAACAACATGACTACATGCCGTGCTCATGATGCACTCGCGGCCGTTTTGCTCGCGTCACATATACCAAATTCGGTGTTACAGTACGTGAATAGATGACATAAGTATGATACTCGTGCAAACATGATAAATATGAGCTGCGTGTCATGTAACAACGTATACATGCTACGTTCATGATGCGCTTGCGGGCGTTTCGCTAGCTTCACATCCACCAAATTTTGTATAAAGTGATGCGAATGGATGACATAGGTAAATGACACAACCAAACATGACAATCACGACATGCGTGCAATGTAACAACATCACTACATGCCACACTCATGACGTGATCGTGGCAGTTTCGCTAGCTTCAAATATGCCAAAATTGGTATTACATCACGTGAATGAATGATGAAGGTATGTGACTCGTGCAAATATAATGATCATGAGATGCCTGTCATGTGAGAACAAATCTACATGCCACAGTCAAGGCGCCAATACATTCCGACGAGAATCGGTGCTCGCTGGCGTTCATTCCGTCGCCTCACGCCGGCGTTGCCACGCCAGGACAATTATTGCCTTATATACAAGCATGCGCGTGCCGCGCTGCGTTGATTTGAAGCATGCGTGTTTCAGCGCGTCCGGTGTCTCTCTGTCACGAAAAGAGGGAGACGCAGTGTTGTCTGGGTAACGCATTGGCGTGAAATGCAGCCTGTCGCCTTACGCGCCAGTTGCCGTCGGCCAGCACCGACAGACGCTGGTCGTGCCTGGCGTCAGACTATAGAGTGATCGCCTTTTCCTAACGTAGCGTCATTGTGCCCAGCGTGCGCGTGCGTCGTCAACGCTACATTTGAGTATATTGGGCCCTTCATGGTGCGCTTGCGGCCGTTTTGCTAGCTCCACATATACCAAACTTAGTGTTACGTGACGTCAATGGATGGCGAAACATATGACTCGTGCAAACATGAAAGTCCTGACGTGCGTGTCATGTAAGAACATCACAACATACCATGCTCATAGCGTGCTCGCGGCTGTTTCACTGGCCCTCCATACACTAAATTTTGTATCACGTGACGTGAATTGATGGCGAAGGCAAACGACACATGCGAACATGATAATCATGACACGGAAGTCATAAACGGCACCATTTACCTCCACCTCTTAACGTTGTGCTGATTTTAAAGTGACATATCAATATTCTGTACTCGGGCTTCGCATATCATCGATTTCCACTGTACGTGAGATCAGCGAATTTTTTTTTAGTGTGACGAAGGGCTTCTTGACGCTGCTTTGATTTGCTATTGCTGCGGCCTCAATGATTGGTCTAGTACTATCGATAGAATAAGTAGCCAAATAGTATTGTTTTATCAACTAACGGTGGCATTCGCACTTTACGCAGTAAGTCGCTACAAAACCATCAAAAGTTTTTTTTTTACTTTTCAGTTGTGTTCAAGCAGTGATGTATTGAGGCATCTAGCTGTCTGTCCGACGGAGCTTTGACCGCATGCACCTCAAAGGTACGTTATATGCCACGGTGATCAGACATTCAAGAAGTGCCACACAACAAAAGTGCCATTATCGCAAAACGCGGAACGTGTCAGTTGAATACTTTCTTGTAATTAATTTTGATGTCACTTGTGAAGTGTGGTTTTGTAAAAGGTGTGCAAAGGAGGTAAAATCCCACGTGCGCCTAATGGACACCAAAGTAGCAGCGGGTGCTGCTTGCAGGAAGGGCAACAACGCCGAGAGTGACACTCACAGCGCAGACACCGTGCACTACTTTGAGAGCACAGAAGCACAGTAAAGAGCAGCAAGGCTAAGAGATGGTTTCTGAGCACCTAATCTAAGACAAGTGAGTCGGCCATGTGGTGTTCACGAAATACTGAGGCATTAACTGTCCTCTTCATGTCAGTTTGGGCCACTGCCAACACATATTCTCTAAACTACCAGGTTGTGTCTGTAAAGCTAGAGTATCACAGGTGCCTAACGAAATCAAGGAGGTCAGACTTAATACCCGTCAGAACATCTTAGCGATTCGCCCCGCCGCAGTGGTCTAGTGGCTAAGGTACTCGGCTGCTGACCCGCAGGTCGCGGGTTCGATTCCCGGCTGCGGCGGCTGCATTTCCGATGGAGGCAGAAATGTTGTAGGCCCGTGTACTCAGATTTGGGTGCACGTTAAACAACCCCAGGTGGTCAAAATTTCTGGAGCCCTCCACTACGGCGTCTCTCATAATCAAATGGTGGTTTTGGGACGTTAAACCCCACAAATCAATCAACATCTTAGCGATTGCATTCAATCACGCGAATGCAGTTTACACATTGCGTGTCGTCATGGTAACTGATGGAATGAATATCGGGTCTTAAATACTGTTGAACAAAGAGATGATCAGTAGGGTTCTTTATGATATTGATAAAGCAATACTAAAACCAACCTACCAGTGTTGATGAAGCCTTCGTGAGTATATAGCATTATTGCAAGTTTATGTTGTATCAGGACATCAAGATGCGTAAATATTACATTGAAGAGTGAGACGATCCCATCACAATAAAAGTGGGCCATTTTCAGTGTGCAGTTCGAGTTTTTGTGCCGAAATTACTTCAGTGCTCGAATTGCTTGAAAATAAGTCACGAGAGAAGTTTGTGCACGAAAGCCGCCGTTTGTTCACGATGCACTAGGCTCCACACAGGAAACATGTGTCAGACTAAAATACTGAAATGTTCCAATAGTATCGGAGCTCATGATGCTTTTTCGAAGGATTGCCTTGTTATACGAAGGCAGGCGGAAATCATGAAGAAAAAGGTTGAAGATCCCTCGTCATACCGAGAAGCCGCTGCAAGCGTTACGTGACGATTGTCCCGTCACTGGCAGTGCACCAAGGCCTCCAGGCCCTTTGTTGCCAAGCTAACCATGTGCAATACCGTCGCATCTGCCTCTCGGGCCCAATGCCGTAAGGTCTAAGGGGAATTACTCTTCAGCCAGCAGTAAAGCTGACGCTTCATACAAGCCACCCAGGCCAAATATAGCCGTCTCTAAGAAGAAGGCCACTTCTACCCCCAACATGGTTGGAAATAGGCTTGAGCTCCCAAAGCTGCTTGCACCTCACGAGGGACTTCAGATTTCGACAGTATGGGCGAGCTCACGTGCACCTGACATACTGACGGAGGAATATGAAGAATTTTTCGGCTTGAATCGGTAAAAACATTCATCCATAGGCTTCGACTTGGTAGAGCCTAGACGAAGGCTTTCCTGTATAGAATAAAAAACAGGCAGTCCTACCTGCTCATGTGGAGAAGCTCAAGAAGGCGTGAAGAACATTCTTCTGCATTGTAAAAATCATTACGTACCTCGGAAGAACCTTTTTCAAAAACTAAATCGTTTGGATAAGCGACCTCCATCAATTGCAAATATCTTGGGTCCATGGTCAAAAAGAAAGCTACAAGCCACTGCAGCACGTGCAGTCACATTCTGGAAGAGTCAGAAACAGCGCAAAAGTACTAAACAAAAAATAAATGTAGTTCATTGTTAACCGGTATGTTTCAAAACAGTTTTTTGTGTTTCACTACGATATTTATGGGAAAAGCTCTCTGAACACAGTTAAGTATTTAAGCGACAAGATCACCTTAGACATTTTATTAAACTTTCACGTTTTGTGTGAACACTTAAATTGGCGTGATTACTTGTATTTTTACAAACTCAGTGTGGTGTGGACACATTTCTATGTAGTGTGGACACATTTCTGTGTGGTGTGGACACTCAGTGTTGAAAAACGTGAACTCATTGTGTAAGTGTTGTGCTATGTACATATGTATAGCCTTGTGTTTGCTACAAAATGTGTGATGTCGACTTTTGTGTAAAAGAAGAGGAGAAGCCGGCGCCACGCATTGCCACCAATCTCTCCTTATATACGTTTAATGAAAAAAATGTTTTCGGCTTTGCCCTTACCCTACTCAGTTCTATTCGTTCGCAGCTGAGCAAGATGCAGGTGCCGATATCTTGGAGCGTGTTGCAACTACTAGACACCATCAATCCATTTCTCGCAAGCTAACGGAAGTCTACTGCTCTAGAACACAGGAGCTTCACCAGGGCTTCACCATCGACATGATTTTGGAAGTACAGGACTGCGCATACAAGTTGGGCAAATCAACGAATGCGCTGCTTTGATTTCAGCCACTAGACTGACCTCCTCATCGGTGAAGTCAGGCGCCAGAGTGCTGTAGCATTGACGGCTATAGTGCGTTTTCTTTTCTTTAACTTTCTTTCCCTCTCTCCAGTGCAGGGTAGCCTACCGGGCGCAGCCCTGGTTAACCTCCCTGTCTTTCTTTTAATATTCTTCTTCTTCTCTCCTCTCTCAGTGAACGAATTCCGTTCAGAGCTTAGTTTTACAGCCATTAGAAGATCTTCTTATAGAAATAGTTCTTGCAGATTAATGCGACAAATTTTTTTTGATGATGTCAAGTTCTATGCAACTATGGGATTACAGCCGCCCACTAACTCATGTTTGTGCTTTACGGCGAAATCCACTGGTAGATTAGGAGTGTCCACCAAAATCCTAGAGCGAGCACTGAAATTGCGTCAAGCCAAATCTGCGAGTCGAGCACATGAATGTCCAGCTTGAGGTCACACCGGAAGTTGTTTGCACATATGTCTCTAAACCAATACCGGAAACATTCTCTACATTGCCGATTTTTTTCGGCCATGCACACGGCGTGAAAGCACGTACGGCTCGTCGTCCTCGCTACTGCACCTGCTAGCAGAACTAATGCTCTCTCTGTCAAACAAAGCGAAAAGCGAATCTGCAGCAGCACGTCCAGCAGCAACGTCAGTTTAGAAATGTAAACAAGTGCATAGTGCACCGCCTCAAGCAATGAAAACAGAAAAAAATGCTAAAGGCAACATCTACTGTAGCAACATTGCTGCCCGACTGTATCGGAAATGACGGCAGATTCTCGGAGTTCCGCCAAAATCCGCCTCTGCAAGACGGAGCACATGGAACCCTCCATGATGGGGTGGATTGCTCCTAGTCTGGCAGCTTAACACGCGAACTTGTTCCGAGTCTATCAGCGCAATGCAGATTCTGTGTGGCGGAGCATGAAAACTTGCTACCGCTCGAGGAGTGGAATTCGCCGTTAGCGCTTGTCCTCGTTGACCCTTTTGTCGGCCGTCTACCCTTTCTAGCGCTTCAGCTGTAAATTATGTAGTAGAGGAGTGGCAGACCATCATTAGTCCAATTCATGAATATATAAGTTCGTCGATTGTTAGTAGCAACACACACTAATGATATTCATTTTGAGACAATGTGGCCTCAAGTCTATGAACAGGAAAGGCTTGTGCCAATGATGGCTTCGCGCCTGCGTGTGAATTGGCGGTCGCACTAAATAGCGCGCCCCGTGGGGCGCGCACTGCCATGCAGTCAGCGCCGAAAAAAACGACGTGCTTTGCTTCCAAGGGATCTGATCAGCGGCCGTTCTCTCCTGTGTAATGTGTAGGCCTTTTGTTCAACTGCTCTAGCTGGAGCACAATAAGAGCTCCGAAGAGCTGGCTCTCCCGCCTCGTTAAGAACCGCTAGCATCTTTTTTTTCAATTCTCGTACTTGCATTGTGTTGTGTTTTTCTAGCCATAGTACTAACTTGGACACCTCATATCATTGGACGTGTCATTTACCTATGTCGTACGTTCGCGTCACGTAATACCAAATTTGGTACATGTGAAGCAAGTGAAACGCCCATGAGCACAACACGAACGTAGCATGTAGTCGTGTTGTTACATGACATGTATCTCTTAATTATCATGCTTGCACTTGTCACATACCTTCGTCATCCATTGACTTTCCGTAATACCGTATTTGTTAAACGTGAAGCTAGCAAAAAGACCGCAAGTGCAACATGAGTGTTGCATGTAGCCATGTTGTTACATGACACGCATATCATGATTTTCATGTTAGCGTCTGTCACTTGTGTTTGCCATGCAGTCAAGCCATGCCATACCAGTTCCGCAACATATCGTGTGAACGAAATCAGTGCAAGAAACTTTGGTGGTGGGACCACTCATCCTCGCATCTTGCATTTCGAAGAGCGCCGCCAGCGCCGCATCCAAGAAGCGTGGCCTCTCCTGCGCGCGCGTTTGTCAAACTAGTGTTTCTAGTAAGCGCGAAACTCACGTCTCTCGCTGTCGTGGCCGCACCTACGAAAGGAGCACGTTCCTCACAAACGGAGAAGTAAGAATTGATAAAGTTGTTCGCGCTTGTCATGTGTATACTTGTGTGCTCGTTTCATGCGCCTTTCTTTTTGTTTTGCAGCGCACTTCAACTGTCCAGCACTGACAGTTGTTAGTCCGTGCTCACCCTGTTGATTCATTTATTTAGTTATTTTGATACCATAAAGGCTCTGTTTCACAATAAATAGGTGGGGAGGCCTAAATGCGTACATACGTACATACATTTCAAACAACGTATAGACAAAACGAAGTAGAAAAAGAATTACAAAAAAGAAACAGGATCAAATCGAACCACATCATTCGCCGACAGATGCATTTACCAATGCGAAAAAAATCAGTCAAGTTTAATGCTGATAAGCACAGAATAAAAAACATTATGGAACACTAATGTAAATACATATAAGAACATTGCATGGGTATTACGAACAAAGACTGTAAATAAAACGAGGATAACCAGTCAAAGGGTAAAATGTTACTCACTATGCAATTACCTTGTAGAATCAAAGAAAATGGTGAAGAATCTGTTATTTCAGTGATGTTAGATGGCAGAGAGTTCCGCTCGTTTATGCATATTAACAATGGTGAATTTTGAAACTTCTTCGTTCTGGCAAAAGTAGAGGCCGCATTGTGCGCACGATCAAGGGAGCTTTTTATTATGAGGTGCCGAAAAGATATGGGACTGGACGAAGGACGAGTCACTGTGTCAAAGTGGGTGAAATAATGAAAGTCGAATATATCATTTGCGCGTGGCAAGTGTTTTAAGGCTAATCTCTGCCTTTTGTAAAGAAGCACTTGTGTAGCGCGAGTGGGAATTTGAGATGAAGCGAGCAGCTTTATTTTGTTCTATTTCAAGGATGTCAGACCTATAGAGTGAGGGGGGCATATGACTGAAGCGTAATCTAGTCATGGTCGAATTATTGATGTAAAAGCACGTAGTTTCGAGTCTTTTTTGGAGCAATGCAAGCGTCGTCTGTGAAATGAAGCTTCCTGAGAGCTTTCTTATTAACATGTTCTTTCTAAGGTTAATATTATTCCCAGATATTTAAATTTTGCGACTTTTTCGTTTAGCAAATTGTTTATTTTGTAAAAGCTAGATCATGCAGAAGTGACATTAGCAAACAATACGTATTTGGTTTTTTCGAAGATAATTTATATCCGCAAGTTGTCGCATCAACCCCTTAGCTTGCTGATGTTTGATTGTAGCTTGGCAACGTCCTCTGTTCAAGTAATTTTTTTATCAACTACTCAATCGTGCGCAAAAAGACTCATAGATTAAGTTATGTTAGACGATATGTCCTAGATGTGTACAAGGAAGAAAAGAGGGCCCAGTACTTGGTGTGACGAAGGCACACCAGATGTTCCTAGAGATTGACGAGATTTGCAGTGGCAAGTCTAACTGATACAGATATGTTGTTTAAGAATTCTTGTATTTATCTAGCTGTTTATTTCGTTAAGACTGAGGTGGTGTATTTTTAGCATGAGTCGGTTATGAGGAACATAGTCAAAAACCTTTAAAAATTGCATCGATGTCAACAGACGTAAGCAGAGCTGTGTGCAGGTCTCTAATGAGTTCGTAAAGTTGTGTCTGACATGATGATTTTTCTCTAAATTCATGTTGAGGGCAAAGAAGTAAACTGTTACGGCTCAGATGACCCATGACCTGGCAGATTATGATATGTTCTAGCAACTCACATGAAATAGACGCAAGTGAATTCGTCCTATAGTTGGGGTGATTGCTGCTCCCAAATGCTCATGTGCTTTCTGTTTGAGGTGTGTGCTGCTAGTTTTAAGCTGCTACCGCACGCACTTCTTTGCGTGACTTTGTTTTTGTTGCTGTAGCATTCATTCCTTCGGCCTTGTGACGAAATAATGAACATTAAACGGTCAGCTACCTCTGTGAAGTCATGTATCACTTTGTGTTTTACCTATTCCTAGAAAGAGGAATCAACCCCATTTTAAAACTTTTTTTGTTGCAAGCACCTTCCGTGCAGCCAAATTTGGTACGCCGCAAAATAATGTAAAGCAAATGTACGTCTTCCTTGCACATAAAAGCAGTGTGCAGATTAGAAAATCTGAAAAAAATTGATCGCTATGAGTGATATATCGATGGTTATGCTCTGAAAGTCAAAGTGCGAAAGACAAATGTGGAGCGGCGGTTAGATGTAAGACAAATAGTAGTGAATTGTCATGTGTTTACGCAGTCTTCGCTTATCGCTGCTTTCAATCACTAATATTGGGATCATAGAGATTAATAAAAATTTGTATGCTTGCATTGGCTCTGTTCAGTCAGCTTACAATTTGATAGTTCATTGGGGATAAGGAATAATACATGCATTGTAAAAGGAATGCTTCACGCTTACGTAAAAAAATTTATAAGTCGGCGCACTGTGGCTCTGGTCCCACGCCGTTATGTACACTAACGATATTTTGGAACCAGTGAGAACGATCCATATGCAATAAGAAGAACACGAGGCAAAAAGTACACTTCAGCGACTAGAGCTCATGCATCATAGTTTGAGCATTCTATACCAAAGTTCACGTGTAGCCTACTTTTCTAACAGTTTAGACTGCAGTGCTTGTTTAGAATGTTCTCTTTTTATTCGTCTGTTGTTGTGCACTTCTTTCAGTTAGAGCTGCATCAGAGATCACCAAAGAGCGCACAGCAGGTGGCCTTAATTTCTTTTTTGCAGGTCATGTTACCATGCACTGCGCACACAATCAATTCTTCCGCAACACATCAGGGCCACAGCTGGGGTTACCGAAAAGCGATCAGGCTGTTCAGCAGTTTTCTGTTTCTGATCGAATTCAGCGGGATGTTTTTTTTTATTTCTTTTCTACAAGACCTAAGGCAAGCGGGACGTCATAGTGTACCCGTGGGAGGCTTGCTACAGAAGGGCTCGTTGTTTCGAGCGCGTCAAAAGGGCGAGAACCTCGCAAGCAGACCATCACCAGCTGCCGCCCACGGCTGAACTCTTTGATACACAGAATACGAGGTATTCGCAAACCGAATGCTCATTTGGGGACCTCCTCTAACATACTGCCATTGGGGGGGAGCAGTAGATAGATGAATTGGAAATGCGGTATTGTTATGTTCAAAGTACGAGGCTTTTTTCCTGTGAAGGCGTCAACTACACTCTAGTGGACAATACTCAAAAGTGTTCCGCTACGCTTCAACGATACATGAAGTGGGTTACTTGTACGACCTGACTGCTTTTAAAATCAAAAACTTCTACAGCAGAATATTCTAGAGACCCTGAAGTTTTCACTGGTAAAGGTAGACGTCATCTTTACTTAAACAAAAAGATCACTTCTTATTCAGGTTCACAACAGAATGTTGAATGAGTTGAACGAGAAAATGCAGAAAACTTCTTGAAAAAACACACAGCAGGTTCAGGTTTTGTTAAGTGGATGTAAATTCTCACGTGCATTACTCGTACCGAGTCAAATTACAGGCTCTTCAAACGGTGCTCACTTTACCGCAAGGCACTAGAAATGCTCTTTACAAAATTAAGACACGTTTCGAGACGCTAACTGCGTCATTCAGCTTTGATTTTGCTATCATAGTAAACAGATTATAATACAAGTAGATAATACACCTACATGATTATTGAAAGAAGTCGATGAGAACCAAGATATAAGCGTTGTTCAAGTGTTCAATCGAATTCTGTCTTCTTGAGCTTGTTGCACAGTCCTCATTTTAAGTAGTCGCCATCGCAGAGAATGCAGGCGATGAACCTTTCTTTACTTTATGGAAACATCCTGTGAGAAGCAAAGCAGAACACTCACAATATTAAAACATTGGAAAACAAGAAATAGTCAGGTGGCCCTTGGGTACAAATATTCGGCCCTCATATATGCGTTAGTGTACACAGCCCGGTGTTATAGGTAATGTTCGCGTAATTTCGATATTGTTCACGACTATCGAAGCCGTACACGATATCTGACACAAATAATCTGAGACAATATCGAACACACCAGTCCCGACAAAAAATCGTTATTGAAATGGAGCTTGTAACAATTCGTCTGTGCAGCAAAATTAGTCATCAACTACAAAAAACGCTCCTCACACACAGATACCACGCCCCCAATAAACTCACCGTAAATATAGAATGTTTTTTTTCCAGGTGAGCGTTTGAAGCAGTTTCCCAATTTAATGTTTTCGGAAATATTATGTCTCACTAA
This sequence comes from Rhipicephalus microplus, assembly GCF_043290135.1. Taxonomy (NCBI): domain Eukaryota; kingdom Metazoa; phylum Arthropoda; class Arachnida; order Ixodida; family Ixodidae; genus Rhipicephalus; species Rhipicephalus microplus. The sequence goes on from NC_134701.1 coordinate 116,317,400, forward strand.
CTATTTAATAATTTTTGTTATGTCTTCGATGTCACACCCTAGCAGACGGTGAAGAAACTGTTTTGATTTGATACACTGCCAGCTCTACTGGTCAGACAACTAAAGTTTTGATTGAAAAACCTACTGGTCATTCATTCATTCATTCATTCATTCATTCATTCATTCATTCATTGAAAGTTTTGTTGTTTTCACTGCATCTTTTGGTTGAACACACAGCTTACTTACAGCTTGTTGGTTGAAGAATTCATAGCAAATATTTATACGGCGCCATACGAGAGATTTTCGTTACCTCACTGTCATTTGGCTAAACAAATAAATATAAAAGTGACTTTTTAAAGTCCTCTTATTATGTAGGCTGAGACTACAACTACTTATAAAAGCATGACAACTCTGAACATATTCAGATGAAGCCCAGAAGCTTCTCACACTTATTCAAGCTAGGTGTGCTATATAACAACTGAGTTGATTCAACGCGTGGTAGGCATATGACAAAACCATCGAACATTTTGAGTGGGTTTCAATGCTCAATCGTAGTTCAAGGTAATTTGTATGCATAGTAACACAGAATATGATAGTACTACAGTGAGATAAAAAATTCTGCTAGTTCAACGCTGCGAAAACTAGACGACAAAAGAGCTGTTACTGGTTTCGCCAGGAATGACACCAGTCTGCTAACACTGTCCTGCTGATAGGTTTTTGGCAACCATTGTATATTTCTATTTGAAGGGTGCCTACGCATTCGAAAGTGCATGCAGTTCTTTAGAAAAAGTTGAAGGCTTCGTGATTTATTTTTAATATGGCATTCCAATGGACACTATTAGGTAATCGTCAAATGGTAAATCTGCCTAAAGGCTCCATACTTCATGCAAATGCATACTCGCCAACTCTGTGCTCTTACCAGTTAACTTTAATATGTGAGTATTAATTAGAACCTACGAAGGACTCTTTCAGCGGCATATTAGTAACCACAAATACCGATTTGAGGCATATGTACATCATTTCAAATAAATGCCTATAAGTGCCTATACATGTATATCTCAATAATGTCGCTTTTATAAACACTAATTAGCCACTAATTATAAACACAATATTGTTTTCTAATCCAGTTTTATAGAGTTGTTGATGGTCGTGGGTACCATTAACTGTTCCCCACTCTTCGGGAGTTCATCCTACTACATTTGTTCAGCAAACACTAATAAAAAGCCAACAGCACGTTCCTGAAGGCACTCTCCTTCGTGCGACCATTCAAGCAGAAGATGCCCTACGTACCCACCCACTCCGGCACAGCCAGTTGTCACTCGCTCGTGGACATGACTAGAAGCTGTTTTTAGAGCTACTTTCCAGATCTCATGGTCGGTGTTAGCCTAACAGTATTTAAAGTGATTATAGAGCTGCAGTCAGAATGGCTGAAACTGTATTTCTTGCGTATATCCTCCAAGGAGACGTTGCCTTATTGTAGCCGATCTTCACATTCCTCACAAACACTAGATGAGCGTTCTCACGCTCACATATCTTAACGGGCAGCAGTCACGAACGTTAGTCTCAAAAGGGCTGGTACAGCGAGCAGTTCCTAAAGAGGGGGCAGGCAGGAATGTGGTGAAGATTGTACAAAATGACAGATGTTGTTGCCGTTTGTATGAAAGTGTTTCTGATGTCGATATATCAATATAACGCAGAGTAGTTTCCCACGCTTTTTCAGAATTGAAGTTGGCGCTGCCAATGAAGTATTCCCTGTGTTTGCAGCAAATGGCACTCTTCATTCATTTCGCTTGTTTTCTGGCAGCTTCAATGACAAAGTATTCGGAATATCTTAGGGATGTTTCGCTCATCGCTTTCCATTTCGAACTTCATTCGCCTAACTGAAGATCGCTCTAAAGAAATCTGCAGCACACACAATTTCGCTTTGAGTGTGTGGTGTAAAATCATTTATTTTTCATACAAGTGAAAAAAAGCATTTTAATGACAAATGTGGAAATTCTGTAGAGTATTGTTGCATTTCTCTTGTTACTCTTTTACCAAATATATTCTCCGCTAGATCATGCCACAGTCATGGCTTGAGCGTGCAAGGGATATCTGACTATATATTAAACCCTGCTAAAAGAAAGTTCGCAACACGGTTACGCTACTGGATGTTGACCATCCAATGCTCGCGGGTATGTCACGCGTACATAGTCGGCACTAAAACTACACATGCACGACTCTCCTCCTAGAATCTTTCCTGTATCTGCGCGTTGCTCTCGCCACCTCTCTCCTACCACCTGATCGCACTCACTCCGCCATTGCGCATTGGCGTCTTTCTCCTCCATCTCCTCTCCTATGCTCCTTGTTTTTTGCCACGCAATACCGACACAGCTAACCTACACTCACTTCCTACCCCGCGGCGTCTCGCGAAGTTGACGCAGGTAGTGTCTGATAGCGAGTTTCTTGATCGAAAAAAATCACAGCATATCCATGGAGTGAATGTTGAGTGGGGCGAAGCGTCTCTCAGTCCGTCCGTGTTTCCGTGCATTCGTTCACTCTTGCGTCCTTCCGTCCGTTCGTTCTTGCTTCCATCCGTCCGTCAGTGCACCTTCCCATGCGTCTGTCCGTGAGTCCGTCCGTCCGCCCATGCGTCTGTCTGTCTGTCCACCCACCCGTCCTCTATCTAGTCCGTCCCCTATCTGTCTAGCCCGTCCTCTATCTACAAGTACCGCCCCCCAGCGGACATTCCAAGAAATAAACAAGAGTTGGGTATACCTAATACTACTACTACATACATCGGGGACGTACGACCCATGGCCTATGGAGCTTCGTCACAAAAAACGGACTCTTCACTTCGCACAACCATGATGCTCCGCATGACCCCATGGTCACCTTTTGGTAAACGGCGTAATTTTTCTTGTATTCTCGCTAACGCTCTAACAATAAATCCAAATTGTCTAGTATTAGAAAACTTGATTATCGGAGCGAGACTCTACTTGCAGGCATTACGCTAATTTTGTTATACAGCGAAGTGTAACCATTCTTTCTGACGAAGCAGTGGCCGTAAGACCACGTGCGAAGTTACAGTCAGTCTTAGACGCGCACGAGGTCTTTCTGTCCTTAAAAAAGTTTGCGATGACCTTGATCGGGAGAAATTCAGGAAGCTCCTCTCGGTCAAGAAATCAAGCGTTGTCGTTTATAGAAATAACAAGCTTTGGTCGTGAGCTCAAAGGGCAACTTGCAGCCTGGATGTGCTCCAATTGGATCAGATGAACTGATTCATACAGAGCTGTGATAAACCCTGCCATTCTTCACTGTATACTGCATGGGCACATCCTTCTTGGTCACTAGTGTGAGGCATCTTATTTTCGTCACGTAATTTCTCACGACTCACGAAAATGTTCCGTACAGCCTAAATTATCCGCAAAGAGCATGTGTTAACAGCTTCAGAAGTCTTGCGATTTGTTCGAGTACTTTTAATTTCATCTTGTTTAAGCCATCAAGCACGTCACCCAGAAATGAACCATTATTTCGAGAAACTTACACTTGTAGGTAATCTAAAGATCCGCATCGCAGAATGTCTGAAGTGCACTTAGAAAATTGGTTCGGGTGTTAGCCTTTGTTGGAGCAGCAATTTACTGTAGCATCGATGCAGATTTTCCAAAATGTGCCATGAAAGGTCACAACACGCCTTTCGTCCGCTTTTGAAACCAAGCGGGTGCGTTCTTCTATTCTAAAGGGAGTCTGTTAAATCTTTGAAGCGAAATGACATTGCGAAAGAGGAGTTGTGCTTGCGAATTGCATAATTAGAGGAGAAATTCCTTATTTTACATAATGACGGTTCTCGCTAATTCTTGTCATTCAAAACATCGAACTGGGTTTGAAAACTGCACCTGAGGTGTCACAGAAAAGTTATCTTTCTTCGTGTTCAATAGGCGAATGTTCTTTCTGCTTAGCGCGTTGATGCCTGTGTGCCACATAAAGATTGGGTTTTCTAGGGAAAGAAAACTCCGTCCTGCAGTATTTTCCTTCGACGCGAAATCCTAATTTGGTTGAGTGCCTGAAAAAGCAACCATTAATAAAAAATTAGGTTGACGATGATGCCTGCCCAAGGAAAACAAGCAATAATCTGGCTTACGCTACATAATTATGTGAACTAAGGCTGCATTCTTTTTCATGTTTTCCAAAATACCTTTTTAAATGTGTAGAGAATACAAAAGGCGTTAAGTATGAAACACCAAATCTGCGAATCATTTTTGATGTTTTGCATGCAGCATAGATTTGCGGCTGCTTTAAGTGTACACGGCTTTAAGCTTGTATCAGCTAATGTAGTAGAGCGTTTTCTTTTGTTTGTAGCCGTGTGTTATGCCGATGGTTTAACGATAGTGCTTGGCATGCTCCAGGCTTTCATATAAGTGGTGTGGTTGTCCCTGTGAAAACCCAGTCGTTCTTGCTTTCGGAGTGCGAGGTCCTATTACCAGCTCTGCTTAGAAATCACTTCATTTTGAAAGAAAGTAAAATTTTTGTGGCGCCACTTGGAGTAAACCAAGGGTTGCATACATGGTACTTTGCACAAGATCTTTCAAACTGGGTTCAGAACTTCCCACTCTGCTACTTTCTTTGCTGCTAAAGCACGCTTGGTATGCAAAGAAGCACCTCGTTACATGAACTGCTCGACGAAAATGAGCGTTGCCGCCAGCTGTGTGCCTAAAAAGTGCATACGTTGTTGGAGTTGTTGGAGCTTGGCATAATTCCCGAACAACAATGTGGCGTGGATGAAGTAACTAAAGCTCTTTTTCATGTGACTGCCGCTGATGACCTTACTTCATCTACAAGTCTGCTTTTGTGTCTTGCAGACCGCAAAAAAAAACAAGAAGTGGCTCTTGTAGGGTTACCGCATAAAAATCGATGTTTTTAAAAAGCCGAAGTTACTATTATGATTTCAGCTCTGAAGCAGAGAATATGGCTTTTTACTTGAAATTTCCGACTATAGGTCGCGAAAATTCACTTCACGGCTACCCGATTTGCTTTCCTACCGAAGAATGGTAATTATGTATGCTAACGCTATCCGCATTCTACCATAGTATCCTCTGTGTTTTCATGAAAATGTATTTATTTATTTGTTTAATACGTGGCCATCTCTAAAAAAATATTTCGGCTGGAAACCAGAGTAATATACCGTCGTGAAAAGCCCGATAATCTACAAAAAGCAAATATATGATACAGAAAATAATATGTACAGCTGAAATTATAACAGTACAACTAAAGGTGCGAACAAAATATAGAAATGAATTTTAGTAACTCGCTATAACAACTAGAACGTCCAAACAAGCTTAAAATTAACAAAAATTGAAACTACACATTTCGGACACAAAATCGTCTTGCCTATATAATAGAATTTTCAAAGACGATACTGCAGAAAATGAACAAATAGATCCAGAACCTTAACTTGAGTGCTAGAAAACTTTTATAGGCTGAGCATTTTTAAAGAAAGAAAGAGAGCCACAAGGATCTGTATAAACTATGTAGTTCGATTGCTTTAGCGCAGCTACTTGTATTTATGAACAGAACTGCAATGCAGTACACAATCAGTAACCGCGCTTTTGAAGAAACACGCCAAAAAGTGTCAGAATATACGTCATTATTACTCAAAAACTGTTGCTGTTAGCGATCAGTGTACTCATGCTTCTTAATAAAGAGATCAACTCTCCATATATTTCAAAACTTGAATGGAATGCCGTAGAAGCCAATGTTGTAAAAAACTGTTTTGAAATGTGTGTTCCTTCACACCTCTAAAGCCAACGTCAATTTTTTTGCTATTTTAGGGACAAAGCTCCTTAAGGCGTGGGTCTGTCCATCCCTTGTATGTATGTATGTATGTATGTATGTATGTATGTATGTATGTATGTATGTATGTATGTATGTATGTATGTAGTAGTACGTAACTACCAGTGGCACATACCCGCTCTAGAGCAGGTATGTGCCACAGGAGATGCGAGATGGGAGATGGCGGTGCTTGCAGCGTTCACTAGATGGACACACGGATGAATGGACTTACAGAATAGAAGACAGACGGACGGATGGATAGACGAAAGAACGTTCGGACGGATGGACGCACGTACAGACAGACAAACAAACAGACAGACAGACAGACAGATAGACAGGCAGGCAGGCAGGCAGACAGACAGACAAACAGATGGATGGACGGACTTACGGATGGACCCATGAACAGACGGATGGACGCATGAATGAACACACGGATGGTCAAGCGGGTAGACGGAAGCAAGAATGAACGGACGGACGGAAGTACGGACGGGCTGACGGTCTTTTTACCCCACTCATCATCATTCACTCCGTGAATATGCTGCGTTTGCCATGCCAGTGTTAATATAATGTCAAATGTGTGTTTTTGAAACGTATCTTTCACCCGCAGCATAGTGTAAATTCGCAGCATATACGAAAATAAACTTAAAAATATGAAAAGGCGTGATATCAAAACCGTAACCCAACCGAGAATTACCATCCCCTCGTGATGTATTGTGGGGTACAAAGCGGAAATAGGGCAAAACTTCTCACTTGAGCCAGCGCGAAAGACGAAAGCTGCGAGAGGCGTTAGCATGAACAACTGACACTCAGTGGAGACATTGCCTCACCGCATTATTTGTGTCATATCTCTCTTCGCAAACGTAGTTTAGCTTAAGCTCTGCTTGTTAACAGTACGGAAACTCCTTTCATATCGTTCAAGTCCAAGACTGTTCATGCACAAACTTTGCGCACGAGAACTTTTTTTGCAACGTATCCCGGCTCTATTCCTGTATGAAGGTTGCTCCTCGCGTGAACAGCCACTCGTGTAATGCGCTCGTAATTAATTTTATCGGTCGCATCGTCCCGACCCTGAAGGCTTCAGTCCACAGAAATTTGTACTTTTTTCGCGACAATGTAAGATGTTTTACTTTGAAGAAACCCTAAGCCACTAACTTCTTTACATAGCTATAGCCACAACCTTCAGCGGATTTGAATGGCAATGCCACCTGAGTGTGGAGACATCGCCAAACAAGCATACAACGTAAAAATGCATTTGGCGTTATTTTTCGGGTATATATCACGCAGTGGCGTGCTTTCGACTTTGTCGCTCTAAATATTTTTAATTTCAACAACACCAGCAAGGGGCTCGCAAAACTCACTAGATCATCGCCTTCCCGACGCCGCAGAGTTTACGCTGCGTCGCCGAAATGCACCAGCGCTCACGTCATTGTTCTATATAGCTGAACGCGCGCTGACGTCACACCTAATGTTGCCAATAATCAGGGACGCAAAATTGATTGCTAGAGCTAATCAATAACACTCATTTCGAAAAATTAGGGCACACCTCAAGGCTGTAATTATGCACAAGTCACGGAAGCACGCCGAGAAGTATTTACACTGACCTCAATAACTCCCGCTGTTGGCCTTTAGCCAGCAACGCAACTGCCGGAATTGCGTGACACAGTGAGACAACCACGAGACAACTATAGCAGGGTAATCATGCGATGTTCGTAACTCTTCAATGTCTTCACATTTACACAGGAAAAAGCATGACTTTGCCTTCCAAATAACTTTTTCCGGTTGATTGTGCATATGTCTTTCTGTAGTGGATCTGCGCCAGCCACTATAGGCATTACAAATGCCAAGCTCACGAAGATGAAAGGAAAGTGAATGGAAGGTAAATAGGCGGTAATTAATCTGGTAGCTGACGTTGAGATAGGGTGAACAACGCTCCAGAGTTTTTTTTTTTGAGCATGGCAGTTTACAGGGAACTAACCAACGAACCACATTCGTAACCAATTACATTTAGAGTGGCTTGCAGAAGATTCAATTGTAATTTTTTATATATTCTATGAGATTTGAATTCTGTTCTGTTCCGTGAACATCGTGGCGATTGAACTACAGTCTTGTATAAACAATTATGTGTAGTTTTATTAGCTTATTGAGTAGAAAATATGCTTTCTGGCACCACAGCGCTGATTATAATAATCTCACGGTCCCTTTAGCATTGCTCAGACAATTCAAACAGGAAAGGCAGTTTTTTTTTTACCTATTCACTTTTATTTTTCTTTCTGTCACCAAAATATTGTGTGCGGTTGAAGCATCGACTCTGTATCTATCATAACTTCCCCTCACTTTTATGAGGTGCTAAGAGTCCCGCCACGGTAGTCTAGTGGCTAAGGTACTCGGCTGCTGACCCGCAGGTCGCTTGTTGTTGGTGGAAACGTTGTAGGCCCGTGTGCTCAGATTTGGGTGTACGTTAAAGAACCACAAGTGGTGGAAATTTTCGGAGCCCTCTACTATGGCGTCTTTCATAATCATATGGTGGTTTTGGGATGTTAAACCCCACTTATCAATTATGAGGTGCTAAGAACAAACAAATCCTGGCGATGGGCGCAAAACAAGCATTGCAATATAATATATTTGCCCTCGATAATTACTGTGAGTGCATGTGTAGACACATTTTGTTTCTTTTTTCTTTTATGCGGGCGTTGTATCGGTAGTGGGAAATGAATGACGCGGTGCCAGAGCCGGCAAGGGTGAATTGAGAAAGCATTGGTGTTGCTGGACCTTGCAACGTTATCAGTTTAGACAACGAGAACTTCCCTCAAGTGTGTTTGCGGTAGGTGACTCTGGCAAATGCCTGTCGCTGCTTCTGACGCCAAAGCGCCACTTCTCGGTTCCTAATCGTGTCGCAGATTCTACCTGTAATTCCTCTGCACTTGGCTGGAATTCAATAAAGATAACCAGCCCAACCTTTCACCATTTATGGCGTGCTTTGATGCGAATGCATTTCTTAGTTGGGCTATGTTTCGCATCTGATGTTATCTCTGGCGGAGTCTTCACGCCAGCAGGCTGGCTTTGGGGAAGGAGGCTTGCGCGGACATGCTATAACTTACGAGCATCTTACGTTACGGTCTCTCGAAGTATTGTGCATCTCCCACGGACGGAACGAGAGCAGGGCTGTCACTGTAGTGCTACTTTGTATGCACAATTCCCAGAGTATTAAAAACAGCCGTGAAGATTCCCATGCACTCTGGTGATACCTGTAACGAGAACGACACTTCCAAGAAGAAAAGATCGTGCAACAATAAATTGGCTAATATGCATCCAGAAGGCATGTACAACATGACCGAGTCTGAATGTTCACATCTAGTTAGTGAATCGTACACTTGGGTGACCGGCGACGGTAGTTAGCCCAAGTTGTACTTGTAATGTTGAACAAGTAGTACTCTGAAGTTGTCTCCGTCCGGGTGCGACGGCTCTTCTGCAGTTGGCTCCGGCGCTCTCTGCAGTAGGTTCGTCCGGGTGTGGCAGCGCTCTCTCAAGTTGGCTCCGTCCGGGTGTAGCGGAATTCTCTGCAGTTGGCTCCGGGGCTCTCTGCAGGTGATTCCGTTCGGGTGTGGCGGCACTCTCTGCAGTTGGCTCCAGCGCTCTCTGCAGTTGGTTTCGTCCGCGTGTGGTGGTATTCTCTGAAGGTAACTATAGCTGAGAACTGCGACAAGCAGAGAAGCAGAAATAATTTTTTAAATGCAAATTCATTTTTAGTCGGGCAAGTTAAGGCATCCGGCGTTTTCTGCAGTGCCGCTTTCATTCCCTCTCCCATAAGATCAGCTAAGGGCGCGCACGGTTATCGTCGCCTCTAGCAGCAGAAAAATGTGCTGCGAGAAAGTGTAGGAGAGGATAGGTGCAGTGCTTCGCCCCAAAAAATGTGGTGTGAGAAAGTGTAGAAGAGGGTAGGTGCAGTGCTTCGCCCCTCTTTCTCACACCGTTCGCTTTTTGTCCTCCCTCTGTCCGACTCTCTCGCTCACTCGCGCCTCACTCTCGACTGTTTGCTCGCCGGGCACTTCTCAAGAACACCCGGAAAAATTATCTCTAGACGCCGCTGTGAAACGCCAACGCCAAGCCGAAAACGCTAGTGTCCCACTCTCCTGTCCCTTCTCTCCTCACTCTCGATCGTTCGCTGGCTGGGGGCCTCTCAAGGCGATGGCAGACGTCGGTGAAGGCAAATGTCTGACGGCTACGTTACCCTCTCGGCCAAAAAATTCATTCGCATTTCCTCGTGGTTCTCTTTGGGGAGGTGGGAAAATTTTTTGTAATATGGTAGACCTTCTTTTTTTGCGGAAACATCGTAAGCGAATTTGGAAGCGTCATTATAAAGAGCCGCTACGCAGGGCAGTTTGCTATCAAGCCAATTCTATAAACCGACTTTAAACTGCAGCATTGTTCTAGTCTCGAAGTTTACAGATGAAAAAATACAGCTCTTCTAGTTATTTCTTCACATGAAGCACTTGCGACATTGAACATGAGATAGGACCATTTCATGGAAAAATTATCATGGCGCTACCTTCCCACATCTGAAGAACAGTTAATATTAGCACAGTTTTTCAGCTTTCGCTCGTTATGTGTCTTGCTACAGCAATCCGTACTTATATACAGGATCCCTTGTCTTTCTCTGTATATATGAGAAATTGTATGACACTTATTGCTCAAGCTAAGCTTCAGCTGTATCATGTAACTATTTTTGAAAGCAATGTGTTGAATGAGAGGCTTTAGGATGAAAGGATTTCATACTAATTTTCTGTGAGAGCACACGCTTCAGCATCCTACCGATATGATCTAGGCACACTTGTTGCATTAAATGTCAAGCTAATAGAAAAGAATGACACAAACAAACAAGCCATGTCATTAACAGTTTGTGAATGGCAGCAAAAATTGAAGCGGAAGAAGTGTATTCCTTTGCTGAATCGGCCTCTTTCTTTTCTATTGGCTGGTGATGGAGCAAAGTGCTTTCGGTTTATATGAACTCATTAGCAACCCACAGTGAAAAACTTTTCGCAAGTGGACGTTCTTGTCATTAAACGTCGGCTAGTTGCTTTACTGTTAAACGCTGCGTTGCCAATTTTCAACTCTTTTGTATAAACTAAATATTCATGTTATGCTTTGAAGTTGCTTGATCTGGACCCTAATAGCGATGAATTTCTTTTTCTGACCATGCTTACTCAGCATCTGCTAACTGTTGAATATATGATTGTTTGTTCAGTCGGGAAAGTAGAGGGCGTGTTTAAGAGACAAAGCACGTTAAGATCACACATTAACGCTCACTCTATTGAAGCCGCCCGGCGTCCCCAGAAGATGTAGAATATGGAACATCCACTACAAAATGGATATCCAATGGTTGTTAACCAGAACAAGTAAGGCCACAACAATGGATAAAGACTGACATTTAACCATGCACTCATCAATCAAACGATATCAAAGAAGAAAACGTTACCATAAATAAAAAACTCTTAACCAGAGCGAAATAGAAGACCACAGCTCACGATTTAATGCACACTGCTTCGCCCCATCGTCAGCATTGACTTCGTGGATGTGAGTGGATTTTTCCTAAATATGCGTTTTCTTTTTCAGAAGCCCATATGTCTCAAGTGCACTTACAGGTGATTTGTAGCATTTCAGTTACATGGAAGTTCACCAGAAAGTTTTGGCAGCCATAAATATTCTGCGATAAAAACAAAACCTGGATGGTTTGAGTTCTCGCGAAGAATGCTTGCCTTCTGATTTTCTCCGCTTAGTCCTAACTTCTCTTGTGTCAGGCGTAACCGGCCAGACAGACGGTCAAGCAGAAATAGGAAAGCGCGTTTGACCCAGCCATCCTCAATCACCCCGTAAAAATGCTGTAATTTTTTTCTATGCAATATCTTCGTATATCATTTTCAATGTCACTTACATGACGGAAGTACGTCAGTGAAGCCATGGTGGACTTTGGCGTAGCAAAATGTGTTAAAGAGGAAGTTCTTGTATAGCACCCTACATTACGTCTTGTGTATAAGTACACTGAACAAGCCGAAGGAAATGATAGTTCCATGCCGGTAATTCTGTTAAGTTTTTTCCGCATGTGTATCGATCAAAGTATCTTGTCGATTCAGACAATACTCGAGTTTCGGTGACAATTAACTGCCAAAGCTTCTTTCTCGATCTGTGCGTACCTGATTTCTGCCTCTGCTACCACCAGCGGCGCCTATTTTTGGTGTCAGCAGTTTATTTTCACGCTCATACCGGCTTCAACTGAGTAAGGGCCACGGAATAAAGCCCACCCCCTGAGGTGCTCGTGCTGTCCGAGGTGCCATCTGAAAACTGGACAAAACTCAGCCAGACAATTGACCTATACTTCAAGGCGAATTCCGCTGCGACTGAGTGCTCGAGTGCTGAGAACGCTGCAATCTTCCTAGATGTAGCAGGTCAGGAAGCAATTGATATATTCAACACGTTTGAGCTTTCACCAGCTTAGCGTGATAAGTACAGCGCTACTGTGAAAAAAATTGAAGAATATTGCTCGCCCAAAGAAATATTACCTACGAGCGCTACATCTTTAGAACTCGGCACTAGAGGCAAGGTGAACAGTTTGAGCAGTTTTTGCGTGATGTTCAGCCTAAAAATGAGAGCTATAGCTTTGGAGACTTAATATAATCATTTCTTCAAGACCAGCTTATTTTCGGAATGGCAGACGAGAAATTCGGGATGCGTCTGCTAAAGAAGTAGGACCTCACACTTGATAAAGCGAATGAACAATATAGAAAGCTGAAGAGTTAGCTTCTAGCTGAAATCAGGCATGGGAGAAGGACGAAACTAAGTTGAATACTGTACGAAAAAACCAACCCCAGCAAGAAGTCACCGTGAGAAGGTATATTTGACAGTGCCCCAACTGTAACCAAAGTCACGAGCCTGCATGGGCCCAGCATGGGGCCCATGCAGGCTCGTGACATGGGCCCCATGCTGGGGCCCATGTTAAGTATATTATTATGGAACATGCACTATGTGGTAGAAACGCAACCACTTCGCATCGTGCTGCAGAACAAAAAAAGCCATCAATAGGTTAACTGTCCGTCCGAGACAGAAGCGGAATTTAATGACGAATTCTAGATCTTGGCCGTGAGCATGCGGAGTATCGACGGGTCAAAACTGGATAATCACGACAACGCTGTCTAATCGTTCCATACGGACAAAAATTGACACGGGGGCACAGGCCAGCTTGCTTCTCCATGCCCCCCTTTTTTTTTCTAAGGTGAGCGAAGCACGGCGCTTTGTAGCATTTTGCATGCTCCTGACGAGCTACGATGGTAGCGCCATAAAACAGTTTTGAACTGTGGCACTCCCACTGCGCGTTGGTGAAACTGAACAACCGACTGATCTCTTTGTAGTCAAGAATCGAAAGCTAGCGCTACTTGGCCTTCAGGCTTGTGAACGCTTCGGAGTTGTATCAAGGGTACATTCTATCAAAATGCCTGCTGATTTGAAGACACAAGTGCTCGGCAAATTTGCGCACGTTCTTGAAGGCCTCGGTTGCGTAAAAGAAACCTACAGTCAGCAGGTTAATGAAGGAGCAAACCCAGTTTCGCTGCCCTCATGCCAAATTGCACATGCGCTTCGTGAACCACTGCGTCAGCAACTGGCCCACATGGAACGTCAAAGAATTATCCAAAAGATGCAAGAGGCTGCTGAATGAGTGAGTCACCTTGACATTTTTCACAAGAAGAACGGCAACTTGCCTGTATACATGAATCCGTGGCGCGTAAACTTATGCGTAAAGCGCGAACGCAATAAGCTGTTTTCAAGAGCAGAAATCGAGTCTGAGCTGGCAAAGGCGCAAATGAGCTGTGGCAAAGCTAGATGTGAGCTGTGGAATTAATCAAAATAGTTTAAATAAAAAACCTCAAAAATCGCCACTATTGCCACGTTGTTTTGAAATTACGACTTTTTAAATCCTCGTCTCTGAACACGCACCACAAGCGAAGTGTTCCAGAAAGCGCTGGGCAACATTTTTAATGGTCTAGAAGACACCCCGTTTATATCGACGATATACTGGTGTGGAAGACAGCGCCACAGAAACATGAAAATTGCCTTTGAGCAGCACTACTCGCAGCAAAATTTGCAGAACTAACACTGAACCATGGAAAGTGCGTTTTTGGCACATAAAACGTTAAGTTTTTGGGGAATGCCATTTCAGGAAACAGAATTAAAGCAGACGGGCAGTGAATAATTTGTGTAGTAGAAATGTCGCCAGCAACGTTGATTGATTTATTATTATGGGGTTTAACATTTCAAATCCACCATATGCTCATGGGAGACGCCGTAGTCAAGGGCTCCGGAAATTTCGATCATCTGGTGTTCTTTACCGTACAACCAAATCTGTTCACACGGACCTACAAAATTTCCGCCTCCATCGGGAATGCAGCCGCCGCAGCCGGAATTCGACCCACGACCTGCGGGTCAGCAGCCGAAATAGACCACCGCGGTGGGACAATCGCACCCAACGTCAAAGATAGCTGTTCAAGAACTACTGGACCCAGTGAACTACTTCGGAAAGTTCTTTGAAAACCTCTTTGAGAAGACTAAAAATCTGCGAGCCCTATAAACCATGAGTTTATGTGCTATTGCTCAGGTGGCCATGAAAAAGAGTGAGAACATGTGTGTCGAGTGGAAACATCTGAGCGTTGTTGATTAGACCTGTGCTTGCCATATTTGATGCATCAAAACAATAAAAGATAACAGCTGAGGCGTTGAGTTTTGCGCTAGGGGCGGTGCTTTCACAATTGCAAGGCAAACAGTGGCGGCCATTTGCATATACGTTGCGGATGCTGCCGGAAACCAGGTACACGCAGATCGAGAAAGAAGTTAGGAATTACTTGTCACCGCAACTCGAGTGTTGATAGGCTATCTTGATCAACAGAGCGAGTAGGATATAAAATGTGTAATGTCAAGAATAATAACTTTCAATATATAAGTATAATATTATGGAAAGTAAGTATTTCAGAATTCGTTATAGCGGCATTTCAGGAAGCGAAAAAATTCAGAGGTAAATTGCAAATTTAGTATGTTCCTTCCTATATTAACTGAAGCGTGCGCAGCACAAACACTTTTATTCCTAAAATTTCGGAAAGATGCTACTGCGCTTGCCTAAATATTAGGATGGCCAGCAAGAAATTGTAAGTGAACAGGCGGACTGAAGGCTGTCTCCCACTGGCTTATTGCATAGGTTTTTTTTTTAAACGTCGCTGTGTAATCTAGGTGCCATTTTTGTAATGCTCGCATAACAACCAACCAAGTACCGACATTAGAGCAAACATTGCAAACAGCGTAGTTGTTATTTATTTGCACAAAAGTAGCCATACTTTAGCTAACTTATTCATTCAACCATAATCTCCTCTTGAATGAAATAACCATGTGTGGTGAAGTATAACAAGGTGATGACAAGCAACGTATGGTCGAGAAGAAAGAATAAGAGGAGACAGAAGGTTTACTACGGTACTGCCTTCTTTAGCATAGATTATCAAGCAGGCGAGAAAGAGAAGTGAGGTTGTCTACAAAATACATAAGGGTGTGGCAGGTGAAGGTGACTGCAACTGCTATAAAGGTACATAGGCTAAAAATGAGGAGGGATACAGCGTAAGGACATCATTAGACTACTATCAGTGACAGGAGAATATATCGTTTTTATTGCTTCCCTTCTTTTCCTCTGAACGCTGTTCTTCGTAATATTTCGCTCACTACACACTCCATAGCTTTGCTTTGTCCCTCTGGTCTCTATAGGAAATCATATTGCTTATCGATGCTATTTATATGACACAGTCTTCCTTCTTTTAGGCGAGGACCTCAAGTATTTGGTGTTGCGTGATCGTTTTGTCGCTTTTTTTAGTCCTAACAGTATCGTACTTTCACCACCATAATTTTTTTTGTTTTACAACTGAATAAACAAAGCTTATATGGTTACTTTTACGGCGCTTTTGAATGCATGTGAATATTACTTTTACGCATGTGAATATTACTTTTACGGCGCTTGTGAAATGCTTGTTTATGTTACTCACTTTGCTTTCTCTGGTTATCTGATGTCCCTTTTTTGGTCTCCTGAAAATGAAGTTTTCTCTCGCTACCAATTCCGTTGTCTGCAGGTAGATACGCCGGATAACTAATAGGGGCAGGCTTAGGATTGCATCCCGCCACTTGTATTGAGTGTATTGTGATAGGACACTGCTGCTTGTAGGCAATATTGCTCTCTTCTTGCAATCCCGAATACATACTCATATGCTGATTTTTTTCTCGTATGACGCATTGTGTGAGCCCATTGGCTGACGAGTGCTACGAGTTTGTGGTGTTTTTTTCTTCTGCCCAGGCAGTCAATTTCCCAAATTTTTAACGCCGGCTCTTTCAGGCCGAATGCAATTCACATTCTTAAACACGTAGTTATTCAGCAGCGCTAAGAGAGTTTGTGCACGCTCTTTTCCTAGCTTCGCAGTTAGAACCTATGCGTACTTTTTAATGCACACTAAGGAAAATAGGGTTTTCTTCACACTTTCGCTGTTTTGATTCCGCTCGGCAAAATCAACATGGACAGTCTGAAATGCTACATTAGCATGAAGTCGGAATATCGTAGCGTCTGAATTCGAAGCATCTTTTAGCAAACTTTGACGACTTCGACCGCATTTATCTATCTATCTAGCCACCTATGACTTTTAGCTTTTCTGGCAGTTTCGTTAATAGGAAATATATATCAAAATTGGTATCGCATAACATGGCTGTATATTGAGGATAACTGTATTGTTACATGAGAATGAAGATACGTATGTCATGAATGTCAAGATTTTCATGTCATGATACTGCTGCTCTTGCAGTGGTTTCGTTCCCATGACATATTGCAAACTGGTATGGTATGACATGCCTGCATGTCGAGCATTAGTGACATGCCTCAACGTAGACATCATGACATGCATTTCATGTAACTTTGACTACACGCCACATTCAAGGTGCGCTCACGGTTGTTTTGCTAGCTTCTAATATTGAAAATTTGGTATTACGTGATGTCAATGAATGACGAAGGTATATGAAAAACGATAATCATAACGTGCGTGTCATGGAAGAACACGAATACATGCCATACTCATGATGCGCTCGCCGCCGTTTAGCAAGCTTCAAGTATACCAAATTGGGTGTTACGTGACGCGAAAGGACGATGAAAGCATATGAATGCTACAAACATGATAATCATGACATGCGTGTAAAATAAAACATGGCTACATACCACGCTCATGATGCCCTCGCGGCCGTTTCGCTATCTTTAAAATACGAAATTTGGTATTACGTAGCGCGAACGGACGACAAAAGGAAAGGAGACGTCCAAACTTGATAATCAAGACATGCGTGTAATGTAAAAAGTCGCTGCATGCTACGCTCATACTGCGCTGGCGACCTTTTTGCTAGCTCCACATTAGCCCCTTATAGTGTTACATGGCTTGAATAGATGACGAGGGTATAAGGCACGTGGAAAATGTGTAAACATGATTACATACCACGCTCATGATGGACTCACGGCTGTTTCGCTAGCTTAACAAATACCAAACTCGGTATTACGTGGCTTGAACAGACGACGAAGGTATATGAAACGTGCAAACATGGTAATCATGACATGCTTCTCATGTACATGACTCTTTAGAACGCCTGTAGCGCACTCGCGGCCGTTTTGCTAGCTTCACATGTATCAAATTTTGTTTAGGGGACGTAGATAGACGAAAACAAATGCCAAGAACAAACATGATATTTATGACAAGGAAGTCATGGATGGCATAACTTACATGGTGGTGCAGGTATTTCAAACGTTAGTGGTGCCATCGTTACGCGACTATAAACGGCATAGTTGCATCTTAACTAGATACGTGAGTGCGCATAGCATTTCTCCTTCTGTTAACGGGGTACTACGTTCATCCGCCTCGAAACACTGTGCTGATTTTAAAGTGACATACCAAGCTTCCTCACTCGTGTTTCGAATATCATCAATTACCACAGTACGTGCAATCTGCCGATTTTTTTTCTTACACCATCGTTAGACACGACCTCTGTATTGGTTGCATAAAAACTTGGAAGCTGAGAAGTCGCAGGTCAGGGCTGTGGAACTTGCAGCGCTTCTCACTTTAACCTTGCCAATTTTGTATTGACCACATCAACGAAGTGGTGATGGGCATTGCCGGGGTGCAAGAAAAGGTCTCAAGCAAGCCTGAACAACCACACATTTCTAGTAATGTTTCTTAATGAAGTGTTCATTATTCTGGCGTAGCTCATAATTCGTGCTTATTTTTTGTGGAACAATTAAGACAAATGCGCGAGTCTCTTGTTTTGCCATTTTTCCGCATGATGCTAAAGTGTCATCGGGGAACGGTAAGAAATATACGTGGTTATGTTTATTTGGCTTCAATATACAGTACAAGCGCGAATTGATTTGCCGCCAAAACATCGAAAATGTCGTGTAATCAACTTTTAATAAACATCATCCACTCTATGAAATAAGGCGATGTAGTGTACTTTCAGTAATTGGTAGTTTGTTCACTGCCCTATAATTGGATCAACGGCCTCTGATATGAATTGTTTATACTTCAACACTGCTACCCAGTTCATCTCTTGGTAAACGAACCTGTTTTAAATGTAACACATTTTATTACTCCATTCAGGTTTTGTTTATTGAGTGTACTGTAAGTTCAATGCAGTCTTTTTTCCTATATTTTTTCTGCTTGTATTTGACATTTCTAAGTTGACAGTCATGACAGAAGCTGATGAAGTTGCGAACATGCATTTTTCATTCCTTGCTATGTAAATGTTCTCAATTTGTAGCGCACTCAACAAAACCCACCGTGTCCTACTGAATGTGGTCTGTCGTGGTACAGTTGATGAACCTTTCTTACAAACGTACCTACAAAACGGGGAAATTGGCTCCTAAGGGCATAAGCCATTCAGTAACTTCACAATATTTGAACAACCTCACACTTTCTTTTTTTAAACAGCGACTGTTTACTGGAAAAGGAGAAAGCGTGCTGAATTTCAACGTATCTTACCAACTTTTATGTGTGACCAAAAGGGCAACTACTGAATTTTTGTAATCCAGCGACCGATCCTCAATTTATTTGTGAAACGTTTAGCAAGTGGTTAAGGGCACGATGATCGGCAAATAGTTTGAAATATGTACCTTTCATTTGAAATTGAAAACAACCTCACCACATGACGAACACTCATTGTCTCCTCCACTGTTATGTTGTAGTTCTTTTCTGACATCATGATTCTGTATGAAAAGTAGCCTGTACCCTGGGCTACATATTCCTGTTTTGTGTGATACAAAACAGCAACTGCACCAAAGTTGGAGGCATCTATAATGAATTCAGAAAGAAGACTGAAATCAGGCAGCGTAAGGACGGCGCTTTATGGTATATTTATATTAGTGGCTGGAGGTCTTTTCAAATTTATCAGCCCGAATAAAATATGTGTTCTTGATAAGAAAGTTGGTCAATGGTTCCACTAAGAATGTAGTTTATAAAGTGTTGAAACTGTTCTGCAAGCCCAAGGAAACCTCTGAGCACGTGTGAATATCTGGCTAGCTTCTTCATATGGGGCATACGCTACAGGAACTCATGGCGCACTTTGTGTGGTCAAAAGGACTCGACCAAATAATGTAATTATTGCCTTGAAAAACTTACTCTACTTAAAATTCACTTTCAGTTTCGTTTCGCTTAGTGCAATCAAAGCAGCAGTCAAGTTTTCAGTGCGGCAACTTTCTTCTTTCGAGCAGACTAAGATATCATCGACATATACACGACCAAATGCCCCAACAAAGAGTTTCAAAACGCTATTTATCATGATTGAAAACCAAGCAGTCGCTAAAGAGGAGTGTCTGTTTGCTGAATTAGCCCACTCGCGGTGAGGCGCCTCGCGGTAAAAACAGCAAGACAATAAACCTAAGTATACAACAATATACATACAAACTACAAACAAAGAATACTAGAGTACAAAAAATATCGCAATAGAACCAAGAAATCAAAACAAGTCTCTCTAAAGAAAGAGCAGCCGTAGTCTTTTCCTCATTAGTCGATGCTCCCTGGCATTTCTTAGAAGAGCTGCCCGTGCCTTGTAACGCATTCATCCACTGTCGCGACACCAAACAGAACTCATTTTAACACCACCGCTAGCTTTAGCCGAAAGGCATCTCTAGTATTTAGCTGTCGAGTTCAGACGAGGGTCTTCTTTTAATTGGCAGCTTGTCTACTTATTTTGCTCCCTCGGGTAGGGCTTGTTCGTTAGATTGAAACAAGTGACAAGTTTACCGGTAATGACTTCTCAACACTTTTCCGATGGGGTTTGTCAGAATAACCGACTAGGTTTTGAGGCGGCTGTTTCTCTTACCTCTTGCGAAGAATGACGCCTGCAGGGCATACACCTTAAATTGAAGGTATGTGCTATGCAGTTTGACTAGTTTTCACCGCATTATATCATGTGATCTAAATCACTCAATCTTCGGCAGTGTGATAATATTCAGACAGAAGGGCAGTCTACTCGCAGATTACGTCAAAAAGCGACAAAAATATGTTAACACAATTGAGCTTTATTTTAGAATTCAACAAAAATTCATTGACGTACTTATGCCACAAAAATAGATAACTAACTTCCGCAGACAAGAAAAAATTAGCAATTTTTTATTATTTTGGATGACTACAAGATGAGCAAAAGGCGTCTAAGTGCACGAAGATTGCAGTCAGTTGCTTTACCATTGCTACAGCAATGTTCACGCATGAACTTCTATGAACGTGTCCTGTATCTTGATCGTCTTCTACAATTTAAAGTGACTTTGCTGACTTGGGGTAGTACGACTGTTTTGAAGAGATGAACTGAAGCACTGAACAGTGACACTAACGAGTGTAAAGAGAAAGACTTTTGGTAGTCTCAGAGGTGAATACTCAGCAGTAGGACGGCACGGTGCCAGCGTTCCTTAGTTTAACTCTGGCGACGGGGCTCTCTAATCCGTGCTGCACAATCTGCCTGCAGGATTGCCGATTCATTTCAATTCAAAACAGCTTAAGTAAACATGGCTCTCAAGCTGCGTTGGCTCTCAAGCTGTGTGGCGAGTGAGCCATCCACTGAATGTGCGTGGCTTTCCCGAGCTAGGAAAGCAGGTAGATTTGAATGTTATAGTAGGGCTTCGTGTAGAGTGCAGCGACAGTGCAAGTGTGAATGAACTTATCAAGAGAACCGCAAAAAAAAAAGGGACGTTGAAAACTGGCACAGCCTTACCACTGAAGAAGCGCTTTTTAAAAAGGCCGCGATCACATAAAAGCTATATTATATTTACCTTGGCACCTTGCCAAGAAATGTGCATGGCCTTTTTTAGACAGATCAAATTTCAGGTATAGCCAAGAGAGCGAGCCACTACCCACATTGTGCTCGACAAGCATGCAGAGGACGCTGAAAAATTGCCCCCCCCCTCCTCTAAAGGAATCATGAGGAAATGCGAATGCATACTTTTAAAGGCATAAATAAATGATGAGACGAAGATTTTTGTCCACCAATTATTGACACATTATTCAACCAGCGCACGATTGAGAGCAGGGCACGTGCTTCACTCAATTTTTGTTGTTGTGAGAAGGCAGACAGGAAACTAGGCGCTTTGAGAAATATATACACAGCGCCGAAGTCCAAATCAAAATGGCGAAGAGTATGGCAACACAACAAAATCACGTCTTTCTCGGTGCCTCTCTCTCTGTTTTATGTGACATTGTCCTATAACAAAACCCTCGCGTGCTGAAGCACCGTTTCGGTGCTGTCATAGATGTTGCCAAGTGGTAAATCTTAAGTCGAGATGCGTGAACAATATTTGTAGACAGCGAAGCAGAGGAAGAGGAAGACTCGAGCGAAGCTATCTTGTACGTCATGTCTATCACTTGGCGCAATAAGCGGTAAGATCTCGAATACAGAGAAAACACTTTTTCAGAAAGTGCAACGTACCTGGTAAGAATCCACAATAGTACAAGGGAATCAGGAGTAAGGGAAACTTGATGATGTGAAATATATAGCTGCCGCTGGGGATCTTGCATACTAAGAGGCTCTGATAAGCAACTTCTCGTGGTTTACGAGCTGGGGTGATAGCATCATGGGCGCATTAAGTCGTCGACGGCTGTCCAAAGGATGGTGTCAAGAGGTAAGTAGGTTGACGGCCAAACCCGAGGTATAAATGTTCAAAACTAGCTGCATTGTGGCGTGATGAATTATAGGCAAATGTAATGAAAGGCAATTCAACGTCCACATCCCGGTCGTCGAATGATAGGTACATAGGGAGCATATCATTTAGAGTCCGGTTAAATTTTTCAGCCAGTCCGTTAGTATGTAATTGTAAATATAGGTTTTGTCCCACAGGAGCGACCAAGGTAGTCAAAACTTGGTAAAGGAAATAGCGCCCACGATCTGTGAGGAATTGGCACGGGGCGCCATGATGACGAATGACGTCATGTGTCAGAAAATCGACAACGTCCCTGGCACAGCTAGTTAGTAGAGCCCACGTAATGGTGTACCGGGTTGTGTGATGTAACGCACCAGCTATTCACCTATTCCCAGAAGTAGACGCAGGGAAAGATCATAAGAGGTCAAGAACAAGCCAAAAAAAGGAATCAGAGGGAACGGCCCGTTGTTACAGGATCCCTGCATTACTGAAAAAAGGTTTTTTTGGCGTTTACACTGGTCGCATGATTGATATGTGGAATTTAACGTCCCAAAACCAAGATATGATTATAACAGACGCCGTAGTGGAGGGCTCCGCAAAATTTCGGCCACCTGGGTTTCTTTAACCTGCACCGAAATCTGAGCACATGGACCTAGAGCATTTTCGCCTCCATCGGAAATGCAGCCGCCGAGCCAGCACTCGATCCCGCGACCTGCGGGTCAGCAGCTGAGTGCCTTAGCCACTAGACCACCACGGTGGGGCTTCTGGTTGCATGAGGTGATGTAGTGTCGGACTGAGCGATAAAGGCTTTTCCAGTAAAATTGGTGCTGTACCCGTTCATACGATCGAGACATTCTGACGTGACCGGTAGTGGGTGCGTCATGGAGTTGGATGATCATGCTCGCACATAAGTGGGAAGGTACCACTAGTTGGCCTATGATCATTGCTGGCGTCCGCAGTGACACTTTGACGAGTTCAACTGGAGACCGGCATGGCGAAAAACAGCCAGGATTGAGAAAATGCGGTTGAGGTGGGTCTAGAATGTCGGAGAAAGGACGATAAAGCCTTCAAGGTAACATTGACAAATTGACTATTTGAACCCAAGCAAAAGAGAGCCCATATCCGCTCGAAAGTGACCGGAGCGTTTTATAACCCGAAGGGTATGACCCTAAACTGGTCAAGATCATCGGGGGTGACAAAATCAGTCTATTTGTGGCCCATGCCGTCGAAAGCAATTTGGCAGTACCCTGATTTTAGATCAATTGAAAATAAATACTTAGGGCCGGGAAGACAATCTAGGTCGTCGTCTAAGCACGGCAGCGGGTAGACGCCTCTTTTAGTGACCTTGTTCAGATTCCGGTATTCAACACAAAATTCTGAAGCGTTGTTCTTTTTGGCATGAACTTCATGGGATGCCCATGGACTACATGATGACTCAATAATACTTTTGGCAAGCATTTTGTCAACTTCCGCTTTAAATATGGGACGCTCGGTTGGAGATACGTGGGATGGCCATCGATGGACAGGGGAGGCATCACTGCTGACAATGATGAGTTTCATAGCACTGGTTTGACGTAGCGGACAATTACGAAAGGGAAATACGTTCCAGTGCGACTGAAGCACGCAAAGGAGTGCGTCAGTTTGATGCGGCAAAAGATATGGTGCGAACATTTTTTTCACGTCAGGAGACAGGCTTGCTTGGAAGGTTGAGCATGTGGTTAGCTCGAGTGTTCAACATCGTGCGAAGACAGAGTTCAGCAAGGGAATTCCGCGTGGGAGGACTTGTGAACACAGAGCAAAGTTGAGCTCGGGAATGCAGGCGCGGTTTGCACGCAACTGAATAGCGGTGTGTTAATGTAACACTGTGAGTCAAAAAAGTGGATGTGATGGGCGTAAGCACATAGTCGCCATCGAATACACGTTGTGAGGGCGTTACGGTGATGCATGTCACAGTTTCTGGTGACAAACGGACATGTTCATCGGTACACAGACGAGCTTAGGGTGGACTTGGCGGATCAATCAGAAGCGTTAGGTAAAGTTGCACAATACCAGCTGAACAGTCGATGACGGCGGAATGAAGAGACAAGCAGTGCAGACAGAGGATCACATCAATGATGCATTGAGTGATAATGGTGAAGTGAACTTAAGTTTGATGGCTGGCAATAGTAACACATGCAGTGCAGACGCCAATCACAATAGCCGTACCACCGTCAGTACCACGAACACTGCGTGAAGGGGCTGGAGTAAACACTTTCTTTAAGTGGTCACGAATGTACAAGCTCATCGCAGAAACATGGGCGCCAATGTCTACCAAGGCTGTAATAGATAAAGCATTTACTTGCACATTAACCAGGTACTGTTTGGTCGGGAGTGTGAACAGAGGATTTGAAGAGCAAGTCGTACCAGCAGCGTCCCTTCAAGAAGTTGCAGTAGTTATTTTCGTGAAGGAAACTTCCAGGCACAGGACAGGGACAAAAACTAGGTGGTTGTGGATACCAGGAAAATCTACGTCGAGGTAAAGGCGATGGACTTTACTGGGCAATGGCTCTTGTTGTCGAGTCGTAATTAGCTGAGCCACCACGGCGGGGTGGACCGTCGCCAGAGAGATAGGCTGTTGATTGGAGGTTTGGGAAGCTCGGGTTTGCTTGATATGGTGGTTTCCACATGCTTTGGCAATGACGCGAAATATTTCCCACTCGTTCGCATCGAAAGCGCATCGGCTTGTCGTCAGGCATGCTCCAGGCATTTGTGTCCCGATTACGTGGGGCAGGGCGGCAATAATGCTGTGAGTGGTTCGAGGTAGACGAACTGTCAGCTTCGGGATGGTGCACAAAACAGACTGCGTGAATACCCGCGTTGGCTAGTTTTTGACGAGCAATGGTCTGTATTAGCAATATGGTTGACTGTGGATCACCGGTGCCGGTCCTCTCAAGTTTGCGGGTGATTCGGCTTAGATTTCGTGGCGTAGGATTCTCGTCAAGTCCCCATAGTGTGAATTGGGCTGGGTCGCTCTATGAAGATCCTCAGCCAGTGACCACATAGAAGGAATGGGAGAACCTGCTGCGCTCGACGGACCCAGCCAAGCAGAGGACCTCCACTGACCGGGCCGCCAACGTGATGCCCCTACATGTACTCATGAACGCATAACGCAGTGAAGCATGCGGAGACCCTGAATCGTACGTGCCCGAATTCCTTGGTCAAATAAAGTTTTTACCACCACCACCACCACCTAACAAGTTGACGCCGCAGCAGTGTTGGGAAGGCGCGTAAAGTAGTGGGCAATTCGACGGTTTTTAACTTCTTGAAAGCGTTCATACTCCAAGATAACATCTTGAATGGTGCAACAGTCTTAGCACTCAAAGAGGTTAAATGTATCGTCTGCTATGCTGTTAAGCACGTGCGCTACCTTGTTGGCTTCAGCCATAGCTCAGTCCACTCTACGACAAAGGTTCAGAACATCTTGTATATACGCCAGGTACAAAACTGTGGATGTCTGAACACATGTGCCAAGTTATGTACTGGCAACCCGCTTGTAGCCGACAGATTGACCAAACAATTCATGCAACTCGGTCTTGCATACGTCCCAGCTCGTGATTGCGTCCACATTGTTGTTAAACCATGCCTTCGCCGTGTTTGTAAATAAAAGATGGTGTTTGCTATCTTGCAAATTTTCGAGCAAGCCCACAGGGATACAGAAGAGAACACATATTTTACAGCATCAAGGTTGGATCCCATCTGTGATTGTCACTGACGATCTCGTAGAGCATAAGCTACTCATCCGCGTCATAACCGTCCGTTCCTGAAAATACGCCGGGATCACAGAGTGCGTGGCTACGAGAAAAACAGGGGAGGTCAGCGCTGTTCATGCTTCGGGCACGGCGGTTAACGAAGCATTGCTGCCGGTAGATATGTTCAAAGCAGCGACTTGGCGTCCGTTGCGTAGCGCTGTCATGCGTTGTTACCCTGAACGCGTGTTTCCGCCTCACATCCCAAGATGCGTATAGGGAAAATGCGGCGCCGCTATTGCCTGAAGGAGGTCAAGGGATCTAAACGCGCTTCTGGTTTCTTGTGTTAATTTTTTTTATTTTTTATCAAAGATGGCGACGCCTTCAGAGTGGTTTTTGTGAATTTGGTCGAAGCCGTACGCCGAAGAAATTTTGGTTTTTCGCTAACATGTGTTACGCGCGGCTGTACAAATCATTTTACGCTAGACGCAGTGGGGTTTAACATTAACTCGGGAGTGTGTATTGCAGGCCCCTTTGGCATGAATTTATGTGTTTGACAAGAGGCAAGAAACCTTCGTTTGCGCTGCCGCGCTGAAGCCCCGCTCCGTACAGATTGAGCCGTCTGTGCGCCGCAGGCATGACGGTCGCCGAAATGTTCGGGCTTTTTGTTGCCAAATGTTTTCGCGGCTCTTGGCAATGTAAACGCAGATCGTTTTACGATGGATGACTTGGTGTATGCGCGGATTGTGTCGTGATGGGCGAAGTGGTGCACAACGTAAATCTGGGAGCGTGTGCATGCCCCTTCGGCACGATATTTCACATGAGAACGTGTGTTTTCCTGATGTGAGAAACCCTAGGACTTGATTTTACTCGCGTATGAGTACAAGCTTATTCATCTACGGTGAAAAAATAGGACGTGAGACAATTTGTGAATATTTGTTCATTTGTCACATCTCGACTCGATGCCTTTGCAATCAAACTTGATGCTGTAGAAATGTAAAGAAATAAATGTGTTTCAGGAATAGCGTCATTAAAACTTCTAAGCTGCTTTTGGTAAGTGTATATTATTTTCCAAAAGGCAGAAAGTTCTCATCTCCCAGACTTTCATGACAACTAATCTAAGGTTAATCGGTGCTATGACTTAAGCATGCTATAAAGTACCTTACATGTCCTCGTGCAATGCATCCGTCACAGTAAATGAGGCATGTATAACCAAATAGTAACATCAATAGATTGCCCATAAGGACTGTGGTGTCGAAACCAAAAAGGATAAGTACACTGAAAGGCTTGCTTTCTTTGTTAGACACAATAATAATGAGATCAAACAGGTAATCAAGCCAAACAAAAAAGTACATTTAGAAGCTTGTTACAACCTTGTTACATTTAGAAATACAATCATGCTAAATGGCTTGATGGTCTGTTAGATGTCAATATTATTGTGTCTAACAAACAAAACAAGCCCTCAAATGTACTTCCTTCCTTCATTCATAGTGAGGGACTCGCCCTGACAGACTTGGTGCCTTCAGGTAGTATACAAGAAATTATTGGTCAGCTGCCAACTGATAAAAAACACACAAATTACGCGACGCCAAACAGACACAAAAAGTGTTCCACAGTCACCGTCATGCCTACTGGTCACGCTCCCACATTTAAGTTATATATACCCCATTAGGTGGACGGGGAGGTGGCCACCGTGGTAGCTCAGTTGGTAGAGTCTGGGACGCTTTATTCGGAGGGTGCAAATTTCGTCCCTGTCCAAAGCAAGTTATCTTTTCGTCCAATTTTCTTTCTTCACATTTACGTTACAAAACCAAAATAGGGCATGTTGCAAAGCGAAGGACATATAACAAGCTTAACAACGTGGGCAGGAAAAAAACAAAAAAAAACATGAGTGCCTGGGCAACTATTGGCAGACGTTGATTCACGAAACGTGCCTGAAAAATGTTCTCAAATTTTGTAAAGCCTTGCATGACGATTGTGATACACGGGGGTGAGAACGTGTTTGCTGTAAGAAATATCTGAATATGCACCTCTCTTACTACTACCCTCCCCCCGAACCTCCAGGAATCACACAGATGAATGATGCACATACCACGTGGACTCACAGAGCCGAAAAAAATACTGAAAAAATACGTGCTCAAATACCATTACTTATGTCATGGTATTTGAGCATGCACTCATCTCAATGTGATATGTAAGGTTCTCTAATGACATATTATAACAGTGTGAAATCCCCATCCCACCCCAAAAAGCTTTTGTTCTTCCTTTTAACTCGTGTAACAGAGAAGTACAGTGTTTAATCAGATGTAATTATTACTTGCACAACAGGACAAAGTTTTGACTACAAACAAATGACAGCGCATATATTTTTTAGCGCAAAACGTAGAGCCTCTTAGACATGTAAACTTTCTGCTATATTTCTTCATATTAGAGTCCCTGTTAAACTACGTACTGCTTCTCGTCTTTGATCAGGCTAGCTTATTACACCACTAAGTAGATTTCTAGTACAATATTGTTCACTAAAGGCTCAATACTTCATTAAAGATGTGCTGCTAACCTACAGGAGCTTCTTGATTGAGCCCAAAAGATCATTGAAGTTGCTTTACTAAGCTATTACCCTCTGTTATTACAAAATAAGCACATGTTTTTAAAGTAGGTAATAAGTTACACACATGCTATAGCAATGTCAAACAAATGTTTGACAACAATGTCAAACAATGTCAAACAAATATAACTATCAAACAAATGTTGACAGTTCTTGAATGAAATAAACCAAGGAGATTAACAGGTCAGGTAAGCTCTCCATTGAATAAAGTATGATACATTTGACATTACTTCGCACTAACCAGTGTCCTAAGAGACATACGTATACGAAGGGTTTTTAAAAGGCATTTGCATCTAATACAGATAACAAGGTGTTCTATATTTGTCATGGCATGATGAACAATCAGTATGCATTAAGAATGCTTCCAGCTTTAATGTATTTGAGTTACCCGTATTGAATTGGACAATATTTTTTTAGGAACGACAAGTCGGCATGAGCACTACAATAACAGAGCTAAGCTAGATGGTGTGTCTTCCTGTTAAGGTACAGGGATGCAAACGTGGACCCCAGAGAGAAATAAAGGTGCACAGATGCCCACTAACAACTCAAAAGATGGACAGCAGCAGAAAAGAAAGAAGACATTAAAACTTCCCTCCAAATATCTTATGTGTTCGTGTTTACATATCACATATTTTAACTTTGCGTTAGTGACAAATATAAACCAGAGGTAAAGATTTTAACCTACGCATTTTCATTTCAGTTCAATCACTTAGTCATATCTCTATTGCTACAGTGCTAAAATGCTGCTCAAGTATTTTTGTTTCTAAGAACTATGGAATATGAAAGCATTTCTTATGAAACGAATAAATGCGGCAAGTAATACGTGACTTCTTACCTTTTTTGGGAGCCCTTATCAGGTAAAATGTTAAGCATTAAACT
Source organism: Rhipicephalus microplus (assembly GCF_043290135.1). Taxonomy (NCBI): domain Eukaryota; kingdom Metazoa; phylum Arthropoda; class Arachnida; order Ixodida; family Ixodidae; genus Rhipicephalus; species Rhipicephalus microplus. Next base: position 116,346,618 of record NC_134701.1, read on the forward strand.
AACAGCGATTTGATAAAAAGAAACAAAGCTTTGATAAGTCGTTTATACTTCTAGATTTAGATATGTACATAAATTTACTGAAGAAGTTGTGTTTCAAAGTTTTCCTAATGTCTCAAACAACAAAACTTACTTTTCAGTGACTCTAAGGTCAGCTAGCGTATCTTCACGTGCAGAATCGTGTTCTTTTGTCTTTTTGTAAAGCACATGTTCTTATTACAAAAGTGTCACTGGTGTGGTTGCTAAATAACTGAGACATTTTTATGGTAGGACCAGTTCATCTGGTAATATCCTTGTTGTGAATAATGATGGGTGTTGGGCAAAGCGCTACAAATGAGTCCCGAAACAAACTAGATTTTGAACAAGTGTATTTGCTGCAAGTAAATGAAAAATGTGTTTAATTCATTACAACGAAAACTGGTAAGTGTGAGTTCATTACTTATTGCAATAGGGGGAAAATTTTCAAAAGACACTCAAGGGAAGTGGGGGTTCGTGTTACATCACAGTATCTTCTCCAGTCTAATGTTAAATGGCATTTCCAGTGGAGTGTCCTGGCTCTCTTCTGAAAATGTAAATAGAAGCTAGGCAAAGGTAGTTAAAAGAAAATAGCATACTGCGGGGTCTTTCTCAGCTTTCACGACACCAATAAATTTGTGAAATATTCCTTTTTGAGCATATTTAAACCAAGAGCAATTTTTTTTTCACATCATTGCTGGCTTTTACTTCCACACCTACCGAGCCAAAGGTAACATGTTTCCTACTGAACTATTTTATTGATAAGTAAACCTCTACACGCATAGTGGCACACATCATAACTTGCAGCTTCAAAAACTTCGTGATTCAAGACTTAGAGCAGGTGTTATACTAGTGTTAATAATCAACACCAGACTATTCATCACTTTATCAAACTTTAAGTGCAGGCTGTAAAAGTATACCTTAATTTTATAAACACGCGTTCAGTTTGACTGTGCAATATTTTCGTAGTTAACAAGCACACCACAGTCACACACAGCATTGGACTAGGTTGATTGCACCTCCAGGTTGGCTGAACAGAAAGCAGCAGGTTCGAACAAACTGAGTAATGAGCTTAGAGGTAACAGCAGGCAGTGAGCTGTAGAACATCAACAATATATAAGCGCTTGAGAGGTCCCTTCCTATTGGTACTTTTTGTTGAGCTGACAAAACTTAAAAATGTGGTTGAAAAGAAACACAATAAAAAACGTCCCTCGCACAAAAATAAGTGGGCTAAACATGTCAGGCCAGTGTGAACGACGTAGCACAATCACAGTATAGGCTGGAGGACTGCCTTTCATTGAGTCTTCAGAAAACTCTCATGGGGTGCCTATTGCAGGTACACTAGCTAGGTATTTACTACACCAAGAGCCATCATTTTGCAGATTAACAAACCACCCAGTGTGCATCAGTAGGGTGTTTACGTAGGTTGCATACTTCGTTAATGCTGCGGCCGATGACGATGATGTTGAAATATGGTTCAGCCCCGTCGTAACGAGTGGGAAACTTTCAGCCGTCGACTCATAAAGCAGTTCACATGAAGTGAAGTATTGTGCAAATAAACTCTTGTTCCAAGCAAATAATCTGATTTGTCCCCTAACATAATGCCTGCAAAGGGTGTCGTTGCGAAGAATATTCAAGCACTTTCACAATTTTATGGCATGATGAATGATCACCATCTGGATTCCGGCTTAGATGGCTCACACGCTAAGCTTCCTATTGCAGTAAGGATGACAGCTGCAGACAATATTGCCACAAAAGCTGGCTATTGTGAGCTAATAGTTTTCACTGCAGAACGTTTTTTTGTGCGTGTACAGAAATTATATGGCCCTAAAAACGAAGAACAGCTATGTGATGAAGTTGTACGCTTATCGTGAAAGAAATTGTATACTTGGGCCGTGATGACAGCATAATTTATAGTAAAAGCACATAGTTTGAGGCCAAATTAACAATTTTCTGGAACCAACTTAGGCCTTAGGGCCATTCTAAAGTTCTGTACTTTTGAGCAACAATGAACCTCACATTGCATCTTATGACCTTCATACACGAGTTCAAATTGACAACTTGCTCACGACCAAAACACAGCAGTAAGTTTTCAGAAGCTTGCTGCATGACAAGGATAATCTTATAAGACTTGAAAGAATCAGAGCTGGCTGCTGTCCCTGCAATCACGCACAATGCACACATTCAACACTTTTTCCATGGCCCACAATGAGGGCATGTCAATTTCAGTTCATCTGAACTGAATACCCTCGTCAATTCTTATGTACGTTTGAAATATATAGTCCTTTAAATAGTCTTTAAACTATAAAAAAATATAAATTATAAAGTTAAACTTCTTTATTACCTTGGATGTGGCGTATCACTTGGAGTTGTTTTAAAATGAGAGCGCCCTACTTAGACGTGGATAGATATACATAAAAAAATCATGTATCACCAACTCACCCAACCAACCATATTGACAAATCACTTGGATGTTCCTTTGAGTGCCCACCATCCTACTGATAAACTTTACAAATCGTTCTTGAACCGTATTTATTACTGCGGCACACTTCTCACCCTTACAGTCTTGAAGTGATGCAAGCGTATTCTGGATGAGAGACAGGTTTGTTTGGACACTTTGCATGCCAATTTGAAGTTCAAATTTTACGTAATGCCTGAATTTATGTGACACTATTAAAGATATTCCATGAAAAATTGGTATTAGTCCCTGGGCTTTCTTCACCACCCTTCACAGTTAACAATAAGAGAATTATACAATATACCAGGCAGGGCTCGTCAAAACCCCAAAGCATGCATATCTTGTCCTAAAACTCTTTTCTTATTGATATTTTGCACCAACCTGTGCACAAAAGAGCACGGAATTTAGTATATTGTTCCTCGAAATGCCACTGACCGTGCTGGAGCGGTATAGAAATTTTGGCTAGTTGATTTGGGTTCATCTTTGTCAAGCTGCATGTTGGGGCAGGTCACTAAAAAGAAGTGAGAAAAACAAGTGCAGAATTACAGGTTTTTATGAGACGCCAATCTGTTATGCGAGGAGGGATTACATTACCTACAGAAAGATGTGCGCATAAGTAATTGGAACATGTCGCATGAGTTCAGTAATTTTATAAAATTTTAGATTTCGGCCTTCTGATTTATATCGCATTTATACAGGTCACTGGAGTTTTTTATCATACTATATGGACCGCATATATAAAAATGCCAGCCACTCCAGTGACCAGATTTTGCTGCTGTAGCACAGTGAAATACTACCCTTGTACACCTGTGCTGCTTCTTTGGCATGAGTCTAATTGAAATGCATAGCCAAGCATTTCAATTTAGTGAATTTCATGTTACATATTGTTAGAATTTACAATATATCATTTCTTCATTAAGTGCAAAAGAACCGAAAGCTTGATAGATCTGTTCATAAAGATCAACAGCACGTACTTCTCAACGTAGCTCTTATTCCTAGGTTGCATTGAAAGCCCAGACGTCTTCATATGGCTCGTTCTTTCTAATAGCAAACGTACTACCCGTGGAAAATGTATGCATCTGGAGGCATCAAGGAAAGTTGTACTGAGAGCAAATGAAATGTGTATCACAAGAAAATGGCAAAAATCCTGATGCCAAGGCTATACAGAAATCTAAGGCTATTAGCAGGAAACCGAGAAGCTGTGGGATAACTTTACTTTTTTGTGGCATCATATCCAAGTGTGCATGCATATAAACTACTTGCGCTAAGAGATTTAAAATGTATCTTTGAAAATGTGTGACTGTCAAGTGCTAAAAAAAGCTAATTTGCTGCTGAAATATGAAGTTTTAGCTGCTTTATATTGTGCACCAAATCGCTTTGGATCGAAAGCATCACTAATAAACTTTACCATTTAAAATGACTCCCTAATTTCATTTTTAAAGAGAACCAACAAAAGTGAATTATAATGTACTGCACATTCTGCCTAACCTTTTTTGAAATTTTAGACACCAAAACACCAGTATTAAGAGTTACGATAGTTGACGTAGATAGTCCGACTAGATAAGATACAGAGCTAGGAGGAGAATAGAAACTATGCTTTCCACCAGTATGGAAGCTGCAAATCAGGGCTTTTTGACAAATGAAGGTTAGCGAATATCAGCGCAAAACATGTTCATCTGCAGCAGTGCCCATATTTGAAAGAATCCGCCTGTTGAGCTGGGTCAATCCCAGCCTAGTTTATTTTTATTCAGTGCGCTTGTTTGTTCATATAATGGGTTTTGAGCTTTCCCTACACTTTTCATGCATCTTCGATATACAGTAATTATCTTCAGTCTGCTTTAACTAGCCTTGATTATTAATCGTTAGTTCACATATGGCAGGACTTTAGGATGCTGTTTATGTCAATTTTTGACATGCAATCTGACACTGCTTGCTGTGATTTCTTTGCTCATATTTTTTACTTTGTTTATGATCATCTAGCTGCGTGATTGTATTCTTTGCTTGCTTTTCATTAACCAGCTACGTAATTCAACAATTACTTTGATGCGTGCAGTGCCGAGTGCTGTCACATGCAGCACTAAGGTGCCATATGCAGTAATTTCTGAGATGTGCTCGCATGTTGTTTTATTTATTTTTTTTCTTTTTAAAATCACTCCTGCTCAAGACCGGCAGTGTGTACAAAAAAACTACAAAAACAAAAAAGAACAAGTGAATGAGATGTTCAGGCTCACGCCTGTGCTTACAAAGTGGTATCGTAAGTGGAGTGCTACCTGTGCTACATGAACACTAATATTCATGAAAAATTTCTATGGGGAATAATACTTGCTAAATAATAGAATGGGCGTGTGATCAGCATTGTTGGGCGTTTGCTTTACAATATGCGTTTGTTCATGCAGATAGCGGGATGCCTTCACGTTTGCGCGGCATCGAACGCTCCAGCCGTTATTGCTCCGTGTGCGCCTATTGATTGCGGCCACCGCCATGAAGACTACGCTGGACATGACTTGCCTTGGCAACCCTCCTGGACCATGGCTTCATTGCACAAGTTCAGCTCATCGCCTACAATATCACCATTTCCTCTGGATATAAACGGACGCCACCGGCCTGCGTCTTCCAGTGGGCGTGCGAACAGTATCGTTGGACATTTGCTTTTCATTATGCGTTTGTTCATGCAGATAGCGGGATGCCTTCAAGTTTGCGCGGCATTGAACGCTCCAGCCGTTATCGCTCCGTGCGTGCCTACTGACTAAAGCCACCGTCATGAAGACTACGCTGGACATGACTTGCCTTGGCAACCATTCTGGACCATGGCTCTATTGCACAAGTTCAGCTCATCACCTACGACAACATCATTTCCTCTGGATATTAACAGACGCCAACGGCCCGCGCCTTCCAGTGGGCGTGCGAACAGCATCGTTGGACGCTTGCTTTACAATATGCGTTTGTTCATGCAGGTCAGTATTAACACTTCGTTATTTGCTAAGAAAGCTAGCAATGCCCGTCTTTTGCTTTTCCCACGCCCACGAGTGCTACTTGTTTTACTTGTGCAGTCATTTGGTGTTTGTGGTCAGCTGCTTTTGCAGTCAGAAAAGTTGAGGTACGCCCTGGCCCTTCTACTGGTGCTTGTGACATTGTTACGTGGTCTAAAGACAAAGCTAGCGAGGAGGATATACAGAAGAAACTGAATGATGTGTTAACCTTACTACAGAGCGTTAACTCGCGCACAGCTAAAACGGAAACGGGACAGTCATGTTTAATTACGTCTATTATTGAATTAAAAGAACCTCGGGAAACTATGAAAAGCAATATAGCCAATATTGATATAAGGCTGTTGAAACGGGGGCGCCTACCACTGACACCGCTCAACAAGACCTGCTGGCCTTACGAGAACTCGCGGATAACCTAGCTCGTGAAATTGGCGAATTGCGACTTTGTTAATCACAGCTGGAGGACAGGCGACGAAGAGACAATTTATTGTTCTTCAGTGTACATGAGAGTTTATCGTAAACATGGGAGGCCACAGAAGAAAAGCTGTTAAACATGATTTCTAGCTGCTTTACTCCAGTGCTTACAAAGGACGCGCTAGAACGTGCTCATAAATTGGTGCATTCTCGGAGGGAAAATGCCGTCCAGTAATCGTGAAGTTTCGTTCCTTTAAAACGAAGCAGCTCATTCTATACCAGTTAGTGAAGCTCAGGGATAAAGGTATCGCCGTAAGGGAAGATTTTTCTTCACAAACGCGCCAAGCCAGGAAAAAACTGCTTCACTTTGCAAAGAATCAGGGCTCGCGTCACAAACTGAGGTACAACAAACTGTACATTAACCGTCAGTGCTATAGCTACAACGCAGCTCGTGATCATGTTTTTATGGAAAATAATTTTCGGGTACAGACATCGCGTCACGATATTGATGATTCTAGTATCTCTGACTTGTCACATACTGAGCATACTGATCGCTCAGCTCGTCCGCTGGCACAGAGTCAGCAGTTAACGCGTGATGTCACTGTTCTACCGCACCCTGTGCTATACGGTTGCGCGAAGGGCAGTGGTTCAGCGCCTACTACCGCTAATTCTGTCTCTTTTTTTTACAAATATTAGAAGTTTATTACCAAAGCGCGATGAACTTGACTCTATAATCGATTCCTGTAATGCTGATGGCTTGTTGACTGAAACATGGCTTTCTTCTAAGGTAACGAGTATGGAATTGTTTGATTACAAAAAGAAGTTCAACGTATTCCGCTTCGACAGAGGCCAAAGATGTGGCAGTGGCGTTTTCATAGCTGTTGCAGATAATTTTGTTGCGTCGCCCATTAATTCCCCAAGTTACCTGGAACTAGTCTGGGTTGAGTTTCGCGTAAGTTTTAAGAAGTTTATCTTGGACATATGTCACCGTCCCCTGTCTTCGTGTCCCACTTTCGTTGATGAATTGCATGACGCACTTAACATGATCACTATACGTTTTCCCAACACTCCTATCCTCTTGACTAGGGATTTCAACTACCCCTCGATCGTGTAAAATAATGCATCGCCTATGCTTAACCCTTTCTCGACTGAGTGTAACAAGTTTTTGATGACTTGTCTGTACTTCAACCTGTCGCAACTTGTCTCTGAACCTACTCGAACTACTTCAGCCACATCCAGCATTGAGATCTCGTAATAACTAACGTACCGCATCTTATCTCTTCAATCGTGCATCTACCTGGCCTCAGTGAACGTTTGTTTCTCCATTTTAATCTGGAGCCTCCTGTCTGTAACCACATCAATCTGACAAAATGCATTAGAAACTATAAACGTGCTGACTGCAATGCCATAAATCGCGAGCTAGCTTTTTCTCGTTGATTAATTGCAGGAGTTTTTAATGCGTTCTGTGGACATTATTTAGGAATCGTTTAAGGGCATTGTTGAGCGTCTTATCTACGCTTTTGTGCCGCAAAAATTCTTGAGGTGTGAGAGGGAATCACTTTGGCTTAATGGGCATTTGAAAAGACTGTCCAATAAAACGAAACGTTTTTTCGCCGTGAAAAGGTGATCAATTTGGAGGTGCGATGGAAATCCTACTTTTTCGTAGCTGCAGAGTACAAAGCCGCATTAAAGAGCGCCAAGGACACGTTCAACAACCACACTTTGCCTGCTATGCTGATTAACAATCCTAAACAACTTTGGAATGTAATAAACAAGAAGTAGACTACCACATTGTTACATACATCTACTGATGCTGTTCCAGTCCCATCACATGAATGTGCTTCTGTTCTCAGCAATGTTTTAGCGGCGGCTTTTTTTAACGATGTGTATTGCGATAATTTTAACTACCCTGTTTTTGAAGTTCCTTCTATGGACCCAGTTATATTTGACGTATCCGGCATTCAGAAGATTATAGAAAATCTTAAAATTTCTTCTTGTGGCTTTGGCAACATTATTTGCAAATTCTTGAATAATACAGTGTTCTATTGTTCCATAAATCTTAATAAACTGTTTGAATATTGCCTTGAAACAGGTTGTATTCCCAATGATTGGAAAGTTGCGAGGGTGATTCCTCTGCACAAGTCTGGAAACAAACTTTGCCCTGGCAACATTCGTCCCATTTCTCTCACTAGTATACCTTGTAAAATCCTGGAGCACCTCATATACTCTCATCTCGTCTGTTTCTTAGAATCGAATTCTGTTTTCACTATAGTCCAGCACGGATTCCGTAAGTCATTTTCATGCGAAAACCAACTCATATGTTTCACGCATGAACTTCATTGCATCCTCGACCACGGATCTCAGGCAGACTGTATATATTTGGATTTTTCGAAAGCTTTTGACAAAGTGTCGCATGAACTTCCATTTCTCAAACTACGTAATCTTAACATTGACCCAAATATACTTGCTTGGTTGATCTGTTTTCTTTCAAAACACTCACAATTCGAAACAGCAAACCACTTTGACTCACATCCTTTACCTGTCCGATCTGGTGTACCTCAGTTGTCTGTTCTCGGGCCCCTCCTCTTTCTAATCTATATAAATGACTTACCGACAAATATTTCTTCTACAATTATTCTTTTTGCAGATGATTGTGTTATTTATTGCGAAATTAACTACAATAACGATGTCTGTTGCCTTCAATCCGACATTAACAAGGTCATGGACTGGTGCAACACTTGGAACATGAAACTAAACATTATTAAAAGTAAGCACATGCACATTTCTCGAAATTCTAGCCCAGCTTCCACTTACCACAATACCAAATATTTTCTTGAAACTGTGCTCTCTTATAAGTACCTAGGTGTTCACATTTCTTCTAACCTATCTTGGAAAACTCATATTCATTATATCCTAAATAACACTGACCGCATGTTTGGGTATATTCGCCGGAACTTCTCTCATTCATCCAGTTCAATAAAACAATTACTTTATAAAACACTGGTTCACTCAAAATTAGAGTATTCTGCATCTAACTGGAGCCCAGGCATTTATTCACTCATTTCCGATTTGGAATCTGTGCAGAACCGTGCCTGCCGTTTCATACTCTTCAACTATCACCTAACAAGCAGCGTAACCACTATGAAATTAAGTTTGTCCTTCCCTCCTCTTTCTCATCGCAAGTCAGCAGCTTCTTTCTGTCTTTTTCACAGAATTTTTTACAACAGCTATCTGAAACAGAAATTATTAACGAGGCCATCATACATATTAGCTCGCAATGATCACCACAATAAAGTTGGAGTTCCATCATGTCACACCAAATGTTTTCATGACTCCTTCATACTCAGAACTTGTGTCAGTTGGAATGATCTTCCCCATGATATCTCTTATATAACTGAAAATAGTATGTTTCGTAAAACCATTATTCTTCTCTTAATGTTTGTATATATATATATATATATATATATATATATATATATATATATATATATATATAATGAGATCTAACAGACAGTAATGCCAAGGAATGTACAGGAGAAGTTCTTAGAACCAATGGAATGTAAATATTAAGAAATAAAAGTGGACCTAAGACCTTCGAATAACGCGTTCGATGTTCTAACCACTGAGCTACCACAGCGGCCTTGCCTCCATCCACTTCTTTGGGTTTATTTGTGAATTTAGAAGTAGGAGTGACAATCAGCGCTATCTATGCGCCAAGAGATGAGTGTGAAAACACACTTTTATGCGCATGTTTGGCGTCACATAGCATGTGAACTTATTATGAGCGGGCAGCTGATCGAAAGTCCCTCGTATACAAACTAATAATTACAAGTCTGCTAGTACGAGACCCTCGTTTTTAATGAAACAAGGGAAAGAAGTGTATACCTATGGGCTCATTTTTTCGTGTTTTACCACAATAATAATGAGATCTAACAGACAGTAATGCCAAGGAATGTACAGGGGAACTTATTGAAACCAATAGAATGTAAATAAGAAGAAAGAAAAGTGGATGAAAAAATAACCAGCCGTGAGCAGGAATCGAACCTACGACCTTCGGATAACACGTTCGATGCTCTAACAACTGAGCTACCACAGCGGCCTTTTTTCCATCCACTTTTTTGGGTTTATGTGTGAATTTAGAAGTAGGAGTGACAGTCAGCCCCAGTCATTAGGTTGTATACGAGGGAATATTAATCAGCTGCCCGCTCATAATAGGTTCACGTGCTAAGTGACGCCAAACATGCGCATAAAAAAGTGTTTTCACATTCATCGCTTGACTTATAGATGGCGCTGTCATCTTGGCGCTGTCAACAACAGCTGTCATGACGGGTTAACGCAAATTGTAGTTAGGTGCCATCCACTGAAATTAACAAGTGTAGCAGTGTTGATATCGCCAGCTGTAACACCGGCGCTTTATTTCAGCTTACCGCTACTGGTGTTGCTAATATTTATGTTGCTGTTGGCACCGTTACGTAGCTGCGAGAGACTGGTTACAGGAAGCGTATGTAGCTATTTAACGTACATGTATTTAGCGCCACGCCATAAAGTCTCATCCAATAAAAACACATAATACATTCATCTTCACCGCATGCTTCGTGTAACATGGTTCCCAAGGTACGTGAGATCTGCCAATTTTTTTTTAGTCACTGTTAGTCATAGCACATGTTCATTCTGGCGTTCAGCACAATTTCTCTATGCATTTATTCTTTAACGTTCCTTGTTTCACTGATTTATATATTCATCATGTTAGTGGTTTCGTGAAGCCCTAAATTTCGAATAACACAGGGCTACCTTGTAAGCTGAGGATACACATTCCCGAACAAAGTTAGATATTTGAATAATCATAATATATTTTAATTTACAACAAAAGTATGGATGTTTGTTGCGGAGAAAATCTCTACTTGATTCAAATTAGAAACCTCGGCAGATCCCACGTACCTGGGAAACCAAGTTATGCGAAGCGTGCGGAAGAGAGGTGACCATGTCGCAATTTTTATTGAGCGACGAGTCATGAAATGACGCTAATTTAATGTACAAATATGGCACACACAGAAATATGCTGAAGAGTTTCAGATCAGATGTTTGCACTTGCGCGACGATGCCAACTGGGACATGCGTATCAGCAACACCAGAAGCTGATATGAAGCGCTGATGCTCACGAGGATGCTGGCCCTGGACACTGCTACCTAAATCAACTTCAGCGCATGTATACTAACCACAACTGACGTTAACCCGGCGTGATGGCTGTATAAAAATAGTACATATTTATTTTTTATAAAAATTGGGTAGGCAGCACTTAAAAAACTACTAACCTTTCACGAAGATTAGTGTCTATTTTAAAAGTTGTTCCGAGACCTGTCGTAGCTCTGTAGTAAAATGCTTCATTGGCACTCAGAATGCTTGGGTTTGATTGCAACTGGGACTCGTTGCGTCGTCGCTACCAACGTCAGGTATTTCTTGAAACACACGCGTTAAAATTGCCCATGTGTGTTCTCGTCATTCCTGAGCAGATAGCAAGTGTCAATCATGTGTGGCACATACCCGCACACCAGCGGCAGATACCCGTCCGTGGATATGTGCCACTGTCTGGCGGGAAGTGTTTGATGACATGCGCGACGGCATTGTGACATTATTCATGTCTTGACAAGCGCGTCGTATTCTTCAAACCATCTTACCCTCTCATGATTATTTTGGTTCACGCGAAATAAGAGGGGTGACCACGAGAGCACTGAAACGTAAGCGGCTAGATAGATAGATAGGTAGATAGATAGATAGATAGCTCTAAAAACTTTTACACCCCAAAAGGTATAAAACGGGTGTACGCATAAAAATCACCCATATGAACACCCTTTTTACGCCCCTTTTTAAAATTTTTAGGTGTTCGTAGTTAAAACACCCTCAAAACACCCCATTTACACCCTTACATTTGGGGTGTAATGAACAAGGCTACAAATAAGTGATTGATATGTGGGGTTTAACGACCTAAAACCACTATACGATTATGAGAGACGCTGTAGTGGAGGGTGCCGGAAATTTCAACAACCTGGGGTTCTTTAACGTGCACCCAAATCTCAGCACACGTGCCTACAAGGCAACAAATGCACGACAATTTCGGGCAGTTTTGCTTATAGTGTTAGTATACGTTAACCATCTTGATACCAACAAGGCTCCCACTAATAGCTGCTTACGTGTATAGTAATGAATCGAAGCAGAAAGTAATGTAACCGAAACGCAGTTTTCATCGATAAAGCACGCCAACTACTATAGATGGAAGATACAATAGGAGCGACGCTTGTTCAATAGAGTAAGGGCCAATTCTCCTGTACCTGTTTCTTTCATCTGTGTCATTTGCGGGATTAGTCAACACTCACATAGTACACTGACTTGCATGAACAAGGTAATGTTGCGCACATTAGTGTTGCCATGCATAGAACACTCCCCCCTCCCCCATAAGAACGAAGCTTTTAAAGCTGGAGATAAAACGTCCACCACCTGCAAAAAAAACAACAATAGCACAGTTGTTTAATCATAACCATCACGTCAGCAGGCCATCAGGTTCCTTTAAAACGAACATTGACGTCATGTATTTTTAGCAGGCACGTTTTATTTAATTACTGTACTGAATGTTCCTCTCCTTGTGTCCTTAGGAGTGCGTCATGGAAATTAGGATGAGGAGACCAACCATAAAAAAATGCAGAATAACGACATTTCGGTGACCTTGATGCAGCCTTGCTCACAATGACGGGAGCATTGTGGACTAAATTGCGAACAAAGCTCTCCTCAGGGGAGCCGAAACGCATTCTCTAGTTCTCTCTCTCTCTTTCTCTTTCGGTTTCTTTTTTTTGGGATCCCCTTCTTTTCATTTATGCACCTTCCCCAGCAGACGTGATTTGGTCCAAGCCTTGACTTTGTAGGCAGTGAGAAAACAACATTGATGAAATATTTGCAGCCATGGTCTTGTTCCAAGAACTGAAAGCTAAGTACAAATGTATTGCCACAACGTGAAGACAGAAGTAGTAATTAACAGGTTGAGAAAGTAGCAGCAGGTCAGTACTTTTATTTACTGCGTGCCAGAGCGTTCCTATTCTTTCTCGTTATTGCTTGTTTCATAAAAGCGTGCAGATGCGCGTATGCGCTGTCGTCTTCGCCTTCCTAGCAGTACGCACGTGGCCATATGTTGTCATCGAATAGTGTGACGGCCGATGCATGCAATGTTGCAATGTCTCTACCGAAATGAAAGTGCTGACAAAATATCGCCTGCGTGACCTTGAATGTGCAGTCCCTAAAGACTAATTGCGGTAAGCAAAAATCATCAGTTTAGCTTTTTTTGCCAAAATTCACTACATTAGGTTGGTGAAGGTGCACTAAACATTGCTCCTGAATATTACAAATGCGCGTTCTGGCTAGAAGTGACAGTGCAGCCAGCTCGTGCTGGCCGCACTGCACCGTCACAAAGTTCACTGCGATTCAGATGCACTGTTAAAGAACGAGTATAACGCAACAGATGACTGCCGCAAAAAAAGAGAAAAAAAGCAGCGCCCGCGCTATCAGTAGAGGGCCGGAGCTAGCGTTAAACCGCATCTAGCTGGTCTGAGACTGCACCTACGCCATGAGGTCTCGTCGCCTAGACAACCTTGGCTGCCCGGTATTGCTGTGCGCCGGGCGCACAGCGCGGGAAAAGCGTCGACATCGTCTTACATGTCACCCGTGTGTGTGCGTGTGGTGCGCATGGCTTCTCGACCGATAGAGTTTATTAGTCAGAGTTTAGTTTGAAATGAGCTTGCGCTCTGGGCTCGACCTGTGTGTTCTGTCAGTGCTGATTATTGTGAAGGTGCATCATCCTGAAGACTGAACCTGTGGATTTATATTGTAGAGCACTCGAAGTGAAATAGTGAGTACCGCTCTCACGTTGTTCCGTTCAGCGCTTTCTTAACTGCGTGAGCACGAAAATAACGCCTTCAAACAATTTTGTTTTCAACTAGTTCATAACAAGTCAGCATTTGTTTACTTAGCGAGAATAATTGTCCGAACTGTTTCACGGGGATGATGGCGAAGTGTGCTTGTCGGCAAGCTTTTTTGTTTGTTTGTTTAGATTGTTTGGAGTACAAAGCAGAGTGAGCACGCCGCTGAAGTTAAGCGAAGAAATTGAACAGATTTTTGCGGTGCCCTTTGTTGGCAGCCGTTTTTAACGGGGCCCGCTCGTGCTGCACATCAATTTTAGTTTACTAATAATACATGTGTGGGGACGGCGCCTGTTAGCTCTAAGCATCAACCGTATGTAAGACGCATATGCTTGGGCATGTAGGTAGTTCACTTACTTTCTTTTTTTTCTTATTGCACATAAAGACCGTGAACGGAAAACAAGGGCGTTGTGTCCATGTCGTTCTTTTCGCTTCTTTTTTGTTTTGTGCGGTAACACTACCGTCATAACTCGGGTTGATGCATCGAGAGACAACACAGCATATTGTTTCGCGTGATGTGCGCCACGTGAGGTTTGCCTACTTGCTAATACAATCAATTTCGTTAAATTTGTCTTCCCCGGTATTTTGGTTCACCCACAACGTAGCGTGACTCTGGCGACTGCTGTGCCTTTGTAGCGGATCGAGCACTGAAGCTGGACTTTTGTTTGAACAGACCTTTAGTGTGTGTGTGTGGTCGAATTGCCTACTTGAACAGCGCAAACGCTTGTTTGACCGTAACTGCTAACGTTCGAGCACATTTTATTCAGATTGTTTCCATCATGTGTAACTTTCAAAATATTCTTGTTATTCAGAGTTTTGTTGCCATCGCCTCGCTTTGGCGTTTAACTTCGCTAAGTACTTCAGATGCTAGAGGTATTTTCGCAATGTGAAGCGTATTATTAGTTTTTTTGTTGCACAAAAACACTTTACTGTTATACATACTACACGGAATCTAAGCGTGTGCTGCAGACAAAATGTACTACTGGGCAAGATGTCTATCTGAGAACACAACACGCACAGCCACTGAACAGCCTACCCTGCATCGAGAAGGAGTTATGCTTTCTCACCCTGACAGCATGATTGAAACAAATGGCCCTAATTTAGCCGTATGCAATAGTCATTGAGTGAAGGTAACATGGCCACTTTATTCGACATTTCGCAGCCAATTTTGCGGCTATGGAAAATGTGTGTGAAGAAAAATTGTGCTAATTTAAAGCACTGACAACAGTGAACTGCTTGAATATTTCGGAGAGAAAAAAGTTTTTGTCACGTGGTTGCCTTTCAAACTTTCCAGGCTGTTGTTTGAGTGTTGTTAGTGAAAAAAATACAAGTACCGCATTTTTTCAATACCAATTTCGGAATTTTCGTACATCTTAAGTAAAGGGGCTTATGTAAGGTGTGTGAAACTCAGCAATAATAATACAAATTTTCGGCCACATACGTTGGCAAGAATTTAGCCAAAGTGTGTTATGTTGCATGTTCTCATTGCTATACTGCACTTTTTATGAATATCTGAGCTGTGAACACTTACTTCACAGAAAAGATATTTTGATGAAAAATTATGTTTAGACTTCTTAAGCTGTTGACCTCTACGAGAAGAGATTACTCATTTCACAAAATGGTATTTCTTGTCAATATTGAGACGCAGTTTGCACCATGTGAAGGTCCAAATAAAAATCACCTTTTACATAAACTGAAAGCAAATGAACATTTGTTTGTGTGTGACAAGTTTCATTATTACAATTTCATTTCCAGGAATGATTTTTTAAAATTTTCCCATCAACGGCAATGGCGAACTTCGAGGCGTCGGCTGCTGTATGACTAAATGGCGAATGGGAAACTTGGAACTTCAAAAATCATTTAGGGGTGAAGCTCTTGAGGCCGTGAGTCGTTCCCTCCTCCATAGTCATACTAGTATTATGTAGCCACTTGATGAGTTGCACAATTGATAGCGTTAGTGGGTTTTCACAGCATATACACGGACAAAATGATGATTCGTGGGGCGAATCGTACGTCCGTACGTTTGTGTTTTCGTCCATTCGTCTGTGCATCCATCCGTCTGGGCTTCAGTGTGTCGGTCTGTCCGAGAGTCCGTCAGTCTTTCTGTTCATTCATACTGGCGTCAGACTGTGTGTCCATTCGTTTGTGCGTCCGGACGGACTAACGCTACGCCCCACTCATCATCATTCACTGCGTGGATATGGTGTAATCTTTTTCTCAAGATATAAATTGCTATGACAAAATTTAGCACATGATAAGAACTGTTTATTTGCTTCCAATTGGGTACAAAGTCTATTTTAATTCAACCACCACATGGGACAAGTTGCGTCTCATTATAGACAAAACAAATATTTTGTGAAATTTGCAATTTTTTCTCGTAAAGTTTGAGAGCTTGAGAGGTCTAAAATATTTTTTCTCTAAATATACCTTATGTGAATTAGGTATCACTCCTCAGATCTTCATTCAAAGTGCAGTAATGATATAGAAAAATGCAGATATAACACATTTCGACTAAATTATTTGAGGCGTATGTGGTCGCAAATTAGTAATAATATTACTGAGCTTCAAACACTTTACGCAAGCCCTTAACTTAACTTGTAGACCAAATTTGGCACAGAAGAAGAGATACATATGAAAGTTTTTATTCACAAACATCCAGATGAGATTCCGGGAAGTTCAGGAGGCAGCCACGTGACCAATAAATTATTCGTCTGCGAAATATTCTAGCAGTTACCTTTTTTATAGCAGTAAAATCGGCGCGATTCTTTTTTTTTCGAATACATTTGCGGTGGTCACCAAAATGGCAGGGACGTCTAATGTGGAATGACCCAATAGCCAATTTTTCCATTATATAATCGTGTCAATGTGAGCCAGTTCAAGAACACTACCATCATTCGCATTTTAATAAGTAACTGTACAGTACTTAATTTTACAAGTTACCTGCACTGAATACCTTCTCAATGCGCATACCGTCATGTATGCTTAGTGGCATTGTGCTTTTGTGCGATACAGATAAAACATCTACATGTTGTTGGGCGTCGTACTGTATTCCTTTTAATAAACTAATCGAATGAGTACCATGATAGATCTGCAGACATAAACATGCAGCTGTGTTGGTGCGCACTTAAGCATAGAACTTGACATTCACTTGGATTGGTCGTTGCTTGCAGCTAATGGAACATTATCAACTTGAAGCAGCACCTTTTTATTTGCCTGCACGAGCAAGCTGAAAGGGTAAAGTAAGGTTCATATCTGCAGCCCCAAAGGTATAATGATTCTGCCACAGCGCACTTTTTATGGTGTTCATTGCTCAGCATACCTTTTTTACCATTTTTCACTGCAGTGTAGCCAGATCCCTCTGCATATGCTTGCTATGCACTCAATTTATATTTACACATAAGAAAGCAGTTAGTTATGCATGGTGCACACTGTATGTTGCATTCTTTGTGAAATTTCAGTGATTGTTCCTTGTGTATTTATTTTAGGTTTCCGGGACTGAATTTCCTGTACAGAAAAGAACAGCTTCGACCCACTTCTCTCGAAGGCACCAGTCATCTCAGGAGCTGAAGATGATTGTGCAAGCAGAAATGACAAGTGGTTTTGCAGTTAGAAGTATACGAACACTGACATTACATTAATACAACCCCAACTACATCACCTTGTCGAATGTTCTCATTTTTAATGTCGACATTTATACTGCGAGATGTAATAGGTTGTAAATGTGACCCCATAAACTCGCTTACTTTTTCTACGTGTTTTTTTCTATTGTATAGGTGTCAATCAATCGCCATACGTCTCAGTCGTATTCCCGACTAGCGCAAATGTTTCTGAAAGTTGTGAAGATTTATTGTATTGAAAACAATGAATTTTTTGTATAGAGAGAAAGAAACTTGGCTGGTGACATATATCAAAATTTTGCAGAATTCCATCAAAGTCCTGTTTGTCAGATTTGCAATTTTTCTATAATAAAGGCAGACGTTAACGTATGGGCTTAATTGTTTTTTGCTTCGACATTACGTTCGGTTGGACCTTACGCTACAGTTTACTGCTTGCACTACTGTGGTGTGGTGTGGTGTGGTGTGGTGTGGTGTGTGTGTGTGTGTGTGTGTGTGTGTGTGTGTGTGTGTGTGTGTGTGTGTGTGTGTGTGTGTGTGTGTGTGAGTGAGTGAGTGAGTGCCTTCCGCGCCTTGGTCGTTTACGGCCCAGTCTACGTACACATATATACACTGGTCTCATGCATTTCATTCAAGACCATTGAACCCTATTTTATCAGCTGCATGCATGCAGGTATAAGTGCAGTAGGTGGCACAAGTATCTTCCTTCTTCCCTGTCAGCGGCAGAGAAAGTTCATATATGCTTCTCCCTGAGAACAATTGTGGCTTGGGCCAGTTGGTGATGCATATTTGATGTAATGAAGTGCTGTGAACGACTCTCCTCAACACACAAGGCTAAGCGTCACCTCCTGTGTCTCTGCTTTTGTTGCCCGTTAATTGCGCTTCATTTGATGAAGTATGCTCATCCATATAACTGTCATCGTTTCAAGGGGGTTTTCAGTGTACACCCCACTCGCATGAGTGTAGCTTCATCCAACACCCATAGTTTAGGGGTGTTCATAAACACCTATTAAAGTAGGGTGTAACGTTTCTTTACACCCTATATTTTCAGGGTGTTTTTAAACACTCAATTGTTCGGAATGTTCCTAGACACCCTAAAAGGGTGTTGCCCATGGGACAAAACAAATACATCCTTATGGGTGTAAAGTTTTTAGAGTGTAGATAGATAGATAAATAGATACGCTCAAAGTCCCCGAAGTTCGCTAAGAAATGCTTCACAATTAAAAAACAGGGTAGCAACTGCATGTACCAAAACGAACTTGAGCAATCAAGTAGATTAACAAAAAGAAATGAAAAGAGATTAACGAAAGTTTATGCGAACAAAGATCACAGTTGCGCCAATGTGTGAACTGGAAGAACAACGAGGCTCTAGGCCACGCACTTGCACCTTGTTAAGTGTATAACTAAGGCACTGTATATTTCATTGACTCTGCGATGAGCTTAAGATAAGTTCATCTTCCATGGTACTACTATACAGATGTAATACTATCAAGTAAAGTGGAACACTTTGGTGCTTACACTCATATAAAACAGAGTTGTCGAGTGCAATTTTTTAACTTAGGGCGAAAATTTCGCAGCGAAATTTACACTGACAACACCAGTGTGCGTAGATTTAAAGATGCTTTAAAGAACCCAGGCGTACAATATAATTAAGATGTCGTGAGTTACATTACTGTCAATTGATTTCACTGAAAATGTCACCTTATTTGTACATTGTCCTGAGCGTTTGTGTGGCCTCTTTATTTACTGACGGAAGACAGCGGTCAATTTTTGATTGAAAAAGTAGAAAACAAATCAAGTTCGTCCCTTGAAATGAGCCGACCATTGTTTTATCAGTCTCATATGCACGTAATCCTTTGATTAAAGCGTTGCGAAGAACTGCTATGAGCTTTTGATAGTGTTACCGATGCACGAATATGCGCGTACGTGGTAAACGTCAATACATACCGAAATTTCCTTAGTCACGAAGCGTTCCTAGTGAGTCCTATCGACCGTCGCAAATTTTATGAGGAATATAACGATGTGAAAACTGTGCATGCGTATTCGGTGTGCACAGCGGCACCGTACGCGTCGCACCGACATGAGAGATATCTTTTTTTTTCTTGTATTGTATTCAGATGAGCAAGATGTGAACAAAGATTTCAATCGTGCAATTGTGCCGCCATTCCTTATTGCCTGTTATGAAAAGGCTACAGCTTTTCTGGAGCCGATTCTTTACTGCTGTGTACGAAAGATTAAATGCCTGCACCAGCTTTTTAGTACTGGTTCAATGCGTCTTCGTATGAAAGGCCTACCAGTGCATGAAATACGTATGCTTGAAAGGCATGCATGAAATACCTCTCATTCTTGGTAACGAGCAAAAAGCAGTAAGCGCGAATGATGTGTCATCGGAAGAGAATTGGGTAATCATATCCACAAACATGGACTTACGGGGCCATCGAGACTTAGGGTTACAAAATTGCGGCTGCATTTTCGGAAGTATTCCCGCGAGCACAGAAAGCAACAAAATAGGTTTTGAACCTGAGAACCATTCTTTATGTCGCTTAAAGCTGCGCAGGAATCTTCCGTTTATATGTGCTTCTATAGGCATTCTTTATAAACGACTGACAATATTTAACTTTCCTTTATAGATCTGCAGCCATTTTATCTCTTTGTTTCGTGATTTACCACAAGTTAGTAAAGTCATTTGTGCTTAGCTGAATTACTTATGCGATACTTTGTATAAACGTGTATACTACAGAAAAAAGCTCCAGGCACACTGCAGAAGATGCAGCATAGTCACAGCGAAAGCTAGAAAAGTGGCCTTTAAGAGCCTGTTTCTAAACCCTCATTGGGTAACTACTGCTACCACACTCGTTGGGTACATACTACCGTTATATTATTATAATAATTCCGGGGTAGTAGGTCGCCGTTTCCTATACTATCCTTTTTCATTCATGGACTTCAAACTTTGCTCAGCGACACAACTTTGGCACGGGAGCTTAGCAAGTCTGAAATGTTTTGGGTCCGATATGTTCAGCTGGAAGTATTTGCGAAGGACGTCGAACAACTGCAGCTTTCACACACTCTCCCCAAACAGTGTATTCTTGTGGACTGAAAGCTGAAGACGGGAAGTTTTCAGAAAACCAGTGCAGAGATTGTACAGACTAGAATTAAGCGATGCTATTGGGGGGCGGGAGCATGTTGGAAACAAGAAACGGCGTTCGGTCGGGTTTCTTCACCGATCGGTAGTTTTTCTTTACTTTTTGCTGTTTTGAAACAGCAAAAGAACAACCAGGCGTCACACTGCGAATAGCATAGTGAATGGATCGTCCAATACTCCAACCCATTAAAAAGGTTTGTTCTTCCACACCTATTAACTGCGCCGTATACGCACTTCAGGCATCGATTCACAAAGCGAAAAACCCAGGCGGTGACACGCAGGAGCTTCTGCAGGTCTTTATGCTACCTTATATTGATCACCGGGTAAATGTTTCTGGACGACACTTGAAGAAATACATGTTGCGTCTCAATCTCTGTGTCTTCATTTATCGGTTTGTACTTGTTAGGTTCTGGAGGCCAGCCTGATATTTGCTGGGACAACCATTCAGGTCCATACCACCAATAGCGACATGCACGTAGAGTTTTTATCGGTATACCTGTAGTCAGTACATCCACCTGGTTGTCTTCACCAGGGCAGTAGCACCACAACGCTGTTTCCTTAACTTGCGTTAATTCAGTCATTCTGTGCTTTACAAATTGACTCCACTAGCTATGGTTTCCGCGGATCCAGCTCAGTGTGATTATGGAGTCAGGCCACATCACGCAATGAAAATGCTTGAAATCCCACGAGTAGGAAATGTATTTTAGCTATCTGGCTCCCACTACCGTGGCAATAAGCTCGAGCTTTGAAAGCGTTAATGTCTGAATAGGTGCCACTCTTGACTTCGCTACTATCAGAGAGGTAGCGGAGTTTCCACCTTCATCAAATGCTCTCAACTAGGCACATGATCCATAAGCCTTCAGGCTGGCATCGACGAATATATGCAGTTCAGCCTCTTTAGGTGCTCCATGCAGTCCATCTCTCACGCAACGCGGAATCGTTATGTGGCCGAGCTGCATTAGATCTGCACACCAGGCTGCCCACTGCGTCTTGATCTCCGCGGGCAGTTCTCTATTCCAGGACAAGCCTAAAGCCCAAAGGCGTTGAAACAAAAGCTTCGCAGTGATGGTGAATGGCGATAGAATGCCAAGTGGGTCATAAATTGGAGAAGCAACCTTCAGTAAGGTACGTTTCGTCTCGAGCTCGCCAGCCACTAAATACTGGGCCACCGACTTGGAAGAAAATTTGAAGTAATCATTTTCTATATCTCATTGCTTTCCCAAGACCGCAGCTGCTTCTCTGGATGCTCCTTCTACTTGCTCCTCCTGGTTGTCAAAAATGTTCTGCAGCTGATGGTCATTGGTCTTCCACTTTTTAGCTTCATGCCAGCATCTTTCATAATTACTTTCGACTGCTCATAGATGCGCTGACCTTCATATAATGTCTCCGCACCCGCCAATAAATCGTCGACATAAAATGCCTTCTTTTATGTTGAAGCAAGTTCTTTATCTTTACATGCGTTATCTGAATGGCAGTGAATAGTTGCCATGAGCAAGAAAGGGCTTGACGTTGATCCAAACGGTACCCGTGTCATGCGCCATTCGACGAGCTTACGGTGTTGGCTTATCGAAATAGAGTCAAACCAGAAAAACTGGAATGCATCTCGGTCAGTCTCATGTATCTCAATTTGTAAAAATGCCTTTTCGATGTCGGAATCAATGGCGACAGGGTACCACCGAAAGTGAAGAAAGACTTGCAGCAATTCTGGATTGAGGTTCACTCCTTTATCCAAGCAGTCGTTAAGGGATGGTACATCTTAAGTGTGTGACGATGTGTCGAACACTACATGCAGTTTCGTAGTTAACGATTCCTCTCTTATTACTTCCCGATATGGCATATATTATATGGTGTGATCTCAATCCCGAGGAGTATCCCTAGGCACCACTTCGCGTGATCCAACTCCAGATATTGCCGGATTAATGTGTCATATCGCTGCAACATTCCTTCCATCGTTGGTAGCCTCCGTGTTAATGTTTGTAGACGTGATAGCACGATTTCCCGGTTGTTCCCTAGAGGCGGTTTTTTATCTTTCTTCCAAAGCAACGCCACAGCGTATCTGTCGCTTTTCTTGCTAATGGTTTCATGTAATCGTGCAACAGACTCATGGGAGTAAGGTTCAGTTGAATCTGCGATGCCCATTGCTTCTAGTTGCCAAAAACATTGCAAGATCTGCGAGGTTGATTCGTCATCAACAATTGCTTGCACTTTCAGAATGCAGACCATTAGGCTAGAGCTGCAGTCAAGAAAGGCTTTTTGGTGACTGTGTCCTTGTAGCGTCCATCCAAAAGCTGTATCCATTGCTACTAGTCCTGGAACTTCTGCACTTTTGACGATACGTCCCGACATGATTGCCAGAGGTGGTTAGCGCCGTTCAACAAGCTGAGGCTTTTTTCCGTTTCCACATCAAACTTATTTTCGTTCACAATGATCTTGCCTTCAAGACGCAGGTTCTGAACGAAATGGCTGTCAGCTTTCGGGGAAGCAATATCGTGGCAGATAACTGGAACAACGATTGCGCGCAACGTGCAGGTTTCAGAACCGTATTGGCTACGCAGAGGAACTTCTACCTCTTGCCGTCTTTCCACAGTACTTGGTGATGAATAGCCAAACGTATTGAGCGCAATTTGTATTTCTCCCAGCACCTGTCGGTGTAATGTCTTGGCGAGATCTTCCGTGACGAAGGATCCCTGGCTCCCTCCGTTGAGAATCCCTCGGACTTACCTTGTTTTGCCAATTTTGATGACAAAGGCGCGAAACGTTTGTAGATACACTTCAGAGTGATTTGTTGTGCCCCCTCTCAGTGAATCTTTGTCACACAGCATAACTGATTGTGGCGACACCATTCCTACTGTGCTGCCGGAGGAGTCAACTGGACGAGAAGGTGTCACTGTTTGGTTCGATGTATAGTGCGGGTCGCACATACTTGATGCGTGCCTCCTGTGGCAACTTGAGCAGGTGAGTTTGACGCGACAAGGACGTGCCTGATGTCCTAGGGACGTGCATCCATAGCAGCGGTTGTCTTTCTCAAGCATTCCTTTTTTTGAATCGATGGCAAGGTTCGCGTCACAAGCGCGGGTGCCATGTTTCTTCGACTGGCAAAAAAAACCACTAAACCAAGCTGCTCGATGTGCTGTGTAGTACGGAAGCTGTGCTGGTGCTGCCGCTTCGAGTGTTCTGTGTACGGTCATCCAGCAGTCGGCTAGTAAAGGGCTTGCACTGCTCCCGACTTTCTAGCTCTATACGTGTATAGGTGAGCAGCTCCTTTAACTCCGCATCAGATGTAGCAGCTGTCACGCTTGGCTCAAAGACATTGGCAGCAGACCCGTTTTCTCTTAGTACCTGACTGCGCTTTGCACGTGTGTAGGCCAAAATTATGTCGTACGGTAGGGCTTCCTGTAAAATGTCAATCAGCATAGCGGAAAAGCTAAGCGTAGGAAGATTTAGTGCAGTTAGACAACGGATATTCAGCTGCACAGCATCGTAAAGACGCCTAAGGCTGCGGACGTCGCTTCCCGACTTGTTATGAGGTAAATTGCGAAGCGCTGATAGGTGGTGTTGCTCGATCTGTTTTTGATCTACGAAGCGTTCCTTCAATAACTCGATGGCGCCTGTATAACAAGCTTCGGAAGTTAAAAACCACATATCGCAGCTTCCGCTTCACCCGCAAGATAATGACGTAGATAGAACTTCGTCCTTGTTGACAAAGCGTTGTTCAGGTGGACAGTTTGCTCAAACTGCTCCCAGAAAGCCTAACATTTGTCTATATCACCTCTAAATGTTGGCATGCCAAGGTTCGGCAGCCTTGGGCCAATGGCGGTCGGCACGTCAGGTGATGGGTTGGCGTTCTGAGGAGCAGCCGCTGCTGTACTGTCTCCATGTCGCAAACCGTCTATCTTGCAGAGAATCTCAGCGAGCATGCTTATAGCTTTGTCGTTATACTCTGCTGCCGCGACATACTCAGCTTCGAACTCCTCGTCCGCTACGTGCTCCTCGAGCGCATCATTGATCTTCGAGAGCTCGTTGTTGCTCGCTGACAAACGGTCATAAATACCTGTGAGTTTTGGCTTGTCCGCGGTAGGGTCACTTAGCAGTGACCTTGCTTCTTGCAGGAGCTTGGTGTTCTGAGCTCGTCGAGCAGAGTGCTTGGTCTTGACGCGATCCATCGGATCCGGTGTTGAAGTCGATTCTGGTCTACGCCGATTAGGAACGATACGTTGCAGTCCTCGCCACCCGCAAAACGAAACGGTCGATTAGAAGGTCCCCTCGATGCGTGCGATGAAGGAGACGAGTCCACACGAGGGGTTTCGGCACCACGATGTAAAAGAAAACTGCCGCTTGGCAAAAAAACCAGACCAAACGCCATTTCTTGTTTCCAACAGCTTTGTTACTTACGCGGTTTTTCCCGACCTGTTACTTACGCGGTTTTTTCCCGACCTAAAGCTTGCCTAAGGCAAGGCTGTGTACAAGTCCCAACAACGGCGTGGCTCAGTGTTACAATACTGGGCTGCCTGGCGGCAGACCCGGGTTCAAGCCCCACTGTGTTCTTGTTTCGTGCGAAGTGAATACGGACACCAGCAGTGGACAACCATGGCGCCGCGCATGACCCGGGTTGTGATCTTATAACAGCCTTCGCTGTGAAAGACAAGGCCGAGGCTCCACTCAAATTTCAGCCCTGGATAAATGTGAGTTCGATTCAGAAAAACAGACGAAAATTGTCCAGTTTCCAGGCTGAATTGAGCACTTAATGAAGCACTAGGTTAAGAGTGCATGATCAGGCGATTTACAAGACACCACTGAGGTGGCCTAGCAATGCGTCCACAGAAAAGCTGTTAGGATTACGGAACTACGGGAGGCGCACCTGGTGGTGTAGCACGCTAGGCTTTGCATGAACACAACGTGCAGGGATAATATAGAAAATATTGATGTTGGGGCTGAGGATCCCTCTGTCGACAATAAAGCTCAGCTGTGGTAGAGTTACACAAGGCCCTGTAAAGAAAGGATTGAAGGCAGGCAAGAACCAGAGCTCTACATGTTGAGTGCGGTAAGTAGAAAATGACAGTGTATACAGACGTAGAGGAATATAAAGAAAAAGACGCGTTTGTGATTGCGGTGGTGGACAGACTTGCTAACCTCTGGATTAGTTAAAACTCAATTTTTATCAATTGCTGAGGAAGCAGGAATAGTGCTAGATATAACCAGTTATCATGATGACCCGACACTTAAGGATTTGAAGAGGCAGTGCTAATATGGAGAGTGGCAGAGTGAATTGCGCGCGATTGCACCATAGACCGATGGGAAGAGCAGTTTGAGAAATCGGAATTATCTGTGTACCCACACACTCTGGAATCCCTGGGAACAAGGCGGCCCATATGGGTACTGGAGATTTTGTCAACCAGGTAGGTGAGTCGCTAGTTCAGCGAATGTCCGCGAGTGATCGGCTGTTGGCTTTCAGCGACATCACCCATTAATAAAAATATGTAAAAACTAGTGGGATGACTTATCGACCCTGAGCAATCTTCTCCAAACCCGGGTGCATTGACTAATATACTCGCGGAGGAGATCAAGCCACAATGCAAACGGTCCCAGGCAGGGTCAACATATCACCATATACTGTGGTTATCTTGAAGGGTTATGCGGGATTCCTCTCTGGGGCCCAGGGAGGCAGTCTGACCAGCTCAGATCGAGTCGTCCAGAAAGGGTCATGAAGTGGGCTATACAGGTCGCCGTCAACTTTGGGCTGAGCGCCATCTAACGCGAAATCGCCCACAGATGCCGGATGCCATAGACGGAGTGAGTTTTCCTAAGCGAGTCTGCCTCTTTTATTAGCAACGCGTCTGATTAAGTGTGACATGCATTATGCCCTGGCCACTATGTGCTCTATGCTGAGATTACTTCTGCCCCCCTCCTGCAGTATTGTGCCAAGAATTCTTACTGAGGTGACTTGCGGTATGTGCGTACTATCCACAGTGTGTTCGTTAGTAGGTATGGAAAAGAGCTAGTCAGGACCCCATTTGGGCTTAGAAAAAAGGAATTAGAATTTAGCGGTCGACAATCGGAAGCCCGTTTGGCCGAGATAGTTCTGAATTATGTTAATTGCTTTCTGTAACCTGCGTTCGGCCACACCTTCAACGCCGCCCTCACTCCATATGGTTATGTCATCTGCGTAAAAGGCAAGGCCGAGGCCGTCAATAGCGCCGAGTTCACGCGAGAGTGCACTCAAGGCAAGAATGAATAAAAAAGGGACAGGACAGCCCCTTGTGGGGTGCGTCTTGGAACTAGTTCATACGTCTTGGAGTATAATGATCCAAGTCGGATGGTTGCTTTCCGGTCTCTCAAAAAGGAGTGTATGTATTTGTAAAAGCGGATGCCGAGTCCTGCTTCGGTTATAGACCGTAGGATGTGTGTGTTTAACCTTGTCAAATGCCGTTTCGAGGTCTAGTGCTAAGACTGCCTTGGTGTCTCACGTCTTAACAGAGGGTCATCATCATCATCAGCCTCACTACGTCCACTGCAGGACAAAGGCCACTCCCAAGTTCCGCCAGTTAACCCGGTCCTGTGCTTGCTGCTGCCAATTTATACCCGCAAACTTCTTAATCTCATCTGCCCACCTAACCTTCTGTCTCCCCCTAACCCGCTTCCCTTCTCAGGGAATCCAGTAAGTTACCCTTAATGACCAGTGGTTATCCTGTATACGCGCTACATGCCCGGCCCATGTCCATTTCCTCTTCTTTATTTCAACTATGATATCATTAACTCCCGTTTGTCCCCTAATCCACTCTGCTCTCTTCTTGTCTCTTAAGGTTACACCTACCATTTTTCTTTTCATTGCTCGCTGCGTCGTCCTCAATTTAAGCTGAACCCTCTTTGTAAGTCTCCAGGTTTCTGCTCCGTAGCTAAGTACCGGCAAGATACAGCTGAGATACAGCTGATAACAGAAAATACCCGGGGCTTTAGCATTACCATTACGTATTGTGTTAACATAGAAGAGCGAAAGCCAATTTGATTGAATGGTATGAGACTATGTTCTTCTCCGTATTTGGTTCCTCGTTTGAATATGGCGTGCTCGGCCACTTTGCCTACACACGAAGTGAAGGAGATGGGTCGGAGCGCGCCTACCTCAAGGGATTTACCCGCCTTTGGTATGAGAACTACAGCGGCTTCTCGTCAATGTAGCGGTACTTCTCCGGTCATCCACACCTCGTTGATGTGCTTTGTGAGAACTTGTATGTCCTCTTCAACTAGATTGTTAAGCAGTTTGTTAGTTATGTCTTCTGGCCCTGCTGCCGAGTTGCAGTTTAGGTTGGTAAGTACTGCTCTTATTTCCGTGCACGTGAAGGGGGAGCCCAACGGGTCGTCGCCTTTCTGTGGGGGTGGGGGTGGATAGTCTGTGTCAGAGCTCTGTTCAGTGCAGACGCAAAAGGCTACGAGTTCATTGGTGATTTGGTTGTTGGTCAAATCAGCTGGGCAAAGCTTGTGTATTAGTCTGTATATAGAAAACTGTTGGTCTGAATTTATGGGTTTGTCACCTAGGAGATGTTTGAGTGTGTTTAATTTGGAGCCTCTGGGCATTTTTGCATCTACGGAGTTGCATACCTCATCCCATTGCTGTTTACCTAGCGTGCAGCTATGTTCTTCAAGCTGTTTGTTTAATTCTGCAATCTTTTCACGAAGGCGTCTATTGAGCTTCTGTGTTTTCCATTTCGCTCGAAGTGCTTGCTGAGCCTCGAATAGGTGAGCAAGGCGACTGTCGATGCATCCGATTTCGCGTGTGATTTAGATTTCTTTAGTTGCTTTGAATACGCCTTCTTAGAGACGTGCGAAGGGATCGCTAGTAGCAGTGTAACTTTTTTAATCTTTCTTTCTGATATCGCGGAACTGATCCCAGTCTACGACTTTGAATTTACGAGGCGTGGGAGTAGAAACGCTAAGGTTGATGCTACAAAGGTAGTGATCACTATATAGGTTCATTTGGGTGTTAAGCATTGTGGCGTTACGAGCATTTCTCATGAGGGCCAAGTCAGGCGTTGTGTCTCTTGTAGACGACGTCCCTGTGGGTGTAGGGAATGTGGTGTTGGTGATGAGCGTAAGGCAGTAGTGCGCTCTCTGCGCAGCCAGTACTTTTACTTTAGCATGGACGTAATCATATTGCCAGTCTAGATTAGGAGTATTTAGGTCTTCAGCAATCAGGAAGGTGTGATCTCCAACTATCTTATTCGTTTTATGAAAAAGTGCTTTGAAAGTTTCCTTTTGGTGAGCTGGTGAGCTATAAACGTTTAGGATGAATACCGAGTGCTTAAGATGCGAATTTAGTACGAGTTCGATCAAGATGTGTTCTACCTTGAAATCAGGGTGAACATCAAGTTTGAGGTAAGCCAAGCTTTTTGATATAAATACAGTGATCCCCCGTTTACTCTTCTGAAATGCCTGCTCAACCCGGTGACTCGGAAGTTCCAGATTATCAGTGAGCATTTCCTGAAGCAGGAGGACAGAATGCCTTTCAGCTGTAGAGCACAGTAACTGTTCCAAGGCGTCCTGCCTTTTGGGGAAGATAAGACAATCCCAATTCCAGATGTTTTATTGCTTGAGGTAGCCATTTTTACTAATGGTTTATTTGCCGTCCCTGCATCATGTGATGTCGGTCGGCTTCTAGAATTTCGAGACGTGCGGAGAATTCATTGCTCTGAATTTTTATAGGGTTCAACTTAAATAATAAATTGAAGCGAAACTGCTCTAAGAGGGCTGTCAAGTGAACCATTATGATCGCCATCGTTAGAGGCTCTTGGGCGGCCTGCTCGGGAACTGCGCGACATTTTGCTTGTAGTACAGTAGCTGGAGTAGCAGAATTTTTCACGTTTTCACGTGGCTCAATTGGTTGGGCTACTTGTATTAGAGTCTTACTCTCATTGAGCTCTTTGCGTAGGTTAGCCTTCTCGACCAAATAAATTCATTTTTTTCTACTACGGGCTGTGGCAATGATTCTTCTCTGTGCACAAATTTTTCAGCCTTCAGCTGATTCGCTTGCCTTCTCTGAGAGTCCATTCAGTTATCCTTAAGCGCCAGTTGTTATCCTGCCTACGCGCTCCATGCTCAGCCCATAACCATTTCTTTCTTCTTGATTTTCACTATGATAATCTTAACCCAGGTTTGTTTGGCCCTAATACCCTCAGTGATCTTCTGGTATTTTGATGTAACACCTACTATTTTCCTTTCCGCCACTCGCTGTGTCATACGCAATTGAAGCTGAACAATCTTTTTAAGCCTCCAGGTGTCTGCTCCGTAGGTACGTACCAGCAAGATGCCGCTTTTTTATACCTTTTTCTTGAGGGATAATGGCAATACACTAGCCATGATTTAAGAGCATTTGCCGATTTTTCTTCCCCCTTTCTTATTCAGTTACTTCAGTCTTGGTGTAAAATATCAATGTATTGGAAAAACCAAAACACAAAAAATCAGGTATAATTCTTCATCGTCGTTAGCCGCAGCATCAAAAACTGCAGAAAACTCCTTTCAAGTCAACTGCGGGCAGCACGCTTCTCCCCCAAAAAAAGAAGGAAAATGACATAGTGTGTGTATGCATACTACGCAAAAAATACGATGATTTCTGGCGTTGCAGTTAACCTACAAATGTGCTTGTAGCAGTTACTAAAAGAGTGCTTAACAACTGCTCTGAAAGGCTGCGCTTACACCTTGCGCTGTGACTGTACTGTGCGTTCTGCGCACGCCTGGTTGTTTTTTAGGGGCGAAGCTTCTTAATGCGTCGGTCTGTCAATCCCTTGTATGTATGTACGTAGTAGTACGTAACCACCGGTGGCACATACCCGCTCTAGTGCGGGTATGTGCCACAGGTAATGTGATAAAAGAGATGGCAGTACTTGGAGTGTTCACTAGATGGACACAAGGACGGACGCACAGATACACTAGCAGATGGATGGACGGATCGATAAACGCGCGGACGTACGGACGGATGGACGCACGATCCTACACACTAAGAGATAGATGAATCGACTGACTCACGGACGGACGCATGGACAGACGGACGCACGCATGGATTGATGCATGGATGGTCGCTCGGACGAACGGAAGCAAGGGTGAGTGGATGGCCGAAGCACGGACGGGCGGACGGACGCTTCGCCCCACTCATCATCATTTGCTTCGTAGATGTGGTGTAATTTTTTATAACTTATTTTTGTCCTTCCTACTTAGTTCTATGCCTCTTTTTGTCTCCATCTTCGTTTTTTTTTGTCTCACTTTATTTGGTTCTTTTTCTTCCCTCTCTTTCCCCCTAAGTCGCCTAGCGGAGTTTTGTGTTCACGATAAGTAGCTTGAACGTCGAGGCCCTTTAATTATGATAATAGCTTTCTCAGTTATATAGTCCCTCATTTCCCTGCTTTATGAAATATGTGGTTTTATTCAATTATTTGTAAATCGCTTCCAAGTCAATGAAACAGTTTCTTATATACATATAATTAATTTCTACGAAACTGAATTTGCGCTAACTAGCATTCAAAGAAAGAAATACAGAATATACTTCATTCAAGGGCCTGCAGGCATAGCACCATCTGTGTGCTGCTGTGTGAGATTTGCACCTTTGCGCTAATTGATGAGGAGTCACATCGACATTTAGAAAATAACATATTGCTCGTGATTTTCTTCGGCGAAAAGCATTGGTGAATTATTGTCTTATATCTAGAAAACGTTCCTTCGTTATTTTCATGCGCCAGACGCCACACTGAAGCCACACCTTTCGGTATTCAGGTAAGGGCTGTGATGAAAATATTGCGCGTAAAACATTTCCGGGAACAGTTCACCATAATTTAAATGTTTTGTTATTTGTGCTGCAAGTTAAGACGTATACATTAATAGTGAACTATTTAATAAACAATTCCACTGGAAGACATGGAGTCTTCTACAACATCAGAAGAAATGTCCATCGCAAGGGCTTGTTTCATACCGAAGGCCTTGTTTAATACAACTCATGGAAGGGATGCGCCTCTTTTGTGGTTTAAATTCGTCCAAAATGACGCTTCCTTTACGATGTTTGTAGCGTCATGCAGTGATATAAAAGAGTGCTATAATATAAACATAGCGAAGTATTATACAGTATTGCGAAGCGACGCTGAATACACCGGAAGCGATCGATGGCTGGCTGCCGTCACCCAGCGCTGTCTCTCTCAAGTCACGAAGACAACCGTTCTGACGCAAAGACACCTTGCCGTGTGGCTACCGGTGAGACAGGCGAAGCCGATCAACTATCTTGACTTGTTATGCCTCAACTGAGTTTAACGCCTGTCGGCAGCGGAACCATGTTCCGGCGTTTCTTGTTATTTTTTCGCCTTTCTAGTGCCATTTCCAAGCGTTTGCTTATGTGAGGAAAAACGCTGAACATTTCTCGTTCCTGGTGCAGCCCGTGCATCTGCAGAGCCGAGACCGGTTTCTGACGTTGGTCCCTATTACATGTTTATCATAACTCTACAAAATAAACCAAATTGCTAGTGGTAACGTTACTGGTGCTAATAGCAAATATTGCCCTGCCGTGGCGGTCTTGTGGCTAAGGCACTTGGCTGCAGGTCACTGGATGGAAACTCGGGTGCAGAGGCTGCTTTTTCCATGGAGGTGAAAATGCTGTAGGCCCGTGTAATTAAATTCGCATGAAGGCTAAAAAAACCCCGGTGGTCGAAATTTCCGGAGCCCTCCAGAACAGCGTTTGTTCTAATAATATGGTGGTTTTGAACGTTAAACCCCACATTATGTTATCAGCTAATGGTAAATATTATTGTTGTCATTATTATTACTGAAATAAAATAAATATATTCGACCTGAGAGTTCATTAGGTTTTTATTTGAAGCAGGACTAACTGGTTTCCGGTGGGCTAATATGGCGGTGTATTATGGGCTATTATGGAGAAATGTACGCAAAACGGTGCATTATCACTTGTCAACATCGCGCAAGCGCCACACGCTACGGTTTGGCCAACCGCGTTAAATGACGAAAACAGCGAACGACTGCAAGGAAGACTATCTTTGTGTACACTATTCTGAACAACGCTGATCAAGTAGTGCGGTAAGAATAATATAATGCAACAGCATCCTAAGAATAACACACAAGTGCGCCTAAGACCTGCTGGAAAACTGAAGGTGTTTTCAGGATACCTAAGTGTTTCTTTTCCGGATCAGGTCCAAAGTTATATAACAATTTTGTCTAGTATACTTAACACCGTGTTCAAAAGCGTAAACGCATCTACTCACACTTATACAGTAATAACTGATGTAATGATGGTTGTATTGTACTTTTCCGCTGCCTGTATTTGCAGCTTATCTAACATGTGAGGAGTAGATACCTCAATGTGAGAATTTCCGTGTGCAGAGGTGATGATGGGAAAAGCGTAAATGCAGCAACACCAACTTTTTTTGACCACGAAGTACCCTTCGGGTATAATATGCAGGGTATCAGAAGGAGAAAACCTCTCTCAGAACACACGGACACAGCAGACACGGTCGGGCAAAACAAACACTCGTGCAGATTTATCCAACTATATTTACAAATGACAAAATCACCAGCCGAATAAACACGTAAATAAAGACATGCAAAAACACCATTACACAATTTTCCAACCAAATCTAGCAACATATTCAACACAAGGTAACGCTAAGGCGGCTTCGCCGTTGTTCGACTCAAGATGAAGGGTCCACGGGAGACGACCTCTGGTGCCATCATCATGAACCCACTGCCAGAGACGTCTTTATTATTTATTTATTTATAAACATTCATTAATTTTACATAATGCAGCTTCAAAGGGCTTTTTTCAGGAGTGGGAAAAAAGCAAAAACAACAGGAACAACTCAACAATCATGAACAGGCTTCCGAAAATTCTTGAAATAATAGAGGACAAACATTTCGGGGCAGCATATTTCAGGCTTCTACGGTTGAAAGGAAAAAGCTGTATTTGAACATGTCGGTATCGATGAAAAAAAGTGGCATTGTTAAGGCGTGGTCACTCCTAATAGAAAAAGATCTCGAAAATTTTAGATATATTTCTACAATGCTGAAGCGACACGAATTGATTAAGTTGTAAAAAAAATAGGCATTCAACATGGTGACGCTTCGCAAGTGTAGTGAGACCTACCTAGGTAAGGGAATCTTGCATATAAAGCGCACGGCTCTTTTTTGAACAGATTCAAGTTTGTTGATAACACAATTCTTACGGGAGCTCCAAACCACACTACCGTATCAAGAATGGGGCGATAAGAGTTTTGTAGGTAAGCAGCCTGGTTTCCTGAGGAGCAAGACACGATATAAATAAGTGATACTTTTAGAGTCTCTGTTACATGCGCGATCAATATTTTTTAGACCATGATGAATTAACTGCCATAAGAATTCCCAAATTTTTTATTCAGAAAACCTATAGCGACTAACTTCGTAAAACCAGTTGTCAAAAGTCACAGAGCATGAATATCTGGTAAATGACACAATGACTGTGTTGGAGAAGTGATTATTCATTTGCCAAGATTTGGAGCAGCTACGAATTGGAGAAAATGAATTGTTGAGAATAGCATGAGCCAGTTGACAGTTAACAGTGTGATAGAAGACGAAGTCCTCTGCGAAAAGGCGTATTTTCACAAAACAATGTAAGGGGATGTCAATAATATAAAGTAAAATAAGATGGCTCATAACAAACAGCTCTGTGGAACTCCTCATGAAAGAGGCATCGAAGGCGTTAGTGTGTACTTTGATCAAGATCAAAGTACACATATTGTGAACGCTGAAAAGAAAGTCGGATACCAAGCCCGCCAATGATTCGGTATGGCAAACGATTTCTGCAATTGTTTAGGCTGAGGTACAGTGTCGAAGGCCTTGGCAAAATTAATGCATATCGTATCAACCTGGTCACATACGACTAAAGACTTGCTTATGTCATGAAATATTTCTGTGTGTTTAGTAGTGGCGCTAAAACCACGTCTTAAACCATGGTGAGAAGTGCTCAAAATATTGTTGGTTTCAAGAAATTCTATGTTGTGTTTGAGAATAGTATGCTCTAGCATTTTACAAGAATCTTCTGTTAAATACAGGGGTCTCTAATTGCCGAATAATTGAGCCTTACCTGATTTTGATAGGGCAAGAATAGAAGCACGTTTCTGCGAGGATAGAATTGTTCCTTACGAGAGAGATTTCTTGAAAATAAGGGAAAAGTATCCGTTACACCAAAGAGCATACCTAACTAGGAAAGCTTTCAGGATGCTATCGGGGCGATGTGATTTTTTGGTTTTTTGTGTCTAAGTGCAAAATGAGATTGAGAAGGCCCTCAAGTGAAACTGACACATCGAAGATTCCAGCATGAGATTGTTAATGAAAAGCAGGAATGCTCCAGTTGTCAGTCATAAATACTGAGTAGAAGTAGGTGAAGACTGAAGCTGTTATCCCTGCATCAGAAACTGCAACATTGTTAATTGTAATAATGTGTGATGAACAACCAGATGATAGGATGGCCTTACAGAATTCACGAAAGTTCTCTTTCATTAGCTTCAGCGAGGTAACTTTGTGATAATGTTCTTTAGCAGCTTTCGTTTTAGCACATGCTTCTGTTTTAGCGCCGCTAACCGACTGTTCAAGTTTTGTCGAGTTGCCAGGGTGCTGTGAGCAACGTAGTCTGGTCACACGACGTGACAAATATAAGATATTCCTAGTCATCAAGGGTACATCAGTGTTAGTTTTCTTTGTTTTAACTGACAAAACCTTCGAAAAAAGTGGTTATGGTATTGACATAACTCGTACTTTTTCAGCTGAAATACATCTGCGTATTACAAAAAAGAAAATGCCTAGTACGTTCACTTACTATAATAACAAGTACTATATATATAGGAGGTAGAAAAATGTAGGTATCTGGGTGTCAATATCGACAACACACTAACATGGTCGTCACATATATTGGTTACTTGTATCTCCACGCTGCAGAAGTTGTGGTTTCTGAAACGGAAACTGGAACCAAACAACAAAAATAATGTTGCAGAACTGGAATGGGTTCAAAGAAGAGCAGTGCGCTATATATTTATTAAGTATAGAATGTCTGACTCGTCTTCCTCAATATTGAGGAAACACAATATTGAGGAAACACATTAAAATTGAGCAGAAAGGTCAGCAGCTTGCTTTTTATTTATCGTCTTACCGCAAATACAAACATAACCATGCCGAATTGTGTACTTCCCACTCCGCTAGGAAGAATGTACACGCCTACAAAATGGCACTTGCCCCAATTTTCGCTAAAACATATTCGCATAAATACAAGTTTTTTCTAAGAACTGCGTTCGAATGGAATACTCTACCATCTACTGTTTTTTATTCCATTGATTTTGTTTGGGAACTTGAAACGTATATCATCTTTCTTGATTGTACGTGACAATTTTGCGTCCCCAATTTTCTCATTACTTTTTTGTGTTTTGCTGT
Source organism: Rhipicephalus microplus (assembly GCF_043290135.1). NCBI lineage: Eukaryota > Metazoa > Arthropoda > Arachnida > Ixodida > Ixodidae > Rhipicephalus > Rhipicephalus microplus. The sequence goes on from NC_134701.1 coordinate 116,382,644, forward strand.
GATTGCAATATGAAGTTTTTTTTTAGTCTGTGAACAATTTACAGCCCCTCCTGCATGAACCTTGCGGTGTTCTGTAGTATTGCTAAAAAAAATTAAAGGGGGCGTCGGTATTTGCTTGATCATCAGTGCAGTTAAAAACACGAAACCTGCAGTAATTGTAACGGCATTTTGGAACGATACCAGGAACTGATAACAGTTCAGCGTTATCAATATGTATCAATAATATTACATTCAAAACCGGACATAGCTAAGCCTCTACTGACGAAAACTAGATCAACAACAGCACGACTACGAGTTGATAACTTAACAATTTGTGTAAAGCCACATGAAAACGCAATGTTGAGCAGCTCTGTTCCAATGAATACTTCGTGTCCAATGACTGTCATAGATGGCCAGTATTTATCAGGAGCGTTAAATTAACATATGCAAATAATGTTAGATGCTCAAGTAATGTAGCTTTGAAGAAATTGGTTGATGTTATGTGTTCTATATCAAAACCATGCAGGCGGTAAACGATCCCGATAATCAAGGACATCATTTCTAAGTGAACATTGCACCACAGAGAGTCAGTATTTGGTGGTGCAAAAAGCACACAGAAGTTTCGGTGACACCAATAGAATAGAGCAACACCTACCCCTCTCCCCACCTCTCTGTCTCTCCGAACAACCTGGTAGCTAGAGAGAGGTATTTCAGAACGAGGTACTCCATCGTACAGCCATGTCTCAGTAGCACCAATATTGTGTTGGGCAAAACGCGATCAAAGAAAGAAACTTGGAATAAATACTGACAACAATTATGGTATTCATATTTATTATGAAAAGTTTATTGTGAGCGTCACTTGGTCAAGAAGATGTTGGCCCAGAAGTGGATTCAACGATTTCAGTTAGACCAGTGGATACTCTGACAAGAGTATTCAATGAACTGTCCCAGTCATATCGCACCTTGTCAATCACTACATAGTAAGAGCAAAAATAGACAGACGAGCCGTTATTCACATGATAGAAGAATGCCTCCCATAGCTTCCTGAGAATATTGCAAACCTGGGGAGTAAAGTCTTCTGAAACCCGAAAGCCAGTGTTTTCAAGTGTATGACAAGTTTTCAGCATAGTAGTCTGATCCTCGGAATTCAAGAGATTCATGATGACGGGACGGGGATGGGCTCTAGCATCACTACCAAGTCTAGGGCGCCATTCTATGCATGGACATGCAACCTAAAGAATATGGTGGAACCACTTGCAAACATTGACGGAAAGATCCTCATGATTTTCGCCTAGGCCGGCTTTGTTCAGACCTTTAAAGATAATGTTGTTTGCACGTGACCTGCTTTCTAAACTCTCATTTTTGGCAGAAGGAGTTGATATGGTGGTCTTTAATTGCTGAATTTGAGTATGTCAGTCATTATTGAAAATCAGTGCATCAATCGACACCGACGGGGATTCCAGTGCGCATACATGAGCTTCCAAAGCTTCAAACCTCACGTTGACATATGACTGAAAGGTTTTGATTTGAGCAATATCCTGACACAGTTTGTTTTCACGGTTCAGGAGCTCAGCGAGTATTTTCCCAACCGTGGGTTGAATATTGTAATCTGTCAGTTGCGATTCTGCAGTGTCATCGCGCTGAGAACGGGTGTTATGAGCGCATCACCGCTTAGTAAAAGTTTATGGTTGGCATTTGGAAGTAGAGAGTACAAGGAAATGTAAACAAAACCATGATAGCGATCGTGTGGGCGAGAAAACAGCAGCATGCAATGCTCATTAGAAAGACTACACCAAATATCGGCAAGATAAAATACATGCATGATGAACAGACAGCAGATTAGCATGGTGCCCACACCGCTTTTGCCTCACCCACCGTTAAAGAAATCCACTGGAGACACTTTTGAAGCCATAGATCATGTGGTCATCGAACTGTGTCGGTCGATGATTAGATCATGAAGTGTGACGTTAGTCTTCTCTACTTTAGGATCCAGGATGAGAACCGAAGAATTTAAGGTGAAGCCATCTCTGTTACGCGCAAGGCCGATTGGGCAGCCCACACGTGCACTGTCGGTCACATCTATGACGCGGTGAGAGAATGATGACCAGGCCACACAATGCATCACGTCCGAGGCATGTATGGTAGCATTTCGGAAAATTTGGGAAGCAAGGTAGCCAGCAAAATGCGTAATGAACAGACAGCGGATTAGCATGGTGCCCACACTCCTGTTGCCTCGCCCACTAGCCGCCGCAGGCCGAAAATGCTGGATTACTTTCCCCGTGTGCCCAGAAAACTATACCGCCACGGCAGTGTTAGTGCTACTGTGCTACACATCATGAAGATGGTGGTGGTGAACACGCGTGAGCACTGAGCCAACTGACAATCAGTGGTTTTTAAACTTAAATGTGGCTTATCCGCGAAACAGGTTTGTACCACAATGTGCAAACAACTTTACATGGAATGATAGCACATCACAAGTGTTAATTCTCTCTTGTCAAATGCCGACACAAAGTCTGAGTTCTCAAGTAAAAGAGTCTGGACGCATTATTCATGAAAAAGCGAGCAGATATTTAAGGAAGACATGTCCTTCATTTTTATTTGGAGGCGTATTATGCATCCTAACGGTTTTGCACAGCACTTCTAGGTCGCCTACGTAACACCGGAATGATTTCCTGCTAAAGCATGACAATATGATTTATGAAAGCCCCACGAGAAGATGTTGTTTACTGCAAAGCAAGCTCTCTAGTGTCTGCCTTGCCTAAAAAAGGTGGTAGCATTCACGAGACAGACTCAAAACAACTGGCATCATGGCCACATATTCAAAGTAGTGGTACCCGACTATTTTGGACTACGCATAGCACGAATCTATCAATTTGCAATGAAGCCATTTTGTAAGTTGAATATTGACAGAAGAGGTGAGAAACGTATTATTGTATAAGCAGGAACCTCTAGCGCTTTGCCAGGCTTGAGTATTTTTCAAGATGTCATGAAAGTAGGTCTAAGTAGAGCGCGAGCCGGCACCATGAGGTGCGAGATCTGGCAGTCCTGTCTTTCTCCTTATACAAACTACTCAAACACTATACACTCACAGCATCGTATTACAAGCGCTGTTGCGTAAAGTAACACAATATTACTGATAATTTCAGGCGCGAGACAAGGCAGACCAATAGAAGTCACTGACTTCTGCAGTACAGGATATACTAACACAGCTATTTACCAACGGCTGATATATATATATATATATATATATATATATATATATATATATATATATATATATAAGGGAAAGAAGTGTATACCTAAGGGCTCGTTTTTCCGTGTTTTTAACACAATAATAATGAGATATAACAGACAGTAATGCCAAGGAATGTACAGGGGAAGTTATTAACATTAATGGAATGTAAATAAGAAGAAAGAAAAGTGGATGAAAAAATTACCAACTGTAAGCAGGAATCGAACCTACGACCTTCAAATTACGCGTTCGATGCTCTAACCACTGAGCTATTACAGCGGCACTCCCTCCATCCACTTTTTTGGGTTTATCTGTGAATTTAGAAGTAGGAGCGACAGTCAGCGCCATCTATAAGCCAAACAACGAGTGTGAAAACACTCTTATGCGCATGTTTGGCGTCACGTAGCACGTGAACCTATTATGAGCGGGCAGCTGATTAATTGTCCCTCTTATACAACCTAAACACAGATAAACCCAAAAAAGTGGATGGAGGGAGTGCCGCTGTAATAGCTTTGTGGTTAGAGCATCGAACGCGTAATTCGAAGGTCGTAGGTTCGATTCCTGCTTACAGTTGGTAATTTTTTCATCCACTTTTCTTTCTTCTTATTTACATTCCATTAATGTTAATAACTTCCCCTGTACATTCCTTGGCATTACTGTCTGTTATATCTCATTATTATTGTGTTAAAAACACGGAAAAACGAGCCCTTAGGTATACACTTCTTTCCCTTATTTCATTGAACGAGGGTCTCGTACTGGCAGACTTGGTGTGTTTAGGTTGCATAAGAGGGACAATTAATCAGCTGCCCGCTCATAATAAGTTCACTTGCTACGTGACGCCAAACATGCGCATAAGAGTGTTTTCACACTCGTTGTTTGGCTTATAGATGGCGCTGACTGTCGCTCCTACTTCTAAATTCACAGATAAACCCAAAAAAGTGGATGGAGGGAGTGCCGCTGTAATAGCTCAGTGGTTAGAGCATCGAACGCGTAATTCGAAGGTCGTAGGTTCGATTCCTGCTTACGGTTGGTAATTTTTTCATCCACTTTTCTTTCTTCTTATTTACATTCCATTAATGTTAATAACTTCCCCTGTACATTCCTTGGCATTACTGTCTGTTATATCTCATTATATATATATATATATATATATATATATATATATATATATATATATATCATGAAGTCTTGGTTTGGAAGACCTTTATTAGGCCCGAAGAACCGGCAGCTGACAGCTGAGATGAACGGACCAAGATGATGATGCTACGTGACAACGATGAGGATGCATGAGCAACACATGATAATGATGATAATGTACAGATGAAGAGGATTGGTATACTAAATGCCCACACTAATTCCCCCCACGTGAAAGCGGCCAGCCTGGCAGCGGCAAGTCAAGGGGACAAAGAACGTCGCATGAAGGGCTTCATACGGGAGACATGGACGACCTCAGTAGTTCGATAAGGGCGATCAGCTGGGGCTACAAGTGGCGTCACACGATAACTCACTGGTGAAGTTTCTTCAAGAACTGTGTACGGCCCAATAAACCATGGCTGGAATTTGTCGCACAAACCAGGTGTGCGAATAGGCGTCAAAAGAAGCACTTAGTCTCCAGGTTGAAAGGATACAGCACGATGGGATTCATCATAAACCAGCTTTCTGTCTTGCTGTCGGGCTTCAGTGTTTATACGAGCACGTTGGCGGCTCTCTGCGAGCCGTAAAACGTATTCCTCTGAAGAGGATGGAGATGAATCCACATGGCAAGTAAAGAAAGAGACGTCCAGGAGAGAAGTAGGGGAGCGTCCATAAACTAGGTAAAATGGTGAGTAGCCGGTTGTCCGCTGAATAGCCGTATTGTAGGCGAAAGTGACGAATGGTAGGACTACATCCCAGTTCTTGTGGTCCGGTTGAATGTAGGCGGCGATCATGTCACAAAGAGTGCGGTGGAATCACTCAGTGAGGCCGTTAGTTTGGGGATGATAACTAGAGGCAGTCTTGTGAGTTGTGCCAGAAGCGCGAAAAAGTTCGTTCACTAGTTGTGAAAGGAAGGCCCTTCCACGGTCACTGAGCAATACACGTGGAGCACCATGACGCAGTATAATGGCTCGGAGGATGAAATCGGCAATTTCAGAAGCTGAACCGGTAGTGACGGATGCCGTCTCGGCGTAGCGCGTCAAATGGTCAACGGCTGTTACTATCCATCGGTTTCCAGCAGCACTGACTGGAAGGGGGCCATAAAGATCGATGCCTACAACTTCGAATGGAGTGGCTGGGCACGGAAGAGGCTGTAGTGTACCGGCTGGAGCAGATGTGGGTAGTTTTCTAGATTGACAGGTAGTGCAGGACCCAACGTACCGAGCTACACTAGTGGTAATACCTGGCCAATAAAACCGACTTCGAAGGCGATCGTAGGTTTTGTGATAACCAAGGTGACCTGCCGTCGGATGGTCATGAAGTTCTCTGAGGACTTCGGACCGAAGCGATCGGGGTAGAACGGGAACCCAGCGCTGACCGTCAGGATGGTAAATTTTGCGGTACAGCACCGAGTTGTCCAGCTTAAACTGCGAGAGTTGGCGACGGAGCCTCGCATTAGGTGGACGGGAACTGCCAGTGAGGTAGCCTATAATACGTCGACAGTAGGGGTCAGCCAGCTGTCGAGAAGAAAAATCGTGCGGGTCGTCCGAAGGCAGCTGGTCCATAGAGGCGAGAGAGGAAACCGCCGTAGACGTGGTCTCCGAGGGCGTGTTGTGCAAAGTGATTGCGGAAACGCTGAGGGGAGCCGCTGGTAGTGGGCAACGAGAGATAGCATCAGCGTCGCTATGCTTTCTGCCACACTTGTATACGATGTCAAAATCATACTCTTGTAAGCGTAGAATCCAGCGGCCGAGGCGTCCCGACAAGTTCTTGAGTGTCGAAAGCCAACATAAAGCATGGTGGTCGGTCACGATGGTGAAATGGTGGCCATGAAGATAGGGACGAAATTTCTGCACTGACCAAACGATGGCGAGGCACTCCTTCTCGGTGATCGTGTAGTTCCTCTGGGCTGCGGAGAGGACGCGGCTGGCGTACGCAACGACTCGCTCTCGCGAAGAGTTGTCGCGCTGGAGGAGCACGGCTCCTAAACCGTGGCCGCTAGCGTCTGTATGGAGGAAGGTCGGTGCACCATCGTGAAAGTGAGAAAGTACAGGATCGGTCGTGAGGGCACTCTTCAATTTGTCGAAAGCCGATTCACATTCCTGAGACCACTGAAAGGGCGTACCAGAAGCAAGTAGCTTATGTAGCGGTGCGGCTATGGAGGCAAAGTTCTGTATGAATCGCCGAAAGTATGAGGCGAGACCAAGGAAACTTCGCAAATCTTTCGGCTTGTCAGGGCGAGGGAAGCGAAGCACCGCAGCAGTTTTCTCAGGGTCTGGACGAATTCCGTCCTTGCTCACAACATGACCGAGGACCTTGATAGATCTGCTGGCGAAATGGCACTTCTTGGTGTTAATTTGAAGACCAGCGCCCGCAAGGCAAGTCAGGACCTCGTCCAAGCGTTGCAGATGTTGAGGAAACGTCGATGAAAATACAACAATGTCATCGAGGTAACATAGGCAAGTCTTCCATTTTAGGCCACGCAGTACGGTGTCAATCAAGCGCTCAAAAGTTGCGGGCGCATTGCATGGACCAAACGCCATAACATTGAATTCGTATAGGCCGTCCGGGGTTGCAAACGCAGTTTTTTCTTTGTCCTCTTCGTGCATGGGGATTTGCCAATAGCCGGAACGCAAGTCGAGGCTTGAAAAGAATTCAGCACCTTGTGAAGAATCGAGGGCGTCGTCGATACGTGGCATGGGGTATACGTCCTTCCTAGTGATCTTATTGAGTGCTCGGTAATCGACGCAAAATCGTACGGAACCGTCTTTTTTACGCACCAGAACCACTGGAGACGACCAAGGACTGGTTGAGGGTCGGATTATCTCCCGTTGCAGCATATCGTCTACGTTTTCCTCAATGATTTTTCGTTCGGCTAGGGAGACGCGGTACGGACGACGATGCACAATGGATGCTCCGTCGGTCTGAATACGATGTGCTGTAGCAGTTGTCCGACCCAGGCTGGATGAATGAACGTCAAAACAGTTTGCATACTTTTGCAAAAAATCAAGCAGCTGCTGCTTCTGCGAGTCTGTCAAGTCCTTGTTGATGGCTGCTGTAAAGGCCGAGGAAGCAGCATGATCTCCAGGATGGCCTTTAGAGGAGGCAGGGGTAAGAGGCACGACGCACACAGGCTCCAGATCGGCAACGCAGGCGACAGTAGTGCCCCGCGGCAGTAAAATTTTATCTGGTGTGGTGTTCGTAGCAGCGAGGACAGCTGATCCATTGTTGAAGCGAGCCACACCTGATGCGAGAGCTATGTCTTTATTAAGGCAACGGGGCGATGGAGTGACCAAAATGTCACCAGAGTCGATGTCGTTGGACAAAACTGTGACTAATTGATGTTCGTTCGGGGGTAACTCGATGTCTACAGCAGCGATGAGTCGAAGTGGCCTGTAGGTTTCGTCACTGAGCAAGTGGTCTGTGTCAGTAAGATGGACGACACGTTGTGCACAACAAATAGCCGCGGAAGCAGACGAAAGAAAGTCCCAGCCTAAAATGAGTTCGTGGGAGCACGGGAATAGCACAGCGAATTGTATGTGATGAAGAATGTCGTCGATTAGCACACGGGCAGTACAGAGAGCGGAAGGGCGAATCATTGTTCCCTGGGCTGTAACCAGTGTTGGTCCATCATAAGGCGTCGTCACTTTTCGAAGACGGGTACACAAATCAGCACGAAAATAGAAAACCCAGCCCCAGTGTCCACCAAAGCATCAACGTCCATGCCCTCAACTGAGACTGCAATCATATTGTAAGGGCGTGCTGGAGGAATTGGAGTACTGTGTAGGAATGCAGTTTGTCCTCCAAAAACTGCATTGCTCAGTTTTCCGGACGCCAATCAGAAGCGAGGGAAGCAGGCTGAAGAGGAGAAGAGGAGCGACGGTAGGGCGATGGTGAACGGCGTCTGGTTGATCGAAGACTACTGCGCAGTTCACCGGATGCTGGCGGAGATGGAGACCGACGCGGCGGTGACGAATAACGACGGCCCTGGTACAAGGCTACTGCGATATAGTCTCGTTCGCGTATGTCGTACCCTCGGCGCTCATCTTGCTGGCGCTTGCGGCAAAAGCGTGAAATGTGACCACGATAGCCGCAATAATAGCACGTAGGGCTAGTCGATCGATAAGGAGGTTGGTAGCTTGTGTTAGATGCACCGGGAGAGAGAGCAGTGAGAGGGACAGCTGATGGCTCAGGCGGTGGTGATGCAAAGCTCGTGGGAAAGCTTCTGGGAGGTGCGGCAGCAACCGACGCGTAAGTTCGTGGTGGCGACGTCGAGCTGACGGTGCCTTATGGTGCGGCGACGGCATGCGAGAACGATGGGAGAGTACGAGCGACAGTGGGCTGCAGGTGGGCCATATGGGTCATGGACGTAAGCTCCTCCCTGATGACATCCCGCAATGACGTTGAAGAAGGCTGAATGGTACATACTGAAGGTAGTGTGAATCCCATTGATTCTAATTCTTCGCGTATCATCACCCTTATCGTTTCTCGTAGGTTTGGATCAGTCGTAATACGGGCCGCGTCACTGTCCGGTTGTAGGCGCATCGACTCAAGTTCTTCGAGGCGCTGGCAGGTTGTCGCAACGTCAGCAACGGTAGCCGGATTCTGGATTGCAAGTGCATTGAATGCGATGGGTCTAATCCCCTTAAGAAGCTGGCGTACCTTGTCCGACTCTGTCATTGGGGTGTCAACCCGGCGGCAAAGTGAAAGGACATCCTCGATGTAGGATGTATACGACTCCCCGATGTGCTGTTTCCGAGTCGCAAGAGCTTTCTTTGCGAGAGCTGAACGAACAGCCGGTGTGCCAAAGACATGGCGAAGCTGATCTTTGAAGGCTGACCAGTCGGGGATGTCGATGTAGTGGTTGAGGAACCACGTCTTCGCGACACCCGTGAGGTAGAATGACACGTAAGCGAGTTTGTAGGTGTTATCCCACCAGTTAGCAGCGCCGACACGTTCGAAATCGTCCAGCCATTCCTCCACATCTTCCCCGCGCATACCAGCGAAGGGATGGGGCTCACGCTGGAGGCTGTTAATGACGTGAAAAGGCGCGGCACGCGGTGGCGGAGTGGGAACGGCTGCAGCACCGACCTCTTCTTGGTGCGACATATTTCCGGACACCTGGCCCAAGCGGCGACCTGAACGTAGCTCCAGAGGGTACAGTGGTCGAGAGGATGACGGGGGATCCAACAGCACCTCCACCACGTATGAAGTCTTGGTTTGGAAGACCTTTATTAGGCCCGAAGAACCGGCAGCTGACAGCTGAGATGAACGGACCAAGATGATGATGCTATGTGACAACGATGAGGATGTATGAGCAACACATGATAACGATGATAATGTACAGATGAAGAGGATTGGTATACTAAATGCCCACACTATATATATATATTTATATATATATATATATTGTAAACAAGAAGAAGTGCTCCGGCGCATAGGCAGCAACATCGAGCGTGCAGCAGTGACTCGAGCTCGTGAATTGCAGCTGGTGCATCGCTTTCCAGGCTTCAACTTTTCTGCTCAATAAATCTCCTTTATAATTGCTGGAGCTGTGCTGGGTACCGTCCCCTATACCTTCCCGTCACCACCCTGGAACTCCGTTCTCGACGACTACCTTCTGCTATGCCGGACTCCGATCAGAAAACGCTTCCATCTCTCCCGGCCGCCTGTCCAGGCAGTGTTCCTCAGCGGGAGCCTCCAATCTTCAGCGGAACAGATGACAATGACGTTGAAGATTGGCTCTCGACTTTTGAATGGGTGAGCGTTTAAACAGATAGACGGACGCAAAAAAGTTGACACGCGTGTCGTTCTACCCCGCGGGTGTAGCCAGCCTTTGGCTTAGAAACCATGAGACAGACGCCCGAACGTGGCCGCAATTTAAAACGTCGATTGTAGCAGTTTTCGATTGACCTGCCGTCCGAAAACTTCGTGCCGAGCAGCGTTTGCGCACACGCGCACAAGAAACGGGGGAAAGCTTCACTAGCTACATAGAAGACGTCGTCGATTCTTGCAGACGCGTGAACGCCGCAATGACGGAAGCTGAAAAATGTAAGCAAATCCTCAAAGGGTTTGACGAAGACGCTTTTCAAATGCTCTTGGCAAAAATCCCGACCACGGTTAACAACGTAATTAGCCTGTGCCAAAGCTACGATGAATTGCCGAAGCAGCGAGCTCAGACAAGACGTCCCCCAGCGCACGATTTTGCATCACTGTCTAGTGTGATCAATGGTCATGACCAAGCGTCACTAATAGCCGAAATAAAAGCATTTGACCACGAAGAAGTCGCACGACAGCTTTCCTTGATACCCTTCACACCAGAACCTACCACAACTTTACAGTAGTCTCTTCGTGGCATCAATCAAGGAGAGGTCGCCGAGGTCTTACCAGCTGCTCACGAGCATAATATTGTGGCTGCTTCCTCACCTACGCCACGGCTGCAGCTATGCCACCTCGCAAGGCGCCTGCGCCTCCGTTCCAGCCTCGCGCGAGCTATCCCCCACCTCCAGTTCACTGGACCAGCACTAACACCGCCAACCCGTGGCGCACCCTCGACAATCGCCTGATATGTTACGCATGTCGATACCTCGGACACGTCGCAAGGTATTGCCGCCGCCGGACGCATATCACCGATGAAAACTGCCGTGAGCCTTTCTTCCCGCTTGACTCCAACGTGCAGTACGGTTCCTCCATTCCAATGTCAGCCCGCTACCAGGACGACCACCGCACTCGGTCGGTACGTCTTCGCTTGCCCTCTCCGCGCCGCCACTCGCCTTTTCCTATGCGTCGACGACCCGTGCATCACGAGGAGGAAAACTAAACGACGCAGTTCCTGAGGCAAGAACTGTGCAAGTTTCGGTTGGCCCAAGTCCTCATTTGTCACCTACCAATGTTATTGATTTGTTCGTCGAAAATGTCTCTACTGTCCCTCTTGTAGATACCGGTGCAGCTGTTTCTGTTATCGATGCTGGATTTTGCTGCTTAATTCGTAAGGTTACGACGCCTTTCACCGGATTATCGCTTCGCACAGCCAGTCCTCAATCTGTTCGACCAATCGCAGTATGTACAGCCCACGTGACAATTCAGGACGTTCTGTATACGATAGAGTTCATGGTTCTTTCATCGTGCTCCCATACTATTATCTTGGGATGGCATTTTTTGCTGCGTCATAACGCCATAGTCGACTGTGCTAGGGCTGAGGTTGAATTTTGCTCACTGGATGACCGAGCGGCCGTCGACACCGTCTGCCGCTAAACTTGTCGTTAACGACACCTACATCCCTCCATGCTCTTTTGCGTTCGCACCAGTTTCATGCAGCGCAATATCCAACGGCACGGTATTCTTCACAGCATCTTCAATATTCGTCGCCCGAAGAGCTCTCCCCCTGCCTTTTGCTGCCGTCGACCTTGTAGAAGGCTCAACCACAACGCCAATTTATAATCATGAGTCGTCCCTTTTATCCCTACTTTGTCACGAGTGTCTTGGCCACGTCGAGACAATCAGTTCTACCAGAATTATATCCGTTTCCGATGAGGTGCCTTCTACTTCCGTCTGTGAACTGGCTGTTGTCTCAGCGGCTGACTCAACTTCGGCAAACATATTTCAACCATTCATGCCTGAAGATTTGACATCTTCGCAGCGTTCACAAGTCCTCACCATCCTTGAGTGCTACCGCCATTCTTTTGAAGTTGCACAAACATCTCTCGGCCGTGCCTTAGCAGTAGAACACCACATGGACACTGGGTCCCACTCACCACTGCGACAACGAGCAAATCGCGTGTCCGCTACAGAACGCCGCGTCATTGCTGACCAAGTAGAAGACATGCTTCGCAGAGGCGTTATTCGACATTCACAGAGCCTATGGGCGTCTCCGGTGGTCCTCGTCAAAAATAAAGACGTTTCTATTCGTTTCTGTGTCAATTTCCGGCGATTGAACAAGATCGCGCTGAAGGATGTCTATCCACTACCGTGCATCGACGATGCTTTGGACAGTTTACAGGGTGCCGCGTTCTTTTCCTCGTTTGATATGCGGTCAGGATACTGGCAGGTGCCGATGGGGGAGGCCAATCACCCCAAAAATGCTTTTGTCACGCCAGACGGCTTATATGAATTCACTGTCATGCCCTTCGGACTTTGCAATGCACCTGCAACGTTCGAACGAATGATGGACAACATTCTTCATGGACTAAAATGGAAGATATGCGTGTGTTTCCTCGATGATATCGTGGTCTTCGCCCCTAACTTCGACACACACTTACGTCGCTTTCAGCACGTCCTTACTTACTTGACTAACGTCAGTTTGCAATTAAACCTTAAAGAATGTCGATTTTCCATGCGTCAACTGAATATTTTGGGCCACGTTGTATCCAAAGAAGGCATCCTCCCGGATCCCGAAAAAATGCGAGCTGTTACGGCGTTTCTTAAGCCTTCCACCATCGAAAAACTTCGAAGTTTAATCGGCTTGTATTCGTATCTCCGCCGATTCATCCGAGGCTTCGCGTCTGTTATATTACCTCTCACGCAACTCCTCAGCAATTGTAAAAACCTCTTATTGTTGTTCCGTGCCTGTGACGAGGCTTTCAGCACCTTGCGACGGCTTCTCATGACACCAACCATTCTACGCCATTTCGATTCTGAAGCTCCAACTGTAATCCACACCGACGCCATTGGTGTAGGCCTGGGTGCTGTCCCCGCACAACGTAAACCGGAGCATCAGGAATACGTCGTGGCATAGCTAGTCGCACACTTACCAAGGCTGAGAGCAACTACAGCGTCAAAGAAAAGGAGTGCTTGACCATTGTGTTGGCCCTTGGAAAATTTCACCCTTATCTCTATGGTCGTTCTTTTGACGCCGTGACCGACCACCACGCGCTGTGCTGGCTTTCGACGTTAAAAGACTCATCTGGCCACCTCGCTCACTGGGCGTTGAAAATTCAAGATTATGACATACGCGTGGTTTATCGGTCAGGACGGAAGCATGCCGACGCCGACGCCCTTTCCCGTTCCTCCCTTTCCCAGAATGCTACAGCTGACTCCGCTTGTGAATCCACATTGACATCTCTTGACTTTGACACCATTGCTGTTGGACAACGCAATGACCCGTGGACTGCGTATCTTCTCAATCATCTCTCCGACAATTCTGAACTTCAAAATACGCGAACGCTCCGGCACCAAGTTCCACACTTCTAGATACGTGACACGCTTCTCTGTCGACGTAACTACGCACCAGAGGGACGCAAGTGGCTGCTCGTCGTTCCGCGAACCCTGAGGTCGCAGATTTGTTTCTCTTTCCACGCTGACCAACAATGTGGCCACGCAGGAGTCTTCAAGACCTACGAAAGGCTTCGACATCGTTACTACTGGAGTGGTATGTACACCTTCATCCACAACTTCGTCGACTCTTGTGCCGAATGTCACTGCCGAAGATCTCCACCACATGCCTCCGGCGGTGAACTGCAGCCTCTACCATGCCCTTTCCGACCCTTCAAACGGGTCAGACTAGATATTTATGGGCCACTTCCATTGACTCCGACTGACAACAGGTGGATAATAGTTGCTATCGACCACCTAACGTGCTATGCTGAGACCGCTGCTTTTCAAACGGCTACAGCACAGGAGGCTGCCACTTTCCTACTGCGTCATTTTGTGTTTCGTCATGAAGGCCCTCAAGAACTCCTAAGTGATCGTGGCCACGCCATCTTGTCCGAGGTGATTGAACAATTGCTCGCTGAGTGTGCTATTGTACATCGCGCATGTACCACTTACCACCCTCAAATCAATGGGGCTACCGAGCGCTTTAATCGTACTCCCGGCGACGTGCTATCTATGTATGTGACGCCTCATCACTCTAATTGCAACTTAGTTCTCCAGTTCATTACATACGCCTATAATACGGCAATGCAAGCGACAACAGGTTTCTGCCCTTTTTACCTCCTCGACGGCCGTCACCCCTCCCACACCATTGACACCATTATGCCCTATCAACCGGACGCGTCCTAGTGCCTACCGATCTTGGACGCCGCCAGACACGCAGAAGAATGTCGCCAGTTAGCTCGTCGCTTTACCTCCGATGACCAAAAACAGCAAAAAGCAATTCATGATGCCTAGACCTCAACTCCCGTTTTTCTTCAGGGTGCTCTTGTGTGGCTGTAAGTGCCGCATTGCACACCTGGGCACTCTTTCAAACTCCTGCCAAAGTACGATGGACCATAACGTATTCTCGAACAAACTTCTACAGTAAATTACCTCATTGAGCCTCTTACGTCACCGTCAGACTTGTGACGTCGCAACCGCGAAGTTTTACACGTCCAGAGGCACAAGAAGTACCATGGTTTTACGCCGCTGCTCAAGACTGAGTCGCGCCAGGGTGGCTGAATTTTTTTTCCCGTGGGGCCATTGTAAAGAAGAGGAAGTACTCCGGCGCAGAGGAAGTAGCATCAAGCGTGCAGCAGCGGCTCGAGCTCGTCAATTGCGGCTGGTGCATCGCCTCCCAAGCATTAACCTTTCTGCTCGATAAATCTCCTTTATAATATATATATACATATATATATATATATATATATATATATATATATATATATATGTGTGTGTGTGTGTGTGTGTGTGCACTACAATTCGCAAAATGAAATCAAGATAAAAATGCTAATAACCTGCCTAAGCCCGTCTCACGCAGTATAACGAGGTTCTTTGTAAAGACTGCAGAATGTGGGGCCTTTCAGGAACCTGAGCTACTCACGAATAAATAGTGCTCACGCGTAATATTTACAGCTTGAGTCATTATTTCAAGGTCACATTCTTCACAAAGATCGACGACACATACCCTCCAAACTAGTACATTCACATTTTTTCACTTGTTTAGTCGACAGGTAATCACCCTAGTAGTTATGAGGTCGCTTTTTCAGACAGTGGTCTATCTTGCAGGCCGCTACGCAGCACAGAAACCGATTGTTTAAAGCATGTCATTGGTTTCCTGGATCTTTTTTGCCTGACAAGAATGCCCCTGGAGCTCTACAAGCATGGTGTTGGTATCCCACACCACAAGAGGAACAGTGTCGCACAGTAAAGTATATAAAGCAATACAGTGCACGTTGCGAAAAAAGTATAAAGCTGTATAGTGTCACCACTGGGAAATATGAAAATATAAAAAAGAGAAATCAGAATATTAGCAAACTGAGCGTTTGTTGACTAATCAATGTTCCTTTACTGCAGGAATAGGGAGTGATCATGAATTGAATTCAAAGAGTACATACCTAACACTTGCAACTTATCGAGGGACGCTTTCTTGAAATAGGGATTAGGTGCACACTTGAAGCTTCGCTCATTGTGTGAACGTCATTTCTCTTCACTCGCACGGCTAGAAGTTACGTCTGGGTGCTCTCGTGGTCGTCCCGTTAACTTGGCGTGAACCCAAATTAGTATTGGAAATAATATGGTATGACAAGGAAGAAGAAGAACGTGTTTAATGAAAAGAAAGAGGAGAGGTCGGCCTTGAGAGCGGGATTTTGGCCTGATACTCCTTACGTCAGAAAGAGGAAAAGGGAAACAAAGAGGAGGATATGATTAGGGCTGAATGCGGTATAGCACAATGAGTCGCTGCACGCAATGTCTCGTTTGGTGTAGTGCGCGCACAAAAATCTCTACATTACCAGATTTTCTAAAGAAGGGAATCTAAACCTGTCTTGCTGAAAAATTTGAGCAGGCCCTTTAAACTGCGTTGGGTATGATCTACACATTCCCAAGCACCCAAAAGTTTCTCTTCCGGAAACAGGTCGCCAGTCTAGGTCATCTCTGACGCACTTACGAGATTGTCCTTGACCTGCGTATAAAGGGCACAAACACGGGATGTGATTAATAGTTTCTGACGTGTTGCACAAGCTTCAGTTAGGATTTTATTTTTCTCAAATCACGCATAAGTATCGTCGCGTGTATGCAACACCCAGAAGCAGTCTATATAGTAGCGTTCCTTGGTCTCTCCTCAGTTGGATCGGAAGGCGAAAAACACGCTAAGAGTGAAGCCTGTAAACATGGTATGACAATTTTGATGTGCTGGTCAATACAAGAATAATGTCACAATCCTGTCGCGTATATTGTCAAACGCTTTCTATATAGGGATGGCACATACCCGCGGGCGGGTATGTGCCATCTTTATATGGCACATACCCTGTGGCCGAATACCTGTGGCACATACCCACGGGCAGGTATGTGCCAGAGGTATTCGGGTGTATGCCGCAGGTGATTGAAACTTCGCATCTGCCAGAAAACAACGTGGACATACATGCGAAGTATTAATATCAGGGTCCCAGCAGAATTGAACCCAACAATTCTGCGTGGCAATAAAAAATGCTACCGCAAACCCTCTCCAATCTTCGGAACTGCTTTTCAAATTCACTGTATTGTTCGTGAAACGTCAGTTGTGGTTGCAGTAGTGGCTATCTGATTTCACGCCCCGCCGCGGTGGTCTAGTGGCTAAGGTACTCGGCTGCTGACCCGCAGGTCGCGGGTTCGAATCCTGGCTG
The DNA here is from genome assembly GCF_043290135.1 of Rhipicephalus microplus. NCBI lineage: Eukaryota > Metazoa > Arthropoda > Arachnida > Ixodida > Ixodidae > Rhipicephalus > Rhipicephalus microplus. The sequence goes on from NC_134701.1 coordinate 116,399,504, forward strand.
CGGCGGCTGCATTTCCGATGGAGGCAGAAATGTTGTAGGCCCGTGTGCTCAGATTTCGGTGCACGTTAAAGAACCCCAGGTGGTCGAAATTTCCGGAGCCCTCCACTACGGCGTCTCTCATAATCATATGGTGGTTTTGGGACGTTAAACCCCACTTATCAAATCAATATCTGATTTCATAAAGCTTTATTATATACGCGTTTATTATCACCGTCAGGTCTGGTTAACGTCGAGTCAACTTGGTTGCCATGCGCTGCAGTTGTTTTATGGAGCAGTGAACCAGGTATACCACATTGGCGAGCACCAGCACTTCATATCAGCTTATCGCTTATCGCGTTGTGGGTACTCATGTTCCTGATGGTATTGTTACGCAAGTGAAAACTGGTTATATACGCCTCAGAAGTTCAATATATGTATGTGCTTTCGGCCTTTGTACATATATTGTTACGGGAGAATAACTTTACTTTATAAAACGAGGAATAAACTCGGTGGTGGACAAGATGGCGCCCAGTTGGCTCACAGATCTGACAACATCGTCCTCCTCTTTGTCTTCTTCGTCGTTCTCATCCTACCGTTACATGATTTCCCCGGCGGCTGGAGCACCGACCCGGTGCTAATCAGGAGGCACTGGAGTAATACGGTTTGAGTCGCGTAACATGCACTACGTCAGTGTGAGGGTGAAGGATGGCGGGGTCCGTAGGGGTGATTTCGTATGTGACGTCAGTTACTTGGCGTAAGATACGGTAGGGACCTGAATAGCGTGGGAGTAACTTCTCCGAAAGTCCAACGCGGCGCGAGGGGAACCATAACAGAACGAGATCTCCGGGTGTGAAGTGGACGTCACGATGGCGGGCGTCGTATACGCTCTTCTGATTGTCCTGGGAGTCCAGTAAGCGTCGTCGAGCAACTTGGCGTGCCGCTTGGGCCTTCATTATTGCATCACGAGCGTACTGAGACTTGTCATTTAGTCCGGCCGGCAGGAGGGTGTCGAAAGGTAGCGCAGGGTCACGGCCGAACAACAGAAAAAAAAGGAGAGAACCCAGCGGTGTCGTGTCTGGAAGAATTGTACGCGAATGTTACAAACGGTAACGTAGTGTCCCAGTCGCGGTGATCGGCGGAGACATACATGGAGAGCATGTCCGTGAGAGTGCGATTGAGGCGCTCCGTTAGACCATTTGTTTGTGGATGGTAAGCAGTCGAGAGCTTGTGTTTAGTGGCGCAGGAGCGGAGGAGGTCATCAACCACTTTGGAAAGGAAGTAGCTGCCTCGGTCGGTAAGGAGTTGTCGAGGGGCGCCATGATGTAAGATGACGTCCTCCAGAAGGAAATCGGCCACGTCAGTTGCACAGCTGGTTGGAAGGGCCCGTGTGATCGCGTATCGGGTAGCATAATCGGTTGCTACTGCAATCCACCGATTACCCGCAGCTGACGTAGGAAAAGGGCCAAGCAGGTCCACGCCAACACGGTAGAATGGGTCTTGTGGGATGTGCAGTGGCTGAAGACGTCCGGCCGGAGGGGCATTTGGTTTTTTCCGTCGTTGACAAGGGTCGCAGGCTGCAATATAACGGCAGACGTCGCGGTACATGCCAGGCCAGAAGAAGCGCCGGCGAACTCTGTCGTAGGTCCGTGACACGCCGAGGTGACCCGCTGTAGGTGCATCATGAAGCTGGGCGAGAACAGTGTGACGCAATTGAATGGGAACGACGAGTAGTCTTTCGGGGCCGTCAGGACGCATATTGCAACGGTACAATACACCATCATGTATTTCAAACATTCGAAGGGAAGGGTCGGGCCTCGCCGATGTGAGCCTTCGGATAATACCGTCCAAGAAAGTATCTCGTCGCTGCTCGATTCCAATGTCATGAAACGCGGATAGAGAGAAAACGTCGATAGGAAGGGTTGTTTTAGAGGAGTCGCCGTCTGGAGGGTCGACAGGATACCGGGACAAGCAGTCCGCATCTTGATGCAGGCGGCCGGTTTTATACAGGACTGAGTAATCAAATTCTTGAAGGCGCAGCGCCCAACGGCCAAGACGGCCTGAAGGGTCTTTAAGGGACGAAAGCCAGCACAAGGCGTGGTGATCTGTGATTACTGTGAATGGCCGGCCGTACAAATAGGGACGAAATTTACCGACTGCCCAAACAAGTGCCAAACATTCCCGTTCGGTTATTGAATATTTTCTTTCAGCAGGCGAAAGAAGGCGGCTGGCATAAGCAACAACACGGTCTCGTCCTTGTTGTTTCTGGGCGAGGACTGCACCGATGCCATAGCCACTTGCGTCTGTACGAACTTCTGTTGGAGATGAAATATCAAAGTGGGCGAGGATAGGCGGAGACGTAAGCAGACACACTAGATTTTGAAACGCATCTGCTTGCTCAGGGCCCCAGATGAAGCCAGCGTCTTTTTTGAGAAGTTGAGTGAGAGGGCGTGCTACGTCGGCGAAGTTTTTAACAAAGCGGCGGAAGTAAGAACAGAGGCCAACGAAACTGCGAACGTCTTTGGTACAGGTTGGTACAGGGAAATCTCTTACTGCGCGTATTTTATCTTGATCAGGGCGAACCCCCACGGAATCAACGAGGTGTCCGAGGACAGAAATTTCACGACGGCCGAAGTGGCACTTTGCCGAATTGAGTTGCAGGCCCGCCTTACGAAAGACAGATAAGATTTTCGATAGCCTTTCAAGGTGCGTCGCAAAAGAAGGCGAAAAAACGATAACGTCGTCCAGGTAGCACAGGCAGATGGACCACTTGAAGCCGTGCAACAGAGCGTCCATCATACGTTCGAATGTGGCGGGCGCATTACATAAACCGAATGGCATCACTTTAAACTCGTAAAGGCCGTCGGGAGTGATAAACGCCGTCTTCTCACGGTCCATGTCATCAACGGCAATCTGCCAGTACCCAGAGCGGAGGTCAATGGAGGAAAAATATTTTGCGCCGTGAAGGCAATCCAGGGCATCGTCTATGCGTGGTAAAGGGTAGACGTCCTTCTTCGTTATTTTGTTTAAATGGCGATAATCGACGCAAAATCTCCAGCTGTTGTCCTTCTTCTTTACAAGTACAACAGGGGACGCCCAGGGACTGCATGAAGGCTCGATGATATTCCGAGAAAGCATTTTGTCGACCTCCTGTTGGATGATGCGCCGCTCTGCATGGGAAACACGGTAGGGTCTCCGATGGATTGGACTCGTATCGCCTGTATCAATCCGGTGCTTAACAACGGACGTCTGGCCGAGTGGGCGGTCGCCAAGGTCGAAGATGTCCCAAAAAGATGCAAGCAGGGAACGCAGGTCGTTAGCTTGTTCTTTCGGCAAGTCGGGGGCAATCATCTTGGTTAACACACTTTGGTCTGATGGAGGAGTAGACGAAGTTTTTTCGGCACTCGGGATGCTGTCATAACTTAGAGTGCAAATATGGCACTCTGCCGCCGGCACGATCTCGGCTAGAGATATACCACGAGGGAGGACTTGTGTACATAGTGAAAAATTCACTAAGGGTAGGCAGGATGCATTGGCCGTAATAGTGATGACGGTGTGAGGAAACGCAACGTTGTGCGAAAGCAGGACGTCAACATTGGGGGACACAATATAAACACCGTCTGGGACAGGTGGAACAGGGGAGACGCCTATGTAAGCTACTGTTCGTTGAGGGAGACGCAGGTGTTCTGTAGAACAAAGCCGACTTGGAGGGCAACTTGGAGGATCAACAACATTAGGTAGAGCGAGTTGCACTATACCGGCAGAGCAGTCTATCAAGGCCGAATGTTCAGACAAAAAGTCTTGGCCCAAAATTATGTCATTAGGGCAGTGTTCTAAAACATAAAACAGAACTGATGTGTGGTGTCCGGCGACGCTGACGCGAGCTGAGCACACACCAATTACGGCGACTTTTCCACCATCGGCCGTTCGGACCACAGGAGTTGGGCCAGGAGTAAGGACTTTCTTCAGCCGTGCTCTAAGGTCAGCGTTCATGATAGACACGTGTGCGCCAGTGTCAATGAGGGCTGTAGTAGGTACACCGTCGACGTCAACATTGATAAGGTTCTGATGTGCGGGCAAGGTCAGTAGAGGATTTTGGGATCGGGTCGGTATTGCAGCATCACCTCCAAGAGCTGCTCCCGTCAGTTTTCCGGAGGTGAACGCCGGAACGAGCTTGGGGACGGCGATCGGCGAGATGGGGGCGAGCGGGAGAAACGGCGTTGTGGCGAAGGGGAGCGGCTGGATCGGGGGCGCGAGGAATTCTCAGGCGTTAGCGGCTCTGTTTTCGGTGATGAGCGTGAATTCCAGACAGGTGGGCGATGGGGCGGAGGGTGAGGCCACGGAGCAGAGCTGGACCAAGCACGGCAGTGACGCGAAATGTGGCCTATACGACCGCAATTGAAGCATATCGGCCGGTCGTCTGGGGTGCGCCATACCGCCGGGTCGCGATAATGTGGGCTGGCAGAAAAACGTCGGTTGGGCGGGACAGTCACGGGTGGATTTGGTGTGGCGTAGTCTGGACGATGAATGGAGCAGACGTTTAAGCCGGCGTTGGCCAGTTCTTGCCTCACGACGGTCTGTATGAGAGAGACGGTGGCGTGATAGCTTTCGGAGTTGGGGGAGGCTGACACGAGTGGAGCTGCGGCTTCTATTTCCCGACGGACAATACGGACAACGTCACCGGGACTTTCCGTAGAAGGCAGGCGAGGGTCTTCGCATGTGGACGTTGCAGCCGTGTTTGGAAGCCGGGCAAACTGGTGGAGAACACGGCGGCTCTTCGCTTCTTCAAAGCGCCGGCATTCAGAAATAATGTCGTGGACCGTAGATGAATTCTTGAACACAAGAAGGTGAAAGGCGTCATCTGCTATGCCCTTAATAATATGGCCAACCTTATCGGCTTCGGACATCTGCGAGTCTACCTTGCGGCACAAAGCGAGCACGTCCTGAATGTACGTGAGGTATGATTCGGTGCACGTCTGAACTCGACGTGCGAGCTCGTTTTGGGCGGCGCGTTGACTTCCCACAGGCCTGCCAAATAGCTCCCGGAGCTTTTGCTTGCATAACTCCCAGCTAGTCAGTTCTTCCTCGTGCGTCTCGTACCAGACCTTTGCGGTACCTCTGAGATAAAAAATCACGTTGGCCAGCATGAGCGTTGGATCCCATCGCATACGTACACCCACTCGTTCGTATGACTTCAGCCAGACTTCTACGTCAATGCCATCAGTGCCAGAAAAGGTACCTGGATCTCTCGGGGGCTCCAAGATGAGGGTTGACGGTCCAGTTGGAGAAAGCACGGACGTAGTTGGAGAAGGCACGGTAGACGGGGAAGGGTCGGCATTGTTGACTGCAGTCGCCATGGGGGAGACCACTAGGCGCCCGCTACGAAGCTCCGTTTTGCGTGAAGTGAGTACCCCGCACCTCCACCAATGATGTTACGGGAGAATAACTTTACTTTATAAAACGAGGAATAAACTCGGTGGTGGACAAGATGGCGCCCAGTTGGCTCACAGATCTGACAACATCGTCCTCCTCTTTGTCTTCTTCGTCGTTCTCATCCTACCGTTACAATATTTTGCGCAATATCATGACCTGTCTCCAAATAGAAAAAAAATACAACACTCTCATCTTCCCTTCGCATGATTTCCATAACGCCACCTCTTTACGTTCTATTGGTGGTGGTTGGGAGTGAGGGACGCACCAACATAATTTCTGCAGCCCCAGAAGACCCTACTGATTTCTCATCCTTCGATACTGAAAATAAAACTAACAGCTTTATTTTTTTAACGCACATGTCAGATAAATGATGCCCGTTGTTAAAATAGACAGAAATCTCCCATTTAGCCTATGTAGTAGGCCACTGGGTGGTACTATTTCTCCATCGTGAGTTTCCAAACTATAATAAACTGATGTTTTTTTCTTCCCCGCCTTCTCTCAAGCGTATAACGTTGCTTCATCTTCTTGCTGCGGCTCACACACTGATAGCCGGCAAGCTTCAATGCAGGCGCGTGTTCTTGCATATTTCAGGCCACAATGCACGGTCCCTCCTCTGCTCGTTGGAACACGGACCTCGTCGGTAGAACGTCGTAGGACAAATTGGTTTGTAAAAAAAACATGGCCATTGATATAGGAGAAAATATATTTATTCTGGCTGGCGTTTCTCATTGAATCTTATATATACAGCAGCTACCTAATGAAGTTAGCATTGTAGGGTGAGTGAAGACTACCTATATGCTGCGGGAGGTCTTGCCTCATTTGCATAATATTTCGTACACAGTGAAGCCGTATGAATTAGAGTCACTATATTTATTCTGAACAGCGAAAGTGTCTAATTTAGATAGAAGGCATGAAGGAAGGCGGGCAGGAAACAACAAGATTGCTGTCAACAGCACTGGTTCTTATCCTCGTGCCTTCATGTCTACTCTCTCTCTCTGTATATATATATATATATATATATATATATATATATATATATATATATATATATATATATATATATATATATATATATACTAGACCATGCATTAACCAGCTCAAAAACGTGTTTTTGTTAATAAAACTGGTCTGGTAATTCGTACGAAACTTGCTTTCTGTCTGTCTGTGTTCCTCTTTTGCTTTTTTTCTTTCATTCTTTCTTTCTTTTCATTATTTTGTCCATAGCAATGAAATCATGCTACCCATAAACGCTCGTTTTGAAAGCCGTAGAGTTACGACCCTCGCCTTCTGTTCGAGGGTATGCTATAATCAATCGACGCCATCAATCGACAAAGTTTAGCGAAGACAGGCAGACTAAGTTAAATTTTAAAAAGCACGCCATTCTTAAGAGCTGCGAATGCCACCCAATGCTTCCAGATGAAAAACAAGCAGATGTACACAAACGGAAGCATGCGTGGCAGAAATCTCGATGGTGTCCGTGGAAACGACTTTGTTTGCCCTTCATTCTTTCTTTTTTCCAAAGCAAGCATCACACCTCATGCTAAGCCCAAGCTGAAGATGGGGACCACTGCCACATCATTCCTGAAGCCAAGCCAAAATGAATGAAATGGTGAAAAGAGGCTACTATAAGAATATACTAAAACATAAACAGGAGCTCTCCCGTAAGAAAAACAAAATCGCCCAAAAGGCGGATTAGGGCTACATCAATAGCGTTTGCTTGCTTTCCGCAGCAAGTTCCGCCAAAGTTGGGTGACGGGTACTTCCTTGAGAAGGAACTTCCTGTAGACGATGACTTCGGTGAAAGTGTCATTTCCTGCCGAGACCCCCAACACTTGCTAACTTTGTTACGTTCATGCAAGTCGTGTTTGTTTCTAAGCTTTGCTTAAAGCCTCCCGGTATGCTAGCAGCACACACAGTGTCCCAAAATATCTTTTCATTCCAAGCACAAATTTACTATAAAAACAGAAACAAAAATTGAAATTTGTGATTTGTTTCAGTGTTCACGAAGTCAGATATTCAAGGGTACCCTTAAAGTGTGTTTGCACATGATACATCCTTCGTTTCCAGCTCTGTCATTTGGTGTTACTGGCTCACTTTCTAGTAGAAATTTATTTTGTGGCTTCTATATATAGGAAACTTTCTTCGCCCAGTGCAATCTGGCAACAATGTTCAACTACCAAAAAGTATTTCAATACCAGGCCTGATTAAGTGAATAAGTGATTAAGTGATTTGCACTGACTTCAAAAAAGAACATTCGTAATGAAATCAGGCTACTTTAAGTCAGAAATGGGTCCTGTTCAAAGTTTGAAGTTTGAAGTTGGAAGTTTGAAGTTTATTTTGCTTCCATTACAGAAACAAGGAGCAGGAGCAAAAGGCTACAAAGGCCTGACAAAGGGCTCCCACTCCTGTTGGCACTCAGCATCAGCGGTACATATGGCAATACAAAATTCATCACAGAAATTCATATGAAATTAAAGATCATATAAGCAGTATGTGTTTAACGTTGTGCAACTATTGGGTAAAGCCCTTACAGCTTAGTATCTACCACTTGCAATTTTTGAATAAATAAAATTGTGATGAAATTGTCAGCTGTCTAAACCTCCTCTCTCAAACTAATCATAGGGGATTTTAAGAGTATGTATGAATATAAAATGTTCAGAAGGCTCGATATTTAGAATATATATATATATATATATATATGTATATATATATATATATATATATATATATATCTTCATTGGTGATCAAAAAGTCTTAGAGTGATTTTCTAATATGTGGTGTTCTTGTCACCTTCATAAACAAAAGTTTACGGCTGGATAGCACCAAACAAAGATTTCGACAAGTATCTTGCTGCTTTTTATTTTAGCGCATGTGCTCCCTCCCAAAATAACCGTGCGAAATGAGATATATAGTTAAACCTTTCGAGAAGCAACTGTTTGAGTAACGATTACCATTCATGCGGTCGCTTCAGGAATTTGGCAAGTTTACGCGTCTGTTTATTGCTTCTGATATTAGTAAAGGCTGTTCCAAAATCTTATCGACGCAATGGCTGAGACTGTAGTGCATTGAAAAATTTTTCATTCTAACATAGGGTGCCACAAAGACTGAAAAACTATGGCACTCCCACAATAATTCAAATAACCAAGCAGTATATACAACTACCAACGTATATTTACAACTTCTGACACCTTGCCTCTAAAATGAATATATTCACGTTTAGACTATAGCATCGTGGGGGAGAATGGAAAAGCAAGTACATGGTAACAAAGCCTTTGAGGTACTTCCCACAAGAGACTACATGATTACTCTCTAAAATATGCACACAGTGCGCACCCATTGCTCCAGTGTGGACGGTAGGAGCTATTCTTAAGACTGATAATGTAAGTATTCTACTATCTCAGGCATCTTTTTTAAAAACGTAGTCAACAAGATAACTTCCTTTGTAGTGAGGTTGGCAAAGCTCCTATAGGCTGTTAATTGGTCCAACCTTAACACTGTGTTGTAAACGACTTGAAAATTTACCTGCAAATAGTTTCCAAAAGACCACTCGTATACGGCACTTACAAATTGCAAGGGGTGGTGGAGGCTATCATTTGCATTTCCTTTGAATAAACACAAGATTGTTCATAATGAACTAGAACATTTTGCAAAGTGCTGTCAAACTGGCCAATAAAATTTCTCAAGTACCACAAATATGTACTTGTTATTACCGATAATTGCTATAGGCGGATTTTAACAAGAAAAATAAAGCAAAATAGGAGCACGGTAGCCTCTTCTGGCAAAGCTACAATATCGGATTGGTTATTGCCACACGATCAGTGAGAAGGGCAACAAAGTTACCAATTTTTCGGGTGCTTTGCTGTCAGTGGGACCGACGCAACCTTCATTAAGCCAATGTTGACAACGTCTGTAGTCTCATTTCTTGGAAGTTGGAAATTCGTACTCACATTCCATGTAACAAAAGACATCGCCACTATCACACCGAAGCTCGTTTAAAATGTCAGCGTTATTGCTCTGCGATTAACCTTACCATGAATCCAAAGTAATGATGGTGCACGTGATGGTTGTAGGCAAGGTTGGATGTGCGATTTCTCGTTTTTATTCTTTTCAAGAATTGTGCATTTTATTACCTTTCGGCAGAGACACCTCACAGCAATAATTCATAGTTATACAAAATATTACGTCATACAAACATTGCATGGCTGTAAGCGGGTTACTTTATCATGACAGACCGAAAAGAAAAATTTGGCAAATACCACGTACCTTGAGAATCGATGTTATGCAAAGCATGCGGAGGGAAGGTTAATGTGTTGTAATTTTTTAATGAGCGAAACATTACGAAACAACGCTAAAGATTTGCTCAAATGTTTTAAGGACAGATATATGTTAGGCAGTCACTTGTTCACGGTTGCTTAACGATGGCAACAACAACATGTGCAAAAGCAACACGAAAAGTGGTTAGCTGATGTGTGGCGCTTTTGCCAGCGAGGATGCTGGTCTAGCACAAACCGCTATATATATAGGCTTCAGCAAATGACGTTTCACTACAGTTGTTGTTAACACGCAGTTAGAGAGGGCTGTATGATAGAGATATGTATGTGCTATTTATAACATTGCGTAGCCAACCCGGCAACTACAATTGACGTTTACGGAACAATTTTACGCTCTATTTGAAAAGCAGTTCCAACACTGATCATTTTACGCGACATTAACTTTTACATTACAAATATTAACGACGGTTCTTATGCTCAATACTCTAACTGCTTCATGGGTCATGGGTTGACATCTATGCTGGATTCTCCGACACGATGTGCTCCTTCTGGCCGGAACGAGCTTATTGACCATATACTCAGTAACGTTATGTCAGTTCAGGAGGCCGGTGTGGTCAATTTTGATCTAACAGATTATTACCCAACTTTTCTGTTAATAAAAACCCAAACTAATTGTAAAAATAAAATGGTCAAGGGGTGTCGTTTCGATTCTGCGAAATTCATTGATTGCGTATCCGGCTTTGACTGGGGTAAACCATCGCAAGAACGTTGTGTTAATAAAGCGTTTAGTACCTTGACTGAGAAACTAACAGGTATCATAAATTCGTGTACATCTGTAGCCACCATATCGAGGTGGTACTCGTCCCCTAGAAACACGTGGATTACCAGAGGACTGCTGCGTAGCATAAATAAAAAAGATAACCTTTACAAAAAAAAATCAGCCGTTCAACCTGTCCCTCAGGACCCGCTTTAAACTCTATTCACAAACTCTTACTGTCCGACTCAAAAAAGCCAAATGAACCTACTATCAAAATGAAGTTCTCGAAAATGGGAATGACAGTTAAAAAAATTGGAACGTAATTAAGGAATTCTTAGATCTTGATCAGCCAGATGCACCTGAGACCGAATTTTCGGATGGCACCAGCGTTCTAACTTGCCCTGTCTTTATCGCCAATTTTTTTAATGAATCATTTTTCAGCTACTCTGTATCGACTGTCACTAACTTGCCTTCGTTATCTCGCTTGCCTCACTTTTTTTTTTCTTAAAACCGACGTCACCTGCTGATGTTTTTTGCACTATAACAAGTTTGAAGACGACAGGATGTGGCCTCCATTCAATTTAGCCAGCTAAAATCTAACTTGTTGCTCGTGAGTTATCTTCTGTGCTCTCAGAGCTATTAACACCGCATTTATCTCAGGCATTTTTCCTACAATCCTCAAACAAGGAAAAGTAATACCTGTATTCAAAAACAGAGACCGAAAAGTTTTTTCTAATTATCGCCCAATAACAATCCTCCCATTCTTTAGTAAGGTAATTGAGAAGCTCATTGTGAATCACCTAATCGGCTACCTAACAACATTTAACCTTTTGTCACATAAGCAGTTTGGTTTTCGTGCTAAGTTTTCTACCGAATTAGCACTGATTTAACTAACAGATAGCACAAAACAGTCCATCGATAAGGGGCTCTGGGCAGGGCCATTATTTATAGATTTAACTAAAGCCTTCGACAATCTAAACCACTCTATTTTGTATGCTAAACTTAATTCCTTGGGAATTTGTGGGCCTATTTTAGCCCTTTTACAAAGCTACCTCGCTAACAGAACCCATGTTGTCAATTATGGCGGTGTTTTATACTCACCAATAATAACTAACCAGGGAGTTCCACAAGGCTCAATTCTGACACCTCTCATGTTTTTTATCTACATTAACGACTTACCATCATCACCCAACTCATCTGACTGCATACTTTATGCTGACAATACTACGATATTTTCTAGTGACACAGATCTTAACATTCTACTAGCAAAATTAAACACTGATGTCACGAAACTTGTTTCATGGTGCAAAAAACCTTATTAAAAATCAACCTTGTTAAAACAACTTTTATGTTATTTCACTCGTCCCAAAAAAGCGTTACGATTTCACCCGGAATATACATTGATAACTGCGTCATCACCCCATCAAAGTTCACTACTTTTTTAGGTGTCACATTAGACCCTCCACTCAAATATAACATTCACGTGAATTCTGTTATCAAAAGACTGCTTTTGGCATCCGCATACTCATTCGCACAAGGCATTGTTTTCAGCAACACAATTTAAAATCACTTTACCATGCTTTAATTAACAGTCACCTAACCTACTGCATTTCATCTTGGGCCAATACCTACGCCACACACCTAACATCTCTCATTCACCTTCAGAAAAGAGCAGTCCGAATTATCTCACATAGTTCCTATACAGCATCAGCAGCACCCCTCTTTGGCACTCTCGAAATTCTACCGTTCATTTCCACCTGTCAACTCAAACTTGGAACTTTATTATTCAGAAGTAGAGTCGGTGACATTCCCACTGACATACTTCCCCTTACACATCTCCACAATACTAATAACACACGGTTTTCTGAAAATAGTAATTTTCTGCTTCCAAAGGTAACCACTAACTACGGCAAAATGACAGCCTTGTTTTCGGCTATTTCTTTCTGGAACTCTCTACCATCAATCATTAAATCAAGCCCATCATTACATTGTTTCCGGCGGCATCTAAAACAGTTCTTACTAACAACATGCGACACCTGGATATATATCTATGTGTATATACATATGTGTTTAAATACTGTTATATGCATTTATGTGTACGTGAATAGGTTCTGTAATATTTAGTGATATGTATGTGTCATGTTATAGTCATTTATTCAAATTAGTCATCTCGTGTTTTATCACTTACATGTAAATATCTTGAACTACCATTGGTTTCAATAATAATTTTCATTACGTTCATTTTGTTTTATTCGCTTGCAGTTTTTTCCTTAGTTGCCAGTCTTTGTTCTATATTCTTATACATGAATTCACAGGCAGTCCCCCTGACAGTTTTTACTTTGGGACCTCCTTCTGTATTTTATCAACTTTTTACTTGCACTGTATTGTACTGAATAAAGCTTCCGAAATGTCAAAAAAAAAACTTTTGACATACCTCTGTGGTAGAGTACCTAATTGCAACGAAGAATGCTGGGGTGAGATTCCTGCTGGAAATATTTATTCTATGCACTCACATGGTCAATACTGCTGATGCCAGTGCTTAAGTTGTCGTTCTTCAGGGCAGATGTTGCTGGCGTTCATCGCGTTCCACAAAACACAAACTGAAACTGAACATCCGCACAACAAAAAAAAATCACAGCAGACCACAGAGTCAATCATGATAAGTGGGGTGAAGCTTCGAATAGTTTTATCCGCAAACTATGAATCGTCCACTGGCCGCGTCCGTTCATCCGAGCATCCATTTGTCTGTCTGTCTGTCTGTCTGTCTGTCTGTCCGTCCGTCCGGCCGTGCGTCCGCCTGTCCTTCGGTACATGCATCCGTTCGTCAACATGTCTGTATGCTTGTCTATCTGTCCACCTATCTAGTGAACACTACAAGTACCGCTGTCTCGCATCTCTTAAGCATATACAAGTACTGCAATCCAGCGTAGATTCCAAAGACTAAAACGAGAGGTGACTACTACATACAGAAGACACACAACCCACGCGTTTAGAAGCTTCATTCAGAACAACGGAAACGTATATGTAAGCAACCAGCTTTATATTTTGTGAACTATATAAGAGCACAATAGAAGATCGCCCATTTGGTTCATCTGTCCATCCGTCTGTCCGCGAATACGTGCATGCGTCCACCTGTTGATCCGTTGATGCGTCTGTTCGTCCATGTGTTTGTCCTTTATATCATTCAGTGACTTCAACGTAGGCGTTATGAACTTTGGGATCTATAGATTTGCCCACTTGTCATTCACTTCGTGGGGACGCAGTGATTTTTCTTGACTCTCTCGAAAGGAAATTACCAATATCTGTTCTCGCTACTCCTTCGTTCATATAAAATGTTAACCATGGTTAGTACATTGTACCTAACTGCAGTTGATCATAATACGACGTGATGGCTGTGTCGTAGGAGTATATATGTAGTGTTTACGAAATTGTACAGCCACCATTGCGTTTCAAATATGCCTTTTTGTACGCCTAACGTACAAAACGGTCTATTTGAAAAAAAATCACAGCATATCCACGGAGTGAATGATGATGAGTGCGGCGAAGCATCCGTCAGCCCGTCCGTGCTTTTGTTCGTTCGTTCTTGCTTCTGTCCGTCCGCGCGACCACTCGTGCGTCCATCCACGCGCCCGGCCGTCTGTCCATGCGTCCGTCCGTGAGCCCCTCCATCTGTCTCTCCATCCGTTCGTACTTCCACCCGTCCGTACATCCACGCGCCCGTCCATCTGTCCGCCCGTCTTCTAGTCAGTCTGTCCGTCCGTCCATGCGTCCATCCAGTGAGCACTCCAAGTACCACCATCTCACATCTCGCATCCCCAGCGGCACATACCCGCTCCTAGCATCCGTTCATCTGTTCGTCCGTTTGCTAGTCTGTCTCTCCCTCCGTCCATGTATGCGTCCGTACGTTCATCTAGTGAACACTCCAAGTACCGCCATCCCCCATCTCGTATCTTCTGTGGCTCATACCCGCTCTAAAGCTGGTATGCGCCACTGGTGGCACATACGACAACGGAGGATGAACAGACCCACGCCTTAAGGAGCTTGGTCCCTAGGACAGCTTTCAGACTTGGCGTAGCTCTGGGGTAGAATACTTGGTTGCCACGCAGAATGCTGAAGTCTGGAGTTCGATTCCTGCTCAGACCCTGACATTTTTTTTCTTTTTATATGTCGGTTGATGCAGCCGATGTCAGCATTTTTGAACGCTCCTGCATCAAAACTTCCCATGAGTGTTCTCGCAGCTCCCGAGGTGACACGAAGTATCGATCACTAGAGGCAAGTACACGCAAAACAGTAGCACATACCTACCCGCAGGTATGTGCCACTGACAATAATCGTGTCATGAGCAGTCAGCCGTATTTTTCAAACTATCTTAGTCCTCCACAGTAATTTTTGTTTACCCAAAGTTACAGGTGTGGATGTGAAAACAGCGGCTCCGCGTTCGAGAATGATTTTGGACAGTTTTTTGTGCATTTGAAAGCGTCTTTTGGTGCCAGTCGACGCATAAAAGCGCCTGGACTAAATCGATACCAAGTATTTCACTGTGGGTGAGCTTTTTGACCCTTTTTTGAGACTCTTCTGGTTGCCCATCTGCTCAGCTGAGCGGGCTAGGCTGAGGCTACGGTGGAGCGGCCGCCGGCTCTTTTCGGAAGGTTGTTTCAGCGCTCTACGCACGGAATGTCTGTGCAAGTCTATGTCAATGGGAAGGATATTACTCCCGATTATCTTCAAGATTCTGGATGTTCTGTGGCTACTACTAAACGTAAACGTCGTGGGACGCATACCCCCAGGACCGAGACATAAGGAAGCGTCTCCATGCACGGCGACACGTAGTCGCCTTAGCGCTCCCGGGCTGCGGTGAAGAAGCGTCTTATCGCTGCTTCTAGACTTACTCATCTTTTAAGAGATCACTATCGAGTCATCGTGAGACCTAGAATTGGCCTGGACATGAGAACTGTGAGTCAAATTAAGTTCGCGAAGGCCCTCGCAGTGGCTGCAGCACTCAGTGAGGAAGAAGTCACGGAAGACGTGGTATGCCAGAATATGATGCAGAACACTGCAGTTATAAGCACTACAGTGGAGAGGAACGCCCGAGCGTATTCCAAGATCATCGCCATTACTCTCAGTACCACCAGTTTTGATGTTAGTGCTTACCGAGCTGCCCCCGGTGACATCTCCAAAGGTCTCATCAGGGGTGTTCACGTGGACATCGGTCAAGAACAACTTTATTCACTTATTGTACACCCAAGGAACCCGACTGCACTCCAAGTGAAAAGAATCAAGAATTCCACCACGGTGATCATCCTCTTTGACGCACTAAAAGTCCCAAATTACGTAATATGTGGAAATAGTTTGGTTTGCTGCACCCTGTATCGTCGACAGACGGATGTCTGTTATGCCTGTGGAAAGCTAAGTCATCGAGCCGATGTTTGTCCCTATTCAGAAGAGGCGGTCTGTAGAGGGTGTGGTATGTCATCTCCTTCGGAGGATCACGTCTGCAGCCCAGAATGCAAGTTGCGTGGGGGTTCACATCTCACGGCAGACAAGACGTGTAAGCATCGTTTTCAAGTGCCCTACATAGTCCGTCGACGAAGACGAGAGCCACGGATGCAATATACATTGGAATTAGCAGAACAAGACGCCGACGACATGAACTTCGCATATGGTGGAGGAGACTTCCCTTCGCTACCAGCCGCTGCAGGCGGCAGCGCTACGACTGAACGCCCGAGCAGCAGCTGGCACCCCTCTGACGTAAGCCAACAGCTACAACCACCGCGAGGGCGATCCCATTCCAGAGGCAGAGCAAGGGGCCGTTCGAGATCCAGAGGACATTCTAGATCTAAGGGCCGTTCTAACTCACGGGTGCCTACCGTCCGCAATAGTGTGCAGCCAGGAAATCTGCACCAGACCTGGGCATCCGAGATCAAGGGCTCCCAACCACAGGTGAAGGGGGGTACCAATCCAGAGCAACACTCAGATGTATACGCGCCGACGCAAAGGGAAAATTCCAATCTCAGGGCCATTGTCGAGCAACTCATGGCTGAAACAGCCGAATTAAGGAAATCACAGCAGGTTTCGTCTCCGTCTCCTCCAAACACAGTTCCCTGTACAGAGGCCACATTGGATGCGAGTCACGATGAGGTACCCATGGACATCCAGCCAGGGGCGAAATCAACAAAAAGGACAGTGCTAGAACAACCGGCCAATAACGAAGACAGTGATTTCAAAAAACAGGTCAAGGATACCTTGAATGATATCAAAAATGCTCTCATGGCGGTGGTCGAGTCAATTGTGGTATTGGACAGCAGAGTCACAAAGATCAATGCTGCCAACCTTAAAGCTTTACAATCTTCCGAGACTACTTCACCCCAAATAAAACCTAAGGTCAGGATCCTGCAGAAAGTGGCAACCCGTAGCGTCTCTCGGGAGAGAGCTTTTTAGGGTCCCAACAATGGCGGGACACCTTAACAATTTCGTAGTTTTGCAGTGGAACTGCTTGGGCTTTCAATCAAAGAAGGCAGCTCTCAAGCAGTATAATAAATCTCAGCCAAGTCGACAGCATGTTATTATGCTACAGGAGACGCTTACGGAAACAATAAGCCTGCCAGGCTACACTCATCCCATCACGAAACTTCCAGATGGCCGCGGTATCTGCACATTTGTCTCCAAGAAGTACACTCACATTGAGCACAATCTGCACATGGCAAATAGCAAGATTGAACACTCTCTTTTAGAAAAATGTACCTGGCGGCAACCTTAAAAATAGCATTTTCATACTCCACATATATATCTCTCCAAAAAGCAGGCACCATCGCTTCACCTCAATGTTATCAAAAGCCGTTACGATCGCTAAGAAAGTGGACACACTCATAGTTATAGCGAGATATTTCAACGCACCTAATCAAGCTTGGGGCTACTCTCGCACCACTGCCCAGGGAGCCGAGCTCTGGCAAGCGGTATCGGATCAGCGGTATCGGAGGTATCATGATTAAACTTGAGAGAAAACTTTGGGAGCGACCTTGTATTCTGAGTACGACATTTCGAACTCAAGCAAAACCTCCTAAAGCTTTCAAATTCACAGATTGGGACCTCTCCCGTAAGATCAGAGCAGAGAGCGCAGAGTAGATTAATGACTTACCGAATATCGACAAGTGGCTGTCTCAGCTAGTCGAAGACGTCAAGTTGGCAACCAAAACGACAGAGACTGAACTTCCGGTCAATAAAATAGATAGGAGGCTTGCTCATCTTCTTGAGGCTAAAGGCATCTTCATAGCCAGGTGGAAAGCGCAGCATATGAATCGAAGAGTGCGAAAACGCATCGCAAGTCTTAACCAGGAAATAACGACTTACTGTCAGACGCTGGAAAAACAGCATTGGAAGGAGATTTGCAACACGATGGATGGTCAGATGAAAGTTACGGGAAAATGTAACCTCCTCAAACACCTGCTGCAGGAGACCAAATCTAAATCCAACCAGACGCGCTTGGTAGACCAAATACTGCACTCAGAAAGGAAGGTGAAATCGGATACGGAAATAACGGGGTGTCTGGCAGAGAGATGTCTCCCTTTGGACACAACCCGGCCTCCTTCTGGCTACGCGCAATACACGGGATTACCAGCCATCAAATTGGACAAGCCCTTTCAGGAATCAAAGGTGTGGACCATTCTAATTATACTTAATGGAAACTCCAGCCCGGGCCCGGATGGCATTGCAAACAAGACACTACGCAATTTAGACAATGACTGTCACCTACTTCACCAAAGAAATCTATCGTATTTGGGAGACGGAGACTTTCCCTGAGCATTGGAAAAGTGCGTCGGTTGTTCTGATACCAAAACCTGGCCGGAGTCCCTCTTTTAGCAACTTACGACGTCCTGTATTGGCAAGGTCGCCGAGCATGTCATCAGCGATCGAATATCAAAGTACATAGAGAAGACTAGCCTGTTCCCATACAAAATGGTAGGTTTTAAACCACACCTATCTACTCAGGACGTCATGAAAATGCTGAAGCATCACATCATAGATCAGGAGACGAAAGACGATAGAGCTATTCTTGGTATGGATCGTGAAATGGCATTTGACGATGTCTCGCACTCCCACATACTTGCCTCCATGTCTTCTCTCAACTTAGGAGCCAACTTTCACAAGTTCACCAGCTCATTCCTCAGGAATAGAAAAGCCACTATACAGCTTGGGGATCTCAAGTCTGAGCCCTACGATCTCGGTTCCTTCGGCACCCCGCAAGGCTCAGTCGTCTCCCCACTGCTGTTTAACATTACAATGTGCGGCCTTGCTGCCAAGCTCTCAAACCAACAAGGCATCAAGTTCGCCATCTACGTGGACGACATCACCATATGGAGTGTCGGTGGCTCGGAAGGCTCTGTGGAGAGCTCTCTTCAAGAGGCCGTAGACTGTGTTGAAGTATACATAAATGAAATGGGCCTCAAGCTCTCACCAGCAAAGTTCGAACTTCTCTTATATCGGCCCACGAGACGGGGACCCAAACCCAAAAACTGGCACCCCTGGCCGACATCCTTATTAGGCGGCACACGGCATCGAGGCAGCATATTCTATGGGGGTGGACTTCATACGCGTTCTGGGCATGATTATTGAGGCTAATGGACAGAACGGCCGCACGACCTACCGTCTGACATACAAGGCGGAAGGGGTCATCCGACTAATCTCATGCATTTCCAACAGTCATTTCATTTCATTTCAGTTTAATTTCAATTCCAACATGATAGATCAAAAAACTGTTTGGACCCATAGCCAAAGGCTAGAATAGGGTCCAATGATGCGATACAAGATGGCACAGTATCCAAACGATAGCACAAGGCAACAATAGCACATGTAGCAAAAATAATAGAACAAGGCATTGAACCAGGATACAACATGCTGAACATTAGTAAAGAAGTTTAGGCTTTGTACAGACCTTCTTTGAAGGTGCCCCTCTTGGGGTGGTCTTCTAGAGCACAACCTCCTCACACTGCTCCATGCATTCTTGATGAGCCACATAAGCTATGTCGCATCTATGCACAGGTTGAAACTCTATGAAAAAAATAAATTGAACATCCTCATAAGGAAAAGCATCAAGAAAGTTCTTGGCATTCCTATGTGAACGAGCACCGAGAACCTTATGAAACTTGGAGTCCACGACACGCTTGAAGAAGTTATTGAGGATCAACAAACGGCGCAGGTTGCCAAGCTTTTGATCACACCAGCGGGGAGAAAGATTCTGGTTGACACTGGAGTTAACCCTCTGACGCTCGAAGCGCAAAATACGCCACTCGATGATTATATACGCTCTCGCATCAAAGTATGCCCCCTTCGTCAAAATATGCATCCACAGTACAACGCGGGCAGGCGTGTCGCTCGACTCTCCTCTGTTTTAGCTCAAGCTCACAAACACTTGTCTGTTTCACGGTTTGTTGGTGCCGCCCAGTATGGTGTTTCCGCTCGCTTTGCAGTAGTATCCGTATATACTAATGGTCAGTATTTATCCTCGGCGTCGGTTCGAACCACTTCTTTTTACAAAGCAGAACAGATGGCCATTGCACTATCACTCCTTGATCCACAAAGGACTTATATTTACACGGAGTCTAAAATCCGCTGCTAGGGCTTTCGCTTCTAGTTCTGTGTGCAAGGAAGTTTTGAGAACTCTCGCTCACAAGGAACTCACCCATCGCACTATTATTTAGTTCCCTGCTCACCCTGGCTTGAGGGTCGGAGGCCTTCCCAATGTCAACGAGCTAGCACACTCCAAGGCATGAGGCTTCACTTACCGCGCCGGGACTTGTGCTTCTCAGACAGAGGAGTCAGCCCCAAGCCTTCATTTCAGGGACATTTTGACTACCTTCAACGAGATCACGAATGTTATCGATTAGGCCGTAGGCTCTTTCCATTGCCACACGAAAAGTTGTCTAGACCACAGACAATCTCTCTTCGCATACTTCAGCTGGGAACATACCCTAGCCTCGTAGCCTAATGCCAATACTTAGCTATTTCAGAACTTTGTCCGGTCTGCCAGAATCACAGTGATTTTAACCACATGCTCTGGAAGTGCTCCTCTTTATAAAGAAAAAATGAAGAATTTTTTGAAACTCCATTCATTTAATGCTCACGAGTCTGGTTCTCATACAACAACTCAAGGCTGTCCAGAAGGCCCACAATGCGGCGGTGAGGTTGGGCCTCCCCGTCCCAACGTGGAAGCGGCCCGCAATCCTACCCCTATAAACGGGGGTGGAATCGTACAGGACCCCAATCAAATTTTTTCACCCATCGATTCAAAGTTACAGCGTGATTACGAGAGAACGCAGACGTAGGCGGCAAGAAATACAGATAAATACATACGTAGATGCGAGAAGACCTTGCAGTACGCAATGAAGTGCTTTTCATTGAAATAACCATTCCCGAATCCTAAAGCTTCGCTTTTAAACGTTTCTGCGATAGCAGTATTCCGTCCCTAGTGCGTATTTCGATTTCTTAGACCATAAAATCTTTTTTCGAACATGCTACGCACCCACTACGTGTCTTTAATGAAATAGGCACTGTAGGGTATGTGCTTTTTGTAGAGAGTGACTGTATTCAAATCATAAAATCATTATCAAAATGGCATGTTCTGACGCCCCAACTCAATGTGAGTTGTACCAGGCAATTTTACTGCAATGTTTCATGCAGTAAGTTGTGAAATATGTACACAGCACTCAAGTGTTTGTATACAATAAAACTTACTTTTAGTGTGTTCTCAAGCAAAGGAAGTTACTTTGGCTTCAGATCCACAAGCATACGCGTGGCTGTCTTGTAGAAAACCCGCTTGTCCCACAAATGTTGTCTCGGGTTCGAATCCCAATAAGAATTAGAATCTTTTATGGGTTATATAATTTGCATATTTATTGGTTTTGTTGTGACGCACTAGATGATGATTTTTCGCTCACAACCATGGACGCTGACGCCCACACCGAACTTTCTGCGAAACGATCTCTTTAACGCCTTCACTTTATGAAGTGGACAGCGCAGCAGCTTCGCATTGTTATTCGATATATTTAAATGTGAAACATTTCTTTGCGTACTGCAGGCACTTCGAACATCTATCCACCTATCTAGCCGCCTACATGTGGGTGCTCTCATGATAACCTCCTTAACATGGAAGAAATCAAAAATAGTATGGTGGGTAAGATCGTCCAATAAATATATCTGAGTGGTCTCGACTTGTTCCGCCAAACATACCTCTGAGCGGTTATGTGCCACGGGTGATTGACAGTTCATATCTACCCAGGAACGGTGGGAAAAGACTTGGGTAATTTTAAGGCGTGAGTTGGCAGCGTTCTGCCGAAAAACACAAAGAATAAGTGAATTTCTGGGTCAAGCCTTCCTTGTTGACAGTCTTTCTTTCTAATTATCTGTGTTATGTAGAATTGAAACGAGCAGCTCTAGAGTTAGGCGTTGGCATCTTGCTGCCTTCGAGAATTAAAGTTTCCATTCTGCTGGCGGAATGAAATAATCTGCCCGAACTAGGACAAACCTACACGAACACGCCCGTGGGAGGCTCATCTCTGGTTGGCAAAAAAAAATTGGGAGAATTTTAACGGAGTTAATCATGAGGAGTGGGGCGAAGTATTCGTCCGTCCAATCGTTCTTGCTTCCGTGCGTTCATGCGTCCGTCTGTGTAACCATCCATCCGTCCATCGGCCAGTCCGTGCGTGCGTCTGTACGAGCGTCCGTCCCAGCATTCGTCCATGCATCCGCTTCTTCGTCCGTTCATGCGTCCATCCATGTGTCTGTCTGCGTGTCTGTTTGTCCATCTATTCAACATTCCACGTACCATCATCTCGCATCTTTTCATCATATATTACCCATATAGAAGGCACGCCATCCAGCGGACATTCCAAGGACTAAACGAGAGGTGGCACACGCAGCACACTTTCTTACGGCTTGTGCTTCGGGTCTACTTCCCACCTTTAACCACCTCGAGTTCATGGTATATACTAGTTCATTTTATACATTGCACTGTAGCCCAACCTTGCTAAACATTTCTAAAACCAAGGAGGTTACGCCCAGCGAGTATACCGTAGCAACTTTTTCCTGTCAGATAGTGTTCAATGTACATGCTAATGGCTGCGAATGGGAAATAAGAGACAGGAAAATTTAGCTTTTACTTTCTTACGGCTTGCGCATCGTATCTACCTCCCACCTTTAAGCACTTCGACTTTATGGTATATACTAGCTCATTGTATTCATGGCACTGCGGCTCAACACTCGCTAAACCTTTCTAAAACTAAAGAGGTTACACCCAGCGAGTATAACATAGCAATCCTTTCTTGTCAGATAGTGCTCAATGTGCATGCCAAGGGCTGCTAATGGGGAATGAGAGACAGGAGGATTCGGCTTTTAGTGAACGCACACGCCGCGAACATTTTATTGTTAAGCAAAGCACAGCAGAAATATCCCACCAGGACCACCTTGCAGGTCAAAATTTAACACTTGTTACACACTACGACTACGACCACGAGGGATGAACGGGTGCTGCTTTAAGAAGCTTCGCCCCTAAAAGACAACGGGACAGTCACGCTGACGTCGCTGCACTGTTCGAGTTTTGATTGAGGGCCTGCACAATGGTTTACGCAAGGGGCGTTTCTTTGAAAACCGCTTTAAATGGCTATAAGCGCTTCTGAAGCCACGCACATTCGTGTAGCCATTTTTATCAGAGCTGCTATCAGCCGCTGCGCACTGTCTTCATGCCGTGGCCAACATAGTGCGAGATCGGAGCAAACTCGTTTACCGAGAAGGTGAGTCCATCACGCGCAGAACTCCCGGATCATTGATTGATTGATATATGGGGTTTAAATTTACAAAACAACCTTATGATTATGAGAGACGCCGCAGTGGAGGGCTCCGGAAATTTCGAATACCTGGGGTTCTTTAACGTGCACCCAAATCTGGGCACACGGGCCTACAACATTTCCGCCTCCATCGCAAATGCAGCTGCCGCAACCCGCGACCTGCGCGTCAGCAGCCGAGTACCTTAGCCACCAGGCCACCACAGCAGGGCAGAACCCGTGGATCAGTTTTTCCATAAAAGGCTGTTTTAGAATAAATAATCACTTGTGTACCGCAGCAAAGAAGCCGGTAGCGACGTTTTTGTGAAGCATTGCGTATATGAGCAGTCCCAAATAGAACGCAAGGGGCTGCTTTTACTTTTCTTGTTCTTCTTATCTGCTAGCGTAAACAATTTTTTTATGTACAGCCCTCAGCACTTTTACCTAGAATGCTCCGACGCGTTGCTTCGGCTCATTTGAATTGATGTCAGTGCCACCAGGCGTTTAAAATGATATGCTTGCTGCAGTAAACACATAGATCGAGCGCACCTCGGTTCACTAGTAAATTTTCTGCTTCCAGGCTGCCTGACAGGTGAATTCAATGCACTCACTTGGCATCCAGTTTTCGCCACGTTTCACTCGTGGCTTCATTAAGGCGCGCACCCATAGCGTTTGTAGTCGTACATTTATCTCGACAATGTACCATTACGCATCTTCCGAGTGATTTTGCAGCCGCTGATCAAAACAAATCACATGCATAAAAAGTACAGTGAACGCACGTTATTTGGGGTTCGTAAAAGTTACACGATTAATCTGAAAGGCGGTGGTGTTGTTCATGTTCGTGTTCATTGATTCTCAAACAGTGTGATTTAAAATGTTCAAGCCAATCAAAATGTGTCTTCCTGTTCAGTTCACGTTGTGCGGAAGATGTGGTATTCGAGTGCAATGTTTGTGCGTGTGAATACAACGCTAACAAAGCCATTTTCATGCAGAGTTATCGCATAACATTTTGAACTCGACTTGGTATCAACTAGGATACCGGCTCTTTAAATAAACAGAAAAAAAAATACTGAACCCAATTGAATTATGCTAACGATGAACCAAAGCAGTGTGAATTTACACATTTCTCGTCCCGTCACATCTTCAGATGTGGGTAAGGCAACGCTGTGTCGATTTAAAGGCTATTTTTGAGAAGAAAAACTTGAACAAGAGTAGCTATTTTTGACACTTCAAAACATGTTTATGGTGAGCCTTACCGACGTTATGATCGGTGCCCCATGGGCTTGAATTAACCACCATGCACTACAACATAAGAAGAGAGAGGTGATAGTGACACTGTCAAAATTACCGGAGCCCTCCACTACGGCGTCTCTCATAATCATATGCTGGTTTTGGGACGTTAAACCCCACAAATCAATCAATCATAGTGACACTGTCAGCGGCCGTGACAGTGGAATCGTAAACGCAGCGAGCTGTGGCTTGCCGCCGATGACTTTCACTGCAACTTTATGATTGGTATCGTCTGTAGAAGCCTGCGCAAAAGAAGTGGGTAAAGAGCGACGCTGTTAAAAAGTGAAAACACCGCGAATGCGCTGTTAAAAATAACGCAACCCACCGCATGCTTTCCTTCGCCAGAGCAAGGTGAGATCACATGATACAACTTTACACGTCATCGCGATTGCAGTGCCAGCTCCTCCAGCAGTGGACCTCTGGCCCACTAACCCAGCCGCAGCAAGCACAAGACGGGGCTAATTGGCGTAGCATCGGAAAGGCGTTGGCACTGCAGTGGGTGATGATGACTCTAAGGTAACCGAAATGTCATGACATACCTGAAAACACCGTGTGCTGAAGCGTTTGACGTACTGGCGTATGCGCTATTGTAACAAACTCGGTATTGTGTTTTCTGTACATTGGATGGACGAGTAACCTCAGAGACAAAGATGGTGGCTGATGCAGCAAACATTTAACATTGCTATCTTAAAATATATCACAGCTTCTGTATACTCGTTTCACGCTTACCAACTTTGTGTTTTTCACGCTTACCTACTTCGGCAAGACTTTTCATTCAATGTCATTGCATTACATATATATTATAACGAATTATTATTTATTGATACAAAATTAATTATGATAGAATGAATAGCTCTGTGGTAAGAAGATGTCAGCTCACGCTGCACCTTCTGCGCAGTCTGCCAGCACCCTCCTTCTCTCTAACAAAAGCTATGTATGAGCATCCTTCCAGAAAATTACCGTGAAATTGCCAAACATTCATTGTTGTCAGCTAGAAAAAAAAATTAAAAAAATCATGAAGAACGGCATTCACCTGTCTACCTGTTAACATAGTTATTTGATGTGTGCGAAAAGCTAAACGCGAGCATCTCTCCTAATCAAAATATCTGACGTCGTCACATGACAAGATGCTCATTTAGGCGTGAATGTATGACTTAACTATCGTGAAAAAATATCTTTGTAACCTAAAAAGACATGTTAATTACAAGAGACTGCTATATGACCTTTAGGATATACCCCAGCTCTTCAGCCGCGTTCATACTACGGTCGATTCTATAATGAATGTATCGCGACACTTTTGCAACATCCGTACGCATCACTAGCGACCCTGTATTTTCACATTAAGCATCAGGAAGAAACATTCACAGTAAATAGTATAAATAGTAGTGAGATACGACTCTATAGTGTGCTGCGTTCTCCCTACAATTGTTGTAGCACAGTGAAGTTCATGTGCTTGGCATTAGATAGTTTACACTGCCGAACGAATGTGTGCTCTCATGAACACGCACCGCTTCTGCCCTCTAGTATGGTCGTGGTGAGGCTTGGGCGGCAGTTTGGCTTTTAAAAACGTGTGCGCTTCATTCTTGAAACAAGATGGCGCTTCGCCATACGAGTGATAAAGTACATAAGTTTTAACTTGACTAAAACTAATAACTGGGCTATAGAGCGACCTCACTACAATATGGCGATGTCGTCATGAACAAGATACCAGTACGTGTGTACCAAATATTTGCCTTGAAGGTTTGGAAATTCGTAAATCTTCAACAATTAAGCTCCGTCATTCCAAATTTCACCTCCAACTTCGCGCTGTACTTCGTGTCTGCTGCTTGTCGCAATCAAGAAAGTTGAAAAATTTTTTAACTTTCTTGGTCGCAATACGTTTTGAGACACTAGTAGTACAGCATGGGCCCTTGTCGCTCTTGTTTCTTAAGGATTTAACGACTGCCTAGCAAGGACCCTTACACAGGTCTCGTGGTTACTAAAAACGGGCACATAACACAATAATTACCGGCAAACTAACTGCTGCCGGCACACTACTGCACTGCTGTTAAGAGATGCACAAAGACGCACAATCTGAAAAGGGCGGAAATGAAAAAGTGAAAACCTAAGAAGCCTTGGCCAGTGGTCGCCCTGTAACTATCGCATCAGCAGTTGAAGTAAATGTCGCGGGCCCGCCACAATTCAACCACCATGTGGTACAAGCTGTTGAGGCATGGTGCGGCTGCAGCTTCCCGCACGCCTACATTCACGGAGGGCTTTTTGAATTGTCGTAAGAATAGGTGCACTTGAACAAATTCAAAACTGAACCACTAGATTTTCTTGGGGAGAGATTCCTTTTAAATGTGTTTAACTCATATCCTATTTTTTAACTGTATTTGTTCTTCAATTAGCTATGCATAATGCGTGCTCTGAAGTACGTCAGTTTTTTCCAACTTGATCAAACTATGTTACCACGACTACATAGTCGCGTGTTTAGCTTAAATTAGCTGCACTACTGTCAATAGAGAATAGAGAATAAGTGTATCCAATTTTCTGGTACTCGCACACGCACACACATCACCTGTCTGTGCGTATGCACACACAGGTTATGTCACACACATCACAGTGCCTAGCAAAATATTAGCTGTGAAGTATTTATACAAAGATTTGTACTTCAATAATATATACACGTTCCAGAGAATGGCTTCATTTATGGGTCGCAACTTCAATGAAGACACCAGATAGGAAGTTTCAGGTTTCTACAACACGGGAAGCGTAGCTGCTAACACTCCCAGATGTTTGATCTCTTGAAACTAGCTGCTTTCAAGAGCTTGCATACATAGTAAATGGGGAAACTGTGTGAATATCAAATACTTCGTGTTTCAAGAGTGAAGCTATGTTAAATGGATGTGGTCATAATCTTGTACGAAGGTCATTCCAACTGCGTTACACCAAATAAAACAAATCGGCGAAGCAAGAAAAGCATATTGTTTAGTTGATGAACGTATTTCACAGACGCACGTATATTCGCCGCAAGCACAGCCATGCACGCACACAAAAAATTTTATAGCCCCATACAAAATGCATTATCGCGAGCTCTGCTGAATTTGCTCAAAACATTTATGCATTGAAGAAACATAATAAAAAATTAGCTAGAGTTGCAGATCCACAAAATTGTGCGACGCCCAACACTGAAAGCCGTAACAAACGATCAAAAGAATAGACGAATGCAACAGCTTTCGTGCAGGTCACAATTTACACTACCTAAATGCGCTAATGATGTCATAATCCCCCATAACATGCGTAATTTGCTAAAACTTTTGAACGAGGTTTTCTCCTCCTCTTACCATTCAAATGCACTTCGTACATACAAGGCGAAGGAAGTTTCGAGAGCACAGCTAAAGCTGGACATACGGTGCTATAAACTACCAGCGATGATCCTACTTTCGAGCGCAGCTGCAGAACTGCTCTCTGTAAAAATGGTTCTCCCGGATGGAAAGATATGACACTGGGCATGTACGGGATAGAGGGATTATAAGCCCTGCTTTCGAAGTCGTAAGCTGACTCGTTTCCGGGTGTATGCCCTTATAGAGAGGGGAGGCACTCGACCAGAAGAACCCACACCAGAATCCGCTTTCTGGAAGGCAAATTGTACTTGTGTGAATCAGTACGATTTGTGAGGCTAGCTTGCTCCTAAATCGGGAAGCTGGCTCCTGGTGTTTCGGGTTGCGATAGACAGAGTGACCATTGCAACTTGCTACGCTAAAATGTGAGACTGTCCCATGGGACTTCAGACTTTCTTATTCTGGCGACTTGTACAAAAGCATTCAATGAACATCCAGCACTGTTTGAAATGAAGGCTGCCGCTGCCGAGATCATGGTCCGGCTTACTCCATCAGTGATCAAGAACATTTTTTCAAAGAATTATTCCAATTCTTCATCATCTTTAGTGGCGGCATCTAGCTGCATGGCAGAGAAACCGCTGATATTGGAACAAGTGCGTCATAAAATCACATACAGAAACATCACATTGCTAGATTAACTTCACATAAACACATCTATCGCAATGTACTTGTATTATGATAGGGCTAGTTCAGAATAAACATTTATATCTTATACAGTGTTTGCGAATGGTCCGAGATTTTCCCGCGGGATTGCAGAGTCTTGCCGTATCTTGGAAATTGTATCAAGCTCACAGTTCTCATCAAAGAACAGTGCTTCAGTAAAATTGTGGCATACGTATACAGACAGACAGACAGACAGACAGACAGACAGACAGACAGACAGACAGACAGATAGATAGATAGATAGATAGATAGATAGATAGATAGATAGATAGATAGATAGATAGATAGATAGATAGATAGATTGTTAGATAGATAGATAGATAGATAGATAGATAGATGGATAGATAGATAGATAGACAGACAGACAGACAGACAGACAGACAGACAGACAGACAGACAGACAGACAGACAGACAGACAGACAGATAGATAGATAGATAGATAGATAGATAGATAGATAGATAGATAGATAGATAGATAGATAGATAGATAGATAGATAGATAGATAGTACCGCGGGAGAAAAATCTGGGTGATCGAAACTAGGCTAAAGGAAGAGGCGTTAACAGACGATGAATACGACAAAGTCGTACCACCCGGTGTGCTGGTTGTGCCAGCTTCACTTCGTAAATCACATATGCTTGTTTTTTACACCAGTATGTACGCAACCACTTCATTTTCGCAAAGATTCTGGACAAATATTTAGTATAACTGACTTTTAGGGTGTTTCAAACGAAGCTTACAAATACAAAATGTCATT
Organism: Rhipicephalus microplus; assembly: GCF_043290135.1. Taxonomy (NCBI): domain Eukaryota; kingdom Metazoa; phylum Arthropoda; class Arachnida; order Ixodida; family Ixodidae; genus Rhipicephalus; species Rhipicephalus microplus. Next base: position 116,428,846 of record NC_134701.1, read on the forward strand.
TGCGGATATTTTTTTTCATGAGTAAAGAAAAGACATCTACGCTGAAACAACGTCCATTCTTCGCTGGAAGAGAAATACTGCAGTGATATTTGAATCAAAAGTTTTGCAACTTCACCGAGCAAATACTTTCTGTTTGGAGATGAAATTCAGCAGAATATTTTCATGAATATCTCGTGAAACACACGAACTACACACAGACGGCTCACTCACGCACGCATACGCGTGCAGACACACAGAGCGAGAGCCCGTTTTATTGCCCGTGAGTAGTTCGCTCCTCCTAACACATGCTTTAAGAGCAACCGGGTGCGACAAGCGTGACGATATCTTAATTTAAGTTACGATGGTCTTTCTTTTATTTGACTTTATCCTCTCCCGGCCATGAAACTTGAAAGGCCATGAGTCTAGACTTTTTACTGCGCCGACAGGGTTGCGAGTATGGCGGACGTGCGGTGGAAGAAGTGTTCGGAACGAGACAATAAACACGTCACTTCAAAAGGAAGTTCCCTCGTCTAGACGCCGGAGAAGGGACAAAAGAAGGGCTAGGCTTAGTAAGCGGTGGGCGTGTATGGTATTAACTATGCACCGAGCATGAGAGATTCTTTTAGCATGCATGTTCCATCTTTGGCGAATGAAAATGAAAAGTGGTATGAACGAAGAGGGACAACATATCAGTAGTTTTCCATGCGCTGCCAATAATCCTTTCACGCGCCTTGAGCAGAACGCATTTTGGCAGGTAATTTAGAACACAACGAGGCCTCCCGCGCTCTTTAACGGCTTCTATACTTTCACTCAATCTTTTTTTTTCTTCTGCACCTGGCTGAGTATTGCCAAGAAGGCTTTGAACATTAGCAAATGTAAATTAACACATGCTCATACTTCATTTTCTTGCAGTCTGCTTGTTGTTTCTCTCTCCCTGCGTGTAAACAACTTAGAGTGCTGCTCAATTATCGCTACTTCTCAGGACACCAGTGAATTATTGTTTGCCTGTCATAAGAAAATAAACCAGCCAATAACACCTGAATGTTCTACAACCGAGAAGTGCATCGAGTGAATATCATAATATTGTGGCATTCAGTGTAGTGCTATCTACCTAACCAAAAGAAAGATAATTATGTTTTTTTATTTCATTATACTACCTCAGTTTGCGAACACTATAGGTGAATCATTGTTAACAGGAAAGTTTTGATCCACAAAATTGGTTCTTATACCTTTTTTGAATTAGTGCAGATGGAAGTGAAAGTTATACAGCCTACTGGCAAACGATTTGAGCCTATGCGCCATCTAGTTGAGAGAGCGAAGCAGGCTGTCGAGGTTTCTTTATCACACGACATTCGCTTTCGAACGTTTGGCAGGAGTCCTGGCGAATCGATTATATGTTAGAAAAGCAATAAAAAAGAAGACAAAAAAGAACGCATTCCAACACAATTTTTCTCTCTTTCACTAGACCCGTGCTGCCAATAACAGGATAATTAGTATATTTCTACAAGTTTCTATGGTTAGATGGAAGAGCGAAGAATGGCATGAATAAAGACCTTCCGCTTCAGCAAAGTTACCCGGACAATAGTTGTTTATTCTTGGTGCTTCGGCAATAGGTTATGCCTCCGAGTGCTGAAAATTGTTAGCACTTTTCGATTGACATCAGTGAGTTGGTCGGATGTTCCAATGAATCTAGGATTATTTGACGAGAAGGTCCTTTTTTGTACAAACCTAAGATGAACCTACCACCGATTACTATGCCTCCCGTGGCGTCCCTCAGGGCGCTGTATTAAGTCCCACTTTATTTAACCTCGTGATGGTAGGACATCGTGAAATTTTGCCAAGTACTATCCTCATATTCATATATGCTGACAATATTTGTCTATGGACTTCGGCTGTCACTCGTCTACAAGTACGTGGAAGAGTCCAGCAGGCTGCCACCCGATATGCTCATATCTCCGCAAGGAAGTGTGTGCGAGTCGGCTTCAGGCAATGAACAACTTTATTGCCGGAACAAGAACGAGTATATATACACAACTAGTGCCGCCGCCAGGCATGCGCACTAAAGGTACAAACAGTGACGTGGCGCTTATTGAGCCTTGCTACATCTTCCCTTTTTACGGGGCAGTTAACACCTGGTTAGCGCCTCTCAGGTAGAGGGTACCGACAGGGCTCGCATCGTTGTCTTGTGCTTTGCCGTAGTTCTGTAAGGGCCGTTGAGGACGCCCCGTTTGGAGGGACAAGGCCCGCTTCTGGCTGGTTTGATTCTGGTTGCGGTTCTAGCAAGCGGAGATGCTCTCTTGTGCGCCGAAGTTCCCGGCCGTCTTCTGTTTTAACGATGGCCGAGCGGGTTTCCCCGAACGGTCTGATGAAGACTGCAGGCGCCCAGGTCCGCTGGTTTGTATCATATACGCTGACCTGCTGGCCTGGCTTCACAGGCGGTAGTGTTCTGCTACCGCGGTTGTAGTAGGTCCTCTGTCGTTGCCGTATTTCTTGAAGGCGGCCCTGTACCACTTTCGGTGGGATGGTCCTCGGTTCCAAATGGCCGGTAGGCACCGGTAGCAGAGTTCTAGTCTGGCGTCCCATCAGCCTCTGCACAGGAGACTGGAGCAAATCATCACGTGGAGTATTGCGCCACTCATTAAAAGCCATTTGAAACACGGGTATTTTCAATGAGCACTTTTTAAAAGCTTTTTTGGCTCCTGGACCGCTCTTTCCGTCATGCCGTTTGACCGCGGGTGGTAGGGGCCTGAGGTTACGTGAGCAATGCCCAAAGTGTCCAGAAACTCCTTGAACTCATGACTGCTAAAAGGCGGGCCATTATCACTGCACAACTCTAGTGGCAAGCCATGGACGGAAAAAATTTCTGAACACCATATTTTAGGTGAGCTCGCCGTTGTCGTCCGAAACTCTCGTAGTTCAAAGAAGAACGAGTAGAAGTCGACAATGACGGCGAACTCTCGGCCTTCGAAACAGAACAAATCTATGCCGACAACTTGCCATGGTAGCGAGGGTACCTCGTGACTCAAAAGTGGCATCTTAGGGTTCCGAGGTTTATGCTTTTGACATACTTTGCAAGCTTTGCAGAACTGCTCGATGTTGCCCGCCATATTCGGCCAAAACATCACGTTCCTTGCCCTAGCCTTCAATTTTTCGACTCCCACATGCGCTGAGTGAAGAGTACTCATCATTTCCGATGTCTTCGATTGTGGCACAATTACCTTGTTACTCCGGAATACGAGGCCGTCCTGTTCGTGTATCTCGTCCCGGTACTCCCAGTACGTCCGAAGTGGCTCGGGGACGTCCTGCTTGTGAAGCGGCCATGCTGTACTTGCGTATTCGCGGAGCTTGCCCAGGGTTGAGTCCTCGTTGGTGGCTTGAAGCAAGTCTTGCAGCGCGCGTGCAGAGGCTGAAATACATTGAAGAACATTGACCTGAAACTGCTCGTCTTCTGGCATGCATGCTTTGCTCGGAAACCTTGACAAAGCATCAGCTAGGAATAGTTCTTTGCCCGGTTTGTAAGTCACATGGATGGGGTAACGTTGTAGAGTAAGGCGCATGCGTTGTAACCGTAGTGGGCACTGATACAACGGCTTACTGAATATCGCTACTAAGGGACGGTGGTCACTTTCCACAGTCACTGCATGCTGTCCGAATATGTAGTCATGAAATTTAGTGCACCCATGTACAATAGCAAGTGTTTCCTTCTCTATCTGTGCGTATCTTGTCTGCGCTTCCGTAAGTGTCCGTGACGAAAATGCGACGGGCTGCGCATCCTGCATTAGGACAGCGCCCACCCCCAGCTGGCTCGCATCCACTGATAAGGTCACCGGTTTACTGGAATCAAAATACCGGAGTACTGGCGCTTGTATCAGAGCCTCACGTAGTCTAAGAAAACTTTCTTTATGCACCTCCGTCCAGACCCATGCAGTGTCTTTCCGCAGCAAAGTACGAAGTGGTGCTGTGACCTCAGACATGTTTGGAATAAAACGCTGTACAAAGTTCATTGTGCCCAAAAAGACTTGTAGCTCCTTACAGTTCTTTGGTGTCGGCATTTCCAAAATGTCCTGTACATGTTGTGGGTCCACACGCAAGCCTTCGGCAGTGAGCACGTGCCCAAGGTAGCGAACCTCCGTCTGCAAAAAGAAACACTTCTTTAGGTTTAGTTGAAGATTCTGTTCGCGGCAGCGTGCTAGAAGGAGCTGCAAATTGTAGTCATGTTCTTGCTTTGTTTTGCCCCAGACTAGAATGTCATCCATTACTACCGCTACATTTGCGAGACCTTCTAGGACACCATGCATCGCTGCTTGGAATATTTCTGGTGCTGAGGCAATACCGAAGGACATGCGGAGAAAGTGGTAGCGTCCGTACGGTGTACTCATTGTGCAAAATTTAGAGCTATAGTCATTCAGCTTTATCGGCCAAAACCCTGAAGCTGCGTCTAATGTCGAAAAAAATTTGGCTCCAGCAAGCTTTGGCACAACGTCTTCCAGTGTAGGCATAGGATAGTTCTCCCGCAAAAGTGCTTTGTTGAGCTCGATGGGATCTAGGCAGATGCGTACTTTATCTTTCTTAACGACGGTGACCATGTGACTTGACCATTCCGTTGGACCCCTTACCTTAGTTATCACGCCTTGTTCTTCCATACGCTTGAGCTCTTCCTTGACTCTTTCCTGAAGGGCCACGGGAACTCGCCTGGCTGGCACGACGATTCCAATGGCTCCGGGCTTTAACTTCATTGCGTACTCTTCGCCTGTCCCAGTCCACTGAAGACTTCTGCGAAAGGTTGAGCCGCTGGGTACAACTGTTGGACGTGAACATTTTGCACGCGGCAAATAAATCCTAGGCGTTCCGCCACTAATCCACTTAGAGTCACAGGCACATTTCGTTCGACCACAAAAAAAGTTTCTTCGTGCTCTTTGCTGTTAGCACGTAGGCGCAGCCGAATTTTTCCTGTCCCTGGGGTCTTATGGCTGAAGAAGGCGGTCAGGGTTGCGTGGCAGGTTTGCAGGGGCCCCTTGCTAAGCTTTTTGAGTCTTTGCTTGAAATACGCAGCAGTTAGCACCCGTGTCTAGCTTGCACGTGAATTGACAGCCTTCGATGTCAACTGCTGCAGTCCAGTTGTCTCCCGCTGCGACTGCGCATACGGTCAAAGCTTCCAAGAAAAAATTTTCTTCATCCATTTGTAGTTCGTGCAGCTCTTTTTTCACGCCTCTGTTTTGTCGCCGCACCGACGATCTACATGCTTGAGCGAAATGATTACGCCCCCCGCAATTTTTGCAGGTTTTTCCTGTAGCCGGGCACCTTGCGTTACCGTGCGCGCTATAACCGCACCGACTACAGTGATGCTTTTGGGTGCTGACGACCTGAATAACTGCGGCGCTTGCTGCTTCTGTGCCTTCATTAATTTCTTTAAACTGCTCCTTCCCAATTTCTTGGGCGCGACACATTTCGACGGTCCTGCTGTACGACGGATTCTCGGCGATAAGCTTTTCTTGCAAGCGTTTATCTCTCAATCCCAGAATAATCCGGCTGCGAAGCAAACTGTCTTCTAGGTCCCCGAACTCGCAGTTCTTCGCTAAAAGCCGGAGATCGGTTAGCCAGTCATTGAAACACTCCCCTGGCCTTTGGTTCCTTGATCCGAAGCGGAATTCATTAAACGTCAGGTTAGTCACTGGCTTGTAGAATTCCTCAAACTTTTCGAGCAACGTCTCGACGTTGTTTTTGTCTGCATCATCTTTGAATTTGAAGGTGTTGTAAGCCTTCCTACCTTCTTCGCCGATTGTTACGAGTAACGTTGCTGCTTGTACTCCTTTAGGCTGCTTTCTCAACTGGGTAGCGGTGGAGAACAAAGTGAACTCACTTTTCCATGTCTTCCATGCAAGCCATGCGTCTGTCGACGGGTACAGTGGCTTGGGTGGGGGAAGCAGGGTTGATGGACCCGACATAGTGACGGGACACCGCTGCCACCATGTGTGCGAGTCGGCTTCAGGCAATGAACAACTTTATTGCCGAAACAAAAACGAGTATATATACACAACTAGTGCCGCCGCCAGGCATGCGCACTAAAGATACAAACAGTGACGTGGCGCTTATTGAGCCTTGCTACAGGAAGGTCTTTCCGTCTCAACGGAGAATTGTGCATTGGTTGCGTTTACTCGCAGAGTCATGACACAATACCATGTTACCATCAATGGACAAAATATTCCATACCAGAAGAACCATCGCTTCCTGGGTTTGATTATTGACAGGGACGTTTCGTGGAGTGCCCACTGCAATTACCTGAAGAGAAGGCTTACTTCCATCGCCCATATAATGTGGTTCCTCTGCGGAAAACCTTGGAGCACAACGATAAAGTCAATAATGCAGCTATACAGGGCACTGTTTCTGGGATTTTCGCGCTACAGCTTCCCGTTACTGGCAAGTACGTGCAAGACAAACATCCGTATCCTCGAAAGTCTGTAAGGACAAGTACCACGCCTGGGCTTAGGATTGCCGGGATGCACCTCAACCTACGGGGCAATTATGATTGCAAGAGAGCATCCAATTCAAACATACATCACCACTGACAATTTGAGAGCCCACATAAGACACCTCTGCCAAGTTTCTGGTCACCATGTTGCAGTGTTGCCACTTCAAGGACCATAAGGGATGCTTTCAAAGAATATTTATGCCCATAGAGAATGCCTTCTTTTGGCTTCACTTCAGCAACAAGACCAGCGTCACATCCATGGTGCCTACAACAACCACATGTGTACCTCCCTATTCCGGGATTATCGAACAAGAGCCGTCATTCAACAGTGTTCCTACGACAGGTGACATTGTCGCTACTGAACGAAAAATACGGCCAGAGGACCCACATTTACACCGATGGATCGGTCTCGGCTGACAGCTTCACAGGTGCTGTTGTCATCCCGACGTACCAGGTCACTATGAAGCTCAAACTGTCGCATGGAACAACATCCACAGCAGCGGAACTTGCCGCCTTACGTGCTGCTATACTTTATATCGCGGAATCCCGACCTCAAAATTGGGCTGTGTTCTGCGACTCAAAGGCATCTCTTCAGAGCTTGCAATCAGCTTTACGAGAAAGGGAGCATCAACAACTAGTGAATGAAATAAGAGAAGTGATTCGCGAAGTTTTATCAAAAGGACATGACGTGGTGTTCCAGTAGTTACCGGGACAATGTGGTATTGTCGGTAACCACCTTGCTGATAATGCTGCCCAATCCGCCAACGCGGACGCCCAGACAACCCCAATTCCATTGCAGAGAACCGACACTGCAAGGGGCCTTCACTTGTTCGCTGACACCATGTCGAAAACTTGGCTGAGTGACCCCGTTCTCAGGAACCGCCGCCTGCACAAATTGGACCCATCGAGAAAGCTTCAAGTACTATTGGACCTCTCTTGCCAGGATGCAACTTTACTGTGCCGCCTGTGGTTAGGAGTAGCTTTTAAAAGGCGTACTCCTTTCGCAAGGGAATGGCGGATAGCTCCCTATGTGAATCGTGTGACACTGACGAGACAATAGAACATATACTGTGTTCATGTGCACGCTTTGCGAGCGAACGCAACTTGCTACGCGAAACGTTAGAGACACAAGACAGTAGACCTTTTTCCGTAGAGAAGATCCTTGGTTCATGGCTCTAGGTGTCGCTGGCCAGCAAAACCACGTGGGCATTGCTAAGTTTTCTAAAGACGACTGGACTACACGGCCGCTTATAAGCGTGCAATAGACAAAGTCACATCTACACACACGATGCCCTTCACTTCTCTCTCTCTTCTTCTTTAATCACCTCACCTCTTTCCCTGTAGGGTAGCAAACCGGACGTGCGTCTGGTTGACCTCCCTGCCTTTTATTTTTTCCCTTCCTCCTCCTCCTCCTCCTGACGAATACGAGCTAGGCGTGTGATTTCTTAAGCACAACAGCATCGCTGGCAACATAGAAGAATACTATAGTATTGGTGAGAAGGTGACAAGTATCATAATTAGGTTAGACGAAAGATAGAAGATGAAAATGGTACAGACCTACGCGCCTACATCAAGCCATGATGATCATTTGATTGAACATTTCTATGAAGACGTCGGGTCAGCCAATAATAAGGTAAATACACGGTATTTTATTCTTATGGGCGACTTCAATGCCAAAGTAGGCAAATAAACAGGCCGGAAGCCATGCAGTGGGTAACATTAGATTAGTTCCATAAATGCCATAGGAGAGTTATTAGAGTTTGCAGAACGCAATTATTTAGGAATCTTCAATATTTTCAATAAAAACAGGCTAAGCGTAAGATGACGAAACAATGTCCTGAAGGCGAAACTAAAAATGAAATGGACTTCATTCTGGGTGCACACTCAGGTATTTTACAGGATGTAAAAGAATTTACCAAGATCCAGTAGAGTATTCATAATATTGCGAAAGGCCACTTTGCCTAGACATAAAAAGCAAAGGCATAAACCGATATGCAAGAAGTCAGTTATAAAGCTAGTGGTGAAAAGTAAAGTACAGGAATTTAGAGTTAAACTTGGAGTAAATTGAAGGCTTTAAATAAGGTAACCGACGTCGGCGTTGACGCAACGAGCAATGATCTTACTAGTATCATCAAAGAATATGCAGTGGTATGTGCGCCCAACTCTCTCGTTTGGCTGTGGGTGTCTCCAAATGCTGCTCCTGGTACCTCTACAAAGTTCGTCAGCAGGTACCATGGACCTTATCGCGTCATAGAGCAAACTTCCGCTGCCAACTACCTCATCGATCCCCTCACGCCCACTCCGGGCCTGCGTCGCCGAGGCCGCAAAATCTTACACGTGGATCGTCTCAAACCCTATCATGAACCACTTGTCCTCACGACAACTTAGAACACCAAGTACTTGGCTCCGTCTTAAGTGAGGGGCAAATATGTAATGATGAATGTAGTGGGTCATGCATAGCTCGGTAAACACATAGTCAGTGCTAAGCACGAGACGCTCGGCCCTGACGTTGTCACTGTTTTCGCTGGCTAGGCCTACGCTCCTGCCATATCTCCAATAACAATTCTGACTGTCTCAGTTTTTTATTAAAATGGGAATTAATTCGAGCTTTAGTCTGTGCGTGTTCTGTCTTTATTTTGTTTCACGTGAGCTTGCACTGTCGGTTAGTTACGATAACATTAAATCTTTGTCTAGAAATATTCGTCGGATTGTTTCATATGGACTGCATCATACATTCAGCCATTTTTACCACTCTGTAGTGCCAACCTGCACTCATTAATGCTTCAAGTATGATGAAACAAATTTTATTGTGGGTGCACGTTGAAACACCACGTTATTAATTTGCTTAGCTTGACTTAGTTGAAATGAAGTGCCTCAATAGTAACTCTGTGTCTCAGCATGCATCAACGCCTGTACACGACCAAAAGTGCGTATGTATGTAGTAGCATTTTCATTGGCACAAATTCAGTTCATCGCTTTCTCAGCACATTAGTCTAATCACGTAAACCATTCCCGTTGGCCTCCAGAGTCTCATATTCTGCGAGTTGGCTCAGTCACAGCAACGTCACAGCGCGCAAACGAAATAGCGGAAAGATGAAAATTGCGTGGGTGAGGCCGATACAAGGTAAGACATGAAATTTCTTGCCGTGTTACAACAGGGTCCTTATCTTAAATTACCTGGTAACGCATGATGGTATATACCCTACATTCCTGCAACTTGCATGATCATTGTTGGTGTACATGGCCTGATGAAGTTGAGTAACGTAGCGTACTGTTAGTAAGACATTGTCTGTAGTGTCCAAAAGAGCAAATCGCTAATTAGGTTCCAGTACATGAAGCGTCGTGTACCCATCACGGTCGTAGGTTTTTGTTTCATTTTTTCTCCTCTGCTTTGCATTCTTAACTTGCTGGCCCCCAAGACAGTTCCTCCTGCGCTGGATAGCGAACCAAAAAGTTTTTGGGAAACCTCTCTGCTTGTCACATACCTGTTGTTTTTCTCCAACCTTTTATTTTGCGCTTCATCCTGTCCCTATTGCAGCAAGAAGGTAAAAGTTGCATGACGCTGAACACTACTCGCACTTTCAGAAAGCAATATTTCACCCAAAAGGTATATAAGAAAGCAGTACTTACAGCCGCCATATGTGTAGCACTTAAGCGAAAAAAATACTAGCGAGTGAAAAGGAGACACCGTTGCAATTGGCGCTTTACGCTTCCCTGTTTCGATTCCGCAATTTTACGCGTCTCCCTGCGTCTATGTAATGAAGCTTTACGGAAGCACTGCCGCGACAACACCGGATCGATCATGGCGGTCGTAAAACAACGAGAGCACAGAAAGAAGTAAAAATGAATGAAGCAAACGACGCAAAAGCACCAATGTTTACGATGGACTCGTCCACGAACATGTTGTTCTTATTTTGTGCGCTCCTGAATTGTTTATTTCGCGAGCTTTGGCCTGCTAAACGACCCACACTTCCGAGAGCTCCACTTCCGTCCAAGCTGTTATATCTCGTGCATTCCATTGCTCTTCGAAATTGTTGTTTGTTGAAATTTGAATATTTGTTGAAAGCTTTGTTGCAGCTTTTGTATTGCCATGTCTTAGATACAGTTTTTACGTTGTTTATCAACTTTATGCTCTTCCAAACGTCGCGAACATATCCTGATTATGGGCCAGGTTTTGCTTGAATATCTAAATGACCTAATAGCGGCCTACCTTGAATACTTCCTGTAATGACCTTGGAGCACTTTATTTCCAGATTTTATAAAATAAATCATCCGCTGAATTTTTTACATCGAAAGTCAGTGGCTTAATACAGTCAATAGTTTTTTAGACCTAATTTTTCTCAATATGGCCTCAGGAAGTCTAAGGCCCATGGAACTGCTTTCAGCTGTCCCATGATAAAGCATTCGGTACTTTAAATTGTTATCCAGTTTTTCTAAACACATAAAGTTGGCATCTTAAAACAAAGCGGCTTTTCACGAATGCAATAGTTTTACAACCTCAAATCTTTCGAGTTGAATCTGTTCGTGGAGACTAAAATAACGGATGCAAGTGGCAGCCTGTGTGCATCAGAAAGCAAAATGTTGCGTCACGTTGTTATTATTGAAAGTATAAACAAACAATGTTTAATATAGTACCTATGGTTTCATGTCCTAAAGCCAGGAATATAATCTGAGGGACGGCGTGGTGGCGGGCTTCTAAAGTTTCGACCATCTGATGTTCTTTCACGTGCACCAGCAACGCAAAGTACACGGGGCTCTGCTTTTTTTGCCTCCATCAAAATGTGATGGCTATTGCAGGAGTCGAACCCGTTACCTTCGGGTCAACAGCCGAGCACTGTAATGACTGTTTCACTATGACAGACAAGAAACAGGGCCAATCTTTAGGTCAGAGGAATCAGTGTACGTCAACATTGCACCGTGCCTTGATAAGAACATTGTTGATTCTTTGTTGCACATTTATGCTTGAAAGGTTGCGCAATGTTTACCGTGTTCGGAAGCTATAGCACCACTTCACATGGATGCACATCCGTTGACGCCGAGTGGCACATAGCCGTCGGGACGGCTACGCAGATATCATTATTTATTCTTTTTTATAGCTTTAATGCTTAACATGCAGCGGTACACAAACATGTGGTCATGCGACTACTAAAAGAACACATGCGACAAATGACGGACAAGATGGTGCTTACACACCAAGCACGTAGGAGAGGAAGAGCCTACGCACTGATACGAATGACGCTACTGTGGTTATATATTAGCGACAATGGGATGGCGAGCCGCTGCTGTGTAGCTCATAGCTAGCTGAAGGCTCAGGCTTTGTTGGTTAAGGTTCTCTCTGAAATCGTTGAGTTTCGTAGCGACCAACATCGCTGACTTAAGCCACCTCTGACTGCAGTGAGGGTAGTAACTTGCGCGGATTTTCCCTGACGATAACTCGGATTGTTTCTCGCAGGTAGTCGGTGGCGAGAGCATGAATTTCAGATATGTTTTGGAGCGCTCGTTAATCGAAATGGTTGGTTCACATACTAATTCCTGAAATATGAAGAGCGTGTTCCCTATCAGCCCAGTAAAGAGCTCATGCGTTGCTCCTAGCAGAAAAAAAAACATACTTTCTTACTTTCAGGCATGGCAGAATGGTGAGACGTAACAGTGGGCTTAGTTACACCATGAAAATGGAGACGCTTTTGTTCGCAAGTTGCTCCCGTGTCCCCTGCTACGTGAGCACCCTTTTTCTTTCGAATGACAAGTCTGAAAGTTTGCGAAAGTGCTGCGAAAAGTGTTCTAAATTTGAAAGGAGCATTCCCAATTCTCGCACCAGGTTGTTGCAATGGCTAGCACGTAAATGTAAATATGTTACAGCTTGCCATCGGGGTTGCAAATGTTGAATGTTGAAATGTTTTCGAATATCTCAAACCAGGTTTCAAGGTCTTCATCTATGGATCAATAAATTGCCAACAGCTCTCTGTGTGGCTGGAGAATATCAGGTGAAGGCGGCACAACGACGTCAATTGTTGTTACGGTCAAGGTAAGTGGTAAGTGTCTTGGTTTGCGAGTCTTTTGAAATAGAGGCCTGTACTCTGACAGTAGACCCTGTTGATGATGGCTTTCTCGCTGCTCGGGGCGGGCGTTGATGTGTTCTGTCTGGCTTGGCCTGGGCTCAGAGATTGACCGGGCCGTGACGCACACACAAAAGAAATAGCACCTTCGTAAGATGTGTCATGGTCGTTATTTGATCGAACTTGCGACCAAGAAAATGAAAACTCAAAAAACAGCAAGAAATGCGTTCAGTACACTGATATCCAAGAACACAGCGTCGGCAGTCGATGCAACTCAAAGGCGGTTAAGCACTTCGCTTTTGATACAAGCATCACTCAAGATTCGAGCGTTTTCAGTAGCAACCGCATAAGTTGCAAAACCAAACCTAGCTTACGCGCCGTGCACGCAATCTCAATGAAAGGTTTTAAGAATAATTATCTAGGCAGTAGAAAAATTATTCAGGCAGTTCCCAGCCATTCAGTTCTAATGGGGCTCTCAGAAGAGAATAGAATGGAAGGCGCACGTGTATAGCACAGCAAGAGCACTATCTATCACAAGTAGCTTACTCAGTCTGCGCGCTTGATAGAGCTGTCTGTGTTTATCACAGCGTTGTCCTGTCGAGTGACGTAGTGAGAGAGTAGCGCACCGGGCCCGTGCCACATCCCTTCTTTATATTTTTGCATAACAAACAGAACAACGATTGGCCGTCTCAAAAGAAAGTCCCCTTTTAACACACCCCCTTTCAGCGAGAATTTTGTTTATGTCCCTGGTCCTGTCTTACTGCTGTCCGTTTTCCCTCTTTTTTCTACACTTACTTACAAAGGTTATGTTAGCCACTAGGTCAGCCAGCTTCTTCTGAGTCTCCCTAACTCGTTCCTATAAAGCTGTTCTATCCGTACCGTTCAGTATGTAACTCAAGTGCGCAGCACGTGTTGTGGACGAATGTACAATGCATGAGAATTAGCGTAGCATTGATTTACCCTCTTGAGAAAGGGCAAAAAGCAGGCGGAGTTAAGAGCTCACGCGGCAGGTATTTGTTGCATGTTATTCTTGTTTGTTTTGTGGGTGAAATTTTGCACTAATACCCCTTTTTTTGAAAAAATGCCAATGAGCGTAAAAAAATGAGGATATCAAATACAAAACACAGCACTAAATTTGCGTCTACGCTAAGTTTCAAGTGTTGACATTTGTATTGCCAGCCTTATGCACCTCATAATTTGTCAGTACACGCATTCTCATCAGCCGAATTTATTGAGGGTACTCGGCTGCCGACTCGCAGGTCGCGGGTTCGAATTCCGGCTGTGGCGGCTGCATTTCTGATGGAGGCGGAAATGTTGTAGGCCCGTGTGCTCAGATTTGGGTGCACGTTAAATAACCCTAGGTGGTCGAAATTTCCGGAGTCCTCCACTATGGCGTCTCTCATAATCATATGGTGGTTTTGTGACGTTAAACCCCACATATCTATCTATCGAATTTATTGAAGGTGATCTTCGTTTCTTGCATAATTCTTGATATGAAATATTATTCAGAAAGCTGTTGAAGACACACAAATGCCTATAAAAATGGGGAATTCTTATGCATTTTCGATAAAAGCAAAAGTATGTGAGCTTAGACACTCGGTGTTGATTCCAAATGATATCAAGCTGCTGTGTTCAGTGAAGCAGAATAAAATGATAATAATAATAATAATAATAATATAATAATAATAATAATAATAATAATAATAATATTAATAATAATAATAATAATAATAATAATAATAATAATAATAATAATCTAGGTAATAATATACGTTCCCTCGTCAGTGTAAGAAACTATGGGACCTCCGAATGTATTACTTCACTATGGTATATTATATTCAAAAAAGCTGGACAAGTGGTTGATTGAAGTCGGTTGATTGAAAATTATTACTAATAAGAATATTATTGTAATAAAGCTCCATTATGTGCACCAGAAATTTGGGAATGCTATGTATACTTAGGACAGGTAATAACCGCGGATCCAGATCACGAGATTGAAGTAACTAGAAAAATTAGAATGGGGAGTAGCACATTTGGCAAGCACTCTTAAGGCAAGACAGGTAGATTGCCAATATCGATCATTAGGAAGCCATATATTAGCTGCATCTCTTCGGTACTTACCTATGGAGCAGAGACCTGGAGACTTACAAAAAGGGTTCAGCTTAAATTGTGGACAACGCAGCAAGCAGTGGCAAAGAAAATGGTAGAGACAAGAAGAGAGCAGAGTGGATCAGGGAACAAATGGGGCCAAGGATATCATAGTTGTAATCAAGAAGAGGAAAGGGAAATGGGCCGGGCATGTAGTGCGCTGACAGGATAACCGCTTGTATAAGGGTGAATAACTGAATTCCCAGAGAAGGTAAGCAGGTGACGGGGAGAAAGAAATTTAGGCGGGTAGATTAGACTAAGAAATTCTCAGTTTTAAAACGGCAGCAGGAAGCACAGGGCCGAGTTGACTGGCGGAGCATGAGACAGGCCTTTGTCCTTCAGTAGATCTAGTGAGGATGATGATGATGTTGATTTTATGCCTGGTGGCACACAGTTCGCTGCTCTGTTAAAAGGGGGAGGATCATTGCACACAGTCATACATGCTATGCCTAAATAGAGAAAAGCATAAAACATAATATAGGAGATGTACCACTTCGCCAAATCCCCGCATAGTTTTGCATGGAACTTTCGAAAGTAAGGTATGATGGGTATCTTTAGTGGATGACTCGGCTCAAGATTCTGCGTTGCACATGTAAAAAAGTTTGCTCCATCGCTAGCATAAACTGTAACGGAAATCAATACAACGAATTGATCTGCAGGATTGATGGTAAACCCGGTGGTTTACTGTTTTCACAATATCCACCCTGTACTAATCAAGGTATATAGGAGTGAATGGTAAATTCGCCGGATATGATGATCAATAGAAGATAGCAATAGTAACTCAAGAAAATCAGTTTGAAATTCAGGTTCCCTCTATGCTCGGAGAAACTTGTAACATAGTCTTGATTGAAAGGCCGCATGCAAAGGGGTACATTTAAGCATTAGCCCAATGACACTATTTTTGAACGTCAGCTAGAGTGCGATGAGCTAGAAATCAAAAGGCGTACTCACGGCCATCTTTCGTGATGCACTCAAGAAATATCCGGTGTATCAGAGAAAAATTTACCTCGTGGAATAAAAAGAAACACTGAAAGTGCAAATGAAAGGCAGTGTAGAAAATAATGAAAGTGGGGCATGGGCTTTGGGGGAGGCGAGAGAAAGGTAGAGAAAGAGAACAAGGAAGTGAGGATAAGCAGCTACCACTAATTTTGACGGATTAACTATCAGCATATGCCGCCATTACTGCAAATAAAAACTCGAATGCTCAGAGTGCTTTGAAAGCATTACTAGCCCCGCATCTGAATTTGATCAACTATGTCTGCGTTCCAGGGCTTATTTATGAATGAAATGGCAAATGCGCTGGCTAATTCATTTTTATTTCAGCCTGATTTTGAGCTATAACCGGAATCCAAATTTTTAATGGGCGCTAGATAAAGAAGAAAACTGCTGTTAGAGAAACTTTCTGTACGTTCACTGACAGCCACATCAGAATTCAAGCACTTCGCGTATCATTGGATAAGTAAAATATGTCAAACAAGATAAATAAAAGTCGCAATCACTAGACTGCGTTGTTAAATTCCGCAGCTAATTTTATCATTACACGGAGCTGGTCTGGAGCTTTCCTTTATTTTTCTTTTTGCAGAGTAAATGAGTCAACCGAACATGTGTAATAGATACTCTGCCTTATGCAAAAACGCTTTAGCTGCCGTTTGCCGCCACCTCAGGTCAGAATTGTTCTGCAAAACTTGCTTTCTTTCGGGACTTTGTCTTTTGGTCACAGCGACGGGAATATTGCTGACACATTGTAGAAGTTTGCCAAAGTTCAAAGAGATTCAAGTGCTGAAATAATTTTTCGGTACATCTTATACTTTTGCAAATTTATTTTTTAATTCGATCGCACCGCTTCAATGCATTACACTACAGTTTATTAACTAATGCACTAAATATTTGTTCAGTTTCATCTTTTTTTCTTGCTCGCAAGCAGATCAATCGTAACTGGATATTAACGAAGTCTTTCATGAAAACTATCTAGTTTTCGGCCATCCCCCAGTGTGGGTACACGCCACATGTTGAAGGAACTTGACTTGTATTGATTGCGTAAACGTCGTGTTCTTGACGTATGACCATGGGTCATTGTTTTTATCATTTGGTGCCTTAAAACCCGGGAAGTGGTCGTTTCAGATCTACGATGTCGTCAGCCGAGCACCATCGGAATGTTCATGGCATTCTCAGAGCCAGCGTCTCACGAAATTTTACGCTACTGAAAGGACTGCTGCAATATTCTACCACCTAGGCGTTCGACGTAAACAGACAAGACACCATTTTGAAAGCGAAACAAGCTCATCTCCACCAGCTAGATAGGTACATCCTCGACATTACTGAAAATGAAGGGTGTCGAAGAAGAAGCCGAGGTTGCAACTGACAACCATGATAAGATTCTGTACGCGATCCCTCACGCGCAATTCTTCCTGTCGGAACGAGAACAGTCGACCTGTGTCAGTGACCCATCAGCAAATAGACAGCACGGTACCGGGGTAACCGGCACCCTGAGCAACTTTAGATCTGCTCATGCGGCGCAAGAACAAGTTAGTACCACGTTTTCAGTCTGTCGCACTTACCACTCTTCGAGTCACGTTATATTACGGCGACCTACGTGAGTGGCAAAACTCTTGAATCACTACAGCTCACAATCACCAACAACTGCGAGTTTCCAACGATCGATGTAATTGAACTATTTTTTCACGTACCTCACGGGAGCAGCCAAGCGAGCAATTGAAGCCACTAGGATGGCTGACCACACCAACGATGTCGCCGTAAGACATCGCAAAAACGCTTCGGTCGACACAACCTTCTGTTGAACGAACACATCGACCACCTTATGGCACGGTCACTGGGATGGAGTTCCAAAGAAGTGGAGAAGCTTCGGATGCTGCACGACACTGTCTGTTCGCGCGTCAGGGCGCTCGAAGGCGAGAGCGTACCACCTGAGGAGTACACTGTAGTGCTCAATCACCTCCTCGTAAAGTACTTGCCAGAAGACCTTTCTGTAATATACAGACAGAAGAAAAAAAAGAGAGCACCCAGGATTGTGACGCATCAGTTGAGCCCGCATTTTCGAACTCAAGAGTGGCTAAGGCGATTGACGTCTTGTCGATGTGCGTGAGGAACGAAAATGAAAACATTGTTGTCGTATCTCTGCCACTCGACCAATATAGCTCATCACATCTACTCACTGACAAATATGCACAGGACATTCTATCAACGAGATCTGCACATAAAATTTTGTTGGCAGCTGCACTAGCGGTGAAAGAATCTCCACAGCACCGCACTTCTTCTTGCGTGCTGTGCAGCATAGAACTCACAGCCTCGCGGAATGTACCGCCGACATTTCTGTCGAGCAGAACAAATCTAGGTTGCGCAATGCTCGCTGCTTCTTCAGATGCGGAACTCAGAATGACCTAGGTCAATTTTGCTGCATTTATGGTCCATTCGGAGCATCGTGTAAGGGGGGGCTCAAAAATAAACTTCATGAGCAAAAGATAAAAAGGAATCAGACAGCACTAGGAAAACAACACAAAAAACTTGACGCTTCATATTGAGATGTACATAAGCATAATACATAGCGAATGAATGCATGATGTGTACATAATAGGGGTACTATACACATACGTACATATTTACGTATACACACACATGTATACAAAATATTGCTGTTTATTAATGGACAATGGACTACTTCAGGGCAAATGAACAATTAGTTGGTGGAGGAATGTGTCAGGGTAGGACAATGAAGCTATGTTGTCTGGCAGGTTATTCCATAATGTAATGGTTCGTGGTAGTGCTGATGAGTTTGATGTTATTGTATGACCATGTATGCGTGAAACTCAAGTTATTAAGTAACCTTCGGGATTTCGGGATGGGACATCGAGATGAAGTGAACATGACCTGTCAGAGCGGACACGTTTGTGGAATAATGTTAATAGGGCCAAGCCACGGCGCATTGCTAAGGACTGTAGGCTCAGATCACTTTTAATTTGTGTGACACTGCTGTGGTAATTACATAATTGTGATATGAGCCGTGCTGGCCTATTTTGGGTGGATTCTAGTGCGTTGACCATTTTGTTCTGATTTGGAGATGAAATGGAAGATATGAACTGAAGTTCTGCTGCTAAATTTATATTTACACGGAGCTGGCCTGGCACCCTCCCTTCATTTCTTTTATGCGGAGTGAATGAGCCAACCGAACATTACCTCATTTTCTGTAATAGAAACCTTGTCTTAAGCAAAACCACTTTAGGTGCCGTTTGCCGCCTCCTCGGAATAGAATTATTGCACAATATTTGCGTTCTTTCGGGACTTTGTCTTTTGGCCACTGCGACGGGAAGATTGCGGATACACTGCAGGAGTTCGTCACATGTTCAAAGAGATTAAAATTTTGAAATGATTGTCTGATGTATCTTATTACTTTTCCAAATTTATTTTTAAATTCCATTGCACCTCTTCATAGCATTACACTACAGATTATTTACTAATGCACTATCGAATTCATCTTGTTTCATCTTTCTTTTTTCTTGCTCGCCAGTAGATCAATCGTAACCTGTTATTAAGGAAGTCTTTCATAAAAACGTATCTAAGTTTCGACCAATCCCCCTGTTTGGGTACATGCCACATCTTCAAGGAACTTGACTTGCGTAAACGTCATGTTCTCGACCTACGAACACGGGTATTTGTTCTTATAATTTGGTGCCGTAAAAGCCGGGAAGTGGTAGTTCCGTGACTATGATGTCGTCAGCCAAGCACCATGGGAAGGTTATTATATATTACGCTAGTGACAGAACTACTGCAGGATCCTACCACTTAGGCGTTCGAGGTAAACAGACAAGTTGCCGTTTTGAAAGCAAAAGAAGCTCATCTCCACCAACTCGATAAGGACATCCTCGACATCACCGAAGACGAGGATGCCGAAGAAGAAGCCGAGGATGTAATCGACTACCATGTCCTTTTCCCTTATTGTTAGCAAATGTGCTCGGCTTGTAGTCCCTCATCCGTTCCCGTATTTCTTTTACTGCATTATCGAAATGATCCGATTCCACGAGTAACAGCACTAAAATATCCTGGCATTGTTTACATAGACAATTTAAATTGGCAGCAACAAATAGAATCAAACACCCGTAAAGCAAAAAGCACCCTAGGATTGCTATGCTGGTTTTGCAATAAAAATTCAGAGATGCGCAGGGATACGTTACTTATAATATACAAGCTTTACGTACACCCGATTCTTGAATTTGGTAGCGTTCTGTTTTCCGAAATTGCCGCGTACAAATTAAGACCTCTTATATACTAGAAAGGCAAGCTGTGCGGCTATGTCTCGGGCTACCTAGGTGTGTCGCGAATAGCGTGCTTTACTTGGAAGCTCGAATCATTCCACTTGATGCTAGATTTCGACAGCTTACTGTGCAAACATTTTTAAAATTCTACGATGCGCCCCTCTTCTGTTCACAGACATTTTTCATCAAATATCCAGTTTATTTTTTTTGGCGTCCGTGGTGTCGTTATTTAAGACCCCAAGTCATTTTCGTCGAGTCTGTGCTAGGAAATCTTCATGTTTCCCTCCAGCATTTAACTCTCCAAACCCTATGCTCAGTGCCAGTTGACTTAATTTTCAATGACATTTTTCCAAAATAAGCCAAGTAACTTCCAAAGCATATTCTGGATTGCCTCTTTCAAGACCATCAAGTTCATTTTCACAATTACGTAGTAATTTCGACAGATGCAGCGCGAAATCTTCAGAAGGCTGGAGTAGATAGTTTTTCTCATCAGCTTAGTTCGTCTTTCGCGCTCCGATTGCCTGATTTCACACTAATTTATCTCGCCGAATTCCTAGCTATTACATTGTCTCTTCGAAAACTAAATTATCAGCAATCAAAAGCTATTATTATTTCGGATGCTTTGTATATATGTACACATCTAAGGTCCGCAAAGCAGTCAACTCTTTTCAGGATATTCTGGTCTCTCGTACCGCATAGCCTATCAGAATTTTGGTTTATTTGAGTCTTCGGGCATGCCGGAATTGTACTAAATGAAATTGCTGATTCGCTCGCTACGGCATCTTTAACTTTCCTGGTGGTGCTAGTAGCTCCAAAGTTTCCTTTTATTACTGCCGAACGATTCATACGCCTGTTCATCTTAAAGATCAACGAAACATCGCTCCTACAACCTTAGGAATTCCGGCACTTGCAATTCACACGGAACACCGCAAAAGGCCTTTCCCATCAATGTGAGGTGACCCTCACAAGCTTTCGCTGTAGAGTTCCTCGGTTAAATTTTTATCTCCGCAAATCAGGATTTTCAAATAACTAACCTATGTGCAGTTTGCAATGAACAAGAAACAATAGATCACATTCTTCTCACATGCCGCTGCTTCGCCTCATTGTGCGATAATTCTTGAGAGACCGATTGTTATGCTAGGATTGCCAGGTGAAACATCCACCCTATTATTGTTCGGAGCCAGTCAGTTGGGCGCGGACCGCCATGCTATTCTGTCACCGCTACATAAATTTGTTCAGGCAACCGGAAGGATACGCTGCTAGCGGTACTGCCAGATATATCCAATTCTTTGTCCCCCTTCCTCATTCTTGTTAATTTGTTTTATATTATTTGGTTTATTGAATTCTTCTGCACTTTTCATGGTTTTTTTCAAAGGAACATTATTATTGTTCTTAACTCATTTCTATCCTTTTTAGCAAGCGTTGTACAAAAAATATATATACTATAAGGTACATTGTGGCCAATCCCCCTTGTGGGTGTGAGCCAAGATGTCCTAGGCGACAAGACAAGAGAAGACTACCATGATAAGATTCTGTACATGATCACTGATGCACAATTCTTCCTGTCGGAACGAGAACAGTCGACCCGTCTTAGTGACCCATCAACGAGTAGACAGCACGGCAACCGGGTAACTGCCACCCTGAGCATCATTCGATCTGCTCACGCAGCGCAAGAACAACTTAGTACACCATGTTTCTGGTATGTCGTACTTCCTACTCTTTAAGTCACGACGTATTACGGTAATCTACGTGAGCGGCCGAAATTCTGGTACCACTATAGCGCACAATCCGCAACAACTGCAAGTTGTCACCGATCGAGTAAATCAAATATTTGTTCACATAACTCACGGGAGCATCCAAGCGATCACTCAAAATCGGGATGGCTGCGAGCAATCAGCGAGCAATCAGAATGGTTGACCACACCTTCGATGTCACCGTCGAGACATCGCAAAAACGCTTCGGTCGACACGAACTTCTGTTGAACGAACACATCGACCACCTTCTGGTACGGTCACCGGTATGGAATTCCAATGAAGTGGAGA